>NC_062545.1:46443121-47065008 GCF_016906955.1 Phacochoerus africanus | reverse complement strand
ATAAAAATACTTATGTAGCACTTGCTTTATAATGCCAAAGATTTAAGAAAATCTTGTGTTGAAGCTGAGTTTTCTAACAGATATTAGAAGGAAAAGTTAAAGTTATGCAGGATCTGACCAGAATGCACGATATTTACAAAAATTAAAAAAGAAAAGAAAATAATAATACTGTAGAGAAATATATAACACAAATGCCAAAATGGTAAAATGAAACAGTCCTGGGCTTTAAGTCACACTCCACCACTTAACTGGAAGTATGACATTTTGTGCTTTTGTGTTACAGTTTTCTCACATATAAAATTAATATGCTGACCCTCATTCTGTGTCTCTCAGAAAAAAAAAAAAGGCTAAATAGTTTATTTAAATAAACCTAATGAAGGTTTTGGTATATTTTAAATCTTTGATAATTTTTCTTTTCCTATCATTTAATTGTTTGATGAAATTATTCTCATTTATATTTCCAACATCATTCTTCAAATCCAGTACTGAACTGTAGCAATCTTGTCAACAAATAAATTTTTGGTACTAAAATGAGTAATAGTTGAAATCTAGTTGCTTTGGAATTTGGAAATGGAAGTCATTAATATAGGAAGTAATTGGAGGTGAAATCCGAAGTAGACAACATTCAGTATAAGTTTACCTTTTCTTGGTAAATCAAGTTGAAGATTATTAGTATCATTTATTAAACTGCATTGTGATATGCTAATATAATTTGATATTAATTCCTTCAGTATTTATTATCACTTTCAATATGCTTAGGCACTTCTTACAATGCATAGGAACAAAATAAACAATGTCCTGTACCTTGACTGCAAAGAGTCTAGTGGTGATTATAATGTGAGAAAAAGAATGTATCTGTGTATGTGTGACTGGGTCATCTTGCTGTACAGTAGAAAATTGACAGAACAGTGCAAACCAGCTATAATGGAAAAAATAAAAATTATTTAAAATAAATAAATATATATATATATATAGTATTCCAAAATACAGATTTCTCTTAAAAGTCTGATATTTTGGGACTAAGAGATAATTGGCCTTAAAATACTTCTTTCTTTCTATGGGGAATCTTGTGAAAGACTTTTTGATAACCTTTGTGTCCAGAGGGCATTTTCACTTGTTTTCAGATCACCACTTAAACTAAGGGTTCAAAAATTTTCCCTCTGGAGGATTCTAGTGTAACTCTATTTAGTAGTGCAATATTCTATCCAAAAATGTACTCCTACCCGCATTTACAAATTAGTAACTGTAAATTGCAAGGTATTATACTAAAATGCTGGCAATATTAGTAGCATACGTTAAAAAAAAACATTTTAAAGTAAAATAAAAACTTGTTGGTTTAGACATTAAAGAAATTATTTTGTACACTTTGATTCCTATTATTACCTTCTCAGATATAGTACATTAATTTATTGTTGCTGATATTCTCTGTCAAAAATTATACATTATGTAGTTTTTGAATTTATTATAGTCATAGTAAGTACATTTTAAATTTTTTAAATGATTATTGCTTAAACAGACCTTTGTTATGAATTTAGATCAAGACTAATGGGGAAAGAGTTCCTGTTGTAGCTCAGCGGAAATGAATCTGACTGGTATCTATGAGGATATGGGTTCAAACCCTGGCCTTGCTTGGTGGGTTGGGTATCTGGTGTTGCCATGAACTGTGGTGTAGGTCCCAGACACAGCTTGGATTCCGTATTGTTGTGGCTGTGGCCTAGGCTGGCAGATGTAGCTCTGATTTGATCCCTAGCCTGGGAACTTCCATACGTCACGTATGTGGCCCTAAAAAAGCAAAAAAAAAAAAAAATCCAAAAAACTAAAAACAAACAAACAAAAAACATGGGGAAATAATAAAACATATATACAGAAATACAGAACTGCTGATTTTCACATAGGACATGAATAACTGGATGAAATATCAGAGATTATAACTAATACAGTGATGATGAAAGAAAAAGCAAGTTGATATAAGAATATTTTCATTTTCACACCCTGTGTTTACTGACTTTTGCAAATTGGTTCTTAGAGAAGAGTAGCCATGTGGAGGGAAAAAATATGAATTTTTTTTTATTCATACAGCAAATGCAAGAAGTATATCCATTTGGTTCTTATATTGGATATTTATCTATTATTTCCCTTAATGGAGAAGTTTCAATCAGAAAGTCACTAAGAATTTGTTTCAGAAACTCTAAATGGCTGTACTTTTAAGTATTTAAACTGAATGAAATAAAAGGGAGCCAGAAAAAAAGAATACATTAATGGGAAACATCAAAAGGAGAAATAAGGAAGGAAGCCAATACTTGTAACAGGTAATGGATGAGGTAAATTTTTTCCAACCTCTACTTTGAAAGGATTGCCACACTGGCATCAAAGGCAGCTCAAAAATTCTAGTTCATTAGCACCACTACTGGTTTTACCATCACTGTCACCAAAGACAGGCAGAGCTTTACAGAGGATAAGCCATGAGGAAGGTGACATACCACCCTTTTTGTGCATGGTGCATTTGAAAGCAAGATATTTTCTCATCTCTGAACCTTGAGTATTAAAGTGTGTCCTTCAAATGACGTTAGATTTCTTCTGAAACAGCGCATGTAATTCCAATGACAGATTTCATTGCATCTTTACGCTATTATCTCAGTTAAGATTTAGAGATATTTACTATGTATCTGCAACAAGGCAAGGTAAGGCCCCCCGGCTGACCTAGTGAGACCCATATGGATAGCGTTGAAAGCTTATCATTACTTTCGACAAATGCAAAGTTTCCTTATTTCAAGAGTTCTAGCTATTCATAATAAACTCAAGATAATGGCCATAATAGGATGAACAATTAGTCTAAAATAAAAACACCTTGGATTCCAATAGACATGCAGGCTACAAAGCAAGTTTTAAGAAAAAAAAAAAAATCTGGGATTTTAATGTACATATAGACGTAGGGGAAGCAGAACCTTAATCATTTTAGGTTTTCATCTAGGACTTTTCAGCAAAAAGACAGTTTAACAAGAGAAAATCTAGCAGTTTAATGATGTGTGCAGCATGCATCATCTGGGAAAAACCTCAACCAAAAAATAAATAACTCAAGGGGACAGCTTAGAACCACAGTCTATGTAGTATCTTCAATAAGAAACCATCAATTTGTAGAGAAATGACAAAAGAAGGCATTTTGAAACTTTTAAGGGTGGCAAACTACAGGAGGGTAAATAACTGGGAGGAAACTAATGGAGTAAAGTTCAGATTTCTGCAGTGCCACCTCTGGCCCCATAAGAGTGTCTCCAGTAAAAGGAAAATTTATATCCTGCCCTTAGGCTGAAAAGGAGGAGCATTTTCTGAGTTTGCTGCTTCTTAATTGCTTTCAGTTCAAAATAATTTTTATGTCAAAGAGATATTTTAAGGTGACATACACTGACCTCCTACATAGGCTGCAAAACCACTTTTAAGAAAAGTGCTGCATGTCAGCTAAGTTATATGGAAAAGCCTTAATAACAGGCACCCATGCATAATCCATTATTTTCACTTCACAACTTCTTAGAAAGTAAAAAAAAGAAATCACTTTGTAGGTTATTGAGTTTGTTTGTGATCAAGGACTGTGTATCTTGCATATAAGTTCCTTAGGAAAGAGTTTAAAATAGTAATAATAATTGTAGTTACCAACAGTGTGTTAGAATTATCTTCTCAGAAAAACAAACAAAGCTTAAGTGCAAAATTCAGCTCTTTCAAGATAGATTTTTAACTTTAGGATTAGAACTAATTTATAACAGGCTAATTTTTATAAAGAAGAAAAATGTCTTACATTAGTGACAGAGGCAGTTAAGGAGAAGCAAAGACTCATTTCTTTAGCTCTAGTTTAAAATCTGCTTGATATCTATGAGGACACTGAGGGTCAAAGAGATAAAATTGAGACTTGAATCCAAGATACACATTTATAAATATTTTCAATTAATTAAATCTAAATTATATAATTTACTTTCATAAACATATAACTTTTGTGTTTTGGGGGGCTTTTTAAATTTAATTTTATTTGTCTATAGTTGATTTACAATGTTGTATTAGTTTCATCTGCTTTATACAGTAGTGTGTATGTATTATTCCCCCTCTCCCTATGCTTTCCTCCCCCGAATGGTTTGTTTCACCTATAATAACCATAAGATTGGTTTTGAAATCTGTGAGTTTGTTTCTGTTTTTTTTAAATAAGTTCTTTTGTTTCATTTAAGATTTTTTATTGCAGTTGATTTACAATTATCTGTCAATTTCTGCTATGCAGCAAATTGACCCCCCCCCACATATATGCATATATGTACATATATCATTCTTTTTCTCCCACCATCCTCCACCATATTACATCATGGGTGACTAGAAATAGTTCCCTGTGCTATGTCTAGGATCTCATTGCCTTTCCACTTCAAGCGTAACAGTTCTTTTGAATCATTTTATTAGATTTGACGTATAAGTGATATGATATTAACCTTTCTCTGACTTACTTCATTTAGTACAATAATCTCTAAGTCCACCTATGTTGCTGCAAAGGGCATTATTTCACTCTTTTTAATGGCTGTATAACATTCCATTGTATATATGTACCACATTTTCTTTGTTTTATTATTTTTCAAACTTTTTCTTAAAGTCTAAAGTTTGAAGTTTTTGTGTATAAAGTAATTTTGCTGAGACGATAAAGATTGCTATTAATGCAAAGTAAGAATTTTCTATTTATAGATTACAAAAATTAAAGACCTTAAAATAATTTTTGATTCCATGTATGTATGTATACTTTCTAATTTAATAGTCTTTATTTCATATGGTAGATTTTTTCCTACAAAAACTTCATTTTACTTCTTTTTCAAACGTCAGTAAAGAGCAAAATAACACAGAGTATATAAGCACATATTTTAACACAGAGTATATAAGCACATATTTTAGTTTAAATTTAGGCTTTTTAATTAAAAAATGGGAAATTTGGCTTGAATTATTTTTTCATATAAAATTTTCATATGTGGCTTCCTGTTGACAGAATAGATGTACTAAAAGGTAGTTTGGAATCTGAATTCCAGCATTACTTTGAATTTAATGATTTCTCTCATCAGTTACAGAAATTGTTTAAGACCAACAGTTTAAAAGTCAGTGTTGACCTATGATTTTGATAGGGTTTCCTGAAGGAACTAATTAGAACACAGTCATATATAAGAGGGTCAATATCTAAATGTGGAAACTTTGCATACAAAAGTTTCCTACTCTTATACACTAAATTAAATAACACTTTGCTACATAATGAAGTTTTGCTACATCTAAAATGACATTTTTAACATAATTTAAATTGTAAGACATTTATATTTATAATATTTTAATGAAACTGAATTTTATATTATATTTTTATATTATACTAAAAAAAGAGCATCAATAGCAAAGAGAAACAGAATATCTACTGATATTGTACATGTACAATATAAGCGTTAATATCAACAAGAAAAAAATTGATGTTCATAGAAATCTTAAAAAATAGCTTCTCTTATGATGAAGAAATCAGTGTCTTTCTTTGGTGCATGTGGCCATAAAGCAACATTTTCAAAGAAAAAAGTATAAATTATCAAGAAAGAATAAGAACGAATAGAACGACAAGAGTTATATTTATTAAATGAATGCATTTAAGAAAATTGTAGCATTTTCTTTTTTTTTAATTGTAGCATTTTTCATATGATTCTAGCACACTTTCTTGTGTTTTATAAAGGGATGTATATAATTCAATACAAGCCTGTATTCAAAATGAATTTGTTATTAAATGACTGAACAATATTGCCTCTAGCCATGGACCATGGAGAAATATTATCATTATAAAGGCTAAAACCATAGGGCTACACTGTAAGGGAACCGTTTTTGACTCAGTCTTTAAATAGGAAACACATCTTTTCTCTAGAAATAAATGGAAGTGACTCTCTTTGCCTAGATTGTTTAAGAAAAACTGGGGGTGCTGGGGCACCGATAAATAAGAATAAAATGCTGACTAGACCAGAGAGGTTGCACCTTAGGGAAAGCACAGTGACTCAGAGTTTCCACTGTGTGTCAGCGGGTTAAGGACCTGAAGTTTTTTCTATGAGGATGTGGGTTTAATCCCTGGCCTCTCTCAGTGGGTTAAGGATCCGGTGTTGCCACAAGCTGTTGCATAGGTGACAGATGTGATATGGGTCCAATGTTTCTCTGGATGTGGTGTACACCACACCTGCAGCTTCAATTTGACACCTGGCCTGGGAATTTCCATGTGCCAAGAGTGTGGCAATAAAAAGAAAAAAAAAAGGTACAGTGACTAAATATCTGTCCAGTGCCTCTTCCCAAGATATGTTTTCTGCTTTTTGTTGCATTAATACTAGCATATCATGAGTATACACTATAGGCTATTCTAGTGATCTTACATCATAAAACATGTTTTTTGCATACCAAGTATAGAAGAGGCTGAATTGACAGACTTCATGGGTTTAATTCTTCAACATTTGCTTTAAAAAGTCATTTTAGAGATTGTCTAAAGCAATTTATTTTTTAAAAGGAGAATAGGATCTGTAGTTATCTCAGAATTGTTGTGAAGAATGTATCTGGAACTGAGGAAGCCCTCTGTCTCTGTGAGAAATAAAGATGTGATGACAACAGTGATGGGGAGAAAAAGCTCAAAATTAAGTGTTGAGGAGTAGAGAAGAAATTGAAGATGTGCCATGAACCTAAAAAGTTAAATATTGTCAGTTAAAGAACAGACAATGAAAAGAGAAAAAAAAAAGAAGCAATTTGGAAATTTTCTAAATTGCAATGTCAGTCCTTACATATTTGAGTAGACTCGCTCTTCTGTAATCTGTTACTTTTAAATAGGATAAAATAAATATTTTAAATAAATATTTAAAATGAATATTTTAAAAAATTACTAATAATGAAAAGTCACCTGGAAGAGGCAAAGAAACTTTTGGAATAGGTCTTAACCTGATATTAATTTTTTTGAAACGTACTATTCTAAAATGAGTTTAGAATTCAATAAAAACATAGAAAAGGAGTAATTTTTTTTTTTGTCTTTTCTAGGACTGCACCTGAGGCCTATGGTACTGCTAGCTGTAGTAGGGGTCTAATTGGAGCTGTAGCCACCGTTTTTTTTTTTTTTTTGTCTTTTCTAGGACTGCACCTGAGGCCTATGGTACTGCTAGCTGTAGGCTAGGGGTCTAATTGGAGCTGTAGCCACCGTTCTACGCCAGAGCCACAGCAACATGGGATCTGAGCCGCCTCTGCGACCTACACCACAGCTCACAGCAACGCCAGATCCTTAACCCACTGAGCGAGGCCAGGGATCTAACCCACAACCTCATGGTTCCTAGTCAGGTTCGTTAACCACTCTGTCATTATGGGAACTCCAGAAAAGGAGTAATTTATTCACTAATTTTTTTTGTTAAAATAGATCATGTGTCACTGAAGGTATCAAATCCCACTGTTCTAACAAAGAGTAAGCACTGGGTGCTAATAAAGAATATGACAGAAATCTTTACCTATCTTTCAGTTTAGCTTTACTGGAGAAGTAACACATAAAGTATGTGCTAAAAGATGAATAGGAATTAGTTAGAAAGCCAAGTGGAAAGAGAAGTATTCCAGAAAGAGGACAGTGTATTAACAAGGCCAGAGGCTGGAAAGACGAAAACTTCCAAAGAGCTGCAAAAAGCCTTTTATGGTGGGAGTGATGGAACAAAAGAACAGAGAAATTTTTTACATGAGTATATTATTCAAGGCTTTGCAGACTGTGATAAGAATCAGTTATTTTATGTTCTAAAAAATCAAAGGGGTTGAAAGATTTTAAAGAGATAAGTGAAATAAGTTTGAGATAATCAATACATATCAGTGTTTATCAATATAACATTTAGATCAGTATATTCATATTTGAGGTCAAGAAAATCTATGTCTTTTTGAAAAGACTACAGAAAAACTAGTGATGAAGCTCTTGTCTAAGGAAGAATGGAAATAAGTATTTGCATTGTGCATATAATTTACGTCTGAAGGAAATACATTCTAGGTCATACCATATTAAGAATTTCCATGCCCCCAAACAAGATCTTTATTTGGTATATAGCTGCCAAGAATTATAAGACAGTGTTTTTCTTCTAATCAGTCTGGTTAAGTTTTTTGATTTCTCCTTAAATCTCTTGAACTATATTTGCAAAGTCTATCTTTTACTTATCTGTGGTATCAAAAAAGACTTGGGTAAGCTTTATTTTGTGTTGCTTTGATTGCAATGGGTATTTGAAGAGATCTGTGATGCTATGTTTGGAACATGACCAGTGATATTGTTGCTATAAGCCAACATTAGCTTGAGGTTGTTGGATATTAAACTCACCTGGATCTCATTCCATACTCGTCAAATAACTTTGGATGTGATTAGGTTGCCTGTGCACTTTGGCTATAGGAAGAAAAATTTGATTTATTATGGAAACACGTCTACTCAGTCCTCTGTTGCAGGTATCAGTAGCTTTTCCAAGACTGTATGCCTGGTAAGCAAAGGAGGAAGTTTCAGTACAGATTTCTACATAATTCTGAAGCCCATGAACTTAGAATTGTACTGAACTGAATCAAATGCAAGCTGAGAATTACTAACTCTATGACCTTGGATAAGCTAATTAAACTCATCACTAAAATGCAGAAAGCCTTATAAAGCCCATAGGGTGGTGACAAGGAGTAGGCTGGGTGTGTTTAGTGCTTTCCCTTATAGAGTACACATTTAACAAATTTTTATTTACTTTTGCGTGCTGTATATTCGTGTTTATTTTAGTCACCTATGGCTTTTTCTCTTTACTCCTGAGCCCTGAAATGATAAACATCTGGGTCAACAAAAAGGCCCTGGACCATCCCTTTTGGCCTCACCTAAATGAAGCCTCAGTGCATCTTCCCTAAGAGAACATCTGTCCATGCTTTATATCCACACACATGTAAAGGAGGAAGAAAACAAGTGCATGCAGTTAAGGTTCTGTGTGTTGAAGAGTCTAAATATCTAATGAGTGTTTATGATATAAAATTATTGGGTATAATGTAGAGGTATGACTTATCCACAATTATGGTAAGCAAACAGTTCAAGTTAGCCTTAATTGTATATTATTTTTTTCAAGTTCAGCAGTCGTGATTCATTGAAGCCATAATTAAAAGTGACTGAATTTCAAGAATTCCACACACAAAAGTTCACACATAAAAATATGTTACTTTGGAGTTCCTATTGTGGCTCAGTGGAAACGAATCTGACTGGTATCCATGAGGTCACAGGTTCGATCCCTAGCCTCACTCAGTGGGTTAAGAATCCGGCATTGTGGTAAACTGTGGTGTAGATCACAGATGTGGCTCAGATCTGGTGTTGCTGGCTGTGGCATAGGCCAGCGGCTACCACTCCCATTCAAACCCTAGCCTGGGAACCTCCATATGCAAGGGATGTAGCCCTAAAAAGACAAAAAGAAAAAAAAATGTTCTTGATATTCTTGCTTTGGGAGAGTTAGAAAAAGTGTCCACACAGTTACGTATACTCTCACAAAATGGTAAATTACTAGTTTGTCCTATGTATCTGCGAAGTCTGCTTCTTTTTTGTTCTATTCACTAGTTTGTTGTATTTTTTAGATTTCACATGTAAGTGATATTATATAATATTTGTCTTTCTCTGTCTGACTTATTTTGCAGTGGGAAAGGGTGGGGGAAGCACAATATATGGGTGGAGGTGAGGGAAGTACAAATTTTTGAGTGTAAAATAGGCTCAAGAATGTACTGTACAACACAGAGAATATAGCCAATATTTTGTAATAACTGTGAATGGAGTGTAATCTTTAAAAATTGTATGAAAATTAAAAAACATAAGACAGGTATCATATAGTATCACTTATATGTGGAATAATAAATATGCTACAAATGAATTCATTTACAAACCATAAATAGACTCATAGATATAGAAAACAAACATGATTACCGAAGGGGGAAGTGGGGGCAGGAGAAGAGGGATAAATTAGGAGTTTGGGATTAGCAGATACACACTACTATATGTAAAACAGTTTTCAACAGGGTCTATACATGTATAGCATAGGGAATACTCACTACTCAATATCTTACTATAAAGTATAAGGAAAATAATATGAAAAGGAATATTAAGACTATATAGAACTGAACTACTTTGCTGTATACCAGGAACTAGCATGACAGGTTAAAAAAAAAAAAAGAAAAAAGAAAAAAAAGAAAAGAAAAGAGAGAGAAAATAATTTAAAAATGTTAAATCCATTTAAACCAGTATATTCAACCAAGTTAAGAAGAGGTCATATTAGATACTTTGTGAAATTTTCAAAATACACACTGCCATCAATAACTTCACCAGCTTCACTTGCCACAAACCTCATCAATGTAAGAACTCTGGGATTCAAAAATGTGGAGAAGGGCAGGCAGTGTGTGCAATGTGGGGAATATTCCCTCAGACATTCATAGAGACATTTTTCTAGCATGGAAACCTACTGATTTAATGATCAAAAAGTAAGCATCCAACCACTTATTTCCTACACAGTGAATTTATTTAAAGGCAGTTAACTAGAAAGCAAATTATATTGTTCTTCCATATTATAGTAGTGGGTTAGACACAAAATTCTAAGTGTGGTCTTCTGACCAGTTCTATTCTACCTATCTTGTTTTACAGATGATCTATGGGATGCTTACAAAGATTTCTCAAAGATATACGACAATTCATGAAAAAGTCAGGTATTTTAGTGTCAGTTTCCAATTTTTGCATTCGAACACTGCCTAAATTTTGATCAAATTAATGAATTAACTGTAAATAAGAAGAGATAACTCCCATATTTCTCCCATTCTCTCACAGAAAATGGTAATTATTTTGAATTATTTAAAATGAGGAACTCAGTTATAAGTATGCTACTTCTGGTATATTAAATTTTTGTGCTTCTGAAATAAATTATTCATTTTGTTTAGAAGCAACATTTATTTCCCATGCTTCACAAGTTTTAATCTTTTTTTTTTTTCCAAAGAAAATCCTGGTTAATGATATCCTAAATTATACTAGGTGTATTTTAGGCAGACCCATAAAGTTGATGCTTTCAACTTGTTAGACAGAGCAGTCTGAAAGTCAAATAAAATGATTTTTTAGTCTGGCTTCTGACACTTTTTCTTCTTTCTCCATTTGACTATTCTATTTAAAAGAACACTGTTAGTAATACATTTACATGGTTTCTCATAAAAATGTGATTATATTCTATGTCTGCTAGCTCCATATTTTCCTGTCCCAATAGAGTATGGGCTGTATGCATTCTTCTCCTTCTAAAACCACCATATCATCATTAGGCTAAATATGATCAATGAAATTTATCTGACAAATTGCATGGTGAGATTGCTACCCATCAAATGGTTTTAAAAATCACAGAATAAAAAAAGGGCCTTGGGAGATGAATCTACACATTTTTGAGCAGCTTTTTAAAAATTGTCAGAATAATCTTCTGCATAGCCCAAAGCAAGATGTAAATTAAGAAGTAACACACTTGGAGTGTAATGGAGCATGTACTTATAAATTCATGGATTCATTCATCTCATGTAAACAGCTCACACACTACCTCCCAGGAATAATTACACAACACTAAAGCATTTGAAATTATAAATATTAAGACAGAAAATTTTCTGTGCACTTCTTTTGGAACAAGTTTGGAGATATTAAGAAGGAATCTAATTTTTAATTGTTATATTGCTTTCTAAGTGTATACTTTGTAGGTTGGATGTCAAAAGGATTGAAAAAGTTTTGGGCAAAATCAGAAGGAGGGATGTGCTTGTCGTCAGTTGAAAATAAATATTTGCTAGCCTATTGGCAAGGCAGCAGTGTATCCATGACCCGGCAGGCCGTTGGCATTTGGTGAAGAACATGAGGTGTTCAAAGTATTAGAAGTTGGATTCTTTAACTAGGCAACAATTGACCTTGCAGGAAAATAAACTATTAGTAGGAAACTGACTGAATAAAGGTGTCTTTTGTGAGACTATTCTTTAAATTTCTCCAGATATACTATCAAATGACAGATTTAAAACAACATCCAGATCAAGTTGGTAGTGTTGTCTATGTGTACATCAATGTGGTATAATCTAAAAAAAAGATTAAGAAAAAAACTGAATCAATATTGAGAAGAAACCCAGAGATACTTTAATTTGGAAAATAAAATTAAATTATGGCTTCAAAAATTTGTTGTCAAAATTTTGAGGTAATTGTGATATAAATCTAAGAGATTAGCATTAAATACATTTAAAAGGGTTTAGGAGTTCCCACTGTGGAACAGTGGGTTAAGAATGTGACTGCTGTGGCTGAGGTTGCTGTGGAGGCACGGGTTCGATTGCTGGCCTGGCACAGAGGCTTAAAGCATACAGCATTGCTGCAGCAGTGGTGTAGGTTGCTGCTGTGGCTTGGATTCATTCCCTGCCTGGAACTTCCATATGCCATTAAAAAAAAAAGAAAAGGTGAAAACATAGAAATAAGAGTTTCTGTGTTGGTTGTATAACAAGAAAAGCTTTCATAAGAACAATTAACTCAAAAGACCAAAAACAGACTTTGATATGCTCACCAAATCTTTGAAATATTTGAGATTTCAGAAACCTA
Organism: Phacochoerus africanus; assembly: GCF_016906955.1. Taxonomy (NCBI): domain Eukaryota; kingdom Metazoa; phylum Chordata; class Mammalia; order Artiodactyla; family Suidae; genus Phacochoerus; species Phacochoerus africanus. The sequence goes on along the minus strand of NC_062545.1, from coordinate 47,052,401 downwards.
GGGTAAAATGTCAGAAAACCAAAAATAGCATTTTGTTTTGTTTTTTAAATGGGATAAATATAGTTTTAGAAAGCTGTAGGCTGTCAAGCCACTAGTAGTAATCATAATAAAGGGAAAACACCAAAATAGCACATTAAATTACTATTTTGGATAATCTTAAAAAAGGAATAAAATGGGATGACATTATCTTTATGGTCATGGCTTCAAGACATCTCAAAACCTTAGCAGTAGGTATGAAAAAGAGAAATGAGCAAAGGGAAGAAACTGGATATGAAACAAATATTAGAAAACAGCACCCAGTATCAAATGTTTAAAATAAGTATTTTGCTAATTTCCAAGGTGTTAAGCATGGTGATATGGTGGTGAATGCCTCATCATTCCAAGTTTTCTGCCCAGTTTGCAGAAATAGTGTTACAAACCAAACTTTCAAGCTGTCTGGCAATATGTAGGCCTGAAGGAAGAATCACAGCCAAATTAGTTCAAGAAAGATTCATTTTTTTTCCTGGAGGAATTTAAAATTCTCTGAGAAAACAGGTAAAGCAAGGCATTTTAAAACATTTAAATAACTTTATTATTAAATATTTCATACTTCTTTGGATTCAATTTACTAATGTTTTCTTGAGAACTTCTGCTCATGAAGACATTGGTCAGTATTCTTCCTTTCTTGCAATGTCTTTATCTGGTTTCGGTGTTACCATAGTAATGACCTCATAGAGTGAAGTATTCCTTCCACTTCTATTTTCGTAAAGGGACTGGGGAAAAATGCTTAAATTTCATTCCTATATATTTGATGGAATACACAAGTATAATCATCAGGCCAGGAATTCTCTTTTTTGGAAGGTTATCAGTGAATCAACAGGTTAAATAGCGTCTTATTAAATTTATTTATTTCCCCTTTTGTGAGTTTTTGTAGTATGCATTATTCAAGAAATTGGCCCGTTACATAAAAGATATCAAGTGTATGGGAATAGGGTTGTTCACAGTTTCCTTTATTTTCATTTTAATGGCTATAAGATCAGAATTGCTGATTCCTTCTCTTCCAGTTATATGTGCCTTCTCTTTTTTTCTTGGTTGTCCTAACCAGAGGTAAGTCAATTTTATTCATCTTTCAAAAAGTCAACTCTCAGTTTTATTTATTTTCTCTGTTGTTTACCTATTTTTGAGTTCACTAATTTATGCTACAGTTTTGTTTTATGTTTTCTTTAGCTTGCTAAATTTCCCTTATTTTTATGTTTCCTAAAGTGAAAGCTTAGATTACTGATTTTAGATTGGAAAAAAAGATCTAAAATCAATGTATACATTTATACTATAAATTTCACTAACAGTACAACTCTTCTTGAATCCCCCCCAACATTTTGATAAATTGTATTTTAATTTTCATTTGGTACAAAGTAGTTTTAAATTTTTGAGGCTTTTTCTTCTTACACTCATATATTATTAGAAGTGTGTTGTTTAATCACCAAATATATGAGGTATTTACCAGCTATCTTTTTGTAATTTAGAGCATTAGGTGAATATATTAGAGATACTTAACAAAATATTAACAAATGAAATGTACAAAAAGAATTACAATCCATTACAAGTATAATTTACTAGAGGTCTGGAAGTCTGGTCCAACACTTAAAACTAATTCGGTGCAACCTACCACATTAACAGCCATGCAGAGAAATTGGATCACTAATTGTTGGTGAGAAGTTAACACAGCACAACTATTTTGGAAGACAGTTTAGCAACTTTATACAATATTATAAAGACACACCAGTGATTCTGCATGTGGGTATTTATACAATTGATATGAAATTGTCAAAGTCTAGAAACAATCCATACACCCTTCAGTTGGTAAATGGGTAAACAAACTGAGTGGTACATTCATGCAAAGGATGCTACTCAGTGATAAAATAAGCTATCAAACCATGAAAGACAAGGAGTTTTAAAAGGTTATTTCTAAGTGAAAGAAACCAATCTGAAAAGGTTAGGTACTACGTAATTTCCATATATAAAACTGGAAATGCAAAACTATACATACAGTAAACATAATTGCTGGTTTTTAGGGGTCCAAGGTTGACGAGAGAAAGTTTGAGAAGATGAAGTAAATGGAAAGTTTCTAGGGCTGTGAAACTGTTTGTTATTATACTGTAAAGAAGGATGCCTGCCGCTTTTCATTTGTCTAAATGCACAGAACTTTATAGCACAAAGATGGAACTTAAGGCAACATATCTTAGAAAATAATTTAAGTGGAATAGCATTCCAGTATAGGATGTGGAATGCATTAATTTATTATAATTGTAATTAACACAAGCTAAGTGTATTACAAATATATGAAACAACACCATGGAAGGTGAAAATTTGACTTTATTATATTCACTTTGACTTCCCTGAACGCATATCGCCATTTGTGTACAAATTTGTATTTTCACTTAGTGACATTTTTCATGACTTCAAAATGTACACACCATCTTTTAAATTTTTATAAATCATCCATGGTCATGCAAATTATAATTCCTAGCTAAATTTAAATGTTAGTATGAACAAAAAATATTACCACATACTTATATAGGTGTGATTATATTAGTGTATATTAATTACACTATTTGCATGTATACTTTATAATGCTTTATATATGCCCTTTAAAATATGAAGCTTAGTATTTTTCATATTAGTTCATAATATAGCTATAACCTCCACCTTATTTAACCAATTCTTTGTCATTGGATTTTTTTTTTTGTCTCTACCATAAATAAAACTACACTAAATAGCTTTTGAAATAAATCTATGTATGTATCGGTATCTTTTTAGTTTGTGAAATAAATTACTTGAAGGAGATTGGCTGAGACCAAAGAATTCATCAAATTTAAGGGTTTTTTGAGAGACAATTTATAATTTATATTCATATATGTATATCTATATACTACTATACACTACTAACATGAATTTAAATTGTATGCATATATAGAGATTCATAATATATATGTACATATTTTCATACATATACATACAAGTGGTTGTGTCTATAAACATGATAGAAATTAAAGTCACATGAATAGTGTATAACAATGTCTATTTCCTCATACCTCCCTAATCCTGGTTAAATGTTTTCTTATTTTTAATAAATTATAGTATTATAAATGGTGTTTTATTTTTATATGTTTTCTTTCATTTGGGGATTCATTGTAATATGTATCTTTGTTACAAATATTTTGGCAGTAATATTTCTGCTTATATTTGACATTTTGTCTCGAGATGCTTTCATTCACTTGCTTGTAAAAATCTGTTTTACAGAATTGAAAAAAATCTGTGCTTCCGATGAGAATATAACTTGATTCTAGCAATTATATTCCAAAATTAAGATGAGGTTTTGACAGAAACAAAGAAAATGCAATTTTGACCAACACTGCTTTAGCTTTTCCTCTGTTTAAAAGAGGTCACCCAAACTATTAATTTAGAAAATAAACAGTCTACAGAAAACAAGTAAGAGATCCTAGAAACAATTGCTTGTTATCATGAGAACTTGAGCAAGTGGAGCAAACTCTAAGGGTGCAAATACTTCTGTTAATTATACAAAAATGGAAGCTGCAAAGCTGGGGGAAAAAAACAGTGTTTGGATGGGTTTGCAATAGAAGGTTCAACTAATGCATAATGAAATCAATACAGTGAAGAAATTGATATACCAGAGGCCATTAAAGGTCATTTGAAAGAACACTTAACAGGATAATTTGCCAAATTCCAATAAGAAAAATGGAATGCATTTAAAAATGTTCAATGAAGAGTAACTGAGAAATAAACTCACTGCTGTGAATTAAGTCAATTACCTGATATGGAGAGAAAACATTGGCAATGATCAGAGGAAAAGTTTGTAAGTAAAAGCAGGTAATGTTAACTTCATGGAAAGAAAACATTTTTATAGCCTCATTTTGAGTGTTAAATTTATTTGCAACAATTTTTAATGTTGTAAAAATATCATGTTTAATGTATTTTATTTCATTAAATCATGCTCATCTCATGCTATATTGAAGTAACGGTTTTGAACCCTCATCTTTATCAGACTTTAAGATATATTTTCACATATTGTTTCAATCTTATATAGCAGAATGAGATGCCACCTTACCACATTCCTCAACATATATAAAATCCATTATTAGCATGTATTTTTTATAGTATAATTTTTATGTAGATAAATATATTTATAAATAGACCTAAATATCCTCTGTCTCTCTAAAAAATTAAGTCAAAATTAGATAAATTTAAACATGTTTGACAATCAATGTCTCAGCATATTATCTTATTTGGAAATGATCCAGATAGTCAATGAATACTCATTATTTTGTTTAGCTTAGTATATAATTTTATTTTATTTACATTTAATTAAATCACTTCTTTTTAACAATGTGCTTAAGTTAGACATCAAACATCTAACAAAAAAGCTGTTTTTCTTGTTGACAAATTCTGTAACATATAGAATGACCTTATTTGACCCAAGTAGGAAAAGATGTGTTTGGATTATATTTAATATTGACCAGCTGTGAAGAAATGCCTGCTTTTACTAAAGAAACAAACTTACACTAGGTTCTACTTATCAAAGATTATCCCATATCATGTGAACTTGAAAATCATTTGAATTGGTTTTTATATTTCTGAAAATTTTAGAAATACTTATTTAATGTAAGTGCTTATTTTACTTTAAGCCAGTTAAATAGAGTAACTTTAAAACATACCACTTTTACATATGATACATACATACACATGTGTATGTATAAACCTGTAGACAAAACCAGAGATCTTACAGCTTCCATTAAACATTTTTGCCATGTCTCAGGTACTATAATAAAAATTACAAACAAAACCAAAAACCGGGGTCTCTACTTTGGCGCAATGCGATTGGCGGCCTCTTGGGAGCGCTAGGGCGCAGTTTTCATTTTAGCCCTGCAAAGTGAGTTAAGAAACTGGCATTAAGTCGCAGTTGAAGCTGCAAACTGATCTCTGTCCCAGGAACTCCGCATGCTGCAGGATGGCCAAAAAAGAAAACAAAACAAATAAACAAAAAACAAACTTGAATACAGATAGACTAGACTAACTTAAGGTTACTTGTCTAGATAGCCATAGTTTTTTTACTAAAGATTTTTCATCTGCAAGGTATAAGGATCCTTTTAGAACTAAGTTTAGAGTCACTTTGTTTTAAGAACCTTCTGCATGTAGATCAAACAATGATATCCATTGTCTATAAGAGGTTTCAGATCCTCTCTTTTCAAAGGAGCCCCTGAAGGGGGACTATCCTAAATTAAATATTTACAAGTGTGGCCATTATAATCCCAATTTATTCAAAAGTTCACCCATTTTCTGATAAGGTGCAAGCTCCTGGTCCATAGTGGTCATACATTAGGAAGTGTGATTTTGAGGGAGGAGAAAGAATTCTAGGCAAGATAGGACCCATTCCTGCCTTTAGAAACAATAAGAACAAAGGGAAACAATCTTTTTACAAAATATGGAAAGAAAACAGGATGTTTTTAAATGAAGAGAATGCAAGGAAACTATAATGTGCTTTTGTTAGAGAAAAAAGAGAGTAACTTTGTTCTAAAATAAAATAGCTGGTCGCTCCAGAATAGGAAAGACTAAAGAATAACATAGATATAAATAGATATAGAAAATTTCAGAATGTTTGTGGAAAACAAATTTTATGGTATGAGGTCACAGCTAGGTAAAACTGAATAGGTTTATTTTCAAAGGTTTTTAAAGGCACTCAATAAAATAGATACAAAATGAAAGTTTGATTTTCTCTGTTAAAATCACAAAGTTTCTTAGATTATTGCTCTAATAAAAGGTTTTTCTTTACCTGTAATGTAAGCTGAGTAGGAAAAAAAAGATTTCAGGCCTCATGAAAGTACTTTTGTGCATTATGTTTTCTTTATCAGGTCTTAGAAAAACTGACTGTTTTCAATATTAAGAGATAATGGGTGTGTGTGTGTGTGTTTATAACTATGTAACTTTCTGTATTTACTTTTAAAGTCTTCCACTTGTCACTTTGGATGAGTGGATAACTGCGTATTGTTTCACAGTGAACTGTGGTCCTATTTGATCAAGTATTTTAAATCTTTTAACATTTTTAACAAGCAAATTCTATATTAAGTGTATCTGACCTCTAACTGAGTGTTCAAAGGGCACTGAAAGATCTGATTTATTTAAGTTTTTTGATATGTTTAAATTTCATGGGAAACAGTATAAAATAAAAACTGTTTATCTTTCTTAGATAATACGTAACTGGTATATATTACTAATATCAGTGTTCTAGAAATTATATTAAATTTCTAAAATTTTGGCATATCTTAGCATAAATTCAGTTATTTTATAATATTATATATCACAAAAATAACAATTTGCTTCTCAATTGCATCACTTTTTTTTGGTGGAAAAAAGTGACAGTTTTTGATTTATTCTTGATTCTGCTCTGAAAGCATTTACAATCAACTCTGTGCAGTAATGCTTCATCAACAAAGAGATTCATGGAAAAGACCTCAACAAGTACTCCAGAATACAGGTTTGATAACTTTAAGATCATAACACTGAACCAAGAATTTCTAAAATTCTAATGGAAAACTGATTGATTCATAAACCTGATAACCCAAGATGAGCCAAACAAGAATTATTTACAGGATACTGAATAAACTGGTGAAGATGATTATAATTTTTATGTCTTGTTATGTTCATGACTCAACTGATTTTAACCTTTTGATCCCATCTATTTATTTGTTTTAATTGTTTTCTGCATTTAACTTGTTCCACAAGTAGTCTTGATATTTTATTTAAAGTTCAATTAAGATACTTCAAAACAATTTAATCATTTCAGACCTTGTTTTATACTTTGTTATGTAACATCAGGGTAGATGTTAGTTCAGGATTAATTTTGTCTCACTGCCTAGGCAGTACCCTTTGGAGTACTCTCCCAAATACCTTATTGGATTATGAAGCTTTCCATTCTGGCTAGTAGAAATGTCAACAGTTCTGGCCTTCTTAGAGATTGGATATTTTTTCATGGACTCTAGTAGTTTGTTGACACATTTATATTCATCAGTATTCATCTGAAGACTTGAAGGAAACACTGATTATCTCTAAGGTTCTCTACAGCTCTAACATCTCTAATTCTCTGCCCTGGGTATTTAAGATTTGGTGGCCTGTCTTGGCTCCCATCTCTATCTAACTCAAAATATGGAATCTACCAGTTTCTTCTGGGTTCACTTTTCTGTTCTGTGCCCTGGATACTCTCTCAGAGCAGTGATCTGGGGCAATTGTAAGGCTTACCTTATTTCCTCTCTCTCAGGAATCATCATTTTTGTTGCATGGTGCACAATTTTCTGAAACCATTGTTTTATTCATTATTTTGTTTGTTTTGTTTTTGCTTCACAAGCAAGGGTGAATCTGATTCCTTTACTTCATTTTAGCTGGAAACCTAGATCATTTTTGCTTGTGTATATCAAAAGCCTAGAAGTAAAGAAGGTAATTAAAGACATTTAGGTAAAAACATAGTAAGAAAAGATGAATTTAATATTTAAAAAGACACTCAATTTTACATATTAAAGAAAAAGAAAAAAGTGTAATTAGAAACATAAGACAAGTTTCAGATGAGACATGATAACAATAGACAATACCTTCCAATTAAGACCACTCTGCTGGAATTGCAAAATGTTAATGACAGAAAATCTGGCAATCAACCTCCACACTTCAAATTTCTGGAAAGAAGCTGTCTTCCAGCAGCAGCCAACCACACTTCAAAAGAGACTGTAAGTCTGAGAAAAGAAGCATGGAGAGAAATACATTATTTTTTTGTTGACCCATGAGTTACACCATTTTTATTTATGTATGTATGTATTTATTTATTTTTCTTATTCTTTAAGATCACACCTGGGGCATATAGAAGTTCCCAGGCTAGGGGTAGAATCAGAGCCACAGCTGCCAGTCCACACCATAGCCACAGCAATGTAGAATCTGAGCCAAGACTGCCACCTATACCACAATTCATGGCAATGCCGGATCCTTAACCTTAACCCACTGAGCAAGGCCAGGGATCAAACCCACATCCTCATGTATCCTACTTGGTTTTGATACCACTGAGCTATGACAGGAACTCCCAGTTCCCCTTTTTTCTTTTTTTTTTTTTTGGTCTTTTTGCTATTTCTTGGACCTCTCCCGTGGCATATGGAGGTTCCCAGGCTAGGGGTTGAATCGGAGCTGTATCCTCCAGCCTATGCCAGAGCCACAGCAACGTGGGATCCGAGTGGCGTCTGCAACCTACACCACAGCTCACGGCAACTCCGGATCGTTAACCCACTGAACAAGGGCAGGGATTGAACCTGCAACCTCATGGTTCCTTGTCGGATTCGTTAACCACTGCGCCACGACGGAACTCCCCAGTTGCACTATTTTAAAGGTTTGGTTTTCCCTTTCTTCATCGTAAGTCTGGTAAGGGATACTAAATAGAATCACTTGTTTGAATATCTCTAGAATTAGACCTGTGTCTGTTTTCATCTTTCAAATTTAAAATCAAGAGCGTTCCATTGCCTAGAAGCTGAGGGATCAACCAAATTTGTATGGCTGGATTTACCATCCTGCGTTTTTAGATTTTATTAAGGCAAATAATATGTTTTCTGTTGCCCATCAACCTGATATAAGTCACAAGTGATAGAGGGTCAGCATGGAGTAATCTAGAATTCTTTCTAAGAGCAAAGTTGAATAGATCTCACCAAGTGGCTAGATAGGAGTTCCCATCATGGCTCAGGCGAAATGAATCTGACTAGGGACCATGGAGGTTGTGGGCTCAATCCTTGGCCTCGCCAGTGGGTTAACAATCTGGTGTTGCTGTGAGCTGTAGTGTGGGTCGCAGATGCAGCTCACATCTGGTGGTGGTGTGGTTCTGGCATAGGCTGGCGGCTACAGCTCTGATTCAACCCCTAGCCTGGGAACCTCCGTATGTTGCAGATGTGGCCATAAAAAGCAAAAAACAAAACAAAACAAAACACACAAACAAAAAAAACCACCTAAAATAAAGTAGCTAGATATATTATTAAATACACAGGTACAGATACATTAGAAAGTAGTGAGCCAGAATAAGCCATAGGAAATTGAAGATGAGAGCTTCTCAACTGGTATTTGGTTGTCTGGGGAACAGATGGGAGCAGTCATTTGAAAGCCTTGGGTTTATACAATTCCCAAAGTCATACATATGATGCAACTCAAGTTACCTACTGACTAAATACTTGACTGCCTACTTGCCTCTTCAAGTCATCTCTGTGCTCAAACACAAGAGATTCTGAATCAAATTGGGTGAAGGAGAAATATAAAGGCAATTGATGAAAGGAGGAGAAGCATATAACACCCTTTCTTCAAGGTGGGCTTCATATTTGGCTCACATGTGACTGGGGAGAAGGTGGTTTAGAGAAGGCAGAGTAGCCGTAACACAAAATTACTCAAGGTGTTCACTGCTTTGTTGGGTTGGACATGCTAATTCCTGCTTAGAGGAGCTGGAATTATTTTATATTTATAAAAAATATGTAGGACCTAATAATGTTGTCTTTGCAGTCCAAGGGAGCAATAACTAATCCAGCTGAATTTAAATACAAAAAGCACTTTAGGATTATATCCAATCAGTTTGTTTAATGAAATAGTTTTCTATACTCACAGCAACACACAGGCAGTATCTCCCCATACAAAGATAGGACAACATAGTATTAGATTCATTAATACGGACCAGGTTGCACATGACATTGTCTGCTTGACTCACTAAATATTATACTGTTTAATAATAGTAATGCCAATTGAAGTGCCATTATTTTGACCCCTTTCCTATTGTTTATTATCTGGGCTTTTTGTCCCATGAAGACTTTTTCCAATCTGGATTCCATTTATGTCTGTGTGCATGAGTGGTATTTTCCTCAATGGGAAAACAGGGGAGTGACCAGTGGCAAAAGATGACTATGGTAAAAGTGATGACCAAGGCTGTGTTGGTGGCTCAGAACTATGCTTAACATGAAGCCAAACTTTCAACCAGATACTATCTGGTCTGTACCAACTAGCAGTAAATCAAAAGGGAGTTAATTATTCATCAGTGTCAGTAGAGGCTACCTTGCAACACAGTTTAATGTGGATGATTAATGACCCTTAGCTTCCCAAAGCTGTAGGACTAAGTATGTAGATTAGGGGGAGATCAGATACTTCATCAATTTTCTTGCCTTTGTTCTGATTTGTCCTGTGATTGCATATACTAATTAGTTCTGAATGCCACAAGCCCATCTGCAGCTTCCAAGCCAGTCATCAAAGGGCAGACAGCATCTCAGAAGAGCTCGTGGATCCAGTCCTGCACCCCCATCAGAGTTAACATGTCCCATTTAGGCTGAACCTCAACATTTTATCTGAGGCTAAATTCTTCCCATATTCATCCTATATACAACAATTTATTGAGTGTTATCATGTTCCATTGTGTGATATTGAAAATATGAAAGCAAATATGGCAAAGACTAACCCTTAATTATTTTTACATCTAACCCCAATGTTAAACCTTGGCTGTACAAGCAGATAAGCTCTTTTGTTGTATTAGTTGAGATGTTTACTAATGTAAGGATTAGAAACCTAATCTCACAGAAGCCTAGCAAGTAATAATCTCATTATCTCTAGTTGGAAAGTTTAGAAATCAAAATCATATGGTACTGGCACAAAGACAGAAATATAGATCAGTGGAACATGATAGAAATCCCAGAATTAAACCCACACACCTCCAGCCAACTAATCTATGACAAAGGGGGAAAGAATATACAATGGAGAAAAGACAGCCTGTTCAATAAGCGGTGCTGGGAAAACTGGACAGCCACATGGAAAAGAATGAAATGAGAACACTCCCTAATACCATACACAAAAATAAACTCCAAATGGATTAAAGACCTAGATATAAGACCAGACACTATAAACCTCTTAGAAGAAAACATAGGCCAAACACTCTCTGACATAAAGACAGCAACATCTTCTCAGAGCTACCTCTTAGAGTAATGAGAGTAAAAACAAAAATAAACAAATGGGACTTAATTAAACTTAAAGATTTCTGCACAGCAAAGGAAACCCTAAACAAAACTAAAAGACAACACACAGAATGGGAGAAAATCTTTGCAAATGAATTGACTGACAAGGGATTAATCTCCAAAATTGATAAACACCTTCTGCAGATCCATACCAAAAAAACAAACAACCCCATCCAAAAATGGGCAGAAGATCTAAACAGAGGATTCTCCAAAGACATACGGATGACCAAAAAACACAGTAAAAAATGTTCAACATCACTCATTAGTAGAGAAATGAAAATAAAAACCACTACGTGGTACCACCTTATACCAGCCAGAATGGCCATCATCAAAAAGTCTACAAACAATAAGTGCTAGAGAGGGTGCGGAGAGAAATGAACTCTATTACACTGTTGGCGGGATTGTAAATTGGTGCAACCACTGTGGAAAACAGTATGGAGATTCCTCAGCAAACTGAAAATAGAACTGCCATTTGATCCAGCAATCCCACTCTTGAGCATCTATCTAGAGAAAACCATGACTCTCAAAGACACATGTACCCCAATGTTCATTGCAGCACTATTTGCAATAGCCAAGACATGGAAACAACCTAAGTGTCCATCGACAGAGGAGTGGATCAAGAAGATGTGGTACATATATACACAATGGACTATTACTCAGCCATTAAAAGGAATGAAATACTGGCATTTTTAGCAACATGGATAGACCTAGAAATTGTCAGGCTAAGTGAAGTCAGTCAGACAATGAGACACCAACATCCAAATGCTGTCACTAATATCTGGAATCTGAAAAAAGGACACAATGAACTTCTTTGCAGAACATATACTGACTCACAGACTTTGAAAAACTTATGGTTTCCAAAGGAGACAGTTCGGGAGGTGGGGGGATGTGCTGGGGGTTTGGGATGGAAATCCTTAAAATTGGATTGTGATGATCATTGTACAACTATAAGTGTAATAAATTCATTGAGTAATAATAAAAAAAAAAGAAACCCAATCTCAAAGAAGTCTAGCAAGTAATAATCTCATTATCTCCAGTTGGAGAGTTTAGAAATAGTGAAAACTTCAGGATATGGTTGGTGATTCAATTGCTTTAGAAGCCATTAAGGATTCAAGCTTTTACTTCTCCACCAGTTTTTTAAATTATGGAAATCTCAGTCAGTTTATATTGAAGTTAAAGGCAGAATAATCCTCCTAACAAATTGTCATTATTTAATCTCATTTTTTAGATTGCCTCTTTAAGACAAAACTAACCTATTTATAAACTTGTCAAAGGCCATGAGAAATTGTAAGCATGTACCAACATTCTATAATTTGACTACCTTCTGCATAAATATTGTGGTCTTGGTTGGCTGTTGGCCTTGAGAAAATGTAGGAACATGCAGAAACTTAACTAACTTGATAGTCAAGTTCTCAGACAGGGCTTATGAAGTCCTCATTGCCTATAGTTCTACTTTTTCCTCACAAGTAATTGCATATTTTATTTTATTTTGTTTTAGTCTTTTTAGGGCCACATCACAACATATAGAGATTCCAGGCTATATGTCAAATCAGAGTTGCAGCTGTTGGCCTACACTACAGCCATAGCAATGTCAGATCTGAGCCATGCCTGTGACCTACACCACAGGTCAGCAATATGGGATCCCTAACCCACTGAGTGAGGCCAGGGATTGAACCTACACCCTCATGGATGCTAGTCAGATTTGTTTCCACTGAGAAATGAACTGATGGGAAGCCCTTTAATTTCATACTTTATAATTCCTTATTTTAGAATTGCAGGGCCCCAAGGATAATTCTTTGTTTTGAATCAATTGAGATATACTTTGCTTCAGTGCACAAAATCCCTAGCTAAATGATCTCAATAGTAGAAACAGAATCATGCATATGACAGGAGGTTCAGACAGAGGGCAGACTTCAGGGTCAGGCAACTCAATGGTTAAAGTGTGTCTTCAGGGACCCATGTTCCTAGCATCTCCTTGCATTTCTATGTACACTCAGCTTTTCCCTAAGTTCAGTTATGTTTGTGGTCATGCAATAGTTGCTACCAGGAACTTGGGACAATATGCTTCCTTATTTTCAGCTAGAGAGTAAAACTTAACTTTCCTCAGTACTAAACGAGATTATTCTTGGAACAAAATGAATGATAGCAAATTGAAAATGGCATTCAATCTTACTGTTAGATGTTAAGCCGATAGTAATTATATATTTATAGTATAATGAGAAAATTTTTGATAATGGAGCACAAGTGTTTATATAATGAACCAGTGTTTGGATTTCAATAATACTCAGCCTTCTCTTCCTTATTTACAAAATCATTTGAGACATAGACGCATGATTCAGAATTAGAATGTTCAAAAGCTCAGGTTTTTGCTGATGGTTCTGTATCAGAGAAAATAATTTGGTCAGAGGGAGTTCCTCCACATTATTCATACCTTGGTCCATCCAATTTAGATATTGAAGACATTTTGCATAATAGAGTTTGTGATCAAAGAAAGTTCAACAATAAGAGAGAATATAGACCCTGTATGTGCTGGACCCTCAACAGTATGCAGCATTAGGGATCTGACTACTGACTTGCCCCTAGTTAAACTGAATTCAGTGCAGGACTGGTGAGCTCGCCTTATGGAGGACATAAGAACTACATGGTTGTGTCAACTACAGTGTAGTAGAGCCAGAAGTGTGAGAGAAAACATAAGCACAAATCCTTTCACCAGTATCGTCATCTTTAGTATTCATCCCCTAGGAAGAGTGAGTAATGAGAGGAGCTACACTTTCTAATATTTCCATAGATGCCCTAGGGGAAGGATATTTTATTATTATTATTATTATTTTCTTGTCTTGTCTTTCTGCCATTTTCTTTGGCTGCTCTTGTGGCACATGGAGGTTCCTAGGCTAGGGGTCCAACCGCAGCTGTAGCCACCGGCCTATGCCAGAGCCACAGCAATGCGGGATCCGAGCCATGTCTGCAACCTACATCACAGCTCACAGCAACACTGGATCCCCAACCCATTGAGCAAGGCCAGGGATCGAACCCGAAACCCATGGTTCCTAGTCGGATTCACCAACCACTGAGCCACGACGGGAACTCCAGAAGGATATTTTAATTAGTTGACAGCTAAAAATAAGAGAGTGAGAAGTCTGCTTTCCACACGTGATGGAAGGTGTTTGGCCATTAGTTATAGACCTAGTGCCATTCTATGAGCTATCATTTTGCTTTTATGTGATGGTGACTTTTTTTTTTTTTAATTTATGGTCACAGCTATGGCATATGGAAGTTCCCAGGCTAGGGATCCAATCAGAGCCACAGCTGCCCACCTATGCCACAGCCATAGAAATGCCAGATCCGAGCCTCGTCTATGACCTACACTACAGCTCAGAGCAACACTGGATCCTTAACCCACTGAGTGGGACCTGGGATCAAACCTGAATTCTCATGGATACTAGTTGGGTTCATTACTGCTCAGCCACAACTGGAACTCCTTTATTTTGCTTTTTTGATGGCAGTCCTCTGAAACAAAACATTTAAAAAATTGTGATAAAATTACATTTATCTTTTGTCACATCTGCTTTTGATGTCATGTTTAAGAAACTATTATTTAATTCAAGATAAAAAGGTTTACTTTTTTGTTTTCTTCTGAGAACTTTATAGTTTTACCTATTAAACTTACATCTATAATCCACTGAGCCAATTTTTGCATATAATTTGAGATACAGCTGTAACTTCCTCTCTTGCAAATGGATATCCAGTCATCTCACACTATTTTATAAAATTTAGTTTTCCCTTACCTAATTATCTTGGCATCCTTGTCAAATAATAGTTCGCCATAGATATATAGATTTATCTCTGAATTCTCATATCTAGTCCATTTTTCTCTGTCATCATGCCAGCATCACAATGGCATGATTATTGTAGCTTAAAGTGATTTTTGAAGAAATGAGCCTTCCAACTTAATTTTTTTTTTTCTGTAATCTTGTTTTGACTATTCTGAGTTCCTTACACGTCCATGTGAATTTTAGGATCAGTTTTCCAAGTCCTACAAAAAGCCATTTAGAATTTCAACTTGATTACATTAACCATTACATCACCTTGGGGAATGATACTATCATAACAATATTAAGTCTTCCAGTCTATGAACATGAGGTACATTTATTTAGGCATTTAATTTGCTTCTATGATGTTTTGTAGTCCTCAGTGTACAAGTCTCATCCTTTCTTGGTTAAATGTCTTCCTCAGCAGTATTCTTGTTGATGCTATTTTAAGTGGAATCATTTTCCTCATTTCTATTTTGGAATTCTCTTTGCTAATGAACAGAAATACAATTGATTTCTGGATATTGGCCTTATATACTACAACTCTGCTGAACTCTTTGATAAGTTTACAATCTTTTTATGGATTCCATGGAATCTCTATCAAAAAAGATCATGTCATTTACAAAGAAAGAAAGTTTTACTTCTTTTTTCCCAATCAGGATGTCGTTTATTACTTTTTCTTTAGTAGGTCCTCTAACTAGAAACTCAAGGTAGAATTAAAATGATGAGAGCAGACATGAGAGTATTCTTCTTGCTTTTAGGAAGAACTGATCAGCTTTTCACTATTAAGGATGATGTTAATTGTACATTTTTCATAGATGCTTTTTATAAGGGTGAGGGCATTTCATTCTATCCCTAGGTTTTTTGTTGTTGTTCTTGTTTGTTTGTTGTTTGTTTTCAGTTTCTAATCTTGAAATGTGCAATTGTCCCTTGGTATCCATGAAGGATTGGTTAGAGTATACTAGAATCCCCTCAGATACCAAAATCTACAGATGCTCAAGTCCCTATTTGATATAACATACACAATTCTCCCATATACTTTAAATTATTTTTGATTACATATAATGTCTAATACAATGTGAATGTTATGTAAATAGTCGTAAATACAATGTGAATGCTCTGTTAATAAGTTGCTAACATGCAACAAAGTTAAATTTTGCTTTTTGCCACTTTCAGAAATTATTATTTTGAATGTTTTTAATCCTGAATTCATGGAATCCATGAACGTAGAACCTGTGGATATGGTGGGCTGACTGTAGTTGATTTTTGTCAAATGTATTTTCTATTTTTCTGAGTGATCATGTGGTTTTTATTTTTTATTCCATTAATACAGTGAAACACATTGGTTGTTTTTTGACTAGTGAATCCTTTTGCAAGATAAATCCACATCACTATGGTGGTTAATCGTTTTCTATTTTGTTGGATTCAGTGTCCTGTTATTCAGGATTTTTGCATCTATATTCATAAGTATATCATTCTGTAGTTTTCTTAGGATATATTTGTTTGATTTTTGTACAATGGTAATCCTAGCTTCATGGAGCATGATGGGAAGTTTTTTGGTTTTTTTTTTTCTCTAGTATTTTGGAAGTTTGTGAAGAATTGGTATTGCATTTTCTTTTAAATATTTTATAGAATTCACCAGTAAACTAATCTGGAATTAGATTTACTTTTGGGAAAGTTTTTGACTGTTAATTCAATATCTTATAGATCAATTCAGATGTTCTTTTTCTTCTTCAGTCAACAGCAGACATTCGATCCTTCAAAGAAATTTGTCCATTCTGGTTGTGTTATCTAATTCGAAGCATAAAATTGTTCAAGTTTTCTCATAATCTTTTCTACTTGCTATAGTTGGAAATAATATGCACTCTTTCATTACTGACTTTGGAAATTTGAGTCTACTCTTATAAAAAACTTTTTGTTAAGATACAGTTTTGTTAATTTCATTTTGACATGTAATAAATCAATTTTTATTTTAATGTCTTTTTCTAGTAAATCCAACATTTGTGCATCTCAAGGAAAATTTTATTGATTTTTTTCCCTCTGTGTATGGACTTTGCTGTCTTTTGCATGACTTGAAGTTTTTTAAAACAACTTTTTTTTTTAATTATTTTATGGCCACATCCATAGCATATGGAAGTTCCCAGGCAAGGGATTGAATCTGAGCCAGAGTTATGGCCTATGCTACATCTGCAGCAATGCTGGATCCTTTAACCCACTGCAATGGGCTGGAGATCAAATTCATACCTCTGTAGAAACTCAAGCTGCTCAGGTTGGTTTCCTAACCCACTATGTCATGGCAGGAATTCCTAAAAACTGGACATTTTAAATAGTATAATTTAACAAGTTTGAAGTCACATTCTCCAGTTTATTCCCTATCATTTGCTCTTGGTTCTGTTTGTTGTTGTTTTTGTCACAGCTGTTTATTTATTCAGTGACCTTCCTAGATTTGTAAAGTCTGTGTTTTATGTTCTGTGTGGCCACTGAAGTCTTGGCTCAGTTGACTTAGTCATCAACTCATAATAGAACAGACGTTTTCTTAATTGTCTTAATCCGTTGTCTTCTAGTGTTTTTCTGAGGGGTGCTGTGTGTTAGGAGCCTGTCTTCAAGACTCCATCAAGAAGTTTCCAACTTAGCCTTCCTGTTCAATTTCTGCTTGTACACAGGCTCAGTATAAGCCAGAGTTGAACGATTCAAGCCCTCTCAGGTCACTACTGGATGCATAAACAGCACTGCACATGTCTGAAATCTTCTAGATTTCTAGGAATATATCTCACATTTCAGAGTCCCATATGAACATCTCTTTCTCCAGCCTTAATTTTGGACAGTGCTGAGACCAGCTCAGCAGGATGGGGCTGAAGAACGGGTGCTGTGAAACTTGAAAAAAGTTAACATAAAACAAGACACAGAGACATTTATCTTAGGTAAAAATGGGAACCAGGGAACTCAAGTTCTCAGGGACCAAGAGCACTGCCTTAAGAAACCACACTGCTTTTGTTGTGTTCTTTAGGATTACATCAAGTGAGAAGGGGGTTGTAGGTGCAGGATATAGGTTTTTTTTTTTTAAGTTATTTTAAAAGTCGGAGTTCCCGTCGTGGTGCAGTGGTTAACGAATCCGACTAGGAACCATGAAGTTGCGGGATCGGTCCCTGCCCTTGCTCAGTGGGTTTAACGATCCGGCGTTGCTGTGAGCTGTGGTGTAGGTTGCAGATGCGGCTCAGATCCCACGTTGCTGTGGCTCTGGTGTAGGCCGGTGGCTACAGCTCAGATTAGACCCCTAGCCTGGGAACCTCCATATGCCGTGGGAGCGGCCCAAGAAATAGCAAAAAATAAATAAATAAATAAAAGTCACATAGCTGGTTGCTGATTAAGCTTTTACTCTGACCTTTAGGCATTTAACAATCATTAGCATTTGAGGAAGCTTAGCGTCAGCTATCTAAGCATAGCGTCTAGAGAATCACCATTGTGCTTCTGCAGATGGACTGCCTAGGTTTGCACTTCGTTCTTCTTTGCTAATGCATATCCAGCTAACGACCCCTCATAAACCCCTTGGGGCTATGGGTCTCCTCTTTTATTCTTAAGAGGACGTATCATGCTGTGCAAACAGCATGCTAATCTGCACAGGTCCAGCTTGCCTAGACCAAAGCATTAAGTCCTCATTCAGCTGACCTTATGAATAACTTATGCCTTTAGGTCTTTGTTCTTAAGCTTAAATCATTCACCATCACTGCGACTGTTTTTGAAGCAGGAAGATGGGATAAAGTAAAGCAGGACAAGATAGAGTTTTCAGCAAAGAGGCTAAGAAAATATTGTAGAAACATGTCTCGAGATAGGGTAGGGCTCTGCAGTCATCTGTGATGTTAGGCAATTGCTGAATATTTTAAGAGATATCCAGGAAAAAGACTATTTACAGTGAGCAAGGTCTGAATCAAACAAACAAAGTCAAGAACCTAAGAAGTGGGACTTCCGAAGAACTCCCATATAGGGCAAATGCTCACAATTATTTGAGATCAGAGCTTTTGGTGGCGCTCCAAACATGTTCTGCCTCCTCCAATGGTATGTGGTTGGTGATATTCATAGCTACTATGATTGTGAGGCTAGTTTATTTTAGTTGTTTATTTCTTTGCTTTTGAGACTACCTGGTAATGGGAAGGTAAGAACAGGACAAATGAAAATGCTATAATCTTTTTTTTTTTTTGCAGCCATTTTTCTTTAATAAAAGTTGCTTAGATTGTCTCAAGCCTTTGGTTAACTTCCAGAGTACTGAAAGTTGATTTGCCAGCTTTTGCCAGCATTCTCTTCCTCTTAAAAAGGAGTAGAATTTTGGAGTTGCTTGCAATACCATTCTGGAAGTGCTTCTCAGTGATTTTTTTTTTTTGCCTCATCTGAGGCATGCATAAATTCCTGGGGCAGGGATGAAACCCATGCCCTAGTTGTAACCAGAACCACAGGGGTGACAATGCTGGATCCTTAGCCTGCTGAGCTAGGAGGGAATACTCCTAGTGACTAAGTTTTAAAACACCCAATAAATAAAATATATAATACTACTTGGGCAAGATTTTTTAAACTGATTTTCCTGAGTGATTAGTGACTGCCCCATCTATGGTGACTCAATAAATATTTGATGAATGAATCAAGGCATTATTTTTGTTGTTGACAAAATGAAAGTCAATAAAAATTAATTCTCAAGAAAAGTGGATTGAATGTACATAACATATTGAAAAGGCTACCTCCAACATTTGAGCCTGTGATTCTATGCCAGCAATATGCTTATTGCATGTTCCACACTATTTCTTTCATCTTTACAACAAGTATTTGCAATTTCACTGAAGTTAGAGATATCCTATAAACGTCTCAAAGCAATATAGCTAGTAAGTGGTTGAATGAGGATTGCAACCAAGGATCTAAATCTGGAATCAAATTCATATATATAACATAATATTTCCCCTTCCCCAACTCATTGGATTTGAGAACATTAAAATGTAATGGAAAGTATTAGGGAATAGATTTATTTTAAAAGATATAAATATATTCCAGAAGTACTATTTTTCTTTTCATCTCTTTTTTTTTCTACCTAAATCCCCAGTTTTGAATTTAGAAACAGCAATTTACTATACATATATCATTATTCATGATGCTGAGAAGAGTCTCCTAAAAATCAGATGTATCTGGGGTTTAGGATTGCAATACGCACACTGTGGTATATGGAATGATTGGACCTGCTGTATAGTACAGGAAACTCTACCCAATATTCTGTGATAATCCATGGGGGAAAAAATCTGGAAAAGAAAGTGTGCATATATATATATATATATATATATATATATATATACACACACACACACATATATATATATAACTGAATCACTTTGTTGTACAGAAGAAATTATCACAACATTGTAAATAAACTATACCTCAATAAAACTTAAAAGAATGATGGAGAAATGAAAAGAATAAAAAAATCAGCTGTTTACATGAAGGAAAGCAGTTATTCCCTGTATAGTAGAACCGTTCCTCCTCATGCCCCACCTATCCCTGGCTCTCTTCCATTTCGGTTGCCTTGTTAATAGTCTCTTCTGTCTATCCTTTCTCTCGGTTGTGTGATTCATAACCTTAATACCTTCTGGTATGATACATAGAGCATGATGAGATTTATTTAATTAACATGCTTTATTATGGGAAGTCCAATGACTTCCCATTTTCTGAATGACAAACTCCAATCTATCCCATCATAGGGGACTCCAAAAAGCACTCTTAATGTGAATTGTTTCCTCTTTTTTTGCTGCTCCTATCGAATACAGATTTACTATTATTTAAGGAGATATGTCCCTGAAGGTAAAAATAAAGGCTTTGAATTCTTCTGTTTTGCCTTCAAATCTCCTTGCTGTCCCCCTAAGTATGGGAGCATTGCCTGGTCATGTCATTTTTCAGGAGTCTCATTTTGTTCATCTATTAGGTGGGAGAGATTACACCCATATTGATAAGACTTAACAAGTTCATGGTGTACTTAGAGTGTGAGCTCCATAAGTTCCCAGGATCTGGCAAATACTGTTATTGATCTCCCAGACTTTTTCTGTCGGTGTGACAGCTGTATTCCTCCTGCCTTGTCTTAGGGAGGAAGTTCTGGGATCTCCATCTCACAAAGTCAGTCCTGGCGCTGAGAAGGTCTTATTTTTTTTCCCTTGGTCAGAGCCCTAAAGTGTCAGGATTGTGCATTCACTCCCAGTGCAGCAAAAGTGAGCTGGCTGGTGATGAGTGCTCTCTGAAGGAATTCAGCAGAGGCTGTCTGGGTGCAGTCTGTGGGCACCTGCCTGCCACCTTGAGTAGCGCAAGTTGTCAGGGGTCTTGATGGCTGGCTGCTGGCATCCTCAGCTGGGTAGTCCTATGAATTACTGTTCTCAGGGGAGCCTGTGAGTCAATTTGTAGAATTTGTAGCTATTTATTGAGATCCACACACTGTTTGCTGTGAGCTTGTGCTCCTTTTCTCTGCTCCCAGCTGTGCCCAAACTATTCACTTATGCTGATCCCCTTCATATTCTGGGGGTTGAGGGGAATGCCACTGTATTGGGCCATTGAGACAAAGTCCACAAGGCTGGGGAATCTGGAAGGTCACTTCACTCTCATTTTCCCAGTGGGAGAAAACTTGTGCCAAGAGGATGGTTCTTGGCCCTTGAGGGATAGGGTCACACAGATAAAGTGAAATTTCTGACTCTTGTCAGTGTGCCTCTTGTCAGAGGTTTTGCTCTTCAGGTGCTGGGACCTCCAGGCTTCCAACAGTGTAAAGCTTGTTCATGTGCAGTTATTGAAATTGGTGTTTTTAGGGGGTGGTGGGGTATGGGAGCTGGAGCCTCCCATTCATCTTGCTGACATTAACTCACTGTGCTCTTTTCTTCACTGAGCTAGAGATTATTTTTATCTCCATCTTTTTAATTTAGCTTTGGATTTACCTCATGATGGATTTACCTGTGTTTCTTGGGGATATTTGTCTTCCTAGATCTTCCTGAGATTCTGGAGGGTAAGCCCCACAAGGGCTGAGATTTAGCCCATGTCTTTCACTGTGTCCTACAATATCTATTGGTAGTGATTCAATACAGTTTAGTTAAATATTGAGGAAAAGGCAACAAATATAAGTGCATGTTTTAATAATTACTTCTACTTTGTGAAACAACTGTTTCCAGATATCTGTCTTGTGTTGCCCTCTTTTTTTCAGATTTTTATGTTGCAGGCTTTTTCAGGTGCTGTTTCGTTTCATGTTTACTCGCCCTTGAATTATGAGAAATCGGTTTAGATATTTTGCTGGGCACAGTTGTTATCATCCTTTTGTATACACAGATTTTCCGGTAGAAAACTTCCTTATATGTCACACTCTGCAAAAGTATCAGTGCACAGCTTTTAGCCACTATTTATTTACTGCATTTAATGCATTTAATGCACTTAATTTGCATTTTATGTAATGTATTTGAACTCTCTCTTCCCCTTCAGATCTCAATTATTTAATTAAGCTAGGGCATATGAAATAAATTCTTACTCTTTTCTGTATCTTGCTATTGGGAATTCAAAACTATTCTTAAACTCCTGGCCATGCTTCTTGGCAGGCTCCTTTTGTCACTGACACCATTTGTAATTGTTTCCCAAAGTGGCTTACACATTCCAGGATATAATGCACATCTTTTAGCTCTTCTCTCTGCGCTGAGCTAGTCTCTGACAATTTCTGATGGATTTAGTACTAGAAGACTTGACTCGGGGTGGGAAGTGGACACACAGATAACAGTGTGCTTTTCCAGTCATTCGTGCTTTCCTTTATCATATAAGCTTCTCAAGTGCAGTATTGTTCTGGTCAGTAGGCTAGATATTTAGAGAGCATATATTTAGAACTCATTCCAAATCCTTTAGTTGTTTCATTATTAGTTAATTTAGAGTCTTCCAAAGAAGCTGTGTTAAGAATTTTGCTTAATATCTTCCACAGAATTGCATCGAGACAGCCATAAAAAATGATACAGGGAAGAAATAACATCACACCTTATATATTTGGACCACTGATGTGTTAGTTAATTTTCTGTATCAACTTGGCTGGGCTAATGGCTACATGGACAGTTAGCAAAACATTTATTTGGGGGTGTCAGGTCTGGGATGGTGTTTCCAGAAGAGATTAGTATTTGAATTAGTAGACTAAGCTCTTCCTCATCATTGCAGGTGGGCATCATCCCATCCACTGAGGGCCTGGATACAACAAAAAAGACAGAACAAGGGAAATGTGCTCTGTGCTTGAGACAGGACATCTACCTTCTCCTGACCTCAGACAATAATTAATCTGGTTCCCAGCCCTATGTACTAGACTGGGACTTATATCATTAGTCCCTTAATCTCAGCCTTTCGGCTTGGATTGCAATTTACGTTATTTCCTCTTCTGGTTCTTTTTCCAGATTTAGACTGAAACTATATCAACTGGATTTCCTGGCCTCCCAGCTTACAGATGGTGGGACTTCTCACCCCCTCTAAGAACATAAACCCATTCTCCATCATAAATTTCTATATATCTGTGTATCTCTGTTTTTATCGCTCTGTATCTCTCTTATTGGTTCTGTTTCATCTGAAGACCTGACTAATACAACTGCAAATCTCTATCCTCTTGACAGAGTGTGGTCTGTGTATGAGATACTATAGTTATTCAGAAACTTTATGGGAAATTGGGCATGATGACTATATTCATAGGAGCACAAAAGAGTATATAGTTGTTTGTCACCATTGCACTTACTGATTTCTGTTATCTTTCCCTTTCTCTAGCTGTCTGTTTACATATACTCTCTTCTTTCATCCTCATAAGTCTCCAATTAATAGAGTTCCTCCTGCCAACTGGTAACATCAAATTATTAATACTTTTTTCAAATACTTCTAATTTGAAAACAAAATTTCATGGTGTTAAACTAAATGTCTGAAAATGATTTAGTTCATGAAATAACACTACATAACAATTACATGGGCAAAAAAAGGCTTAGCTGTAATTATATAATTGCTATATCAAGAGTAGACCATTTAGAGACAATAGTATAATGTGGAAATAAATATTTCTGGGTTATAAAGCATTGAATAGTCTTAGAACTTGAAGGAATTTAGTGTACTCAAAACTATAAAATCATGCATTATGTTAAAATGTTCCAGTTTCCAAAGACAAATGGAAGTGATAAACTAAAGCATAATTATATATATATATATATATTTTTTAGTGGGACTCTGGCTAGTTTTAAATAAGAAAACATGCACTAATGAAGCTAAGACAAACATTTTGCATTTAGTATATAGGACATTGAACTCAAATATGTTACACTCAAAATACCTCTGTATTTCCAGAAGACACCAGACTTAATACTTTTGCTATGAATATGCAATAGAAATATTAACATTTTCAAAAAGTAAATTTGGAAATAAGGAAACAGTATAACTTTGTTTTTGAGTAAAACTCTTCTTTTTTTATTGAGAATTTTCTATCAGAGACAAAGAAAATTTGAAAATAAAGCGCTCAACGCATAGCAAATATTATTAGAATCTCATTGTAAAACTGACTTCTAGGAGTTCCCTTTGCGACTCAGCAGTAATGAATCCAACTATCCTCATAGTTATCTATGAGGACATGGGTTTGATCCCTGGACCTGCTCAGTGGATTAAGTATCTGGTGTTGCCCTGAGCTCTGGCGTAGGTCACATATGTAGCTCGAATCTAGCATTGCTGTGGCCTAGGCTGGCAGCTGTAGGTCTGATTAGACCCCTTAGCTGTGAACTTCCATATGCTGCCCTAAAAAAGAAAAAAAAATGATTTCTATTTGAAGACAATCTAATATTGACAGCAGTTATGTGGCATTTAGAATATACAGTATTATGCAGATAATTTTATTTTTTATAAACTTGTGTCAAATTTATAGTTTAAGTATTCAGTTAGACATTTATATATGCTTATGTATTAACATCACTGTCTATATATAATCCATGCAAAATCAGTTTTTTCCAGGTTAGAAAAAGCCCTGAGCACTTGAAAATGAACTTGATTCTTAGCTAGAAAATGAGAATAAACTTGTCTCTAGAAGGTGAATGTTCTTAGGAAAAATTAGAATAATATAAACTACTTTACTGTGTTAAATTGTAAAGATCTAACCTTGTGGAAGATAAAATGTAAATAGATTAATGATGCCTCAACATTAAACTGCGTTAATTCAAGGAGGTAGCACAACTCTATGTATGCTCTACGATTTAAAAATATTTCCTTAAAGAACATTTTCACCTATTCCTTACAATGCTCCTTTTTACCACTGAGGGAGATGTAATATTGACCAAACATGCATGAGATTTTTTCCACTGTCTTACTGCTTAAGTTCTAAGGGTTAATTTAAACTAATTTGAAAGCAAAAGCATCTTTGAGTAGCACTAATACAAAATTTAATGAATGTAAGAGAGAACTTAAAGAAATTCATAAAACTTAGAATCAGTTCATAAAAATTAGGAAGAAAATTATATTTTGCAGTAGTTCTTAGATCATAGCTATGTAGGCAATGTGAAAGCACAATTTGAACTACTTACCCTAGGATGAGGGCGATTTAGAGATTTAAGTAGTCAAATATGATATTCAGGAACTCAACATATGTTTTAAAAATAAGTATCATATTGACTCCCAAATAAGCTGCATAATTGCATCTTTTAATTTTTTTTTTCTATTTGACATACCTGTTAAAATGTATATCTTCAAATGAGGGCTACAAAACAATGGAGTGGGAGGATTGCCTTCAAAAATAAATTTGGAACACTTTTGTGTGAAACTTTTTGTCCCAAAATATCCACTCCATCAGACAAATGTAAATTTGGGAGAACCAAAACAACACTTTATAACTGCTAATCATGTAAAAGCATCTGGCAGGAGAGGAGGTGACCTATTAAAGCATTATCACTGAAAAACTTCTACAAAACACCTGGTACATGCAGAGAGGAATGAGGACATTATATGTAGGGGAAAAGCTCTCACAGAAACAAGTAATTGATTTTCATTCACTATTTAATCTTGTTCTAGTCACATAATGGACAAAATAATCTTTGGTGATTTGATTTTCTTTGATGTTTGCTTCTACGCTGTGGCATTTTGGAGAAAAGAGTAATTAATTTAACTTACCTTGTATTTTTTTTTTTTACTAGATTTATTTGTCTAGCTTTTTGTACAGTTGCATGCAGTTCAAACTTATTAATGTAAAAATCAAGCCTAGGGAGTAGCTCATTTGATCTAGATGTAGAAATATCCAGAGGCAATTCTGACATGAAAGTATTTCGTCTCAATTTTCACCCTTCCTCAGCTATCAGAAATATCACTTTGCACAATTGTCCTGTGTTGTCAAACACAAGATCATTCTGCAAGAGATAGGTGATTGCAATTTAAAACATTTAAAAACTTTGGTCATAAGAATTAGCCAAGTGCAGTGAGAAACAGAAGCAAAACACACAATTTAGACTCTCCAAAGTTAATTTTAAAAAAATCAATAGTTGATCCAAATGCTTTTAAAAATGTCTCAGTATTTACCCTTTCTCCCTCCCACTCTTCCCTTTCTAATTCAGTCTTTTAATTGTAACCAGTTATCTGTGACTATTCCTTTAGAATATATATTCCCAACTGAATGTAAAAAAAAATTCTAATATTTATAGTTCTTTTCTTAGTAGGAAATGTGTACATAACATGCCATCTTAGAAAAAAACAATACTGACCAATGATATATCATCAGTGTTTCTGGAGTGTTTAGATTTACTCAAGAAAAATTCAATGGTTACAGAATGGTGAGAATTAGAGCTGGGTGTCAAGGGTTTGATCAATTATTCAGATTTAAGTGATCAGCTGTAGCCACAGGAACATCCAATAAAAGGATTTCATACTTGGCTCAAATATGTGCAGGTCTAAAAAGAATCTGAAACTATTTCACCTCACTTTTATTGAGAAAGAATGAAGGAAATCCCTCTCAATGTCACTTGAGAATCTGTGGTTACTTGCTGCCTCACTGTCTACAGTGATATTTGAACTCCCAAGTTTCTTAGTGTGTATTAGTGGTCCTATTTGACTTGAGTTATTATATTCATAGCAGTATTGACTTTGCCTTATTTAATTTTGCTTCAATATCTGGTATTTTGTATTTCTCTAAACTATACAATGCACCTGGTTCTTAATAATATAGTTTAGGTTTTCTGGTAAAAAGGAATCTCTAATACCCTTAAATATGTTGCTTTTAATATATGGTGCCTCATTTCATTATCATATGGAAATATGTGAATAGTGAAAAAGAAATGGTGCAATATGGTTTTTGATCATTAGTGAAGTTTTGAATATATACTCAAAAATAACTCACTGCTGGGATTGCTGAATATAACAAATAAAAAGTCAGTATGCTGTTAAGTATGTCCCAGTAATGTATTCATATATTTTCTCATGCTAAAACAATATTCTTTGTCTATCTGAAATTCACATTTAGCTGGGGACCCTGCATTTTATGTGGAAACTCTGCCACTATATATTATTGAATGTTAAAAATTCAATTAATTAATTGTTATATTTAGGCCAGAATTTGCAAGAATCAGAAAAATTAGATATGAGTTTCTAGAAGTAAGTCTTGTTTACATTATTAACTACCGAATATTATTTCTAGTGAAGCATTTGTTTTACAGAGTTATCTTTAAAATTATGTGTGTATATATATATGTGTATGTATATATATGTATATATGTGTGTGTGTATATATATGTATATATGTATATATGTATATATATGTGTGTGTGTATATATATGTATATATGTATATTTATGGCCTTAACTGCAGCCTATGGAAGTTCCCAGGCTAGGGATTGAATCAGAGCTACAGCTAAGGCCTATGCCATAGCCATGACAACACCTGATCCAAGCTGCATCTGCAGCCTATGCTGCAGCTTGCTCCAATTCTTGATCCTTAACCTACTGAGCAAGGCCAGAGATCAAACGTGCATTTTCATGGAAACTATGTCAGGTTCTTAACCTTCTGAGCCAAAATGGGAACCACTTTTGTTTTGTTTTGTTTTTTTACTTTAAGTATTCTAAACTTTTTTCTCTAAATAAGCTCTTGAAGTAATCACATACTTTCTCTTTTGGCTGATTTTTTCTATCATAACTTTTGTCCTTGCCTGTGATTACTATTACATATGCCACTTTAACCACTTTTAATGTTTCGTCATAGGTGTTCCTATCTCTTAACTAACTTTATTAATTTGTTTTGAATTTTCAATTTCTTGCTTTTTGTTATCTATTCTTCCTGAAGAGATCCCATAAATCAAGTATATAATTGAGTTAATGCTTGACTAGTGGCCATAAGGAATATTTTAACTACATCTCCATAATGTATAAATTGACTGCATTGGACAGTAAAAATTTCAGTGTAAATATCTCTTGGTAGATACATGGGAAGCATTCAGTTTCATAAGCAGAACTATTAATATATATAAATAACAGAACTGTATATGTTGCTGTCAAAGAAGAAAGAATAGCTTAAGAAATTGCTTTTATATTTAAATTATCATGTAGGAAAATATGTAATAAAATGAACAAATCTCCAAAGAGAGAAATATAATAAAAATCTATTTATGTGAAGCATTTGCAGGAACATAGGCCTATTTGTTCATGAACAATTTAATTTTCAAGAACTTAAACATTCTGGGAAAAATAGTATTAAATATCAGCAAAAAGTCATTGATGTATCAAAGCCAGTATAATCATAACAGTGATATCACTACATTTGTTACTTCACAGGTGTTTAGTCTAGATTAGGAATTGCATTTACCTCCATTTCCATGTTTTATTCTTACTATAATGTTATAAGTATTATTGCTCCTATTTTTCAGAAGAGGAAATGTTTGTTTTATTTCTTAAAACAGTTATTTTTTAAACTTAGTAAACAGCTAAAATATATATTAAGCAAAACTATATTTAAATATGTTTTTGAATAACCATTTTTCAGGTAATAATTTTTACTGTTATCACTCCTTGTCTTTTCCTGAGATAACAACTCTCAATTGCTCCTTTGAAGGGAAATAGAATGCTGTGCTTAAGACACCTGTCTGATAACACAGTTAGATCCTACTTTTTAACTTTAGTCTGCTAAATCCTAACAGTGATCTTGGACAAATGAGTGTCAGGCTTCGCTTCTCATGTGAATTTGGATTAACAGTACCTATATCACAGGGCTATTGTAGAGACTAAATTAGGTAATATATGACCTACACCTAGTACCTGGCTTATAGTAATTTTTCAATAAGTGGTGGTAATTAAAATTATTTATTTAACCTACTTTGTGGGTCAAATTTTTTCAGGTCATATTTTGTCCTCTTGTCACCAGCTTTTTCTTTTGTCCATATTCAGTTAAAAATGTCTCTGGGTACCTTTCCTCAGTTTTTATTTCTACCTCAGTTATAAGAGGTCTTTTTTGCTCTCCTACATTCTTCGTCTGCCTGTTTTTTATGCTTCTTAACAGATAGCAAATAGACCATTTTATTACCAGGGGGTTTCTTTCATCCAACACTCATTTTTCTTTGTCACATTTCAGAGGCAGGAAAAAAAAAAAAAAGATCATCTATGAAACATGTCCTTGACAGGTGTAAAAATTCATGAGTGATTGTATTTTCCTAATTTGAAGAATAGAATTCTCAGTGCTTATCACTGGAAGAGGAGGAATGGACAGGGGGAAGGGATATAGAAGTGGGGAGAGCTTACTAAGCTTCTTTTCCATACAAGAAACTACCTGGGTTAATTGATACATAATGTGTAATTATCTAGAAACCTTAAGAATACACAAAATTTTGGAGTTCCCATGACGGCCCAGCAGTAACAAATCTGACTAGGATCCATGAGGACACAGGTTTGATCCCTGGCCTCACTCAGTGGACTAAGGATCTAGTTTTGCCGTGAGCTCTGGTGTACATTGTAGAGGAGGCTCAGATCCCACATTGCTGTGCCTGTGGCTTAGGCCAGCAGCTACAGCTCTGATTTGACCCCTAGCCTGGGAACCTCCATATGCCGCGGGAGCAGCCCAAAAAATAACAAAAAAGACAAAAAAAAAAAGATTAAAAAAATGGTCTTTATACTAAGTCAAGAGAATCAATGCTATGCTGAGGTCCATTTTCCCTAAGACAATCATATAATAGAAAAAAAACCCACAAAATTTTATTCAGGTTTTATATTAATAAGTTAAGAAATGGTCTTTATACTAAGTCAAGAGAATCAATGCTATGCTGAGGTCCATTTTCCCTAAGACAATCATATAATAGAAATTAAACTGAATTGCTACCATTTAATTTTTTTTGAAAATTTTAACTTATTCAACATGTCTCAAAAAAATTACATCTCTTTAATTTACCTAAATTATGCAAGGATATGTTGTAATATTAGACATAAATACAAGACATGTATATAGTAAAGTTTATGTTTATAAAATTACACACATATAAGAATCTAAAGGAGACACATTAAAATATTAACCATTGTTGAATATTTTCTCAGGTCAGTTTCCCAAAGCAACAGAAATAAGAGCTAAAATAAACCAATGGGACCTAACCAAACTGACAAGCTTTTGCACAGCAAAGGAAACCAAAAAGAAAACAAAAAGACAACTTACAGAATGGGAGAAAATAGTTTCAAATGATGCAACTGACAATGGCTTAATCTCTAGACTATACAAGCAACTTATACAACTCAACAGCAAAAAAGCCAACAACCCAATGGAAAAATGGGCAAAAGGCCTAAAGAGACATTTTTCCAAGGAAGATATACAGATGGCCAACAAGCACAGGATGCTCAGCATCCCTGATTATTAGAGAAATGCAAATCAAAACTACCATGAGATACCACCTCACACCAGTCAGAATGGCATCATTAATAAGTCCACAAATAACAAATGCTGGAGGGGGTGTGCAGAAAAGGGAGAACTCCTGCACTGTTGGTAGGAATGTAAGTTGGTACAACCACTATGGAGAACAGTATGGAGGTACCTTAGAAATCTATACATAGAACTTCCATATGACCTTGCAAAATCACTCTTGGACATATATCCAGATAAAACTTTCATTAAAAAAGGCACTTGCACCCACATGTTCATTGCAGCACTATTCACAAATAGCCAAGACATGGAAACAATCCAAATGTCCTTTGACAGATGATTGGATTAGGAAGATGTGGTATACATAGACAATGGAATACTACTCAGCCATAAAAAAGAACAAAATAATGCCATTTGCAGCAACACGGTTGAAACCAGAGATTCTCATACTGAGTGAAGTAAGTCAGAAAGAGAAAGACAAATACCATATAATATCACTTATATCTAGAATCTAATATAGGGCACAAATGAACCTTTCCACAGAAAAGAAAATCATGGACTTGGAGAATAGACTTGTGGTTGCCGGGGGTGGGGGAGGGAGTGGGGTGGATTGGGAGCTTGGGGTTAAGAGATGCAAACTATTGCCTTTGGAATGGATTAGCAATGAGATCCTGCTGTGTAGCTCTTGGAACTATGTCTAGTCACCTATGATGGGGCATGATAATGTATGAAAATATAATATGTACACGCATGTGTAACTAGTCACCATGCTATACAGTAGGAAAAAAAAACTGTATTGGGGAAATAACAATTAAAAAATACATAAAATAAAAAAAGAAAAAAGCATTAAAAATGTTAACCATTGTTTCTAGTAATTTGATTTATCTTCTTAATATGTATAATGTCACTACTTTCTAAATTTCTAAAACAAACATGTTATCTTAAGATCAGAAATAAGTAGCATAATCAAAAAAGAGAAAACATAATACAAAGGGGAAAGACAAATAGAATTAATTATAGGAAAAGATCATTCCTAAAAATAAATGTTAAGGGATTAAAATAGTTTGAAAAGAAGAATTAATAGGAAAAAATAGTAGTGAGCATGAAGAAAATTTAGCATTAAGCCTCCTATTAATGTAGCTAACATTATTAGTTTTTTGCTGATACTTTTAATTTTTCAAGATCAGGTTAGAGAATAGATGAAAATCTAGCATATTGAAGATTGCAAACTTTTTCATTAAAGGTTGATTAAAGCATCATCTTTTTTTTCTTTTTTTCTCCAGTTCTATTGCTTTCATTTTAGAACCCTGGTCTCCCCTAGCAGGAAAAAAAGGACCAATTATATTTTTTTAATTTTTTATTTTTAGCAAGGTGGGATTTAATAACAACAAGGGAGAGAACAAAGAGTACAATTAACTAATCATGAGAAATGATTAAATAAAAATTAAAGTCAAACAAACATTAAAAGCTTAATCTGGTCACAGACTGTCTTGCTGGCCTCTGATGCTGATACCTGCAGCTGGTAAATTCATGCTTCATTATTTAGCTTAGGTAAAATCACAGAATGCAATAATCAGCTTTCCTCTGCACATTTGGGTTCAGGTCAGACATCCCTGGCTGTAGGCCTTGGGTCACCATATCTTTCATTCAGCTCTCTAGCCCAGGGGTCCACTGCTAACCTCAGCTCTGTGGTTAACCAGTTTCATTAAGCCTGGATGGGCCTATGGCAAATTGGCTGGCTCCCAGCTCTTTTTGGCCACCCCACCCTGAAAGAAAGAGGGGCTTGGGAAAACTTGTCTCTGTCTCTTTCTCTCTCATCAAGCAACTTTGTCACCTTGACTAGGATTTGAGTTCCTCACTTTGATGCAGAAGAGGCTATACAGAAGATTCAACCATGGGAGTGTGGCTCTCTGTGGTGCCTTCATCCTACCTAATACCAGCATCCTATCTGAAATTCAGAGATGAGAAATGAGAACACATCTAAATATCTGATTCACCTCCATCTCTCACATTCTTTCTACTATAAATTCCCAGGGGAAAGGGAAATTTCCCTCTTTTTCATTCAGTGTGAATACTTTATGACATCCACCGCCACAGCCTACTCTTCCAAGCTCAAGTAGGAAGACAACATAAACACTGTTTCTCAAGAAAATAACTCTGTGGTTTTTCTAGCCAAATTTTGAATGTCAGCAGCTAAGTTTTATTCCACATCTTTACATTTTTGATGGTTAATTCTAATCTACCACCTGGTAGAAGTATAAATTGATTGAACCAGAGTAAGTCATGTGTTCAAGAAGGTAGCAGAAAAGTTGCCATTCTACATAGTATTACAGACATGCTGGAAGAATCTGTTCAATGGCCATATGGTATCCCACAAGGGGGTTGTACCGTAATTTATTTAAAAGTTGCCATCATTTTCCAAATTTAACTTATTTTCAGTTTTTTTGATATTATGATTTATAGAAAACAATTTTTACCATATTGTGTCATCTTTTTCCAGAAGTTACTATGTGAATTCTGTGAAAAGTTTCCTGTCAGGAATGACTGAGATGTGACCTGAGGTCCTCCATGTTTGCTGCCCATGCTGGACTTAGGCTGAACATTCTAAATTAAAACTAATTCATAATTGTTGAGTTGCTAAAAGGAAAGAATAATTCTGAGAGCTGGACTTTTTCTTAACCAAAGAAAACATACCTTTCCTTAGTAATAATTGAGATATGTTTCATAACCTAATCTTATGTATAGAACCATTTTACTGTCCAATACAAACTCTTGGTCAACAACCTGCTTAAACTTGCATTAATGTCCCTCCTTTTCATGTAAAAACCCAGCCAATTTTCCTCCAAGGGGTTACTATTCTGGGTTCCTTCACAGTCTGTGACCCCCTGTATTGTAATTCTAAGATTGCAAATAAACTGCCTTTTTGTCTCTTTAAAGTTCTCACTCCTCCATTGACAATGTCATTATTAGAGAAGCATTTACTTTAGAGTTGATTTCATTAACACCCTTACTTCTTGCAATTGGTGCTCTAATATTTGAAGAAATATGTGTATTCAGGTCAGCGATATTACCTATGAGAAAAATACAAAAAAAAAAAAAAAGGAGTTCCCGTCGTGGCGCAGTGGTTAACGAATCCGACTAGGAACCATGAGGTTGCGGGTTCGGTCCCTGCCCTTGCTCAGTGGGTTAAGGATCCGGCGTTGCCGTGAGCTGTGGTGTAGGTTGCAGATGCAGCTCGGATCTCACGTTGCTGTGGCTCTGGTGTAGGCCGGTGGCTACAGCTCCGATTAGACCCCTAGCCTGGGAACCTCCATATGTCGCGGGAGCGGCCCTAGAAAAGGCAAAAAGACCAAAAAAAAAAAAAAAGAGAGAGAGAGAGAGAAATACTAGAAGATATATCAGTATACTCTGCCTTTTAATTTATAGATTTCCCCCCCAAGAAACTATTTGTTCCATCACAATTCTTTGCCTTACTATGTAAGTTTAACTACTTAAATATATCAGTGTTTTATCTTATTCATACCATATGATTATTTTAATTCATATGATAATTTAGCACAATTTTTTATTTTTAGAAAAATATATCTGCATTTTCCATGTAAAAACATGTATTGGATATAAAAAATATACCAGTACTTTGCTCTTTTTAATGAATTCATTCTGAAAACTCATTCTTTCCTGGGAATTGTCATAGATGCTAAATATTTTAAGGTCTTTAGTTTCCAATGTAAAAAATGTTATTTAGTGCAATCATTTTCCCATAAGTATAGTCTCATTTTAAAAAAGTGTTTTGGGGATCAGTTGTTTCTATGGTAACTAGGAATTCAAGTGGAATTATAACCCGCTGAAGCAGAATCTATTCGATCAATTCCATGAAAGAGATTTAGAAAAATACTATTTAAAATCAGTGAAGGCATCAGCTTTCTTCAGGTAAATTCTCAGTAGAAAACACCTCACTTCTTTGTGTTTACTCTGCGTTCATTGCTTCAACCAAATTCCATTGTAATATGTATTAGTTTAGTTATAGGAATAGGACTTAGGAGTTCTTCACTGATAAAAGTACATATATGCAGTGGAGTCACAGTTCAGGGCAGAGATTATGAGTACAAATTTTATCATTACCCCAGATTCAATGGAGTTCCAAGTTTTTAAACTGTGCACAAAGGACTGATCACAGAACCAGGAACTTATTACAATTTTAATATTTAAACATACATATGATCTACTTAAATGCATGGCATTCTAAATGTTTAGAGAGCAAACTTAGGTAAGCTTAAGTGAGGTTTTTCTCATCTCACCAGAGTGATGGGTGGTTCCCCTAAATAATCCCACATTGCCTTACCTTTGAGGTTCAGGTTTGATGAATGGTAGGTAAGAAGCTCACAAGAAGGTAAAGATGCCTTAGTAGATGCCTAGGATGAAGAGGAGCAAAGGGAAATTCACTCATGCATCTTGACTTCAGTACAAAATGCCCTGGGTCCTGGGTATCCTGTATGCTGAACAATTGGAATAGCACTTTTTTTTTCTTTATAGTGTGGAAGTGAATGTGGAGGAAACACGTAAGAAGTATGAGAAGACCACTGAAATTTTTCTCTCCACTGTGGCTTCTTCAGGTTACTTAAATTTCTATTCATATGCTTTCAAATAGAAATTAAGGAACAGCATCAGTATCAAATTTGCTATAATAATTAACTTGATTCATCATATCTGGTAGGTTCTCATTGATCATATTAGTTCTCTATCATAAAACTGTTTCTTCAAATAGAATATTTTTTAAAGATTAGGTTGTAATATTGAATACAATTTTGATTTGAAAAAAATTACTGTTCACTAGCTGATTTTCTGTTTTCATATGAAAAGAGATGTACATTTAATTTATTGATGATTAAATTAAATACAGCAATAGTACTAGTCTTAGGAGGATAGCATGGATAGTAGATCATGTTTATAAAAAGGTTTTATGAGCTCTAAAGGCATAGATATTTTAGCCGATGTTATTATTCTTGGCAATGTGATTAAAATCTTCCTATTTAACTTGGACAAGTAAAATAGGAATCAAATGTGTTATATTTTAATTTTATAAATAAATATAGCAATTACGAATCTCAATCATAATACTCAGATTCAGACATTCAAGAACTAAACTTTATTTTTAATAGCTCATTCTCTAGTATTTTCTTCCATTGAACTGACAGATAAACTTGGCCCCACCCCATATAACTTCATCTGTATAGAAGGGATTGTGCCATGGTTCTATTTGCTACAGAAGGATGAAGGATTAAAGGGAGTGGGGCTGATACTCAGACATGTGTTACCGCAAACCTATCTCCTATCACTGTGTTGATGCTCATAAATTTAGATAGTTTGCACACCTTCCCAAGATACTTATTTAAACTGCTTATCTCATCTACCTACAGCTACTTATGCAACCAACCCTCATTAAGCTGCCTTCTTCTAATACTGCTGATGTGAGTAAGTACTATATTCTAGCATTCAGGGGAAACATTTTCTTTGTCTTGGAGGAAAAGGTATACTCATACAGATGCTTCCCCAAGGTGGCACATTTATGATTCCAAATTTTCTCCTCCAATTTTACTTTTTTAATTAAGTTTATGCTCTCCCAAGAGATTAGGTGTTTTGTATACAAATAGTGGAATGACTTGTCATCTCATTTCTTCCCTACCATGAACTTTCTATGCAATAATGAAGAATGTATCCTTCTCACTCACGAAAGCAAGTAAGGAAAAGGTACTTATACTGGGAAAAAACAGTGTAGTTATTCATTCAAATCATCATCCAGGCAGGTAGTTTAAATATGTAAGCACATTGAGAACATTTGCCTTATGTTTGTATCAATTGGAATATTTAGGTTAAGCTGAGGTGGCAATACTCTGTTCTTCAAACAATAACAATTTTTTGTTTTGTGTTTTTCTATTGTTCTTATTAATTTTACTACAGGCCATCTAATGAGTCTTCTATATCACTGCTGGCCTCAATCTGAGACCTGGGTTGCTGGAGCAGCTGCCACCTGGAAAGTGCTGCTGTTGTAACACAGGGAAAATGGTCTTGAATTGTCAATTACATATTGGCCTAGAAATGCAATTCTTTGGCCAATGCAAGTCATCCAAATGGTTTCATCCAAATCGAATAACTTGCCTAGAAAAAAAAAAAAAATTTCCAAAGCCCTAAATGTCACCACACTTCCATCCATTAGTGTTACATGCATTTTTGTGTTTTCCCTTGTTAAAACATAATAATTTAACAAGAAGATTAAAAAAAAAAAAGAAAGTGAATGTTTTGGTATTGTCAAATTCTCAAAAAGTTTTAGACCAACTTAAAATAGGCAATTTAGTAAATCAAACAATTTGAAAATTGAATCTGATCTTTATTCTCGACACCGCTCAATATTTTTTTTCCAAAATATTCATTAAATGTTTATTTGGAAATGATTATGCAACTTGCCTTAAATAACACCATAATGAAACAAAGGCTGACCTTGAAACCAAGAAATTTAAAATTTAATAATGTAGAAGATATATGTAAATAATATTTTACCCCAAAATTTCAATAAGACCACCCTTGTGAATGTAATAAAGACCTACCTGATTCCATCAGCTCCTAGTTTTCTTTGTAATAGACCTCCTCCACCTTCCAACATAGCACTGTTTTTCCTTCCCTCATAAGAACTGCCCTCTACCCTACTACCTGTACCTTCTCTTGTAGTACAGTCACCTTTTTCAGGATATATAAGTTAGCTTTTCTAGCTGCATTTTTTCTTTTGAACTCTAGACTTCTATAATCCACTGTCTTATTTGCATCATCACTGCTATAGCTTAAAAAACCTCAAAAGTAGCATGCCCCAAATTTTACTCTGAATTTTCCCATGCCCCAAATACATCTTTCATTCACACTGCCCATCTAATTAAGGACCACAACCATTCATTTGCTACGACCAACTTTCTTAAAGTCATCTTTGCTCTATAGTTGTTATACATTCCAAGCTCCTCATCCAACACTTCAGCAAATGTTATCAGTCATGCATTCAACTGAATGTGATAATTTTATCACCTTCATCATGATACACACACACAGACACACACACATACATAGTATATGGTGCACACATACATATGTAGATTATTATACTATCAAAGTACTATCATTTCTTATATTAGTTTGTACTGTTGACCTAAAACAAATAAATGTCTGATATATCTCTGGCAAAGATGACTTGACTTATGAAGAGCAGAGAATTGCTAATTGGGGTATATAGTCATATTTTTCACAAAACAAAGTAAGAAGAAAATATTTATAGAGGGAGAAATGAAGCTGAAGGCCTACAGTAAACAAAAAAAAACATGGCTTTTCATTGCCTGAGTCCTTTCCAGGAAGGAAAAGGGGTTTTTTTTGGTTTCTTTTTTTTGTTTTTTGTTTCCCTTCTGTTGGACTCTATCCTTGCCATGTGTGAGAGCTCCCCCTTTTGGTTTCCTGACTCTATTTAATTGAAGTTTATGTTTATCAATTTTTCACATTTATCCTTCTTAAGATTTTTCTTTCATTTTATTATTTATTTACTTATTTATTTATTTTTGCTTTTCAGGGCCGCACCTGCAGCACATGGATGTTCCCAAGGTAGGCATCAAATTAGAGCTGTAACCCCCAGCCTACACCACTGCCATAGCAATGTGGGATCCAAACCATGACTGTGACCTATACCACAGCTCCATAGCAATGCCAGATCCTTAACCCACTGAGCCAGTCCAGGGATTGAACCCTGGAAACTCACAGTTCCTAGTCAGATTTGTTCTGGCTGTACCACAACAGAAAGCAATACTGATCAAGAGTTAGGCTTTCTTGGTTCAGGTCTCTTTTGTCCCTCAAAGTCAGGAAAGACCTTCCTGGGTGTAGTGTCAGACATCTCAAGGAACGTGCACAGGTTGAAATCTATCAAGGTCACATGTGAGCAACAGGGAGGGGTAGGAGGAAGAAATCTCAGGCACTTTTTATCTGAAGTCAATATGTTATCAAGATCATAGACATTGACATTTATGTGTTTTGTCATCATCAAAGATTTGGTGACAAAATTCCAACAGGCCTGATCTGGATATCTTGGGAAATCTATCATCAGACGTCATCTGCTTCATTTCTAGAAAATCTTTACTTTCAGGTCACCGGACAATGTACAGGTGGTC
Organism: Phacochoerus africanus; assembly: GCF_016906955.1. Lineage (NCBI taxonomy): Eukaryota > Metazoa > Chordata > Mammalia > Artiodactyla > Suidae > Phacochoerus > Phacochoerus africanus. Next base: position 47,013,493 of record NC_062545.1, on the reverse strand, counting down.
CAGTCAGAGTATTATACTTTCTGTAGTTGTGTCATGTGACTCCAAAATGCATTTCCTTGAAGTATGGCAGCACAGGGATTGTTTACCAGTTACTTGATTGCTGTTTGTTCAGCCAGGTTGAAAATAATCCTTCACAAATTTTTTTCTAATAAACAAAATCTCCAGGTAACAAGGTGTGATGCTTAAGTTCTTTATCTAACAAGAGTGTACTGTGAAAATATCCCTCCATGAAAACATGGTTATTATTTTTTAATAAGCATTTGAAATATTGGGATATTTTTCCTTTTATTTGTTGTGGTCAAAAGAAATAGGATCCAAGTATCTTGTGACTATCACAAAGTGTGAGGATTTACAAGCTTCAAAGAGAGTGGGTATGAGGTTTCTAAATGTCAACCACAATTATTTTTGCCAAGGTATTTGAAGAGGCTCAACAAATTTTGCCAATTGAGTCTTAAAAATGCCATTAGTGAATTGGACTAAATGAGGGGATTGATGGTAAGAAGCACAATGAAAATAATGTAAAATAAGATGAAATTAAATAATCTGTACAGACTTGTTCACATACCAGACCAATAAAATAGGTCCCTCCATCACAATATAGAGGTGTTGCCCAGGTAGGAATTTTTTTTTTCAAAAGGATTGCAAGAGAAGGCTTCAGTCCAGAGTGAAAATACAGAGATTATAATTAAAATATATTTCTATCCATGAGATAGATAAAATTGTATGATATCCATTTGCCAGACTTTGAATGATTCATTAAGCAGTTTAAAATGTCTAAGATCAGTACAAACAGACTGTCTCAGACTGTACTTCAGACAACTGGGACAAGTGAGTTAGGAAGTTTTTGTGGCCCTGTTCATGTCTTCCCAACAATACAGATTTATTAAAGTTACATTTTGTCAGTAGACCAATGGGTGAATATATGTACAGTGAGAAGTGGAAATTTTAGGGTCTACAATAGGACTGACTTATTTGGTCTGAATTGGAGATTTCTCTTTTTATCAAACTAATGATTCTTGAATTTCAAATTTTGTTTTTCACTTTCTGAGGCCAATTGTGGCCTTCTCCAGACAGTTTTTCTAAGTTATCACTCCAGTGAATAGCCCACTGGATCATGACAGGGATTTGACTGCTATTGGTCCCTTAGGACATCATTCCTTATGCAAATGTAAGCAATGTGAATATCCTTAGCTTCCAGAGAGTCAAATTTATAATATCATGGAGTTTCAATAAAAGCTAAATTTTCACATAAAATTATTGCATGTAATGATTCCTGAACATAGGAACCGTTTTAATTTTATTTCCATTGGAAGTAAGAAAGCCACATTATTTCCACAACAATCCAGTATCATGAGCTATTCCAAAGGCATATCTGCTTTCAATATAAATATTGGAAGTTTTGCCCTTAGCTGAAATACAAGTCCATGTAAGAACATATAAGTCAGACCACTGGGACAAAGTAGCCAATGGCAAAGATGCTGACTCAACAACATCAAAAGGAGTTACAATAGCATACTCAGCACATATTTGTATTTTCATCATTTAAATAAAAACCGTAAGTGAAACCTAAGTGCATGTTACCCAGAGAAATTTCCCAAAAATAATCAGAAAGAGTCAGAAGGTGCATTAGGCAGTCATGAGGATTTTGTTGGTAACAAAGGAGAGAAGAGTAACAGGTTTAAGTTTACTACAATATAAGTGATTTATGTGAGTAGCAGTTAATAAAAGGACTTCTTAGGAGGTTAGGATACTGGCTGAAAAGTGTCTAGTATGAAAATAATTCATGAGAGTTTAGTTTTAACCCAAAGGACAGTGCCTATAATGGCTCTGGGGCAATGGGGGTATTCCTGTGCCATGGAGTCCAATTGGTGGCTATAATACCCTATGAATTATAGGTAGTCCCTGTGTTTTGGGGACTAAGAACATTCCCTGTTTTTTCATATACACAGAGGAAAAAGGGATCTGATAATTGGAATGCCCAATGACAGGTGGAATTAGCAACTCTCGTTTAAGGTCTAAAAAGCTATGCCATCTGATTCTTTCATAAAATTGAATCAGGGTTTATATCTTTTAGTAAAACTTACAGAGGTGTGACCACAGAAAAAAGTTTGTAATCCAATTTTGAAAATAATTCATTAGCCCCAAAACACCTTGCAGTTGGCACTCGGTTTTGACATTGTAAAACTTAGGACACTTGAAGTCTATCTGGATTTAGAAGAAGCCAGTGTTCTGCCATCAGATACCCTAAATATCAAATGTGTTGGGCAAACTGCATTTTTTCTTTTACAAGCTTATATAGCTTTAAGGCTAAAAGCTTTAGCAAGTGGATGTTGTCTTTTTGTGTGGAAGTTTGAGAAGGAGAGCAAAGAAGCAAATTATCCACATACTGAAACTTGTAGAAACTATAGGAAACTTGACATCATCCAGGTCAGTCTTTATTTATTAGAAGAAATAAGAAAGACTCAGTACAGCCCTGAAGCATTATTGTCCAGGTGAATTTTTTTCCTTCCCAAGTGAACACAAAAATGTATTGGCTAACTTTATCAACTGGAGTATTAAAGAATGTACTGCATAAATAAGTTACAGTGGAGAATTTCTTTTCAGGTAGGAATGAACATTAGAGATGCATGAAGGTTAGAAAAAAACAAAGTATTGAGGGATAACAATGTCCTTTATTATGTAGAGATCTTGGACAAACCTCCATCTGTGGCCTTTAGGTTTTCTTTCTCAATGGCAAAATTAGGGTATTACAGGGACAAGCACAAGGGATAATGAGGTCTTTTGTCATATAATTTTCTATTATAGAATTTATAGTTTAAAGAGCTTCATTACTTACATCGATTACATATGGAAGAAAGTTTTGAGGGATCTATTTCCATCTCAATGGGAGGTGTTCTGTGAACTTTGCCAATATCAGTTACAAAGTTTTCCCATAAGGGTATTGGTAACCGATTCAATAGAAATAAACCATCATTGTTTCTTAATCAGCTCTAGTACCATCAGAGAGGGACAGTGGGAATAAAAATAAATCAAAGGGTAATTAATTCACCTGATTTGTTACTTCAATGATTACTATCAAATTCTAGAATTAATTCCCTCTTTTAGGTATGATAGGTTTTGATAGTTTTTTAGCACTTTATGTATTTATTTATTTAGGCTTTATAGGGCCGCACCTGCAGCATTTGGAATTTCCCAGGCTAGGGGTCTAATTGGAGCTGCAGCCGCAAGCCTATGCCACAGCCACAGCAGTGCCAGATCCAAGCTGCATCTGTGACCTACACCACAGCTCACGGCAATGCTGGATCCTTAACCCACTGAGCGAGGCCAGGGATCAAACCCGCAGCTTCATGGTTCCTTGTCGGATTTGTTAACCACTGAGCCACAATGGGAACTCCAGTTTTTTAGCACTTTAATGAAGTTTCAATACATAAACAAGGAGGAAGGGAATAGAAGAAGTTATCAAAATGTATAAGTTTATTATATAACTACATTAATTAAATATATATATTTATATTTTACTTGTCAGGTATCTTATATGAAGTAAAAAGTAGTAAAAATCTTTTGTGTCCGAAGTCTCAAAATGATTCATCAATGATAATTTTTCTGGTACTTGCTGAAATATATTGTCTTGCCTGATTATAGAAAATTGTGCCTTTTTTTTTTGTTAGATGAAGGATCACTGAATATTTCAGAAGTGAGAAGTAATATTAATATTTTTATCATTATATCTCAAAATAGAAGAATTTGGCATTAATTTTTATCAATACTTTAACCTAGACTGGAAAAATGCTGCATATTTGGTATTTCCAGTTCATATATTTAAAATAATTTCAGCCAAGATTTTAGTTTATTTTTAAATTATAATGAAACATATTTTCAAATATTATGGAGAAATATGACTTCTGACCAAACAAAGACTTTCTGTGAAGTATATGGCTTATTCTTGCAATGTGATTTAAAAATATGTGTGCCAATTTCTACTTATACAAAGAATGATACTAAATAAATTAAACTCACGAGTTTCCAGTTGAAAAAAACCTCTCTGCCAAGAAGAAAATTCTGCTCATGGCTGAGAAATGTGCCTTATGGGAGGAAAGTACAGTATAGTTTGCTTCCTTTTCTAAAACATGCATTTCTAATATGCTGCTGAAGGGTAAAATATATCTCCCAGTGGAGCACAACATGATTCTCCTCAATCTATTTTATGCTTCCAATCTATTGCTCCATAGATTTTTTCAGCGTGTAACCATCTTGAAATTTATCGTTTTAGTCATCCATAATTTGAATAGAGTAGGAATATGCTAAGATACATCAAAGCACAAATAAACATAAATATAGGAGAATCTCCATAAGGAAATAAGAAACATAAATATAATAACAGTAATATTTTGGAAAGCTGTCAACATTTAAATTTGTAGGGATTTTATTTTTCAATAAAAGAAAAACAATGAAAACATATTTTTGTTGATAAATTATAATTAATTTTTCTCAAATAGGAGATACACTTCTAGTAGACATAGTCCACTAATGTAAAACGTGTAGATTATAAGCAGTGATATTAAAAAATATTATGGTGATTTCAGCTTCCAGATCCAACATGAAAAATGTTTGAATGTAGTCAATTTCATTGTTATCATAGGAAAAACCTAAACTAACTAAAAATTAATTACTTTACTTGGACTCATTAAAAAATTGAAATTGGAAGGCAAACCAACAGAGTTGACATTCAGGAGAGCCAGAGGGCTATAGGAAATAAATAGACCATTATTAAAGGGTGAATGCAAAATCTCACATGCTCTGAGTCCCAGTGCAGAGGCAGTAGTTTGAAAGGTACCTACGTCAGTCCTACTTGCTGTTCTTGGAAGTCCTCCCAGATAGGCAGGGGTCAGCTAGGACTCCCCCTGGGGAAAATGATGCTAGCAGTAGACATTTTTAGGATATTGTTTTGCTGTGCTAACACTGACACTGTCAAGTACCATTTTGGAAATATTGCTCAGGCCTATAGCAACAGAGTTTGGACTCACCCATCAATGGGCCTATTCAGCCTTATGCCACTGGGCCTCAAAACACCAACGCTAGGAGCTGACTCTGTTCATCAGTGGCCAACAGCCACCACACAAGGCAGGGCCCATCAGCTAGCCAAGAACAATTTCAGCACTACCCGGCAGTGCATCAACAAGAGTCAGCCTACCACAACAGAAGGGTATATGCAGACCACATAGGAAACACCCCTGGGATATTTAGCTGGTAACCAGATGAGAGAATGGTGCTGGACTCCATGGGATATCTCCTAAATAAGCCACTTCTTCAAGATGTAAAGGATTTACCTGTTGTGTAGGTATAAACACAGTTAACTAGGCAACATGAAGAAATAGATAAATATGTTCCAAAACCTCAGAAAACAAAGAAGAATGAATGAACACAGTAAGAACTTCAATAAAGAATTAGAAAATATTTTTATTTTTATTATTTATTTATTTATCTATTGTCTTTTGTCTTTTTAGGGCCATACGCATGGCACATGGAGGTTCCCAGGCTAAGGGTCTAATCGGAGCTACAACTGCACAACCTCAGAAAACAAAGAAGAATGAATGAACACAGTAAGAACTTCAACAAAAAATTAGAAAATATTTTTATTTTTATTATTTATTTATTTATTTATTTATTTATTTATTGTCTTTTGTCTTTTTAGGGCCATACCCATGGCATATGGAGGTTCCCAGGCTAAGGGTCTAATCGGAGCTACAACTGCTAGCATACCCCACAGACACAGACACATCAGATATGAGGCATATCTGTGACCTACATCACAGCTCATGGCAACACCAGATCCTTAACCCACTGACTGAGTCAAGGATAAAACCCAAAACCTCATGGTTCCTAGTTGAGTTCATTAACCACTGAGCCACCATGGGAACTCCCTAGAAAATATTTTTAAAAAGAACCAACTAGATTTGAAGAATACAATCACTAAAATGAAAAAAAAAATGTGGGAATCAACAATACATTGGGTCATACAGAAGAATGTATCACCAGTTTGAAAGAGCAGTGGAAACCACACAAACCAAACAGAAAATAAATCAAATTTTTACAAATTAGCATAGTTTAAAAGACCTCTAAGACAATATCAAGCACACTAACATTTGTATTACAGGGGTCCCAGAAGGAGAAAATAGAAAGTGGAAGAAAACTTATTTGAAGAAATAATGACTGAAAATTTCCTTAATCTGGGTAAGGAAACATATATAGGTACAGGAAGCACAGAGAGTCTCAAACAAACTGAAACCAAAAAGGTACACACCAAGACAGATTGTAATTAAAATGTCAAAAATTAAAGACAGAGAAGCTTAAAAGCAACAAGACAAAGGTAAAAACTTAATATAAGAGGAAATCCCATAAGACTATCAGCTGATTTTCAGTAGAAATTTTAAGGCCAGAAGGGCATGCACATATATTCAAAGTGCTCACATGGAAAACAAACAAGCAAGCAAACAAAAACCAAAACTACAATCAAAAATAATCTACCCAGAAAAGTTATAAGACTCAAAATTTCAAGAGAGATAGAGATTAGATCAACAAGCAAAAGCTAAAAGAGTTCATCATCACTAAACCAGCCTTATAAGAAAAGTTAAAGGGACATCTCCAAGAAGAAAAGAATAGGCAACAACTGTAAATATGAAAATTATGAAAGGAAAATTTCACTGGTCAAGGCAACATATAGTAAAGTAGTGAATCAACCACATAAAATCAGTAGAAAGATTAAAAAACCAAAGCAGTAAAATTATCTATATCTGCAATGAGTAGTTATGGGAAAAACAAAACAAAAAGATATCAAATGTGATATAACACACACACACACACACACACACACACACACACACACACACATACACCCCTTGGGAAAGAAATAAAGATGTAGGGATATTAGAATGCATTTGAGCTTAAGCAGTCATAAACCTAAAATAGATACCCATATATATGTTTATATATGAAACTCATTGTAACCACAAAGTAAAAACTTATAAGATACACAAAGAGTATAGAGAACTATTCAAACATAATAGTATGATGTCATCAAATTACAGTGAAAACAACAGAAAGAAAAAAAAGAGAAATGTCAAAACAACTGGAAAACAATTAACAAAATGGTCAAGTATTGTTTAAGAATTAAGTGCATACTTATCAATAATTACTTTAAATGTAAATGACAAAACACTCCAATCAGAAGATAGAGTGGCTGAATGGATAAGAAAAACACAAAGACCATGTATATGCTGCCTGCAAGAGACTTACTTCAGAGCTAAAGAGACACAGAAACTGAAAGTGAGGGGATAGAAATAAATATTCCTTGCAAATGGAAATCAAAAGAAAGTTGAGGTAATAGTACTTATACCAGACAAAACAGACTTTAAAACAGGGACCATAATAAGAGAAAAAAAAGAACATTACATCATGAGCAAAGGATCTATCTAAGAAGATATAACAGTTGTAAATATGTATGCACAACACAGATGAGCAACTAAATACATAAAGCAAATATGAACAGATATAAAGGAAGAAACTGACAGTAGCATCACAATAGCAGGGCACTCTAACATCCCACTAATGTCAATGGAGAGATGATCCAGACAGGAAATCAATAAGGAAGTACTGGATTTAAGATGAATCATTAAACCAAATGGAATTAATGTGTATCTACAGAACATTCCAAACAAAACCAGCAGAATATACATTTTTTCAAGTGAACATGGAACATTCTCCCAGAGAGATCACATGTTAGGCCACAAAACAAATCTCAGTGACTTTAAGATTGGAATTATATCAAGCTTCTTTTCTGACTACAATATAAGATCTGAAATTATGAGGAAAAAAACCTGGAAAAAAACAAATACAGGGAGTATAACAAGATACTGCTAAATAATCATGGTTCCTAGTCATATTCATTAACCACGGAGCCACGATGGGAACTCCCATTCTCAACATTTCTGTTTATCATCATATTGAAATTCCTAGCTACAACAGACAAGAAAGAATTAATCCAAATTGGAAAGGAAGAAGTAAAACTGTCAAAGTTTGCAGATGACAGATACTATATATAGGAAACTCTGAAGAAGCCACCAAAAATCAGTTAGAACTAATAAATGAATTTTAGTAAAATTTTAAGATATTCATATAATATTCATATAGAGAAATCTCCTGTTTTCATATACTAATTAAAAACTGTTAGAAAAAATAATAATAAAATGCCCCCCTTTACAACTGTGTCAAACAGAATAAAATATCCAGGCATATATCTAATCCAGGAGGTGAAAGACTTGTACTATTAAAACTAATATACTAGTGAAAGTAATTGAAGATGACACAAACTATACTACAAATCTATACTAACAAAAAGTATGATACTGGAACAAAAATATACACATATATCAATAGAACTGCTTAAAGATCAGGTCCATTGGTATATGTGTGCCTTCAAGAGGGTTAAGAAGAATGAGTTTTAGTGTAGTTAGGCAAGACACAGAAGAGAAGGCAGCAACTGTGGTCAGAGAGGCTGGGGGATGCTGCCTATGGTGGGGGTACTTTTGGGAAGTTCTCCCCTGGTTGCTTTAGCTCTTGGGAGTGGGAGCTGTAAGAATGTAAGGGGAGTAAATGCTAGAATGGAAATACTGGGCTTATAGAGAGAGACAAGAGGGAGTTTAAAATCATGCTTTGGAAGAGTTAGAAAATGATAGACTATTAACATTTATGGTTACCACTTAATTTAACTACTTTATGTGACCTTTAAAATATTTCTTATGATATTTATAGGATGATACATTCTCTTAGTTTTACATGAGCAAATTACAACTGAGCTAGCACAGTGGCCAAGGAGGAAAAGGCATGATTTAGTTTTTGGTAAAGTGTATTTTAAAATGTTTTCAATAATATTGTATTTTTTTTAAGAAAGCTTGTCTGAATTGAATTCTCAGTCACTGGTGTTGGATTATAGATACTTTATTAGAACAATGTAAGATCTCATTGGAATTTTATAGTCACATCTTCATGGAACCAATTCAGAAAATTCAAGAAATAGAACTCATTTCCGTAAGAGTTGTTATATAAAAAATACTATTTAGAATGTCTGCATATACTTTATAGATAATTTGAGAATGTTTTATTACAGAATTTGTTTCTCTGCCAAACTTAATAGGGAGTGCATGCAAATGGGTTCTTATAAAAGGAAAGTCACAAAGTTTGTCTATATACTACCTGTTGCACAGATTAATTATGTTACACTAGAAGCAGTGTATTGCATTTACATTCCCCTTAATATATTATTGAAGGCTTTTTATATTTTGCATAATGACAGTGCTGACCATAAACAGGGGTATATTCTTTTCCCAATTACTTTATGTTTTAAATAGTATATTTTATTAAGCTCCTGGGGAGAAGATTAATTTGAGTATTTCTCTTATAGCATCTATGTGTATTTTGAGTGGTTTATTTTCTCTCTTTAATGTTACCTATTTATATTTTGTCCATCTTGTGGTGTTCAATTGCTTTGGTAATAAGGATTCACAGCAGTATCTTTTTGATAATGGAGAGTCGAGTTGAAATTATAGGCAAACATGAAGTATAACTGAGAAAGTTAGTAGCCCTCCTATTGAGATGAGTATTAAAGTTAATTTTTTTGTATTTCGAGATGTAATCGTGCAGTCTACACTGAATTCCCTGTTTTCTGAATAACAGAATTGTAAAAGTTTATACTGGAGTGATGTAAACAATTTACCTATTTACACTTATTTAGCAATAATATATTTATGTTCAAAACTTATTCCTAGAAGGATAGATACACATATTTTTAAAATTACATCTTTTAAATGTTGCCTGCTGCCTTCACTGTAAGTCAAAGGAGAGGGTGTATCCAGGCCAATAAATAGCACAGACACACAGGAGGGGAAATGGCTTGTAAAATGAGCAGCTTACTTGGTGAGCTTTGTTGTTCTACACTGTTTTCTTGCTCAAGAACCATCCACAGAGACAACTACACAAGAAGAGTTAGAAACACTCTGCTTGGCAGCCTCAGTGAGCCCATCAGGGAATACATCTGGTCCCCTGTCTCTGACATGGGTTCTGCGTTGCAATAAGCATTACTCACTTATTACTATAAGCTTTTTCCGGGGTTTAGGGGAACATATGGTTCTGGGTTAGAATTGGCAATGAGAGTGCTCTCAAGATATTTGGAAGGTGGAAAAGAAAGAAAAGTAGCTGATCTCTGGAGAGAGCTGCAGGCAGATGTGTGAACAAAGGCTTAACTCACCGGATCTTCTGGGTGAATCTTTCAGCATCACTAATTTCATTCCAGTCACTGAAATTAATTAGGGAAGAGAAGACTTGGGCACCACTCATGCTTTCATTTGAAGAAACAAAATGGCCAGTGCATGAATCTCAAACACTCATATAGATTTACCACCAAATTCTTGGCTTACATTGCATAGCATGCGCAGGTCTCTCTATACAAACAAAAGTATAATGACAGTATGCTCACCCTGATCGCTTCCTTTTACATTTGGGGTGTGAGTTGCAATCAAGAGAAGGGTATCCAGCACTTCCTTTGTTTGCTGTGTGATGCAGCAGGGTCACTGCCTGATTTTGATCAGTAAAAATTCTATCCTTGGGAACACTGGTGAGCAGAGACTCTGCAGACAACTGAGCCAGAAATGAAAGAGGAATGTCTCCTCACATTCGATCTTCATAAAAATAATGTCCCTTTGTGTGCCTGTCCCCAATCTTGGATATGTTTAATAGGTGTGAAGGAAGACATGTTAGAACTTCAATTATATCTTAATTTTATTAAATTTCTATTTTTGTCTGTGGTTTATGGTTAACACAATACTACTAATATAATATTCTACTACTATGTAACATATAAGATAAATATGCATATATTATAAGCCAATAAAATATTACTGCTTAGTCACAATTAACAGTATTTGTGGTCAATTGACTTAAACTATGTCATATACAGTCAACTGGAAAATAGAAAGTTATTGGTATTACAGTGTTTTAATGTTCACATTTTACCATTAGCAGTTCAAAAATATTATGATTTAGGTACTCTTTTATAATCAGAAAAAAATATGGCAAAGTCACTTACTACTCAGCACCTATATTTTCAACCCTGTTTACAGGTGGTACAGTATATCTCTTCCAACTGAAGCACTTAAGAGCTAATGCACACTCCTCTAGCTCTTGTTTTCTGCATGTAAAAACTTCTGGAGCAAAAGTAAAACTTATAAAAAACTGAGGAGTAGGACTTTACTTAGTAAGGTACTCACATTTCAGAAATTGTTACCATGGAATAACTTTATCCAAACTAATTCAAACAAAATGCAGCTAATAATTAAAATTCTGGAAAACTGTAAAAAATTTTACAAGTTAATGTTTCTGATCTTCAAATCAGGAAGGACTTTTTAAGCATAACTATTATGAAATAAATTGTTTCCCTCAAAATTCATATATTGAAGTCCTAATTCCCAATGTGTTTATATGTAGAGACCAAGGCTCTAAGGAGATAGGTAATTAAGATTAAATGAGGTCATCAAGGTGGGACTCTCATCAGATAGAAGATGAGACACCAGAGCCCTTTCTCTGGAAGAGCACAGAAAAGGCCTTGTGAAGACACATCAAGAATGTGCAAACAAAATACCAACTCAAAAATATATCTGCGGCTTTGTGTTCATTGCAGCATTATTTACAATAATCAAGATATGGAAACAAACTAAGTGTTCATTGATAGATGAATGGATAAAGAAAATATAATACACACACAATGAAATTTTATTCATCAATAAAAAAGTAAATGAAATCTTGCCTTTTGTTACATATAGATGGATGGTGAAGGTATTATGCTACCTGAAATAAGGCAGACAAAGTAAAATAAGTGATCTCACTTATATGTGGAATGAAGAAAAAAACCAAAAAACAGAAAACACCAAGCTCAGAGATACAGAAAACAGATTGGTTGTTTCAGAGGCAAAGACTGGAGGATGATGAGTGAAATGGTGAAGCAATCAAAGAGTGCATACTTCAAGTTATAAAATACATATATACAGCAATGTCAGCTGTAATCAATAATAACATATTGCACATTTGCAAGCTGCAAAGAGAAGAGAGTAAATTGTAAAATTTCTCAAAATAAAATTTAAAAAAATTCTGTAACTATATAAGGTGATATTAACTAGACTCATTGAGATGACATTTTCATAATGTATACAAATTTCAAATCATTATGTTGTACATTTAAAACTAAAATAATGTTGTATATCAATTATATCTCAGTAAAAATGCAATTATGAATATGAAAAAAAGTGTCATCTGCAAATTGGATGCGATGCTAGAAACAAAAGGAAAAAAGAGGCAATGGCATTTTTGATGATCTGTAGAATGAGCTGAAAAGTGAAAACAAAATCAAAAAGAGGAGCAGAGGCCATAAGTGAGGTTTGGAAAGAATTAATGCACAGCAACACTGGAATGGTAGACTTGAAAATCAAAGAGTAGGAACAGATGGGCAAGAGTTTACAGATCTGTGGAATTTAGGAATTAATTGGTTGTAGAGAAGCAGGAGGGGTAAACAATTACTCCGAGATTTCAAACCTAGTTGACTGAGCAAATTGTGGTGTTATCTTTCTACATCAAATGTTTAGCCATGCTTTTGAGACTTGGTCACAATTTTTATTATATTTCCTCAGATTAAGCTGAAGTGAGTTTTCACTCACTCAGTCCAATCAATGAACATAGCAACAAGCAATGCCGTGGAAACAACGTAAATCTGGACCTTAGGAAGATATATCTGAACATTCCATGTATGTGTAATGCTGTGTGTGTATGTATGCATGTGTGCATACATGTGTATGTGTGTATGTGCGTGTGTGAGAGAGAGAGAGAGATGGAGAGAGGTAGGAAGGAGAATGTACACAATAATTAGCATGTATCCAGATATTAATTTGTGCTTAGCACAGAGTTTTGGGGGGTTTTGTTTTTGTTTTTGTTTTCCAGGCCAGGGATTGAACCAATGCCACAGCGGCAACCTGAGCCACTGCAGCAACCTGAGCCACTGCAATGACAATGCCAGATCCTTAACCTGCTGTGCCACAGGGAACTCCTTAAACACAGTTCTTAATGGCTTTATATGAATTAACTCACTCAAACATCAAATAAAAATGATGAATATGTGCTATGCTTATACTGATTTTTAAGATGAAGAGACAAGCTTAGAGAGGTCAAGTGTGTTTCCTTAGGTCTGAGAGGCAGTATGTGGAGTCACAATGACCCATTTCAAATCAATCTGATTCCAAGCCCCACAATAATGTTCCATGGTTTCCTTCACTAGCAAAACCCAGAGTGGCTGGAGATAATGGCTGTTCAGACCACAGAATCCAGGATCCCTTGTCAACAAGGTCATGGTGGAGGTTATAAGCAAGGGGATGGCCCTGCATTTAGATGGCCTTGAAGCATAGGAAGAGATTACCAGTCCTAAGAGAGGAGGAATGTGTTTAATCCAGGAGCCATGGCTGGGATTACTCACCAAACCTTCAAAACCTGGATGAAGAGCTGGGGTGAATGGGATTGAGAAAGTTGACAAGGACTGAGTTCCCTGGATGAAAGGAAGATGATAGGTTATGAAGCCATGCTCTAAAATGATTCTAAGATATTTCTCTTAATATCTTTAAATACACTCACCCCCCAATCTGCTCTTAAGGCTTTATCTACTTTTAAGAATGTCTGAGTGTATACAAACTTATAGTTATAAAATCAATGTCATGGGAATGTAATGTACCATATATATATATATAGTTACATAGTTATATAGTTGAAGGCAGAGATCTTAAAAGCTCTAATAACAAGAAAAAATTGTATATAGTTATACAGTTATATAGTTATATAGTTATATATTGTATATAGTTATATAGTTATATAGTATATATAGTTATATAGTTATATAGTTATATAGTATATATAGTTATATAGTTATATAGATATATATAGTTATATATACAATATATAGTTATATAGTTATATATATATATAGTTACATAGTTATATAGTTGAAGGCAGAGATCTTAAAAGCTCTAATAACAAGAAAAAGTTGTATTTATGTGTGCTATGAATGTTGACTTATTGTGAACATTTCACAATACATACAAATATTGAATCTTTATGTTGTCCACCTGAAATGAATATAATGTCATATATCAAATATACTGCAATATGAAAAGAAAAAAATAAGCTCAGACAAAGCAATCTAGACATGAAGATGAACTGGACAGACAGGTCATCCTACACAGATCATCATGCTCAAAATACTGACCACTGCAGACTTTAGAGAGCCAGAATGAATAGACTAGTGTGAATATTGCTTTACTGCCTACCATTCACTGTCCTCCTGCTCCTCAGGCATTTGCCTCCACCTTGTGTTTTGTTCAGGCTATCCCTGGGATTCCAGGCAAATGACCTCATCCAAATAGCAGGCATGACACTGACAGAGCATATTCCTAAGAGCAAGGCTGGGGACAGGTTAGGTTAGGGGTTGACCAGTACTCCAATAGGCTGAATGAGATAAAATATTTTCTGGAGGATTTTATAAATGTTCTTAACCATTTTTCCCACAAATAATGCATTCCCACTTTCTGTAAATGAGGAAATCTTAGCCCCAGTTTCTCCTGCTAGCCACTTTATGATCATGAAGCCCTCAGCCATAGAAGAAAGTAACATTTTGGAAAGAAGAACAGAGACTTCTAGAATATTTTTTAGTGGCTGGATCCACTGATCCTGATCTCTGTCTTAAATTTGGATACACACTTTTATGAACAAGTCGTTCTCCTTATTTAAGCTAGCATTAATCAAAGCTTCTTCTTACTGAAAAATGTATTCTATGAATATGCTTACAGTTTGGTTAAACTGAGAAGTGTATATGACTTATGACTAGAGGTTACTTATATATATTTGTGTCTTTTTAGGGCCACACCCATGCCATATGGAAGTTCCCAGGCTAGGGGTCAAATCAGAGCTGTAGCCGCTGTCCTACACCACTTCCAAAGCAACACCAGATCCAAGCCGCATCTGCGACCCTACACCACAGCTCACGACAATGCTGGATCCTTAACCCATGGGGAGAGGCCTGGGATCAAACCAGCATCCTCATGGATCCTAGTCAGATTTGTTTCCACTGATACACAATGTGAACTCCTAACTGTAGCTTATAACTACCTGTTTGGTTTCATATACCATTTGAGAAGCTGATACCTCAAAAAAATAATAGCACTTTGGATATTTTGACAGCAGTCTGGACCCACAAAAGCAGACATACTGATGAACTGGTTACATTGACTAATACTGATTGTCACACAGGCCAGTAGCCAAAAGGTCCTGATGCATCTGCCAAGCCCACATTTTAGTCAACCCCTCAGTCATATGCTAGCAGGAAAGCAGTCACCCTACCTCAACTCCTTCATGCTGCTGAATTTAGATGTTGGATATCTAGGGACCCAGCTTTGCTGGGACAGCTGGGCCCTCTCACTGCAAGTGAACATTCATTCCAAGCTCTTTCATGTTGCTGTGGCCACAGAAAATCTTATACAGGAGCTTCAAGATTGCTTAAGCCCTATCTTTCCAAACATCATGACATCACTTCTCCAACATTCTATAGTCAAGCATATCACAGGGTGTCCAAGTCCAAGTCCAAGGGGTGTAGAAATAAGCTTATATTTGATTTTTTTTCTTGAAAGTTGAACTACAAATTATATAGCAGGTATTCTGACAATGAATACTTGAGTAAAAATCCCTTATTTGGGGTGGGTGATAACATGAAGTTAACCCATACCTGACATATTTAGAGATGCTATTTTTTGAGCAACAATTGATATATAATTTCTCTGATTATTTTAAAATTATGATTTTTCTAATTATTTTAAATTAAAAATTTCCAAATATTTTAAAATTATCTTTCAGAAGTATCTTGATTTAAAAATGGGAGAGGGCTATTGGGGACAAGCAGATGAAGCTAAACTTCAGTTCCCCCAACCGTCCCATGTCCCACCTCAACCAACTTTATCTGTTTCACATATTGAGTATCTGGACAATATTTTATTTAGAAAAACAATACTATGGATAAAATTCATTTAAATAACTTTGTGCATTTCATATCATTTTATATGGTTAATCACATTTTAGCAACTGATTCTAAGTCTTAAATTAAAAAAAAAGCAACTGTGATGTTGAAATCTCTCATTTTCTAGTTTAGTTCATGTTTCAGGATGACATTTTGTGTAATGGTATGAGTCCATCTAAATCTACATAGACATTTTTAGGTTTATTAAATTATAACAGAATCAGATCATATGACCATTGCATAGCTAGTATCAACATCACAGTTTGATACTGTTCTTGAGTTTGAGTAAGAGTAGAGTTGAGCCTTGAACAACACAGGTTTGCACTGATAGGCAGATTTTTTCCACTAAATATGTGCTATAGTATTAGATGATTCACAGCTGATTGTGGCCTGGGGATACAGAACTGGGAACACAGAAGGCCCCCCGTGAAGTTGTACCTGGATTTTCAACTACAGGTTGGGGATGGTTGGTGCCCCTAACCCCCAGGTTGTTCAAGGGTCAGCTGCATTCAGCACATATTTTAGGAAATTCTATGGCTTTCGTATGTTCTGAAAATCAAAATAATGCAAAATTTGCATTATGAAGAGGAGGATTAATGTGCTCTTAAGATAGCGATTTTTTTTTTTTTTTGAGTTCCTGTCATGGCTCAGTGGAAACAAATCTGACTAGTATCCATGAGGACATAGGTTTGATCTCTGGCCTTGTTCAGTGGGTTGAGCATCCAACGTTGCTGTGAGCTGTGTTGTCATCCAGTGGCTGCATCTCCAACTCGACCCCTAGCCTAGAAACCTCCATATGCCGCAGGTGCAGCCCTAAAAAGACACACACACACAAAAAAACATAGTGATTTTTGTTTTAACTTCAGCTGTAAAACAAAACAAAGGAAAAGAAAAATAGACATATGTAAAAGTTTCACATAAGTCAAGACTGAAGGGATTATAGTCCTTCAAAGATTCATCCTCTTTTTAAGAGTTGTACTTGGGATAATGTATTTCTCTGTTCCATAAAATAAATTTCCACTGAATGTAGAAAAAAATAACCTCTGTCTTTCACTATGACCCATCATATCATACCCAGTACATTCTGAGTATACAGATGAGGTGAAATTTCTCCTTTTTCTTTTTATCACCATAAGTCAACTTTAAGATTGCCTATATTCTTAGACAAAGCTTTAATAATTTCCAGTGCTGATATCTTTAATCATTCATTGTCCCTGTAATGGAAAGATAGAACTTATTGTAAAAATAGCAGTCTTGTCACTTGGACTGCACTACAGAAAGAAATCCACAATGTTAATTGATCACTGTGACAGTTTTTGTGGTCAGAAATAGGACAGAGGTAAAAAGAGAAAGCACTGTTTCCATTTATCTTTCTTAGTGTGAAGAGGTAGAAGGAGAGAGAATCTCAAGATGTAGATAGTTCACTCTGGTTAAGAAATGTTCGATTTTATCCAGGGCTTTAAACTTTATTGTTGACAAATAATGGAACTTTTTTTTCTCAGTTCTAAAGAAGATTTATTCACCTGTCTAATCATTTATTACTTGCTTTATTCTTTCAATAAGTATTTATTCAACACATTTAAAATATTGGGCTACTCAATATTGTTCTAAGAATGAAAAAGATTCAGAGTTCTTGTTGTGGCTTAGTGGGTAAAGAATTCAATTCAACTAATTTAACTAATATCCATGAGGATGCAGGTTCAATCCCTGGCCTTGCACAGTGGGTTAGGGATTCTGCATTTCCATGAATTGTGGTGTAGGTCACAGATGTGGTTTGGACCTGCATTGCTGTGGCTGTGGTGTAGGCTGGCAGCTGAAGCTCCAATTCAACCCCTAGCCTGGGAACTTCCATATGCTACAGATGCAGCCTTAAAAATAAGGGGAAAAAAAGAGTGAAAAAACATTACAGCTAGCAAAAAAAAAAGTACCAAGGCAATATGAACACACAGAAAATTAAAGATAAAACTCATGATTAAAAAAAATAGACTATTGAATATCATTTAGAGGGAAAATTATATAAAAGCAAATTTGTAGGACATAAGAAAGGAACTCAGAATTGCCTTTTATTAAATTCTCTTTTAAATACAATAAATATCTCATAATTAGTTGTTACTGCTCTGATATCTTACAAGGGATAAAATACATAGTATTATATTTTAGGAACTTTAGTTAAGACAGTGAATTTCCCTAGTGCCATTTAATGTAGAAAATACTTTAAATTCTAAAAAAATTTATGGACTCACAATTTGTTTTTTCTCTTATAAAACCTGCTGCCTTCAAGTGAACACATTAAGCCTAAATTTACTAGCTTTGCATAAACTATATAACTTCACATAAATTAAGGTCTTTGACAAAATATTAGCAAATAAAATTGAGCAATATATAAAATAATTATGATGCCGAGTTTATTTTCAAGGTTGCAAGAATTTTCATTACTTACAAATTAGTAAATGCAATACACACTGTTAATACACTCAAGAAGAAAAGTCACAAAAAAACACCTTATATATAAAAAGGCACTTGTCAAAATTTGTCATATAAAAATTAATTCAAAATGATTATGATCTAAGTGTTAAACATAAAATTATAAAACTCTTAGAAAATACATTGAAGTAAGTATCTAAATATAGGCAAGTAGTTCTCACCCTTACCATCAAAATCAGAATCCATAAAAGGAAAAATTTATTTAGACTTTGTTAAAAATTTTAAAAAGCAACCAAACAATTTTTGCTCTGTGAAGTTACCATTAATAAGATGAAAAAAACAAGCTACAGACTGGGAGAAAATATTTGCAAATCACATATTAGACAAAAAGAATATGTCAAAAACAGTAAACAACAAAGAATGTAATCATAAATTGGGCAAAAACATGAATAGATATTTCACCAAGAAGGATGGGCAGATGGCAAATAGTGTATGAAAAGATACTTAACATTAGTAGTCAGTAGGGAAATGCAAATTAAAATCATGTGACATATCGCTGCATATGTGTTAGAATGGCTGCTAAAAAAAAAAAAAACACACTGAAAACACCAAATATTGGAGAGAATGCACTGGATTACTCAGACATTGCTCTGTGTGTGTGTGTGTGTGTGTGTGTGTGTGTGTGTGTGTTTTGCCTCTCTGAGAAATAGTTCATCAGTTTCTTAACACACTAGACATGCATTGAAGCAATTATACTCTGGTGACTTTATTTCAAAGAAATGGCAAAACACACACACAAGTGTTACAAAAAATGTTTACCTTAGCTTTATTTGTATCAGTCAAATTCAGTAAACCGTCTAAATGTTCTTCAGTGGGTAGAGCTTGAGTGAATGAATGGTTTGAGAAACCATAAAGACAAGTACTAGATGATAGCATTTTTATGTGGATTCTGAACAATACAACTAGTGACTATAACAAAAAGGAAACAGATTCACATAATAAAGATCACATCCTTTCAATTTTTTACTTTAGTCATTGGTCACTGGGCCTAGCCAATACTATACATGAAGGAAATACAATTTTTTATTATAAAGTTTCTCATAATGAGTTATTTTTCCACACAATCATTCATATGAGAAGTATTTGAGTATAGAAGATAGAATTTCAGTGGAACTTTGTAAGTGGTTTTGCCTTAATTGCTAGTGTTTTGTTTTGTTTTTGATTCAATGATCCAAGTTATCAATAAAGCAACAGGACCTGCTTATCATATCATACAGCAGCAAAGAGGGATAACCATACAGAAAAAGGTGATGGAGAAAAATAATAGGGTTATTTTCAGCTGAACTCTAAGCTTTACCATTCTTTCCCCCTGGATTATAACATTAGTGATTCAGGAGGTTTTGTGTGCAGGGACATTGCTAAATCATCTTTGAAGTCCCTTCCTAGATCCTAGTGAATACTTTAAACTTTTAAAATAAAATATACATGGGCCCTAGCTTTTGTAAAATGCTATTGAGCTGTCTAAAAGTGGTTTATATCCTATATATTTTGCAAGGAGACCTAAATCCTCTATAAGTGAACTTATCATAAAGATATGGATGTTGAAGAAGAGGAAAATAAAATAAGACATTTGTTTCAGAAACTTAGATAAATCCATGTTGTTTTTATTTAGCATGAAAGTAGGTATGACATATCAGTAATTCACAATTAATTTGAGCCAAGTATAGTCAATAAAAATGACTGTTTTTTAATATGATAATTAATGAAGATGTTGGATTGCAAGATTGCATATTATTAAAGCAGATCTTCCAAAGTTATGTAATTCAACTTCTTCCACTAATTACTTGCTCCAAGACTTCATTAAATCAAAGGTTAAAAAATTTCCTCTGTGAAATAGAATAGGATTGGACCTCTTTATTTTGTTGGTTGTATTAGACAAGCTAATATGTCAGGACTCAGGACTCTGGTCATAAAAAGTGTTCAATAACATAGGGGTGACAGTAATAATGATAGCATGGATGAGTATCATTGTTTAAAGGTTTTAAGGTCGATCTTGAATTAATACTAAAAACGAAATAATGAATTACCATTAAAAATCAGAAGAGATGTGATTCCTTTGAGAGAAATGCTGTATTGAGCAAACAACAACATGATGGCTTATTGGTTTTGTATTGTCCCATTGAATATAAGTGTTGTGACATAAGAGTTGATGATACTATTATTACTGATGACTTGACATTTTGAGCTTTTAAGGTAGTTAAATGGACATTCAAATTAATTATAGGGTGAAAGATAAAGAAACAAATCCTCATTGAAGGATGTATTATACACTCTACTCCACAAAACTCAAATTAATATTATATCCAGAAACTGAAAATTTGGCTATTTCAACTTGAAGAAAACACTGAATAGATTTTGAATCTACTCTTATATTACATTTGGCTTCCTTGTTCTATTAAAACACATGAATATGTTGTAAGATATGCATGCTAATGTGGCTTTATTTATCTTTTGAAAATTAAGGTATATGATCCAAGGTTAGGAAACAATTTATTGCCTATCAGACCATTTTTAGGAATCTTTATAAATCACCCCAAATATTAAAAGTCAGGAAGTTAATGCTCTGGAATAATGTTTTTGACTCTTCAAGAAACATGATGCATTGAGATTTCCCACAGAGAAGATTTAAAATCATAGACACATTGATTTTTTTAGCTTTGTCACACCATAAAAACATATATTTTGTAATGTGATTCCTCAACTCAGAAACTCACATAATCACATCCCTAGAATTGGTCAGCAATGAGAGAAGACAGGCTTTTATTTACCACACAGTTATCCTCAGAGTCTGTGCAGAAGATATCAACTGAGTGATAATAATAATAGCAAGCATTCTATATTACTTAATTAAGATCAGGAGTCAGAATTGCCCCATCATCTGTTTCCTGTGAAGTAATACTATGTGGTTTAGCATGAGAAATAACTAATTTTGTTCATATAATAACACCCTTTCTTTTATTAATATGAGATGCTCCCTCAATATTACCCTCTGTATCTTTTCAATCTATGACCCCAAATTCAAATGTAACCATAACCTAGAATAGTTTAAGTCATTTATAGTGTGAATTTTCTATGCTAAAAAGAACCAAAAAATGACCTTAGCCCTCATGTATTTGTCATATATATTCTGTAATGTCATTCCTACTTTTCAAATCTATGGTTCCACTAATGTAACTGGCACTGACAATACCACTAGATTAAGTCATTTACCATTGCATGCATCTCATCTGACTCTTCTCTAAGCGAGTTAACTCTCCTTGATATTTCAAGTGGTTTTATAAATTCTTTGTAATAGAATCACTTATGCTAGTAGTATTTGCTAATAATGCTAGGAATAAGGGTGAACAACTTGCCATTTCAATAAAAGCCAGTTTTCAGATATGCATACTTTTATATTTTATACTAACCTCATTTATTCACCTAGTTTTGCAAAATTATGCTCATAAATTCATTTTTTCTAGGGGACACAGTTCTCAATTCTTTATACAGTTGTTTTTTTATTGTTTTTTGATATATTTTTATTCCCAACTGAAACATCCATTTCAATTTTGAGTTTTAGTTTTTGGTGTACTACTACAAAACACTGTTCTAATTTTTTAAGTGAAAATGTAACCATGAACAAAAACAAAAAAACCTTATGATATGAAAATATGATGTTAATTATCCAATGCTAATATTTGATTATGAATATGACATTTTAATAGTTCAAGAAGAATTCAAGAAGAAACCACAAATATCCTTGACTAAAAATTCACAAAAATAGTGAAATACATATGCAAAAATGTACAACATCACTAATAAAAATTAACTCAAAATTAAAATAGAAAAGCAAACACCGATTAATGCACCAGGTTGGAATATATATATATTTTGAATTATCACAAGTTATAACTCCTACTATAGTATTATTTTTGAGAATGTGAAATATTTCAACTATTCTGAAGGTCTATTTGGTTGTGTTTTCAAAAACCATAAATCTGTGCTTGCTTTTCACTATGTACCCTCCTAGGAATTTAGTCTAAATAAAGAAAGATAAGAACAATGATTTAGATATAATGATCCTGATAACATAGTCAATGGAATAAAGCAAGGTTCACATTAAAGTATTTTAAATATAATTTATAGCAATCAATAGATATTATCAGACAAACCAATTAATATTACAAAGGAATAAATGCATTCAAATTATGTTAATAGTACCAGCTACAAAAATGTCCAAAATATTATCACATACAGCAATAGAGAAACAAATGACCAGAATTTACAGCTAAAGAAATATATTTATGCATTTATAGCTCTGCATCAACATTTCATTAAACAGAATATACTGCTAATTAAATATGTAACAAAATGTTTACAATAGTCATCTCTGGATGAAATATCATTGATAGAGTGTGTATGCATAAATAGTGTTTTCTAACATGTATTTGCTTAACTCATACATTTCTAAGTAAAATAAATATTAAGAAATATATTTATTTTATCCTTACTAAAATGTATGTTTAATATCTTTATATTTTTATGTAGTTAACTAAAGCAAATTAAAAAATTTTCATTTTAATTACATTTAAATGAGACATTTACTCATTCTTATTGGGATAAAAAAATAAAAACATATAAATTCAACCAAAGAATTTAGTAATTTCAGAGGCAGAATGAAATTTGGAAAAAAGTACGTTATCAAAAGAGTACGTGCCATTTATATTTTGCTTATAACTGACATTTAATTAATTAATTAATTAATTATTTTCTTATTATTATTTTCTTTTTTTTTAGGGCCGCACCTGCGGAATGTGGAAGTTCCCAGGCTAGGGGTCGAATTGGAGCTACAGCTGCCGGCCTATGCAATGTCCATAACAACACGGGATCTGAGCCACATCTTCAACCTACACCACAGCTCATGGCAATGCCGGATCCTTACCCACTGAGCGAGGCCAGGGATCGAACCCATAACTACATTGTTCCTAATCGGATTCATTTCCACTGCACCATGATGGGAACTCCTGATATTTATTTTAAATGGGAGGTTATTTAAACTTTTAAAACATATTTGAAAAATATACACACACATGCAAATGTATTATTCTTCATTTTCTTTTAATTCGTAACAAAGGAAATGTATCAGAATGGTGGTTTAAACTAAAAATGAAAGCAAACATTGATTCAAATGATATCAGAAGCTGCTATAGTATATGCCAGAAAAAATTGTAATATCCACTCAGGGTGACTAAACATTTGACCATGTCTCCTGTCAATTATCAACATACTTCACATTTTAAAGAGCAGAGCAAATGAATTGGACTATTGCAAATACCATCACATTAAAAACCTTTACTTTAATCTGTCTAACTAAAATGAAATCAGCAATTACTTTAGTAATGGAAACTACGTGGTTTTTATTTTGTGTTAAATTAAATATTTGAGTTTAAAATCTTTTTTTAGGTATTCATGATTAAACTAATTACTGTTAAAATGATTTTGGCAATGAGTCTTTGCTTAATCTGAACTTAACTAAGATGAAGATGAGTAATTAGAGCTGGATGAAAGGTGGTATAAAGAGTTGGTATAAAGCATTAGGGCCAACAATGACTCTATGATGTTATTTTACACAGCTTTTTCATTATAGAATTATCTTTACATAAATGTACTCAAATGTGTTAACTGTTTCATTCTCTGTGTAACTGAAACCAATGGGGAAGTGGCAAAAGGAAATAAGTGTATATGATATGAGCAAACTGTCTTAGGAGACTTCTAATTGGAGCTGAAAAATATTTATCTTAAAGTTGATTAGAGAACATTAGAATGAGGAAACTAATATTTTGGATAACTCAGGTAAGCTAATTATTCCTTGATCTTCTATTTCCCAGTATATGAAAATATGAAGTGTTCACCAATAAACAACAATATTCTTTTCATGTCCTCATGTGTAAGGGCCACTATCCTTCATAATAAATCTTATCTGGAAAAACAGTTTCTTAAGTAATATACATAAACTTGACAGATTGCTTAGGTAAGCAAAATGAGGTTTCATTTTACTAACAATAGAGCCAATTTGTAAAAATGCAGACAGGCAAACATGCTTATAATACTTTTGAAAGCAGTCATTTAAAGGGAAAATAGATGACTTCAATGCAAGAAAAAAAAAAGTCAACTATAGACTTGTTCACAAAAAGCCCCAGAAAAACACTAGAAAAATCAATATTGTTAAAGTGACCCAAGGCAGTCTACAGATTCAAAACAATCCCTATCAAAAAAAAAAATGGTATTCTGCACAAAACTAGAACAAAGAAATCTAAAACTGGAGGTGGGGGCAACATCAAGATGCTGGAGTAGAAAGGTGTGGAACTCACCTCCTTCCACAAACACAGAAAACATATGTTGACACATGGAACAGTGCTTATGGAAAACTCACTGGAGAGTGAGAGAAAGACTCCTGTACAACCAGGCTGTAAGTAAGATCCACATGGAACCAGGTAGGAAGGTAAGAGAAGTGATCAGATCAGGATCCAGGGGATTACAAAGGCACAGATTCTCCCTTTATGGTACAGGCACAAAAAGTCACATAGATCAATGGAACAGAAAAGAGAGCCCTGATATAAATCCATACCCTGATCTACAACGAAGGAAGAAAGAATGTACTCTTTTTAACAAGTGGTGCAGGGAAAACAATAGCTATATGTTAAAAATGATACTAGAACATTTCCTCACACCATGGACAAAAACAAATGCAAAATGGATTAAAGATCTGAATGTAAAACTTAAAACCATAAAACTCCAAGAAGAGAAAACATGCGGAACACTCTTTGACATATATTTTAGCAATATATATATTGCTCTGTCTCCTAATACAATAGCAAATAAACAGAAAAAAAAAGGGTCCTAACTAAACTTCAAAGATTTTGTACACTGAAAGAAACCACAGACAAACAAAGAAACAAAAACCACCAGATGGAAGAAAATATCTGCAACAATATGACAAGGGATTCATATCCTAAATATGTAAACAGCTCATACAATCAATATCAAAAAGCCATCTGATTGAAAGCAGGGCAACCAACTTTAATAGACATTCTTCCAAAGAAGACATGTAAATTACAGACAGACATGTGAAAAAAGGCTCAACATCACTAATCAACAGAGAAAATCACAATCACATCAAAATCACAATGAGATATTACCTCACACCTGTCAGAATGACCATCATCAAAAAGAACACAAATAACTAATGTTGGCTAGGATGTGGAGGAAAGGGAAAACTCACACACTATTAGTGGAAATGTGAATTTGTGTAGCCCCTGTAGGAAACTGTGCGGATATTCCTCAGAAAACTAAAAATAGAACTACCATATGATCCAGCAATTCCACTCCTGGGTAGATATCCAAAGAAAACAAAACCACTAATTTGAAAAGATACATGCCCCTTGGTGTTTATAGCTGCATTATTTACCATACCCAAGATATGGAAGTAACTGAAATGTCCATCAGCAGTTGGATGGATAAAGAAAAATTAGTGTATACATATATATAGTATTCATATATTTGTGAATACTACTGATCCATACAAAAGAGAAAGAAAGTTTATTATTGGCAGCAACACATATGTACCTGGAAAGTATTATGCTAAATTATGCAAAGTGAAGTAAGACAGGAAGATAAAGACAAATACTATATGTTATCACATATATGTGGAATCTAAATTAAGAGAAAGAAAACATTAACAAAACAGAAACAGACTTAGAGATAGAAAAAAGTAGTGATTAACTGCTAGCAAAGGGAAAAGGGGAAGGAAAAACTAGGGGTATGGAATTAAAGGGTAAAATCTACTGGAGGTTGTGCACTATTGGTAAATTATTTCTCCACCAGTCTCCCTCTATTCAGTGGAACCACTTTTCTCCTTGCTGCAAGTTTCCTTTTGGAAGGACCTAAACGAGGGTAACACTCCTGACTGATATCTACTCCTTCACTCATTCCTAATGTGGAGAGGAAAAATAACCATGATTTATTTTCTTTACAAATCATCATCATTTTTTAATGAAAAACTGAAGCTTTTGGAAAAGGGCTAGTGGATTTGTTTGAATTGAGTTTGATATGTAAAAATAGAAGATTACAAATAAAATGTTCTCCAAAATATAATCTAAAAATTATGTCAAAATTAAAAACACCTATTAATATTCTACACTTGTACTCAGTTTATTCCCTAGCTAATTGCAAAGTTTAGCCACAACTGCCTTGATGTTTATTATAAAATCTTCTTTTAAAATAACCTACATGACCTACTTCAGAATCTCCCATTTGTCTGTAAGTAGGAGAAACAGCAGAACTTAAACCTGCAGATGTCAAAATGTACTGTACAATAGCTCTAAGAGGTGAGCTTGAAGTTTAAAAACATCTTAGATATAAGTCCCGAGTTAACCATTTTCTAGCTGTGTTAATTTTGAGCAAAATATTTAGTGAATGTGTTCTCCCATCAGAAAGAATGGCCACAATAACTATTCCTGACTTAAAATCATTGTGAAAAATAAAAATTGTGTATGGTAATAATATACAATATAATTTATAGAGAATACTGCCAAACCACATAGCAGGAGCTCAGTAAACAGTGGATATAGTGAATGATGTCTCTTCAAATTCACTTTTTAAGTGGCAGTGTTTTTTGGGAACCTGGGATTTATAGCTATTATTTTACAAAACATTATCTCAAGAACCTCCTATGAGCTACCTTATGTTGTTTTACAAATTATGGTGTCACTTGATTGATTTGTCCTCAAAGGCCAGTCCATTGTTGAAAGAAAAGCTTATTAATATTGTAGTGGAAAGGGAATGGGTTTTTGTCTTACAGATTTGTCTAAATCCAAATAAAAATGCATCCTTTGCATAGTAATATTGCTTTTCTTTCATTGTCTTATTTATTTAAAGTATAATTGTGTTTTCCATAGTTTATGTATTGTTGTAAGATAGTTTAAATCTTTTTTTTTAAATGTCATTAACCAGTCAATCAATGTCATGCTTCTTGGCTAAAACTGAAACATTGAACTTTTCAGTGGTAATATAAATCAAGAGAAGATATCTTAGTATTAGTTTTAAAATCACTCTGGTTAAATATTCCCTAATATTTAAGGGAATTATATGGTGGGCAGAACTCTAACATGGCTCTCAAAATTTCTACTACTTATGTACACACCTCATAAAATTCCCTTGTTTGAGCATAAGTCAAGTCTATGAATGTGATGGGTGCTTTCTTGACAAATTCAAGTTATACGGCAAAAGCATTGGGATAACTCCCATAATCATGTTACAGCAGACTGAAGATTCTCCCATGACGATGAAGAAGTAAGCTGCTATGCTGAGAGGACCTATAAAGAGGGCCACCTGGCAAGAACCTAAGGACAAACCCAGAGTAGTCTCTGGCCAACAGCCTGTAAGGAAATGGAGATTTCAATCACTCCACTGCAAAGAAGGCAACTCTGCCAAAGCATGAATGTAGAAGAGGCCCCGGGGCCTTAGGGAAGATTATAGCCCTCATATAACCCTGATTTCAGCATAGGGAGTTTCTGAGAAGAAAATTCAGATAACTCACACGTGGCTCCTGACCAGTGGAAATCATAAGATAGTAGTTTTTTTTGCTGTTTTAAAACACAAAATGTGTCATTATGTGCAGCAATAAAAACAAATTCACATTAGGTAAATCATAATAGCAAAATGGTTGCCACCTGGTATGAAGAGGCTGAGCTAAGGAGGACAAAAAAAACTCTTGAAATTAACTTGAGAAAATATTTCTGTGGGATGAAGAAAAACAGTAAGGTCTTGATCTAACAAAAAGCATTAATCTTCAGAGGGAAGGGTAAGAATAATATGGTGTTTACCAGGTGAATTTTTCTTTTGACTTATTTGTCTTTACACTTAAAGTTGAGGTATACTCAGAATATAGGAAATACTTATAATAGGTGGCCAAAGATGCAAGCAAAATTAAAAAAATACACACATACCTTCAAAATCATTGTGGTTTACACAAATTCTGACACTTTGAGAATAAGCCATGATAACAATGAATTTTTTCTTGCTTTATTAATAAAGGTGGAGGGTGATGGCCAGTTTTACCCCAACCACTTCCCCTACGGTGTCAGATTTATAACCACAAGCTGTAGGGCATAGATTATAGGTTCTTTAGAATTTTTAATAAGAGACCAAGGCAGATTCAATATCCCACAATTCTTTGATGATGATGCCATTTAAGCTATCAGAAAAATACTTTAGAATAGCTAAAATTTAATATTCTTCAATTAAAGGAAATTTTCAGAAATGATAGAAAAGCTTTCAGACATTTTTCACATCCACTACAAAGTGTTTATAATATCATTTTAGTAGGATATAATTTAGAAAGCTAATAGAAATGTTACAGACTTATAAGGCTAGTGGAGATGACTAAAGATCATCTGGTCCATATTCTCCTTCCTTCAGAAAAATTTATACCTAAATCTTCCCACATGACTCTTATTTCTGAAAACATTCTGAGTTTCTATGACCTCAGTATAAATATGTATTCAAGTTTTCCCTTTGTGATAAATGCCTTCTTCATATCTATTCTAAGTCAGCCCACATCTACTTAAGACTTTGACATGCACTGAAACTAAACTAATTGTATGATTATGTTGCAAAATAATGCTATGTTCTGATTCATATTTAATCTCATATGGATAGATTTCTAACTGCAGTAAATCATTTCATGTTTTTGGTGTCAGGATGATGATCAGGGGAACTGCAATATCTGTGACTAAGATTAGCAAGGTGTTCACCAATCCTGATTCCTCTCACTTTGATTACAGTTATGAGACCCTTTTCCTACTGGATGGGACCACACAGCAAGATATTGGCTAATGAAATGTGTACAGAAGTTATAAAAGTCCCTCCTAGACCTGGCTTCTCCCCCACAAAAAATCTGAGCTATCTTCCCTGTTCTCTTTCTCCTTTCCATTCAACTTGAAACAAAGGATTGCAAAATGGTGAAGCAGCAGTATGGAAAGCATGCAAATCCCTAAGTCACTGATGGAAGGATTGTGTCAGGGAGGAATGCCATATACCTTTGGTGTGAAAAAGGACACAAACCTTGTTGCAGGCCACAGAGATTTGGGATTTAAGCGAAATCCTAATGTGTCCTAAGTGTGTCGATTTTCATTATATTAAAAACCAACAGTTTATACATTTGAGTTCATCATGAAATACAAGTTATTTCTGGATTTTCCTATCCATGAATAAAACTGATTGATCAATCATTTGGTCATTTGGTCAGTCAACCAAATATTAGTCAATGTAGACATCATTTATCAAAGATGTTTTTGTTGATTCATATATCAAGTCTTATGCTCAGCTTCCAATTTTGAGTGGAAATGAAAACTACTAGATCCTGTCCTCCAGAGTTCTTTTTTCCCCCCTTTTGCCCCAGTCACAAATCTTAGTATATTGTGAACAGTATCATTTTAAAAATTGAACACAGGAGTGGGTATTTAGTATCTAGAAAATATTCCAAAAACTGGGAAAAAGATTTTAATTACTCATCGCCATCACTATCTTTGTAACAGAATCATCTGCCTAAAAATGCTCATTAAATTTCTTTATTAAAGCTCCCCTTATGGTGATTAACTCAGTGAATTGCAGAAATCAAAACCTATCTATTAAATTTATTATTTGTTTAATGGGTGGACTACCAAAATAGTAAAACTAGTCTCATAAAATGGATTACTATATCTAATATCAAATATAATGCATGCCTATGGCCACAAGTCAAATAATGCAAGGATATATGAAGAAAACTTATCAAATTCTCTAACCTCCAAATGACAGAATGCAAATTTAAATGTACCTTTCTACATCAGTTTCTATATTCCTAAAAATGGTTTCAAACCCAACCAGCATGTGGGCATTTTTAGTCCAGCATCCCTCACCCCAGCAGATGTTTTTGATGGCCAGTAGTCCCTGTTGTCCACAGGAAACCTGTACTCAAGAGAAGCTGCCATAGCACCTATTCCCTCACATAGACAACTTCTTACCTCAACTGCTTGAGTCTCTTCTTTTGGGCCCAAGAACTTGTGTTGGTGCCGTACAAGTTTGCTTTAACCAAGACATGCTGGTAACCTAATCCCAGGTGTGGGGTTAGGGTTTACACACAATTAGGGGAAAGATAGATATTGTTATTTCATTCTTTAGCTGAGAGGTGTAGAGTTGTGAGGGTCAATTTTTCCACAGAGATCACTAAAATTTCTCCCCACTTTTCAAGGGCCCTAGCCTTTGCCTCTTGTATTCCCTCCAGTAATTAAAACAAAATTTCTGCTTTACTTGGGATCAGCAACCCTGGGTTTTGGAGTTTGCTTCCTTTCAGTATTTATAATTCACTTTTGTTTTTTGACTTTGAAAACTTTCTTTTCTCATGTCAGATAAGCCATAGGTTTAAAATTACCTAACATTTTGTAGACCTTATAGCTGAAGGATTTTTAAAAAAATGGAAGTGCCAGGTACAACATATACATTATTAAATACAGATTCTTGGGAGTTCCCATTGTGACTCAGTGGTTTTCAAGCCCATCTAGTATGCAGGAGGATGCAGGTTCAATTCTTGGCCTCACTTAGTGGGTTAAGGATCCTGCATTGCCATGAGCTGTGGTAGCAGAAAAGCCTAGGATCCAATGCTGCTGTGGCTGTGGTACTGGGCAGCAGCTTCAGCTCTGATTCGACCCCTAGCTTGCAAACTTCCATATGCCATGGGTGGGGCCCTTAAAAAAATTAAATACGGGAGTTCCCATCGTGGCTCAGTGGTTAACGAATCCGACTAGGAATCATGAGGTTGTGGGTTTGATCCCTGGCCTTGCTCAGTGGGTTAAGGATCCGGTGTTGCCGTAAGCTGTGGTGTAGGTCACAGATGGGGCTCGGATCCCATGTTGCTGTGGCTCTGCCATAGGCCAGCGTCTTCAGCTCAGATTAGACCCCTAGCCTGGGGACCACCATATGCTGTGAGAGCAGCCCTAGAAAAGGCAAAAGGAAAGAAAAAAATACATATATTAAATACAGATTCTCAGTTGGGACTTCAACAGGATGATTTGTTTTTTATATGACTATCAGTCAATCTTAATCTCAGAGAGATTGGAAGGGACTATACCTATCAGGAGATAACATGGGAATATAGTTGAGAGTGTAATTATTCAAAGCTGATAAGCTTCGGCTGTCTTTTCTCCAGAAGCTCAATTCCTACTGAATGGGAAGTAGACTGGGTTAAAAGGTGTAAGCCTCAATCCCAAGAAAGGAGGACTTGAGTATTATTTACCCAAAATTTCTCTCCACTCATAACTTCAGAATGAGACCTTATTTTGAAATAGGGCTTTGCAATACAATTAAAGTAAGAACCAAGATGAAATCATATTGGATTAGAGTTAGTCCTAAATATAATGAGAGTATCTTCATAGGAGACAGAAAACAACACTCAGAGACACAGTGTTGTGGCCATCTTCAGAGACCATCTGAAGATAAAGGCAGAGATATCTATCGTTCTGCTATGAGCAAAGGAAAGCTGGAGCCAGCAGCAGCTGAAAGAGACATGGAAGAATCCTCACTAAAGCTGTTGAGGGAGCATGGTTCTGCCAACACCTTGATTTTGGCCTCTGTCCTTTGCAACTGTACAGTGAGAGGATATCTTTCTGCTGTTTTGACCCACCATGTTTGTGGTAATTTGTTATTGCCACCCCAGGAAATGAATACAAAGGTTTGCAGAACCTGGTATATTATTAGCAAGATCACTGCCTAACACTCTAGATATGAAAGCAAGATTGTTATTGTGTAGAGGGGGAGAAAGTTGACTAGTGTCAACTAAGGAGCAGTAAGTGCAGCAGGAAGGAAGTCATCAGGTTACTGGAATTGTCACCTGGCCTCACTAGGTGTTGGCTGTGTGATTTCACTTCTCTGAGCTTTAATCTTCTAATCTCTAAAGTGAGGAAAATAAGTGTTCATATTTCATAGCTTGTAATGAAGCTTAAGTAAAATAATACAACTAAAGCACTCAACACAAGGATGCCTGGTCCATTGTAAGTATTACATTTATAGCTGTCAGGACTGTGACAAACCACCATGATTGCTGCTATGAAGATGGCTACTACCACTGCTTCTTGTTCTCCTGTGTTCATTTATTCATTTATTTTTAAATTCTATTTAGGGCCACACTGCGGCATATGGAATTTTCCAGGTTAGAGATCACATCATAGCTGGAAGCTGCTGGCCTATGCCACAGTCACAGCAGTACTGGATCAGAGTTGCATATAAAACATATGCTGCAGTTTGTGGCAATGACAGATGCCTAACCCACTGATTAAGGCCAAGGATGGAACCCACATCCTCATGGATATTATGTTAGGTCCTTAATCTGCTGAGTCATGATGGGAACTCCTCTTCTTTGTTTCCTGAGTGCTTACGATCTGATTCACATTGTGCCAAGTGCTGGAGATGTAAAAGGAGACTAAAGGGAAAGTCAGTTTCTGCTGTCCTTGATTTGAATTGATTTTTTTTTTAATTTTTAATTTTATTTTGATTTTTTCAGGAGATTACTGTAATAGATAATAAAATAACTTAATCTGTTAGTGGAGAAAGGAAATATGAAGTATTCCTTTCCTTCTACTGAAGTGTTCCCCTGGACCTTGCCCAAGTCTTAGTAATTAGTTTCTTTCTATGGAAACCCTCACTTATCTCCATTTGAGTGTGCCATCAATGTTCCATGAAGCCCCTGACTCAGTATAAGTCTAGTAAAAGAACATTCTAAGCAGGAAGAATAGCAAGGACCAAGCTAAGTAGCTGCTGTGTATCTTGTCAACAAATGGCAAACTTTTCTATATGACCAAGGGTATTTTATGAAGCTATGAAAGCAGAGGGGTGAGGGGTACCACATCACAGAACACTTTGTGGGCTAATGTAAAGAAATAGCTTGGCAATTATTCTGCCTGAAAAAATGAAACCGTTAGGGAACCTTTGACCATAACAGCTCACCTTGGCCAAGCACAATAATAGCAGCTTGCAAGAGTTATCTCACAATAGGAAGCCCCAGTAAGGAACATGGTGCTTCCCTGAACGCTGACTGGGAGGATTCAGGAAGGACCAATAAGAACTGATCCCCATTCCCATCCCCATTCAAACTGTAAGGCTGTGAGCTACATCACAGACTGGTTGTCTGTGTTCCCTTACCCTGCTGCCCTCCACCTGGGTGTCCCTTCCCAGTGAAGTCTTTTGCTTTGTCAGCACATGTGTCTCCTCAGTCAAATCATTTCTGAGTTTTAGACAAGAGCTCATGCTTGGGGCCTGGGAGGGGGTCCTCCTTTCTGCCACAAAACCAAGGGGAGATTCTGAGCACATAAGTTACATGGTGCGAGTTACTAAGAGGGCTATCACTGCTTCTTCTCTGAGATAAGTTAAATAGAGGCACGTTTAGAAATAGTAAAAAGTATCTGGGAAGCTACTGAAATAACCCAGGAGAGAAATAACAGTGATAGAACCAGGAGGTTAGCAATAAAGCCAGTCAAGAGGTAGTCAGATTTGAGTGATATTTTGAAGGTAGAGGCAATAGGTATTTCTAACACTGAATATGTTCTATGAGAGTGGTGTCAGGAATGACATGAGGCCATTTTACTTGGAGAAGTGAAACATATTAAGGCCTTTTTTTTTTTTTTTTTTCTTCTGAGATGAGGTTGAGAGTGAGGCAGAACAGGAACTTAACTATTGCTCAATGTGCTTGAGCTATCTTTCTAGATATCTGAGAAGTTATACTGATGGAGCAGTTGGCTATATGAGTTTGGAGATATCTAGGCTTAAGCCTACTTTTTGAAGTTCGTTGGTGAAGATAGAGCATTAAAACCCATGATACTGAGAAAAATAACAAGGGAGAAGATAAAGAATAAAAAGAGAAACTCCTCAAAAGCTTGCCTTTGGGGGCAAACCATATTTTTAGAAAGCCAGAGTCTCTTATTCAGAACATGTGTGCTATCCTTTGGTCATGCCCTGGGCAGTCTACAGATATCAGTGTTGTCCAAAGCATTTCATACATTTCAGTACTTAGAAAAAAAACCCTTTTCCTTCATTTCTGTAAACTCATTTTCAGATTATGTTTCTATAATGAGACTGCATTTCCCTGATGTTTATTTCACACTCAGCATGTTAAAACTATGGTTAATTTCAAAGGCACCTCATGCCAAAAGGAAACTGTATTCAAAGAGCTTTCATTGGTTTTCTATATAAACAAGTTTATGATTTATTCAGCATCTAAATAGGTTACTTTCAAAGACGATTCATAGATATTTCTTGTTTTGAGATTCCCTTGTATGTTTGAAACTGTTGAAAACCTCTACTTATTTAAGTATGTAAAAATTAAGGCTTTTGTTATTTTGAACAGTGCCAGGTTATGATGGACCCAAAGTTTTGCTGCATGACCCTTTATTTTTTTTGTAAAGAATTCATTTGTTACAAAGCTTTTGTTTTTCTCAATAGATTCTTTCATATTTCTCTTTTATTGATGTTCTTTTGTGTTCACAGTTGTTTTTGCAATACTGTTCTTGAAACTTGTTTTTAAACTTAATCTAAGATAGAGCTGCTAGCACATACAAAAACACTGTATGGTGCTGGTATAAATACTGCACTTTTAGAAAATCTAAGATCTAGTCCTAGCTACTTGCTTTGCAATTCATTAAATGGGTTGTTAAAGATACACCTATATGCTCTGAACCTGTTTCCCCTTTGAAGAAAAATTGAATGTAATGATACTGTCAAGTTTGTTTTTGTTGTTTTTCCTTTTTTTTACTTTTAATAAAATTTAAATATCTAGTTGTATATTCTCAATCCAAGAACAAATGGAGCTGATAATTTTAACCACAGCAAGAGGAATTGGGATTGCTGAACATCTAGCTAGTCTTTGTCACAGCCACTGTAATCCCTTTAACCAACATCATAATGCCAAAAATATGATGATTTACTACAGCAAGAATTCTATCTATATATCATTTAAATGTGAATCACAACATAGCATTATTTTGCAACATAATCATATGAATAGTTTAGTTCCATTTCATGTCAAACTTTTAAGTTTAAGTAGATGTTGGCTGATTTAGAGTAGATACGAAGAAGACATTTCTCACAGAAAGAAAATCTGAATATATATTTATACTGAGATCATAGAACCTCAGGCTGTCCTTAGAACAAGACTCACATGGGAAGATTTAGGTATAAGTTTTCCTAAAGGAAGGAGAATACGGGCCAGATGACCTTTAGTCATCTCCACTAGCCAAAAATCTGTGACATTTCTATTAGCTTTCTAAATTATATCCTATTACAATGATATTATAAACACTTTGTAGTGGATGTGAAAAATGCCCAGAAGCTTTTCTATCATTCATGAGAATTTCCTATAATCCAAGAGTACTAATTTTCTCTATCCTAAATTATCCTTCTAACTGCTTAAGTGGCATAATAATAATACAGTTTTAGAATGTAGCTTTCGTTTGGTCTTATCAGGTAAAACTCTGAAGCACTTATAATAGAATGTCTTAAGGTCTGTGGTAATAAATCTGCCACTGGAGGAAAGTGGTTGGAGGGAATCTAGCATTCACAGCCTCTTCTTTTTATTAAATTTTTTATCATGACTTATTCTCAAAGTTTCAGAATTTATATATACCACAATGATTTGGGGGCATTTTTTTTTTTTTTGTACTTGCATCTATGGCCTCCTACTATAGTGATTCCTGTTTTCTAAGATTCAACTCTAAGTGTAAAGACAAAAAAGTCAAAAAGAAAATTCACCTAATTCACCTGGTAGACACTTTATCCTCCGAATTACTCTTTCCCTCTTAATGTTTCCATGGTTGTTCATGATCTTAGAGTCTGTTTCCTTATCCCAAGGAAAAATTAAATCCTCCCAGGAATGAGAATACCAGTTGCTCTACATCCTTGTCATTATTTGGAATTTTTCATCTTTTCTTTTCAGCCATTCTGTAGTAGTTAATTAAATATGGTTTTAATTTTCATTTTACTGAATTAATACAGTTGTTCATCACTTTATATATTTAATAGTCTTTTGGATACCCTTTTAATAATATGCATGCATCCAAATATTTTGTTTCTTTCCAAAGTTTGTATTCTGTTTTTTATTTAATAATTTAGAAAGGAGTTCTTTTTTTTTTATTCTGAAATTTTATTTTTATTTTTTACAGAATAAAATACATACATTTAAACACAACTGCATTCACACAGATTATTATATCATGGATCTTAAGAAACAGATTAAGTGACTCACTCTGGAGAAGTGGAATGGAAAATATGCTGAGACAAATAGGAAATTTATTCTATACTTTATCCCATTTTGTTTGGCTTTCATCTTTACTATTTAGTATTATCTATTACATTTCAATTTTGCTTTAAAAATTAGCGTTATATTAAAATCATTATATTATGCAACTAAATTTATAAAGAAAGCCTTATATACCATTAAATATTTTATATAGCATAATAAAAAGAATAAAATAACAGTAAGAATAACAAAAATAATACACCCTCTGAAAATAAGTAAAATATAAAATGCATAAATTGGTTAAAAAACAGTGTAACTATATACATATGTCCTCACAATTTGTTACATCTTATTGATTCTTCAATATAGGCATTACACCATTCTAGGTGATGTGATAAACAAGACATTATAGACCTTACATTGTACCATGGAGAGAAATGGTTATTAGTAATACAATTATAGAAGTGTATTATTTAATTGTACAGTTGCATTATTTAATTATAATTATCATAAATTCTTTGATGGAGAGGAAATCAGAATCAGTTCTAAGAAGACTTCAGCATTCCAAGAATGATGTCAAATGACCCCCTTCATGGTGCATTATGCACTTATTTATTATGAGATATATTTCTTTTCCAGAGATTCCTTGTTTGTGTATCAATTGTAGATTTTTGGCTTGCAGTTATTCTGAAGTATTGATATAAGAGTCTATATGTATATGAGATTGTTTTAAGTTGTTGTTCTCTTAATTGCAAGTTCGTCGCCAGTGTCCTGCATTTGTACCCACCTCTTCTCATGATTTCTGATTTTGGTGGTATAATTGTGCATGGATGATTTCATATCTTTACTGTATGTATGCCTTTCCTTGACATTTGTGGCATTTTTGTTTCCTGTTGCTGTCTTTTCTTTTCCACCTAGAGAAGATCCTTTAGTATTTATTGTAAGGCTGGTTTAGTGTTGCTGATTTCTCTCAACTTTTGCTTATCTGTTAAGGCTTTGATTTCTCCTTCAAATCTGATTGAGAGCTTTGCTGGGTAGAGTCATCTTGGTTTGAGGTTTTTTCTTTTCATCATATTAAGTATATCATGCCACTCTCTTCTGGCCTGCAGAGTTTCTGCTGAAAAATTTGCCAATAACCTTATTGGGGTTCCCTTGTATGTTATTATTTTCTTTTCCCTAGCTGCTTTCAATATTTTCTCTTTGTTTTTAATTTTGTTTAGTTTGATTAATATCTGTCTCAGTGTATTCCTCCTTGGGTTTATTTTATATGGTACTCATTGTGCTTCCTGGATTTGAGTGAGTGGTTCCTTCCCCATGTTAGGAAAGTTTTCGGCTATTATCTCTTGGAATATTTTTTCTGTCTCCTTCTCTCTCTCTTCTCCTTCTGGCACCCCTATAATATAGATGTTGGTGCATTTAATGTTGTCCCAGAGTTCCCTGAGACTCTCTTCAATTGTTTCCAATTTTTTTTTCTCTTTTCTGTTCTGCATCCGTAATTTCCACTAATCTGTCCTCCACCTCATTTATTCATTCTTCTGCCTCTTGTGTTCTGCTGTTAGCTGCTTCTAGTGAGTTTTTTATTTCAGTTATTGTATTTTGCATCTCTTCTTACTTAAGTTTTATATCTTGTATCTCTTTGCTCAGTGTTTCCTGTAAGTTATCCATCTTTGCCTCCAGTTTATTTCCAATGTCTTGTATCATCTTCAGCATCAACAACTAAAGTCTTTTTCCTGGAGGCTAAGAATCTCCTCCTCATTTAGCTGTTTTTCTGGGGTTTTTCCTTTCTCCCTCATCTGAGTTATAGTTCTCTGTCTTTTCATTTTTATAAGTTTTTGGTGTGGTGACCTTTTTATAGATACTAGAGTTGTAGCCTCTCTTACTTCTGGTGTCTGCCCCCCTTGTGGCTGAAGTCAGTATGGGGGCTTGCTGTAGGCTTCCTGATGGGAGGGACTGATACATGCCCACTGGTAGGTGGAGCTTAGTCTCTGGATGGGATTAGAGGCAGCTGTGTGCCTGAGGGGTCTTTAGGTAGCCTGTTTACTGAGGGGCAGGGCTGTGATCCCACCTGGATTGTTGTTTGCCCTGGGGCTTCTCAGGCTGACTGATGGGTGGGACCAGATTTTCCCAAAATGGCCACCCCCAGAGAAAGGCAGCTGCTGAATATTCCCGAGAGCTTTGCCTTCAATGTCCTTCCCTCACAACAAGCCACATTCACCCCTGTTTCTCAGGATGTCCTCCAAGAACTGCAGTCAGGTTTGACCAGATTCCTATGGAGACCTCTCTCTGCCCAGGGACCCAGTGTACGTGAAAGTCCTTGTGTGCCTTTGAAGAATGGGGGTCTCTGTTTCCCCCAGTCCTGTGGAGCTCCTGCGCTCAAGCCCCACTGGCCTTCAATGACAGATGCTCCAGGGGCTCTTTCTCCCAGTGCCAGATCCCTACAAGTGAAGGTTTGATGTGGGGCTCAGAACTCTCACTCCTGTAGGTGATTCTCTGTGAACCAGTTAGTTTTCAGTCTGTGGAGCTTCCCACCCGGGAGGTATGGGGTTGTTTATATCATGAAATCGCCCCTCCTACCTCTTGATGTGGCCTCCTCTTTTTCTTCTGGAGTAGGATATATTTTTTAAGATTTCCAGTCCATTTGGGTGAAGATTGCTCAGTCTTTAGTTGTGAATTTTGTTCAGAAAGGAGTTCTTTTTAAACACATTGACACAGCGGTATCGTGAGTCATCACTTTATAGATTTCAGGCCAAGATTAGTAGAAACATCCAAAATAGAGATACTAGGCAGGTGTTCTAAGTATTGAGATGGTAAGTGAGAACATGGAAATTGATATATCATAAGGATAATATAGAGAATAAGACAAAAGAGAGCCCCTAGGAACTACTTGGAACAGTGAAGGAAAATAGAAAAAGAGACTGCTAATTCAGCTAAGAATTACCAGATTAAGGAGGGTAGAAAGTCTGAACGAGCTGCTTCACCAGTCTTTACATTGCCATTGGGTGACTGAGCTGAAGATCCACAAAAGTCCTCTTGTTCACGTGAAGCTGTCCTACCACTGATCTCTACATATCTTTTAGCAAACTTAGGGGAGTACATCCAATTCCATGCACTTCTGGCAAACCCTTTCTTTTATCCCTGCTACCTCACTGTCACTCACAAGCTCAAAATAACCATTTGCATTAGGCACCAATGCAATTAAGATCATCAAGCCCACTCTTTGTTTACAAGGTCACCATAGGACCAGCAATATTGCAAAGCTATCTTTCATCATCCGTACTCTTACCCCCCAGGTGGCTCAATCTTTCAATTTCTCTTCATTCTCTTTGGAGATCTTCTCAAGTCCTTTGGATTCAATTACTATATTCTGCATATTATTCTAACTAAACTCAGGTATATATCTCTAGCTGTTCTCTGATCAACTTCACACATACAAGAGTTAGTAAGACAACTCTTCAGACTTCACCACAAAAGCTTCATTTTCCTACCAAAGATATTGTAAATTAACAGAGAGAATCTAAACATTTCTCATAATCTCCTCTTCTGCTGACACCCACTGTCAATGTACATAACAGCTAGTAGTTGTTTTAATATGCAGTTTATATTATGTTAGTTTTGTTGAAATCACTATTATGGTTTCCAATTTCACCAAAAGTAAAATCACACACTTTTACCATTTCTTCAATGTTTTAATGACTTGTCCCTCTTCTGTCTTGTCTCCTCTGATTCCATTTTTTATGATTCTTCTTACTCAGCTTGTTTTAGCTACACTGACATTCTTGTTTTCCTTAAATGCCAAGTAGACCCCTGAAGTCTTTGTGGAATGCTAAACCCACTGTTTGGAATGCCCTTTCCCCAGAGGATCTATAAATTTCATGTATGTTCTTTCTTCAGGTCTTTCGTCAAATATCACATCATCAGATAAATCTGTATTAATTAAGCCAGTACAACATCATGTTCCATTGCCTTATATCTCCACTGATTTTATTTTTCTTTATTCTGAATTATTAATGAGGCCTGAGTTAGGGATTATAATGAGAGGTAATCAGAATGGGAAGTTGTTGAGTTCATTTACATAAGATTCCAGAAAGAACTAAACTGAGGCAATGAAAATCCACATCTGAAATCCTCCTGGAAATGAGGCTTTAGATACAGCTAAAATTCTGATCTGGAATTATAAATAACTGATTATAGATATTATGTGAAAACCAAAGATGTAGGAAGGAGCTCAGGATAATTAGGATGATTTAATGTGTTTATATATCAGAGAATGCATCAATAATAATTTCAGCAACAGCAATGAGAATTTGAAAAAAAAAAAGGAATGTTCGAAGTAATAGAGTGAAGAAGTCTGTGGAACAAATTAGGACCAGAGAAGATATGTTTTCCCTAGATAAGTTAAACTATTTAACATTACTAAATTAAATTTTTCCTTTCCAGGGAACTTGGAAAAACCTAGGAAAATGGGAAAATACCCTTGCGTAAATCAAAACATCTTTGATTTCAAGCAACTCTGTGTGCTCTTATATAAAAAAAAGCTTCAAAGTGAGAAATCAATAGGAAAACGACAAATGCATTGTATTAAAGCAGATGAAATATACTTTTACCCATAGAATAGAAAAATCATCATCATTACTCATCAATTTATTCAAATATGGGCAAAATGTACCTTTTCAGTTGACAAGACTGTCATGTACCAACGTATTAAAATTCAGCATGGCTTGGAGAAGGTGAAGATCATAAACTCAGACTATAATTTGACTAGAACGTCACATAAGTAAAAAATAACTTGAATTACTGATGTATCTAAATATAATGTGATATCCTGGATTACATAGCAAGTCAGAAAAAGGGCATTATTAGAAAAAATAATGAATCTGAACAAAGTTTCTAGTTTCACTAACAGTTTTATACTAATGTGAATTTCTTAGTATTGGCAGCGTACCATGAGATGAAGATGTAAACATTAAGGAAAATGGATTGAAGGGAACACCAGAATTTCTGTTTTTAATTTACAACTTTTTCACAACCGTAAAATTATTTCAAAATATTTTTTTTAAAAACTGATGTATGAAATATTTTCTCATTTTCAAATGTTGAGTGATGATATTCATTTAGTAAGATACAAATGGTGGGTTATAGCTTCAATTGTATTTTAATGTAGCTCTTAAAAATGTGATCTAGGTTTTAGTGTTAGTACTATAATCTATGCAAATCAAACAAAATCAACTTATGATAAACTGCCAGCAGAAAAATTTATGTTGTTGTTTTATTTTTTCCCCTTTTTGCTCTGATTCAACAATAGTTACTAGTGAGCAAATGGGGTATAGGTGATTCACAACACAGCCGCCAAAAATCAAGACCTTAGCCTTTTAAAACTTCTTGTCCCATGCTGGCTTTTCACTAACAACCAGTTACTAAAAAAAGAAACAAACAAACAAAACAACGACAAAAACAGCCTTTAGCCACACAAACACAGTCCATGAGTGGCCATATACCGCTTGAGTTCTTCCCTCCCACCCTAGAGGCAGGAGTTACTCAAAAAAGAACTGTAGCTGGAGCTTCAAAAAATTGTTACAATTCACATTTTATTTGCTTTCTTTTCCACATCAGGAAAACTCTAGCCATAGCCCTGAAGTAATTTTTCATCCTAATATTTCTTTTTCTAATCACCTTTAGGTATTTTGTGCAGAGGCCCTTGGCCTTTCCTTTCTTTAGAGTGTATAAAAGAGGTGCTGGTTCTCCTAACTGATATATCTGATCCCACACCATGGTTTACTCACACAATTCCATTGAGAAATAATCAGTTAGATGTAATCCTCAAGAGCACAACAAAAGCAGTGTGGTTTCTTGAGGCAGGGCTCTTGGTCCCTGAGACCTTGAGAACCCTGGTTCCCACCTTTACTTAAAAAAAAAAAAGAAAAAAGAAAAGAAATAATCAGTTAAGAGAATGTCTTATTCCAGAATTAGAACTCATGCGTTTTACCCTCTGAATACAAATAGCTGTTCCTAGAAGATACAATTTTGAGGTAATTTCAGATAGTTAAATATTGTATTATTTTATAAATTCTTTCAGAAATAAAACATGGACTAGTGTTTATTTTGCTTTGGAAGTATTCTATCAATCTCCTAGCATTGATTCTGGAAACCATCCTTCAGAAGTCATTCAAAAAGACACTAAGAAAAATAAGTCACTGGTACTTTCAGCAGTGAAAAAAAAAACTTTATTTTTTTGAAATCCAGCAAAATAGTCTATGAATCTCTTTATAAAACTTATTCTCCAGAAGAAAAACACAACAAATGCATATATATACATACACATACACACACACACACACACACACATATATAGGTCTATTTTTGGTCCAGCCTCAAATTTTGAATAAATAATTCTTTTATTTAAAAAATATATTAACTTTATTAGGATCACAGCTATCTCCAGAATACTTCACAAGTCCCAATAATATGTACTTGAGTAGCAATGCAGACATTAACTTTACTTGATGTGAATGAACTGCTGTATCATGCTATAGTCCACATAGAATTGGGGGATGAAAGTTTTACTAAATATTAACATAATCTGATCACCTAAGCCATAAAATGAGGATTGGAATCATAAACCAAGATCGTTGTCAACTTATCAAAATAATTGAAGTAGACAATGTTATTCATTCATTTTATGAAAATATTATAAAGTCTGAGTTTATAACAAAATAGATTTAATATAAAATAAAGAGTAATCATATAAAAATCAGCAACAGAGCTAATAAATAATAGAAAAATAGCAATTAGCTGACAGGTGATTAGCTAATAACAGAAGAGCTAATAGCAATGATTACACGCAAGGTGAATGTAATATAATGCTACAGATCTCTGTATATATGTTGTCATTCTTTACCATTCTGTGCAACATTTTTTTTTGCTGGTTGTCACTTTAGACTTTTATAAACTCAGCTTTGCTTAGTAATCCTCTTAATCCTCTTATTTTCTGCTTTCATTCTTGTCATATGTCTTCTTTTCTTCACTGATAGCTTTTA
This sequence comes from Phacochoerus africanus, assembly GCF_016906955.1. NCBI lineage: Eukaryota > Metazoa > Chordata > Mammalia > Artiodactyla > Suidae > Phacochoerus > Phacochoerus africanus. Next base: position 46,969,524 of record NC_062545.1, on the reverse strand, counting down.
AAAAATCATCTTCTAACTCATCCATGTCATTTTTATTTCTGTTCCTAAATTTACATCAGAGTGAATTCAGTGTTTTGAGTACAAAAGATTCTCTTTGGTGGTAATAGACTAAGATGTGCCTAAAATGTCATGGTCATGGCCAAGAACAAGGGAATTGTTGGCTATATTGCCAGTGCTTTGAAAGGAAGACAATGCTCTCCTTTAAAACTGTTCCATCTCTATTATTCAATAGTTAAAACTACAACAAAAACCTGAGATAACCCTGGGAAGCAGTTTTACTTATTGTCAAATTCCCTGAAAATTTTCCAGAAAATTACTTGCTACAACTCTGAGTGAACATGTGGGTGTATACATTCAAACTTGTATTCAGGATTAGGTAGATAAACATTAAAGATTCTTATGTTTCTGACATTTTGTCATATTTAGCTATCTTCAATCGATAATTTTTAGCAATGAAAATGTTTGACATTCATATTTTTACTATATTCTTAAGCGAAGTTTATCATTAAGGTGTGTTATATTTACTGAAAAACACTTTGTTCTCTTTTACCATTCTACTTTTCCTTTATAAAGTAAGTATTTGGACAAACCTGAAGCTCTGTAATTCCTATACATTAGATAGACTGAATCTTATCTAATTCACTGTAGCATAAAATGCCTTATGTTTAACATAACAGTTAATTACTATTGATTATATAAGATATAATTCCATTCAAAGGCTTGATTTGTACATGAAAATAAAGCAATCACCATAGTGAATCTGGAACTTAACAACAATATATATACACACATATTTATTCATATACATATATATATTTATATGTATATATATAATTTGTTTACTGAAAAACATTTTGTTCTCCTTTACCATGGAATACATGGAGTCCCTTCAACATTTTAAAACATGAAATCAGCTCAGACACTTACTCTTATTTATTCTATTCCTGATAATCCTCATTTTTACCTTTGTCAATTAGCTGGGCCATATCTGACTTATGAACCTTGAACCTCTGGTGCCTCGCAGAGTATCTGATACACAGCAAAAACTCTACAACTAAGTGGTAAATGTAGGAATGCTTATTCAATGGACAGATTCAAGAACAACTCTATTTTATATTCATATATCAGATAGTTTTTAAGTACACTTACATATAACGTGTAATTTCAAACATACACATATAATCTTACTTGATGTACTAACATTGCAATATTGGTATTATCATTCCAATTTTTTCAGAGCTTATTGATACTGAGAGGAATTCGAGGGATTGCTCAGTGTCATACAGCCATTGGGTAGCAAAGGCTGGAGTGTGTCTGCTAATGTCCGCATTTACAGAGCAGTAAGGTCAAGATATCATAGTACAATACAATTATTGAATAATGCTACACTGCTTTTATTAATCTATGATAATAAATGTATCATGTAAAGGGTTAATAGAACATTACAATGAAATTAAGTATTCATCACAAGCAGCTGCACCTTTATCATCCTCATATCATGGTATCAATTCTATCGTGTGTTATCAAGCATAATATAGACTCAGGGTACATAATGCAGATGATTGCTGAATAAGGATTCAAAAGAATCCACAAAGATAATTTTAATAGAAATTTTCCATTTCAATGAAATTTGAAATATTTTAGAGCTGATGATTCACATAGTATTTTTATTAATAAGAAAGGATTAATATAAATCCTTTCAAAAATATGGTAAAAAAAACCTTAGACTTTTTTTTTGTCTTTTTTTGCTCCCGTGGCATATATGGAGGTTTCCAGGCTAGGGGTCTAATCGGAGCTGTAGCCGCTGGCCTACACCAGAGCCACAGCAACTCTGGATCCGAGCTGCACCTGCGACCTACACCACAGCTGATACACCACAGCTCATAGCAACGCCGGAACCTTAACCGACTGAGCAAGGCCAGGGATCGAACACGCAACCTCATGGTTCCTAGTCGGATTCCTTAACCACTGCACCATGACAGGAACTCTGAAATTTACACTTTTGACGATGACTTCTTAACTTGACCAAGGTTTTAGTAGAATAAATTTTATATACTACTGTTTATGTTGGAAAGCTTTTGTTTTGAGAAACACACAAAGATAATTAAATTAAGAAAATAATACTTACATCATTTGTAGACAATTCAAAAGAATAATGAACTCAATGAGAAACTGAGGGAGGGGACATCTTATTGCTCTTTAGAGAATATATAAAAATGACTTTAACTTTAAACAGAGAGTGATGCTCATTTAGAGTATCATCATGTCTTAAGGGCATGCAATAATAGAATGCATAAGCTGAAGAGAACTCTATCCTATTTTTATTTGGGAATATAAATGAAGAAAGAAATACATTCTGTCAGATAGATAATAAATGTCACCCAGAGGCCCAAAAAATTTTTGTTAAGTATTCCAATTTTTTTTTAACTACTATTCTCCAAGTCTTTGATCAACTTATTAACCCAGGAGATATTTTGATAAATGCTAGAAAAAGTATAACACTGTATTCTAGTAAGGGCCCAGCACTTATCTGTGCAGAATTAAAAATACATTATAGATTTTTGCTTTCGTATAATCCATTTGCAATGGTTTCCGGGCAATAAGTTACCCCAAAGCAATAAATCTCTTTACATGACTTTGCCCACCAGAAACAATGTAGTTTCAGTCATTTAAATAAAATTCAGAATTATTACATTAACATAAGCTCAAAAATATTGCATAATGCACCTTGATAAAACAGAGCATTGCATTAAAACATGAAAGGTTTTTAATCTATGCCACCTTTAAGCACATATTAGTTTAAATCAGACCAGAGTCTTTGATAAGGATTTTAACTCTGGTGGAATTTTCAGTATCAAAAAAGGGTAATTAAATTTATCAAGCCAAAACTGAATACTAGTCACACTGATACGGAAGAGATCATAGTGTTTATTTAATAATCCCCATTATTGTGGGGATATAGTAGACACAGTGATCAAGTCAGTGTGATTAAAACCCATTTCTTTATTTTCTTGTTAAGGTTATAGATGGAATTCTAAGTGGACCTGACTGTGCCTTGAAGTATTGCATAGAATGGTGGAAGCCTATTATACATGTCAGTTCACATGTATATAAATCCTTGTCAAGGAGAGTTTGTCAGAGTCTGTTTCTGATAATGATGAATTGATCTTTCTAACTAAGCCTACCTTTTCAGTAGTGACTTTGTCAGAGTAAATATCTAGGTCCAATGAGCATTCTCCCAAACAATAACACAACGACAACAAAAGAGACCCCTACTTTTTCATAAACATGCACCAGAGAAAGAAATCTAATGATCTCCTCCGTTAATAAACACATTGCTCTAGAGTAATCATACTGTGGACAGTAGAGAAAGAAGTAGATTGTTGCCTTAAGATTTTAAGTAAGAACAAATAATAAAAATAACAGGTAATAGTTAAATTCATAGACCCTGAGAATTTGAGATGAGGGAATATATTTAAGTTAGAAAGCATACATAGAGTCATTAAAAAGTTACCATAGTGATAATGACATCATTGTGAAGAACAGGAATCAGCTTTAGATGTTCATTACCTGCAAAATACATGTGTAGATTTTGATCTACCATAGATCTATCTTTTATAAATTTGAGAAATCTCTTAATATTTTCCACCGTGTTTACAGTAGTAAATGACAAAAAAAATAGATTTAGTAGTAAATATAAACATATTGCTGGAGTTCCCTTTGTGGTTTAGTGGGTTATGAATCTGACTAGTATCCACAAGGATGCGGGTTCAATCCCTGGCCTTGCTCAGAGGGTGAAGGATCCAGCATTTCTGTGAGCTGTGGTATAGTCGCGGACATGTCTCAGATGCTGTGTTGCTGTGGCTGTGGCAGCCAGCAGCTGCAGCTCCGAATCCCAAATCTACCCCTAGCCTGGGAACTTCCATATGCCTCAAGGGCATCCCTGAAAAGCAAAAAAAAAAAAAAAAAAAAAAAAGCTGATTGTTTAAATTCATCATGCATAAAATGTGACTCAAGTACATTGGATCACTAATTATATGGGTGGGTAACAGGAAAAATAATTAAACAAAAAAAAAAAGAGCATTGAATGTGCTGGGCTTAAAATCAAATGAAAAAAAATAAAGGAAACTGTTATGAGTTAAACTGTTTCCCCTCAAAATTTGTAAGTTGAAATCTAAGCCCCCTGTACCCTTATTTGGAGATATTCATGAATGAAAATTAGGTCATGAGGATGGGCCCTAACTCATTGTGATCCGTGTGTTTATATAAAAGGGTAATTTGGAGGCAGACACAGACATGGTGAGGAGGGTACCTGAAGATAAAGGCAGAGATCAGGGTGAGGATTTCACAAGCTAAGGAACTCCTGAGATTGCCAGAAACTGCAGGAGAAATCTGAATTTGATTATTCCTAACAGCTCTCAGAAGGAACTGAATTTGCTAACACCTTGATCTTGGACTTCTAGCCTCCAGGAGAATGATGACAGACTATTTCTGTGGTTTAAGACATTCATTTTGTGGGACTTTGTTCTAATAGCTCTAGCAAACTAATACAGAAGCTATATGAAGTGCAGCAAAGTGAACACACTCTCAAATGCTCAGCATAAACCAGCTGTTTGAATCTTCATCTGAAAGCAAGTAGGTATAATGTACTTTTATAAAGGTAATTTTTTCTGTCATTTTTCATGAGGTAGTGTTAAACTATCCTATCCTTCCCCCCCCCACCGCCTCCGTAATATACTTGCTTTAGCATGAGTGGCAAGCCTTTATCCTTGTCTGTCAGGAAAATTTTCTTCCTTTTTGAATATTTAAAAATTTGTTTGTTACCACAGTGTATGGTCAATTTTGGTTTTTGAATTTCAATCTGCTTCTTAAAATGGGCACATTTTGAACTTGCAATTTTTCTTTATTCTGTCAGTATATACACACATAGAAAAGTGATAAAAAAGAAGAGGACAAAATGTGAAAGTGCAGTTTAACAACTAATTATAAAGCAATCAGTCATATAAAAACCCAAGTTATGACAAAGAAAGTTGCCGGGACCTTGTGCCCCCAGTAGTGGTCTGAGCAGTAGATTCAACTTTTCCTTTCTACAACCAGCCATTATCACATTTTATGTAATAACTTGTTCACTTTTCTTGTTATTGCACTCCATGCATGTTTTCCTAGGTAATATCATTAAATACTGTTTGCTTTTGATTTTATATAAATGTATCCACCATTCATGTCTTATTACTTTTAACTCTTTTGTTTTTGCTTATGGTTGCAATTCATTCATTCTAAATACTACATACCAATAATTATTTATTTTATTTTGGATGGATATTTGGTATTATTAGTCTGGGGCAATTAAGAGTAATGATGCTATCTATGACCATTGTTGATATATCATCTGTTTAATATAGGCAGAAGATTTTGTGGGGAATATACTTATGATGGAATTTCTGGATCACAATATTCTTTTCTCTCTCTACCCCTAGAAATACTAGGAACACTCTTTTTTTTAACAAGGTGTCTCAGACTCATCATGGTTTTCACCTGGTCCAGGCAATGAAGTCGGAGCTATTACCAAGGATCTTTGCTGGGAAATAACAGCATAAGAGAACAAAATTGAGCGGTAAATTGTTCACACTTTTTTGTCTCATATGATGATGAGACAAGCATAGTGATGAGAGAGATGAAGAGTTGTAATTACTGCACTGATAGAGCAGAAAAGTTATCGTGTTCTAAAAATAAAGATCATGGATTTATGTCGTCATTTCCAATATATCTTTAATTTAGTAAGTCTCTTTTTCCTTGCTCCAATAACACGATTTCTAGTCCAATATCCAAGAGCATTAATTGTAGAATCTTTCCGCCCTGAGTTCATTTCCAGGCTCCACTATGGGAATATATTATATCTTTTAAGTATAGATTTCTTAACATATTTTTAAGCATAGTCATTACAGAATAGGAATAAAAGTCGTCTCTCAAATCTAATAGTCATAAATTTCAAACGTTTCAATTTCACTGATAACATTTTAATTGACAAATAATAATTTAAGTAAGGAGAAGATGCTATTGGATTCAGTAATTATTGATAATTCTTGGATGCTCTTGGAACAAAGTCCTAAAAGGCAAGATTCTAAAATGGATAATAATCAATCCAGGGAATTATCAAAGGAAAGTGGGGAAAGAATCTATTTTTGTACTTCATTTATTCTGAATCACATAGGCTTCAATTATTCAGTACTATATGGGTTAATGTTTTAAAATGAAGGACGTGTCTCTTCATGTGAACTTCACAGTTTATCATAAAGTGAGGAAGGAAATGTCCTTAGTTCAGTTACTCTCCAGAGAAGTTAGTTCTCCTTCTATGCTGTCTTCTGGCTTAGGCTAAAGAGAGATTTGGGGAGGAGGGAGTATTTCCCATAGGAAAACATGGCAGAATATCAATAGGTTGAAATAGTGCAGCTTCTCTTAAAGCACTGAATTTCTACACTAGTAATTTTGTTGGAAATTTGAATATTTTATATGGAAATCTCTTAGGTTTATTAATTTTCACTATAAAACTAAAATTGTATGCTTCAAATCAAAGTCACTTAATAATAATTGAAGTCACATTAACAACAATAAAATATTCAAAAAACATGATCATAAACATAAGCTAGAAAAATAAACCATTACAGAGTTCCCACTGTGGAGTTCAATCCCTGGCCTGGTGAAGTGGGTTAACGGACCTGGCATTGCTGCAGCTGTGGCTCAGATTCAGAATTCAGTCCCTGGCTTGGGAACTTCTGCATGCTGAAGGTGTAGCCATTAAAAAAAAAAAAATCTAAAAAATATATAAGAAACTTTACAATTCTCTTCATGAGTAAATAATATTTTAAGTATGGAAAGATAAAAGCAAAATGTTTTCTTAATTTTAATGAAAATCTTTGCATCTTTTAAACTATTAAGATTTATGACTATTTAATTGCAGTATTTTTTCATATCTAATATTATGATATTCACCTTCTAAAATAACATTATTAATGATATTTTATGAAGTGAGATGGAAGAGTGATATTTTATTAATTTTAATATTTGTAAATGTTTAAAATTTTTTTCTTTTTTTCTTTTTTATTGCCTGTGTAGCTGTTATGTTCCATTATTTCTACCCTCTCCTTGAAAAACTGGTGACAAAGGAAGGTCCAGGGCTAGGATTCTGTGCCTAAACTTGTGTAATATCATATTTTTGTTGAATTTTAGTTCATCTAGTGCCTGAAAAAATTAAATTAGAGAGAGTAGAGTGCTTTAGGAAAGAAAAGAAGGCAGTCTGGCTAAAGACTTGGTAAGAGCTATTTAGATTAGCTAGATAACAAGATCCAGCCCAATTATATGCCAGATATCAAATGTTTGGCTGCCACAAATAAAATATGTCTCCTTAGGGTTATCCAGGGTCATAGAAATAATTGTGTCATGGATTTGTGTCTTGTAAAGTTTTGACAGAAATGCCCCACTCAACTGGGAAGAAGAAAATTTTCAACTATTGTTTATAGGATATCAGTCTCCAGCATACTAAATAAAATTATGTTTGGTATCATTTGGTCTATTAGATTCATATAACAAAGCAAGGAATATGTACTTTTGCACCTCGTGATAATGGGATAGGTATTTGCATTAGTGGAAAGCAGGAGGTCTGAATGCAAATACCTAGATATAAGAAAGAGCCCTCGTATATGTTCTGGTGGAAGAATAGATTAACTTTTTTGAAAAGTATTGAAATTAAAGGACATACCTATTGAAGTCTAGAGTGAAAGGGGAAAGTGTCCTCTAGTGGCAATTCCTTTGTATGAGAATCCCCTATATAGGAGGCAGATTCAGGAACTTTGGAGAACACTGAGGCTTTCATAAGAAAGAGAGCACATAACCAGCAGTAAAATTAGGACTCTGAGGTTCTGTGCTATGAGTTGATGAAAGGGATGCCATAGTTACTAGGGTCCTTGCAGGGATGGAGGTAATATTGAATGGAGAACAACTTGTGTGAGGGGAAGAAAGAAACAGTACAACTTAAGGCTTATTATGTAAATCTTATCATGGTAGGGGAGACCGAAACATATCTGAAAGAGCAAAAGAGAAAGAAGGGGAGAGTGTACAGGTTAAGAAGTTCTTAGATTTGAGGGAAAAAGGAATAGTAACATTGAGGGTATTACTGAATCCAGGTTTTGCTGCTTGCCTCTCATAAAAGAGTAATTTGAGAGCCAATTATCAACAGAAAGGAAAAAATGCTTCAATCAGAAAAACTGGAAATCTGGAGAGATGGTAGGCTCATGTCCAGGGACCAACTCCAAAGAGTTTGCTTAGTCCTGAGAGTTTTTAAAGGGAAACATGGGTGTAAGAATCACAGTGAATCACTGAGGCAGGAGATTGGGTTATGCATCATTTATATGTGCAGGCTCTCTGACTCTCTTCAGATGTTATCTTGCCCACGTGATTTGCTGGCAGGATTCCTTAGGGAGCTATTAGGGGTAGAGAACTAACAAGTTTTTCAACTGCTTAATTTTTCATTTTTACTTCTCTTTATATCAGAAAAGAATCAACACTCTAGACAATCATGGCGTGCATTCAGGAGAGGAAAAGTCAGGAGTTAGGTTAAATTGCCTGGTGATTGCATTCCTATTATTAGGTTCTTTTCAGGTTAGAGGGAACTGAAATGGGCAAACAGGAGAGCAGCAAAAGAGCTGATTTTAGGAAAAAAGATGTGTGATCTCTCATTGATCACGAAGCTTCAGAAAAGGAATATTGAGGTTGTGGAAGGACTTACTTGACATTTGATTGGAAGAAACATTTTTTGATTTCTTCATATCAAATAAAAAAATCAGGCCATTATTTAGAGGGGACTCTGGGCCCTTGAGATTCAAGGACTTTTCAAAAGTGGAAGGTTTGGGAAGGATGCAAGAGCCCACACATGACCATTGCATTTCTCTTTGTATTAAATTTAGAGTTGCACCTCTGGCATATGGATGTTCCTAGACTAGGGATTGAATTGGAGCTACAGCTACTGGCCTCCCCCCACAGCCACAGCAATGCCAGATATGAGCTGCATCTGTGACCTATTCTGAGGCTTGCAGCAACACAGAATTCTTAACCCACTGAGTGAGGCCAGGGATCAAACCCACATCCCATGGATATTAGTTGGATTCTTAATTCTCTGAGTCACAATAGGAACTTCCACCATTGCAATTATAAATTATCCTTAATACAATGCTTGCCATTTTGAAGGTATAGATCAGAATCAGTGCCATGGTAGTGAAACATTGTCTTCTAGAGAGAGAAGAATAGGAGCCTGTATCGGAGAGTAACCTATCAGAGAATAGAATCAAATAGTGAAAGGACCAGGTCAAAAAAAGCAATTCCATATGTCATCTCCATCTGGGTCTCTCCTACGGTCCTTGTTGAGAGCCAGAAAGACTTGCTCTGAGCAATTTCTGTACAAGAAATAAAGAGAAACAGAAAATTCTCATGAAAAAACAATATTTCTGCTTCAGTCAGGGAGTAAAAATCCTCTTAAAAGAGCCAAGACAATCTCATATCCATCCAGGAAGTTCTATCATGACCAGCAAATAGCCAGGAAGAGTCCTGCTCAAAAGAAATTGAGATTAAATCTCCCCTCAAAAGAGCCAAGAATAATTCTGCCCAAGAAGATTTTCTTTCCACATGAAAGAGCCAGCATGCAGTTCCCTTGTGACACAGCACATTAAAGATCCTGTGGCTCTGGTTGCTGCTGTGGCTCAGGTTCCATTCCTGGCCTGGGAACTTCTACATGCCTCAGCAAGGCCAAAATATAAACAAATAAAAAACAAAACAAACAAAAAAAGAGCCAGTGAAAGGCCTGTGGAAACAGAGAAGAACTAGGAAGAGCCTCATCTTGTAGAGTTAAAGCAACTCCTTGCATCTGTAGAAACAGTATTGTTACAACTCAACAAAGACATGATTATAAGGCTATTGATTGAAATGATACCAAGTAAATGATGAGCAGAGACAACTGGAAAAATGTGACCTCTTTACCTGGATAACTCATATCATAAAAACTTGCTTGCATTTGTATGTTGATGAAATTGAGAAAAGAAACACTCTGTTTCCATTATTCAGATAATTGTTTAATTATTCACCGTGATTTGAATGTACAAACAGTTTACAAGTTGAGCACCATCAACTATGTGGAATAAGTAAATTCTCTATCTTTTGAGATATTAAATAGAAAACAAACACATATATATCCTCTTTTTTTACTTCTTTGAGTTGTGGAGGAAAAATAATTAGAGTGTGTTCCAGTTCTCCAGAGACTAAAACTGTATGTTCTCAAAGGCATATGGTTGAAGTAATTTTTATGCTGAAATTTGGAAGCAATACAAATCTCTAAAAACACTGGACCAAGAAAATTGGATATGGCCTAACAAGCAGAGAGGACCCAAAGGTATTATTTACAGCATTTCTTAATATATGAACTATTCAAGCACTTGGCAATGATCAAATATATTTGAAATGTATTTTGCTTGTTTAAAGGAGTAAACAACTCCTTGGATAAATCTTCTCTCAAAGGTTTTATCTGCAAAAAAATAAATGTCTATACGGAATTTTAAAGAAAATCTCCCAACTCTTTTGAAATATATTTATAATCTCACATAGCAGTGTTTATGCATGGTTTTATCAAACTTTGAAGGTAATAATGTTTTGTAAGTTAAATTTTCTTTCTACTCTGCACTCTGAAATTGTGATTCAGAGATTTTCCTGAAATAATCATTTCTTCCTCAATGTCACCCAGTATTTTCCCCAATTAATAAGCCAAGATTCTACTGCTCAGATACAATCTCAGCTCTCTACAACTAACCAGTGTATAGCATTTAATCCTCTACCTTTGGAACAAAGAAGAAATAATTCCATTATATTTTTTTATTTTTTGTGAGAATTACAATTTATGCAATTATAGTCCAACATAAATGGAAATTATTCTTGTCTAAGTTCAATATTCACTGTGATATCCTGTCTTTAGTGTAAAACAAGAGGCTTTCTATCTTTAAAAGTTTTATTTCCAATAGAATATTTTAACCAATAGATAATATTTAAATATAACTTTGTTAAAAAGGAATGTCAATTTCTTATAATATTTTATCTTTTAGTTCATGTTTTAATTAATGTGATAGAAGTTGCACTGAAACAGATTAAATAATTATAATTTTGAGTGGTAAAATATTAATTCAAATGTTAAAAGTACGTGAAGGTAAATTTACAATTTGTATGGATCATGATAAATTTTACTTTCATCAGGCTGTTGTTATTGAAGATTGAAGTAGACAAGGCATGAAAAGATTTTAAAAATCAGGTTGCCAAAATGCTGACCTTTAATTTATCCATTGATATATTTGCTCTCCATCTGAAGAAATGTGCTTCGAGCATAAGGAGAGTTTTATCCACAGTTTAGGAGAAAAATACTTGAAAGAAATAATAATATAAAATCCACCTGAGATATACCTACAAACTATGTCTCTGTTTCATAACACCATTTCCAAGACATTGCATCCAAGGCAAAAGAGATGGAACTGTCCTTTACACTGTCTATTCTTATGAAACATGGTTTTCTCTTCCAAGTGGCCACAGTTCATTTAAACTACATTCCTCTAGGCAGAGATGATACGGACATAGGATATTTAAGGGGAGAAACAGTGTAATTGCTCTCCAACATTGGAGTTAGCTGGAGGTGTCTCTAATAGTAAGATGCCCTCCATTTCAAGGACAGCTGTGACATTTGGAGGACTTATCTGTAACCTGAAAATTCCAAAGGCATATTGCAAAAGAAATATATATTATTTGGATGTAATATTCCTGAAATACTTTTAAACCTATACAGTAGAGTAACAGAGTAGGAAATTGCACAAGCTCTATGTAAACAAAACATAATTATGCAAAAAAAAAGATAGGGTGCTAAGACATAACCAAAAAAATTGAGCAAGCACTAATATTTTCAAAACTAACCATTAGTTTTCAATAGACAGTATTTACGGCCAACATTGCTCTTTGCTTTTAGGGTCAAATAACCTAAAGCCAACCAGCTAGATAGTGATAAGATTCTCAATTTGCACTGAAGGCAGACCTGAGTTTTTGTTTGCATAAATCTGTCTGTGTTTTGAGTCTAATAATAGAATTATATCAGACACCTAAGAGATAAACCAGTCTGAGTCTCAAACAGTTTCCAATGTAGATGATGCCTCAATGGCTTGATGCTGTGTAGATCAATGTGATAGATAGACATGAGAGTAATGATGAGGATTGGTTTTAAGACAGCAAAGAACACTCTAACCAAATATGAAGTTGTGTTTATCAGATTTGGGGTGTTGAACATGCTTATGTTGTAATTCTTTGAAATATACTTGCTACCCACTTCCTTGCTTTGTTGTGCTTTATAAAGTGACGTCTTCAAATATATGATACAGTTTATATTTATTTTTCACACCACATATTACCAACTAGAATGTGAGCTTCTGGAGGTGAAGAATTCTTGTCTTTTTTTTTTTTTTTGTTAATGCTACATTGCCACGCTCTAGAATAGTATCTGGCCCAAGAGACACCCAATGTCTATGAATTAGATTAAGGAAATTTAATATGAAGGGCAGGAAAGGACCCCTTCAAAACTCTGTTTCCTACATCTCAGTATAATGTAGAAGAGACTGTGACCAGACTCAAGGTTTTTGTTTTTTGGCTTTTTTTTTTTTTTGAGTTTTGCAGGTGAGAAATGAAGTATGATTTGAGGGATGTTTTAGATGCACTGGCATTAAATGTGACCATCCCTTGTGCCTCCTGAACTTGCTTTTGATCTGTGGCTAGTTACACCCATGTGTAATGTAGTGAAGAATCTTGTTACCTGCCAATTAACCATAATGCCTATAGAATGTGTTCTGAATTTTAAAAGGGCTGTAGTCATCTTCTGTGGAAGGATTTGATGACATGGCACAATTATAGGCACTAACAAAGTTACACCAGACAGATTCGGATCTTTGCTGGGTCTTTAGCCTATAAAGTATCACCTTTATCCATAATAATCACTACTGAGTGTGGCCAGCAAGTTCTAGGCCAGAATATGCACATTCCTTTCACTGCTTCTGATATTAAAAGGTTTATGCCTCAGGTAGTTCTTGAAATCTGCAATCAAGAAGCTCATTTAACTAAGTGTAAATAGAGTTGTTAACTTTTGCTAGGAAACTCTATCTTCGGTCTATTTTAAGATTTTCTTTTCCCATCTGTGCTTTCCGAGTAACTTTTCACAGAGTACCAATCCAGTGATAGGTAATATTCACATATCTCTAAGGTAGCCCTGATAGCTGTTATCTCTGCTTACCTAGTATATTTTATATGTCTCACTAATTTTCTTGGAAATGGGTTCCAGGAGAACAGTTCAGAATCCTATCTTGTTGGGAGTGGAGGGGCCGGATGGACATTTGTAAAGCCTCTACTTCATCTGAGTGCACCCAGTTCAATTTATAATGGATCACAGTAGAAATGTGTGTTTTTGACTTCTAGGAGGTTTCAATAAAAGTGAAGGAGTATAAGATGCCTCCCTTTCTTGAAGTCTGTGATTATGGTGGATAGGAAGGGGAAAGAGTCAGTAAAGTGTACTTTGAACTGTCAGGAATTATCTTCATTCTTCCTCAAGGCTTCCAGTCTATGACTCGGAAAGAAAGCAGAGAAGAGAGGAGAGGAGAAGAAAAGAAGATAAAACATAGAGGCTAAGTTGTAGAAAACTATGTTTTCTCTCAGAACTTTGTCAAATCCCCTTAGGCCACCCTTCAAATGAACCTGGCCCCATCCTAAAGAAGGAAGGAAATATGTCCAAGCCCCATTCCATCCCAAACTCTTTTGCTAGGCTTATTTCACATAGGCTTTTCTTTAAACAAAACAAAACAAAACAAAACAAACAAACAACAAAAAGAATGTATTTTAATATACAATCAAAATACAAAACACCATAGTAAACTGATGGCAAAACCATGGTATTTCATTTGCAATGCATGACAACTAGTTAACATCCTTAGTCATAAATGAATTCTTAGAAACCAGAAGTAAGACATTGATCTTCCAAGGGAAAAGGAAAAAAAAAAAAGAGGAAAATGAAATAACACGAGTGCCTAGTAAGGTTTAAGCATACATGAAGATGACTGAGCTGAACAGTAACAAAGAAAAATAATTATTTTGTAATGTCATATTGCCAAATATTAAAAATCTAATATGTGTACAATTTTAGAAAACAAACATTCAGAGGTAGCCCTTTTTTTTTTTTTTGGTCTTTTGTCTTTTTAGGGCTGCACCCGCTGCATATGGAGGTTCCCAGGCTAGGGGTCGAGTCAGAGCTGTTGCTGCCAGCCTATGCCAGAGCCACAACAACGCCAGATCTAAACTGCGTCTGTGACCTACACCACAGCTCATGGCAACGCCAGATCCTCAACCCACTGAGTGAGGCGAGGGATCGAACCCTCAACCTCATGGTTCCTGGTCGGATTCGTTTCTGATGCACCAGGACAGGAACTCCGGGGGTAGACTTTTAACTCAGGAATTTGTCTGTATTTCTACCTCCTGTCTAAATTGGTCTAGGAGTTGCCACTGTGGCACCATGGGCTAAGAATCAACTGCAGCAGCTCGGGTCGCTGCTGGGGTGTTAGTTTGATTCCAGCCTGGTGCAGTAAGTTGAAGGATACAGTGTTGCTGCAGCTGTGGCATAGCTATTTGGACTTGATCTCTGGCCTGGTAATTTCCATATGCTGCCAGTGGGAAGCCAAAAAAGAAAAAAAAAAAAAAGATAAATTGGTCTATTTGATTTGTTCCTTCTTGTTTGCATTTTCCTTTTCCTAACTTTCCCACCTATTATCCTCTGCATCAGTAGCTTAAACTGCAGTGTACATATACCTTAGGATAACCCCAAGGGGTGCACCAGCAAATAGAATATAAAGAAAATAAATTTCTCAATGCTTAACTTTCCTTTGTAGTCTCTCCTAAACTTGAATTGTATCAGCATTCTCCTGTGATTGAGCTGTCATGCAGATTCTTTTTTCCCATTCCCTTTCATAATCATACTTTGAACTCTACAAAGAAATCATTCCTCTCGTTCATCTGAAGTCTTACTATCATTTGTTGCTTAGGGTTGTTAATAAAACCCTAAGGTGGTAAACAAAGGCAGAGTTCGAAATGGAAATATATTCTGTTGGTTAACTCTCATTAATCAAGGTGTTGGAACTTATTCTAGGGATTCTTGTCTTTTTCACTTTTTTTTTTAACATTTTTGTGGTTGTGAAAAATATGACACTAGAAACTAGCTGTTTTTACTTGTTTCTGGATGTTTGGGTTTCAGATAGATTGCAAAGTCCTGCAGCAGAAGTGAAGGCACACATTTCCTCTTCTACCCACCAACTATTATTAAAGAATATAGCACTTGTAAGAGAGTCCCATGGTAGCACTGCCTATAAGATTGCAAATAAACACTGAAGGGGATGGAAGTCTCTTTGCCTATCCATGTTTAAAAAAAAAAAAAAAAACAGCTGAAAAAGAACACTTCTCTAGTAATAAGTGCACCTATATTCATTCTTCATTTTTACCATTCTATATAATAAGTCAGAACTTTGTGTAAACTCTAATTTGCCCATGCTTTTTCTGAGTCTCATTTGCATATTTTCTTGATTTGAAAATGGAGGAAATAAAGATTTTTACATATACTTTCAGCAGACACACACACACACACACACACACACACACACACACACACACACACACACACACAGTAGAGGTTCACCAAAGCTTGATACAGAAAAACACCAAAATATACTTTAGGCATGCTTTCTACAATGTACTTTGTCTGTTATCCATTACAGAATAATCCTACTCCTTTTCCTTTGAGTTTTAGGAGGGAACATTTTCATTTATATTTTCAGGAAAAGGAAAATGCAAACAAGAAGGAACAAATCAAATAGACCACCTATTTCTGGTGCTAAAATATGTATTAGTTACCAGGAGTGGACATTAAAACAAATCACTACCATTAAATACAAATTGTCTTCTCATAATTCTAAAAACGAGAAGTACAAAAGTCAGGTGTTGGCAAGGCTGTAGCCATCATCAGGTTCTAGGGGTGGGTTCCATTCCTTACTTCTTCCACCTTGTGGTGACCACAGATACTGTGTTTCCATGGTCCCTCTGCCTTCTCCATGTCTTATCTTCTGTATAATAGTTTTGAAACTTCCTCTGTTATAAGGACACAGTGAACGCAAGAGTGCCAACCCAGATAAACCACCATAATATCTGTCTCTAAAATCCTTTACTTTATCACACCTTTGCATAGACTATAAGGTAATGTTCACTTCAAAAGATGGGCCTTTGGAGTTCCTGTTGTGGCACAGCAGAAACAAATCTGACTAGGAAACATGAGGCTGTGGGTTCCATCTCTGGCTTTGATCAGTGGGTTAAGGATCCAGCATTGCCTTGAGCTGTGGTGTAGGTCACAGACATGGCTTGGATCTGGTGTTGCTGTGGCTGTGGAGTAGGCCAGCAACTGCAGCTCTGATTAGACCCCTAGCTTGGGAACCTCCATATGCCGCAAATGTGGCCCTAAAAAGCAAAAAAAAAAAAAAAAAAAAAAAAAAAAAATCCCTGGAATCTCTGCTGTGGCACAGTGGGTTAAGAATCTAACTGCAGCAGCCCAGGTAGCTGTGAAGGAGTAGATTCAATTCCTGGCCCAGCACAAAGATCTGGTGTTGCCAAGGCTATGGGGTAGCTCGAAGTTGAGGCTCTGATTCATTCCTGGCCTGGGAATTTCCTTATGTCACGGGTGTGGCCAAACAAAAACAAAACAACAAGCGCCCAAACCCTGCATTTTCCTAATTAATTGTCCTATATCAAGAGGAATCTTTCTTGTTTGTACTAAATCTCTCGAACCATCATTTGAACCATGGAAAAAACTAGTCATTCAAAGGAAAACAAAAAACAAAAAATGAACAAACAGAAAAACCTGGCAGACTCTAAATATTCATCTCTTAAAATTTATTTCAATTTGAAAGAGAAAGAAAAATGAAAGATTTAGGAGGCATTACATGTTTCTTTCCTTTTCCCCTGATAATTTTTCATTATTCTACAACTCACTAAGGTATTACATTTAGATCATTTAATTCTTATGTTCAACCACGTACACACAGTATAAACTATGACATTTTATAAGACTTTTTTTTGTGGGGATGAAGGCAAAATTACTTCTTCACAGCAAGAAATGAGTGTATATTTATTGTTTCATTAAAAACATGTTTGCCCTTTTTTTCTTTTGGGGAGTATTTTGAAACACATTTGAATATCATTTTTTAACAGGATAATATAATAAAATCTCCATAGAGTATTAAGAAATAATTAAACATAATGTTGAAAGTAATATAAGAATTGAAATGCCATACCCATTACATGTCCAAAAATAATTTGATTTGTGTGCAAATCACAAATCTTTACAAATCTTACATTAAAATTGTTAAATGCTACTATATGTGTTTACTTTTGTCAGGCAATTATTCATATACAAGGAAATAAATGCTATAAAACCAAAAATATCTTATTTTTGTTATGTTTCTTATCTCTGTTTCTCATGAGCCTAAGTTGTCTGAAAGATTCTTTCTTCTATTGTCTGGATGATTTAACTAATTTAGTTAAGAATTATTTTTTTTCTAGGCTCCTACTGGCAATTTCATTTGCTTAGACATTGGCTATTTTGGAGATTAAGCCCTTGTCGGTTGCATAGTTTGCAACTATTTTTTCCCATTCCATAGGGTTTTTTTTATACCCCCACCACCCTTAGGATTGGTTTGGCAATTCTGGATCTTTTATGGTTCCATATAAATTTTTTGGATTATTTCTTCTGGTTCTGTGAAAAATGTCATGTAATTTGATAGAGATTGCATTAAATCTGTAGACTGCTTTCGGTAGTAAGGACATTTTTAACAATATTAATTCTTCCAACCAGAAGCATGGAATATTCTTTCCAGTTTCCTTGATAAATGGTCTATAGTTCTCAACGTTTAAGTCTTTCACCTCCTCTGTCAGGTTTATTCTGATCTATTTGCTCAGACATTGTATAAAGTAACTCTGGATGATATAAAACATCTAAAAGGTAAATTCTAATTTTATGTTAAATGTAAAACATGTGGAATAAAATTCTAAATTAGCTTTGTATGTTTTCAGTGATCTTCAAAATACGATTTGATTCAAGACCTTACATTCATATGCTTGATAATAACCTGAAATCGTACTCATTTCTGACACAGCAGGTTTTTGATAGCTTTGTAAAAAGCAGAACATCATTACTTCAGGCAAGGTGGCAAGGATAATTACTTTCTATAATTCATGTTTAATACCTGAATCCCAGGGAGGAATCATTATGTCCTTGGTCCGAATTTTTAACCACACTACATCATCTGTCCTCCAGAAAATATTGGTGAGAATAACTAGAGTGACTCCAGTTCAAAGAGACTGTATTAGATTTTTGTCAGCTTTTGAAAATGTTGTAATTCAAAGTAATACTTGAACTGCTAACATGGAATACAGAGTTTATAGCTCCCTTACAGTCCTAACTCTCTTTGGAAGTCTAGAAGTCTGACGAAATATTTTTATCTGCACATTTTTTCAAATAAAGTGACATCTCATGAAGAAGAAGTTGGAAGCATTTAGGGTATAATATACAGTTATGTTCTTGCTTAAAAATTAGATTGAAATACATGAGTGTTTTCTCTGTGTGCTTTCCTTAAAATTCAATTGTTTTTGTTGTAATTGGAGATATTTTGTCTCAAATGAAATAATTTAAATCATTGCTCTTGTCAATGCATGCTGCACCCTGCTCTTAATGTAAATGTGTTCAAGCAAGTAGAATATGCGTGGGAAAAAAAGATATTATTATTTTATGCATGTGCTAAACATTTTTTTAAAATTTTAAATGATTTTTAGTTTTTCCATTTTAGCTGGTTTGCAGTGTTCTGTCAATTTTCTACTGTACAACAAAGTGACTCTCTCACACATACGTTTATACATTCTTTTTCTCACATTATCCTCCATCATTCTCCATCATAAGTGACTAGGTATAGTTCCCAGTGCTGTACAGCAAGATCCCAATAGAACATATTTAGCAATTGTCTTAGAACCCTAAAGAAGAATCCAATTCAGTACAAAAGGTTTATTTTGAGCATAATGAAATGTATAAAGTCAAATTTTATATATTCCTATACTTCATAAAAATGTGATATGTAATAAGATAAATGCTGATTAAATGTTACTCAACCTAAAAAGCTCTACATCGCTAATTAAATGATACTCAACCTAAAAATCTGTATATCATGGACATTTTAGAGATTTAGTTCAGAAAAAAACCACAATAAGAGTGTTAGGTAAGAAAAATCAATTTATGTATAAATATATATATATGTATATAATTATAACGCAATGTAGAGGAATTTAAAAATAAATAATCTTTCAGTTCTAGATGATGGAAAAGTATGACAAAAAAGTATATAGTAGTGGAATAAAATATTTAATAAATCTAAAAGCAATTATTATTTAAGGTAAAAAACAAAAATGGAGACAGAAGATGAAAATAGATAGTAGAAAGGCATGGAGTGATTTTAGGGATGAGGTTAGAATGTCCCAGCAGGATACAGGTGGAGGATAAAGTTTTATAGCACTCTTTTTTCTACAAAATAATAATAATAATTCTTCCTTTTTTAAAGACAAATTATTTTCCCCAGATGTGTTAAATGCTTTGTGACCCTACATAAAAATATTACACATACTCTGTGCATCTCAGTAAGTAAACTGATGAAAATATAAACATAAATAATCAATGCAAAGGAAAATAAAGTGGCCTTCCCTCAGTATTGAAAAACTTCCTTTTCTGGTGAGTAACATTTCACTCATCATGTAAAAACTTATTAATAGATTTTAATTAAAACTGTTTACAAGACAAAGGTAATTTTTGGTTAAATGCCATAAAATATGGGTCATCTTCAATTTTAAGAACCCTTTGAATTTTCTAAGCCCAAGATCGATTATGTTTGAAATCTGGAATTACGTTTCAATATATGATGTTTTCTATTTACCAGCTCCCAAATGCATGCCTCTGTTCACATACTGATGTAGCATATCACACAGCATCACATAGCACATGTGTTAATCTACTGAGATGCAGTAGACCTCCTTTGTCCATGAGGTCTCAAGACCTCAGCAAATATCTGAAGCTGCATTTAGTATGGAACCCTGTATGTAGTATGCTTTTTCTTATATATGCACACCAATGTCAAAGCTTCATTGCTAAATTAGGAACAGTAAGAGTTTAACAAGAAAAACTAATAATAATTTATAACAATTATAATAGTATATTATAATAAAAGTTATATGAATGTTGTCTCTCTCTCTCAAAATATTTTATTGTACTGTACTCACCTTCTTATAATTATGTGAGGTGATAAAATGCCTACATGGTAAGGTGAAGTGAGTGAATGATGTAAGCATTGTGATGTAGTCTTAGGTTACTACTGACCTTCTGACCACATGTCAGAAGGAGGACTATCTGCTTCAAGTGATCTTGCATCATTGAGCCAGGACAATTTCAATGGTTGGGGATCCCAGGAAAGTTGAACCAGAACAGCAGGAAATTTCATCACAATACTGATAATGGTGCACAATTTAAACTTATGAATTTCTTATTTCAGGAATTTTCCATTTAATATGTTCAGACTGCAACTGACTGAGGGTGACCTCAAGCATGGAAAGTTAACTGGCTGATAAGGAAGGACCACAGTAAAATGGAGAAAAAAAACTAAAACATTCTCTTATCTTCAGAAGTCTTACATTCTGGGAGTTCCAGCTATGGTGCAGTGGGATATGAAACCAGCTGCGGAGGCTCAGAGGCTCGGGTAGCTGGGGAGGCATGGGTTCAATCCCAGGCCAGTGCAGAGGGTTAAAGGATCCAGTGTAGGTTGCAGCTGAGACTCAGATTCAATCCCTGGCCCAGGAACTTCCTTATGGTGCGGGTGTGGCCATAAAACAACAACAACAACAAATCTTACATTCTGCATAAGGGTGACAACAACGACAATGCTCAAATAATCTGGGCTCACCATTGCCTGGTTGGTGATGAAAAGGGGCGGGATCAGGGATGCTAATTAAGATGGGCTGTCAGTCAGGCCTGGCTGAGAATACAATGTTTTAAGAGATATAATGCAAGTGAATATACAGTGAAAGAAAGTTCTGAACAATAGGAACTGTGAAATTCAAGTTTTCAGAGGCAGAAAGTAGTGGAGTTAGATAGAGGAGGGACATAGAAATGACAGTGGCTTATGAATGTGACGGGGGGCAGAGTGACACTGAGACATAGGGAGGGGACATTAAGGAGAATCAGGAAACAGGTTAGAGATATAGACACAAATGAGTCTACAGGGATCTTTACCACAAAGTGGAAACTTCAGATCTTATTCTAAATGTGATTGCTGGGCGAGAGCTATTGAAGGGATTTTAAGCAGAGACACTGAACAACCTCATGTGCATTACAGAATGTCATTCTGTGAACAAATTAGAAAGAAATCAAAACAGTAGCAGGGGGGAGGGTTCCTGTTGTGTTGAGCAGAAATGAATCCGACTAGTATCCATGAAGATGTGGGTTCAATCCCTGGCCTTGTTCAGTGGTTTGTGGATCTGGCGTTGCTATGCGCTGTGGTGTATGTAGGGTTGCAGACATGGCTCAGATCCCGTGTTGCTGTGGCAGAGGCGTAGGCTGGTTCGACCCCTAGCCTGGGAATTTCCGTCTGTAGCAGGGGGCACTTGAAAGCATTATGCTAAATTAAATAAGCAAAGAAAGACAAATACCATATGGTCTCTCTGGTATGTGAAATCTAGAAATTAAATAAATAAATAAATAACAATCCAGTTCATAGACACAGAGAGTGAAGGTTAGGAGAAATGAGTGACCTTTTTGTTTTAGAAAAGAGCAAGCAGAAGGAGGCAGAGGACTGTTTCAGATGGTACAATGTAACACTATGTGATGGTGTCTTGGATTAGGGTGGTGACAATAGCAATAGAAGTGGACAGTCAGAACCTGCTGATGACTTGACTTTGTCAGGAATGGAGGAAGAATTACTACGAATGAGCCCTAGTTGTTGGACTTAAGTAATTTGGTTAGTTGTGGTGGGTATCTAGGAGAATAAAGGAGACTTTCATTTAAATTTGTGGTACTAATCCAAATGATATTAACACAAATTAATTAATCTAGCAAATAAACATCACTTTGTAATTTTAATTAAGAATTAAAATATAATGTATTTTACCTGGTTATTTTATTGGATTACATCGTTTTGAGTCTTAGTAAAATAAAATCTGTTTAAAATTTCTTGTCAAGGGGTTCTGTCTCCTTCCCTACATGAAGAGGATAATTACTGAAAATGCAGCAAGGACTTCATTCTGGAACTGAGTCACACATAAAACAGTCATAATAAATGGTTCCCATAAACAGCAATACATTGAGTTGCAAGTTATTTCTCTAGATAATTCTTTACAAAATCTATTCAGAGGAGATTGATTCAAAGTAAGTCTGTGATCATGCTGTGTGATTACACTCATTTCAACTAAGAATACAATATAGTGATTATTCTCTTCTTATGATCTTGTACCCCCTTTTTATGTGTTTAAATGTCTATTACAAGATGACTATAGAAATTGGTGGACACTTCAGTATGAAAGTCAGACTCTTTATATTTTATGATGCAGGATAGATCCAACAGAGTTCTTTATCCTCCTAAGATTAAAAATATTGCCCTAAATTGTTGTGCACAATGTGAGCTGGTATTTGTGAGAGTTTCTAAAAGTCCTAAGGAGAAAATCGTTATCATTTTTAAAAAAGATATTTAACAATGAGGAAATTTATTTATTGATTAAAAATTACAACCACTTACAAATGAAGTGGAAAATAAATGTCACATTACTTAAAAGTAGAATAGGTTACTTCAAATATAAATTGCATTGTAAAACTGTCAATAAGTTTATCAAATCTTATATTTTTATTTAGCACATTTTAAGACAAACCCAACATCTCATTTTGAAAGACTTAAATTACAGATCCTTTCTATATTACCATATTTGATGTAAAATGCAAATTTACTATTTAAATAACTTTATTCCTATTTGACTGAAATGTTATTTGTAACAAAATGATTTCTTCCTTCATGCACATTTATACAGTTAAAATAAATAACCTAATAAAAAGCTTTTTTCAGCTCAGAAGTACTTCTGTATGTCTTTTCATGAGACAATTAAGCTTTTTAACAATAGCTTTACTATTTGATTACCTGTAACACTGACTGAAAAATTCTGTCAGTAAAAATTCTGTCAATAAAAAATAAAATAAAAATAATCAAGGGCACAGTCTTTCGGGCATCAGCTTGCTGTGGCCTTTTCCTGGTAAAGCAATAAAGTTATTTTTGTCTCCTTTGCACCCCCCAGATTAATCAAAAAACATACTCTTTATTTGTGTAAAATAAAAATATAAAAATATAAGATCTGATAAACTTATTGACAGTTTTATAATGTAATTTATATTTGCAGTAATATATTCTACTTTTAAGTAATGTGACTTTATTTATTTTCCACTTCATTTATAAGAGGTTGTAATTTTTAATCAATAAATTTCCTCATTGTTAAATATCTTTTTTTAAAATGATAACGGTTAGTTTTTCTCTTAGTTTTTTACCATTTGTTAATTAGTTTACCATTCACTATCTCTCTTTTAAGACAAGAGTAATTAAAATTACAAATTACCTTAAAATATATGTAAATTTTTTGAGGCATGAAATTTGTTAATAATGTAACAAATGTTATTTTGCAATCACTTTCTCTCTCTGTTTTTTTTTTTCTTTTTTTATTGATTAAATTTTTTGGAGGGGCCAAACCTGCAGCATATGGAGATTCTCAGGCCAGGGGTCTAATCAGAGCTGTTGCTGCTGGCCTACGCCACAGCCACATCAACACCAGATCCCAGCTGCACCTGTGACTTACACCACAGCTCATGGCAATGCCAGATGGTTAACCCATTGAGCGAGTCCAGGGATCAAACCCGCAACCTCATGGTTCCTTGTCGAATTAATTTCTGCTGTGCCATGACGGGAACTCCTCTCTTTTTTTTAATCTCACAGTGGCATGCAAAAGTTTCCAGGGCCAGGGATTAAAGCTTTGCCTCAACAATGACCTGAGTCCCAGTAGTGACAATCCCTTAACCCACTGAACCAACAGGGAATGCCTACAATTAATTTTTAAATAATAGCTATTGATTGAGTAGTTACTTTGTGCTTTTTCTACTTAGAAAACTTCTATGAATTATGTTTGTATTATTAATCTCATTTTAAGGATGAAGAAACTGACTTGCAGAAAGTTTAGGTAACTTCCCCAAGGTCACATAGCTAGGATGCAAATGCAAGGACTCTGATCTAGAAGCTCTGAACTGTATTATTACAGTGTGTTTGGGTGATGTGTGTATTGTCTATTATTGCACTGAGTGATGAACTACCTTTCCAATATCAAGATGTATACACTCTTATGCCCAAAATAGTAATATACCAGTAGAAATAATGCTCAGCTTCTTGACTGGGATACAAACATGGTTATCCCTATTTGGTACTCTGGGAGGAAGTTCTAAAAAGAGTAAATTTTCACATGGTTTTATATAAGACTTATGTGGCCACATCTTCCAAAGATGTGAATAGAGTATTTTGATGTTTATGTATAAATGGGTCCTTGAACCACCCCCTAGGCTCCTAGAGAGAGAGAGAGATGATTATAAAGGTTAACTGACTATTCTGCTTGCTACTAAAATAGTTTATCTTTGTGGGTACAACTAGCATTGCTTTGAGGTTCAAGTGACAGGTTACTCACAATTTTAACAGCACTTCCTGATACCTGTCATTCAGGAGCTCAGAACCTCAATGCTATTTTGCTTGATTTGGTTGGTGGCACTCAAAGTGTTGGGTATTGAAGAGTAGTAACTCAGTTGTGCCCCTTGGTAGAAGAATGGTCTTGTTCAAAACCTATGTCCTGGGTCCCCAAGGACTTTAGACAATGTTTTGCAAGAGGACATTCCAAGAGTTAGAGGACCTGGACTGATCAACAAGACATGCATGGTTGATATTAACATGTACCACCATTAAGACATTAGAAAATGTGGATTTTCAAGATCTGGGAAACACTGGAACAATTAGCAGAATATCCATTGACAACCATTAGGAGAGTTGATTTTGGATAATAAGACCATGCAGGAAATATTCCATGCGTTTTAAAAATAACAGCATTTTTTTCCTCAGTAAGAACGCCCTACCTCTCTGCAGACATAATTTGGTCTATTTTATGCCAAAATAGTAAGTTTCCACTGTTGCCACAAATGAAATCCTCCCATGCCATGCCTTAACTGAAAAATGCAGAATAGAAGTAAAATATTGCTAGTTTGGAGGACAGATTATCTTCATGTGAATAGTGATTTATAAGACTGGAGAAAGATCGTACACCTAATGTGCATTGTGATAATAATAATAACCACTTAATCACCTGTCATGACAATTTAATTCTTATAAATCATGTAACATCCATGGAGCACTGAAAACATGCAAGACACCCTTTTTTTTTTCCTGGCCACACCCATGGCATATGAATGTTGTTGGACCAGGGATTGAATCTGAGTCACGGCTCTGATCAATGCCACAGCTGCTGACAAACCAGATCCTTAACTCACTGTGCCACAGCGGGAACTCACACAAGACACTCTTAGGCAATTTGTGTATAAATCCATTTAGTCCTCATGAAAATTCTGTAATATATGAACCATAATTATACTGTGAGTATTAATAATCATAATGGCAGAGCTCATAGAGCACTTCCATGTGAGCAGACACTGTTCTAGACAATCGGCTACATTTTTGTAGAGAGAAGAGCCTGAAGCAGGTATAAGGGAAGCAGATTTGTGGACATCCCTCAGGTGTTCACGGAAGAATCGGGCTACCCACTTGGCAGTCGAGGTTCCCACTGCCCACTTCATCAGTATCCCCTTGCGTCTCAGGAAAAGTGCTTCACAAACGTCATTGATTATTTGGATGATGATGATAATGATGATTACCATGTGCCTGATGGTTTCCCTATATCATTACTATCCTCTCAGGCACAAAAAGACCTAATAAGTTATATATGTGTGGACCATATGCAGCACAAAAGTGTCAGAGCTAATATCCATGACTATCTGACCAGCACCAAAGTCCATTTACTTCTTTATGTGTGGGACTGTCTTCCTTCTAAAGGAAACAGTGTTATAACTGGAGTCCACTATGGAAAGTGTTGGATGGTTGGAGATGGGGAAAGATTGAAGGGATGACCATCTAGTTCTCCTTCCTTACTAAACCAGAACTAATTTGTTTTCTGTGCTTGATATATATAACTAGTATTCTTCATAGGATTGCATTTGGTAAAATTAAAGTTTCTACCAAAAAAAAAAAGGCTGACAACCTTTATTAAAAGAGAACACATTACTTCCCTCTACATCCATGTCATTTTTTGATTACCTTACCTAAGTTTTGAATTAATTTTCCTCATAAAAAGGCAATGTCTGTCCAAATTTGACCTAGACCTTTACATTTAGTTCCATTTTCTATTCCGAAGGTTAAATTTTGCCCAGATCCGAGTAGCAGGACTCTACTGATACAGAACTCTACTGATTAATTGCCCTACCCTTCTGGGTTCATGGTATCAACTGTTATTACTATAGTCAGTGCTTTTAATAAAACCAAATATCAGATAGATGATAAATAGATAACAGAAAGATAATTTGCCTCACATACATGTAATGAGAAATTCACAATATAATAATATATTACATAGGGATTTCCCATTGTGGCCAAGCAGTAACAACCCCAGAGAGTATCCATGAGAACACACGTTCAGTCACCTCAAAGGAAAGAACAGAATGTTGCTTTATCAAGTAAAGCAGCATTTCTATTTGCAAAACTATGCGTGTAGCCTAAAATCATTCCATCCTTCTTCAATAGGTGGTCATTGCTGAGATCTTCATCAATTTCCAAAGACTGAACCTCTTCACAGATAATTGTCTAAGCCTATATAAACTGACAGTTGGCTGATTAAATACAGATGGCTGATTAAGTAATGAGAGGAAATATTTTTTCAGTATGTGAGACAGCTTACCTACAATGCTTGTGCAATATGTCACCAGTACAGGTTTTAAGTTTATTTACATTTGCATTTATATGTCTCCTTCTACTTTGCCTAAAGCCTTTCAAGGCCAATGTATCAAGTTCTGTTAAGATGAATATCCAACTATGTGAAATTACCCCTTTAATCCAATACTTGTGATCTGTCTCCTCTACAAGGTGTGAGCATTGCTGGTGTATGTGTTAAGATTAGAAGACTCCTTGAATATGATTTATGTAAATGGATTCAATATTGATGTTTCAGGTGTTTCTATGTTTGGATCAGTTCTCAGAATATTCTAAGGAACTTATAATGTAACATTCTGAGTCATAGAGTTGGCACTATTTCATTAGCTAGATTCCCTGGCAAACTGCTCCTTACCTTTTCCTATAACCCATCTATTAAATTAAAAAGCATTACCCTTCAAAGACCTTTCAATAACTGTATTTTCACATTCATTATGCAGAACACCTCCCTAAAGCACTTGATATGTCAATAAGAAACTCTCAGAACTACTAGATAAAGGCTATTTGAAATATTTATCAACCTAGTTCTGTCCGTGAGTTCCTCTAGAGACATGTATTTAAAAGGAACAGTCTGAATGTAAGTTCTTTATTGATATTGTCCTTGTTAAATCAATTGTAGGTGACAGGTCTCACTCTTTGAGTCATTTGGCCTCAGGATCCCATGCGAAGAATAATGACAATAATCTTTTTTTTGATGGAAACATTACTTTCTGATGTGACATAATCAACAGCTCTAGGCTGTATCTTTAGCCCTCTCAAAACACAATGTACTAGTCACATAACTACAGTTTCGTCACTTGGAAAATAGAGGTATTTTCCCATGGCTATCATTATTTTTTATGTTTTAGACTAATATTTATATTGTTAACTGGCACAGAGGCAGACCATGAAATAAATGATCTGATAAAAGAATATAATTGAGTTGTATTTTGGTATATTATGCCTCTACTAAAACCTTTAGGTTATGGTTCATAATTCTGCGTAAATTAAGATGTGCTACAATTTTCAGAATTGGAAGTGTTATGGTTGCATTTGTCAAGAACTTTTTAACAGGAATATACTGTCAAAAATGATTATCCCCTTTCCAAATCTGCTTTGTTATTAGAGATTGGAGTTAATGTTATTTACAATGATACTTACAATATTAATGTTTTCACACCCTGATATCCCAAAATAGATATTGCTAATCTATTTTGATTTATACAATTCCTTTATTATAATCTGTGCTTAAATAGCCACAAATTTCTTCATATTAGAGAAAAAATAATTTTATCTTGGAAAACTGAGGGTTGCTTTATCATCACATATACTCTGAGTGTGAAATTATATAATTTAATAATATTTATATCAATAGTAAATATTTCTATTTTCCTATGTACATTCTTTCCTTCTTATATTACTTCATATAATTCAATAAAAACCAGGCAAAAAAATAAGTGAAAAGTTTTAAGATGCCAGCTCATATTTGAGTATCTTCCATGAAAGTGTATAAATCTTTAAAATTAACATGCTTCAATATTACATACTTGCAGGAAAAATTATTTCACTTCCTAAGAAAATATATCTCTGTAATCACATACGATTTTTTTAAATCCAACTATAAATTTTTGGAAAAAATGTTCAATACAAATAGTACCTCAATTCAGTGCTATTTTTCTGGCTGATTCCAAAATTATGCAGGGACCTAAATTTTGCCATGTTCATATATTTTTCCATCTTTTCTTCACAGATCTTTGTTCTGACTTCCTATGAAAACAAGCCTCACCAAATCTTTTAGTTTGGCACCTTCCGGAGGTACTTAACTCACTAGGATGGACCCTTCAAATCTTCCACCATAAAATATGATCAAATACATTATTCCTCTGCAAGGATTGTCAGAAAATCAGTAGACTTTAAAACACAGTCTCTCTTGTCTTTTCCCATGCACACTTCACTAAGACTTACGGTACCTGTTTGGGAGTCAGGCAGCACTCAGAAGTCTTTCCTGCTAGGTTATTATAATACATGGTGGGAATTTACTACTCAAATATTACTTTTGATGATTTAAAATTATTTAACTGATAAGAGAACAGAAAATTCACAGCCCAGGCATTTGAACTGAAGTTACCTAGGTCATATGTTAGATTAATAACGTGATTACTTCAATTCTAATTTCCAGTCTAGCTTTTTGATCAAATTCATGGTAAAAGCAGTTAACGGTTTTTTTTAAATGAGAAAATCAATGTCAAATATAGTTTTTATAACCCATTCAAAAATATATATATTCTTACAAATGTTTATTCAGTTGGTATTAATCACTATGGTGGCTATTTAAGATTAAGTGCAGTATATTTCAGTTGTGGTTTTCTGTATTTATCAGTTTTATCATAAAATATGATAAATAAATAAATAAATTTTGAAGTAATTCTGTGTTTTCAATGTACTTCTTACCATAAAGCTATTGTTCATTTCATTTCATCAGGAATTTTTATTTGACTTATGTTTGCTTATGGTGGAACTGGAGTTTGTAAGGAACATGGACATTTCATACATGGCTACTAACAGAAATATAGTATACATAGGTATAGATAATTTGGAAGTTTCCCCCCACCCCCCTGTGGGAAGAGTGATAAGTTCTAATCAAGTGGTTCTATTTTCTCTGGAAAAAAAATTGTCTTCAATGACTTTAGTAAGTCAAAGAAAGATTTAGAAGATTTTAGAGAGAAATACACGTCATTTCTCAGAGTAAGAAAGCAACTTACCAGGCCATAGTAACAGGGATTCTAAGCAGATTTTTTGTGGGCAGTTGAGTTTTGTGGATTTTAAATGGCAAAGTGTCAGTTTAGTTTTCTGAATTTCTCCAACAGTTTCATATTGTGTAATTCAGATGGGGCAAACATAGATAGCTGAGTTCAACTAGAAAGTGAATGTTTATTGAAGCCCTTATTATGGAGGAGAGAAAACAGGTGATTGAGGGTATTTTGGATGAGACTTCCTTGATTCCAGGTTTAGCTCAAATGCTTGACACACAGTGAGTCAATTAATGATTTTCTATGAATCTCACCTCAAAGCTATTGTTGAAGCCCCCCACCTCACCCCAAGCCAACATACAAAGTCAGTCTGGGAAACTCATTGACCACACAAATCTAAGTTTATTTTTCTTCCCATTTTTAAAGTTTTATTGAAGTAATATTTATTTACAATATTGTGAAAGAAGCTAACTTTACAGAGAGCATCAACTTTGCTGATTCTTACTTGTGTCTCCAAGGGGAATGTTTAAACAAAATTCTTAAAGAACTCTGAAGGCTGCTGTTAGTCAAGATTTCACATAAATGTTCATAAGCTTGATGTCTACAAGGACTGGTCTGAAATTGCAAACAATTGAGGTATTGGAAAATACAATATTTTTAATCTTTGAAAGACATGGGTCAATGTAAAGGTACATCTTAGGACCCATGAATCTGAGAAAATTAATATTAAAATAGTTTGAGCTTAGGCAATTTGTGTTATGTAAACATCATTATTTAGCAAAAAATAAATCAATTTTCTAAGTAATCACACAACTTTTAAAGTGTACTTGCTCTCTTAGTTTCCATTATTTTCTATGCTTGTGTCAAAATAGTTAAAGAAGGAACTCTGCGGCTCAAGGAGTTAAGAACCCAACTAGTAACCATGAGAGTGTGGGTTCCATCCCTGGCCTTGCTCAGTGGGTTAAGGATCCATCATTGCTTCAAGCTCCTTCATAGGCTCAGATCTGGTATTGCTGTGGCTGTGGTGCAGGCTGGCTGCTGCTGCTCTGATTCGATGCCTAGCCTAGGAACTTCCATAGGCTGCAGGTGTGGGAGGAGAAAAAAAAAAAGAAAGAAAGAAAAAAGGAAAAAAAAATTGCTAAAGATAGCATTTTATGGAGAAGATTGTTTAAGTGTTCAGGATCAGTTACAGAAACCAGAAATTATTAAATGAAGAAGCCGTTTTCTAGAAGTTATTACAATTTTGTGGTGACCTACGTAGTTGCCCAAACTGTATCTTAAGAATACTTAAGATCTGTTATGGCAATTCAACAAGAGTGAAAATAATTGCATTGCCCACAAATTTCTTTCATATTTCAAATGGTTTATATTAATTTTAAATGATTAAGCCATGCAATTTAATGTGACACCATTTGTGAAGATTTGTGTGTAAGTGTTTCAATACTATAGCTATAAAGAAGCATAATCAGACATACGAATTATGTCTAAAATTTAAAGTATATCATTGAGGTGATATGGCAAGTGAAATTCCAAAGCCAATTATACTAACAATAAATCAATGAACATAATCAGTCTATTTAGACTTGAAAAATATTCTCTTTCTAACAATATATAATTTAATGCATACTGTTTTTTAAACATAGACCAATAGTTGAACAGGTAATGCGGAGTGAAATCTGCTAACCTTATACTTATAGTAAACATGCTGCTCTGAGATACCTAAAAATCACCTATGGCATCATACAAAGCTATTTTTTATAAAAATAATAAATTTTGATTTTGAAAGCTATCAATAAATCAATAAATGAGAGTGCTTTTATCAGTTGTATTGGATATCTCTGTAGTTAGGAGTTTTAACTATGCGGGTTTTTAACTTCTCTTATGTGTAATTTTTAAAGTTAACTGCATGATCTGCGAAGATAGGCCCTAAATTTTTCTTGCTCATGTCTGTATTCTCAGTGCTGAGGTAAATACTTATAACACAGACCAAATTAATAACCATTGAAGGAATGAAAGTAAATGAAGCAATCAATCAGTGAAAAGACTTGCTAAGTTATGAGCTGGACACAATATCAATTTATACCCTCTGTCTACTTTAACAACCTCATTTCTTACTAAACTGGGATATCCATCTGTATCACAGCCACACTGTTTTACTTAATTACTTACATCAAACTCCTGAGTGAGTTATATCTTAGCCTACCTAGTATATACAACAACCTGAACAAATCATTTTTAACATCTCTCTTCTCTATAATGACAAAATTAATTTTAATACAATTATATAATAATTTTGATCATTCTCTTGCTGTGTTATTTTGTTTTAAATTATTAGAATTTTAAAAATGAATTTCAATACATAGATTTTATCTAACTCAACAGATATTTCTTGCATGAGCTAAATTTGCATTTATTGGAGTTCCCGTCGTGGCACAGTGGTTAACTAATCCGACTAGGAACCATGAGGTTGCGGCTTCGGTCCCTGGCCTTGCTTAGTGGGTTAAGGATCCGGCGGAATTGCGGTGAGCTGTGGTGTAGGTTGCAGACACGGCTTGGATTCCACGTTGCTGTGGCTCTGGCGTAGGCTGATGGCTACAGTTCCAATTAGACCCCTAGCCTGGGAACCTCCATATGCCACGGGAGAGGCCCTAGAAAAGGCAAAAAGACCAAAAGAAAAAAAAAATTGCATTTGTTAAAAATTACAAATCACAGTTTGTGTTCCTTCTCAATATTCTAGTTTGTAAACATATTTACAATCTTTAAATGCCCATGTAGAATGAGAAAACAAAGTAATTTGAGTTCAGTTTCCTTATTTTCACATAATGAGTTATCTTTATTTATTTATTTATTAAATTTAGTGGCCTATAATTGACTGACAATGTCGTGTTAGTTTCAGGTGCACAGGAAAGTGAATCAGTTATACATATACATATATCTGTTTTTTCTCAGATTCTTTCTCATGTGGATTACTATAAATATTGAATAGATTACCCCATGCTACACAGTAGGTCCTTCTTAGTTATCTATTTTATATATAGTACTGTGTATAAAATCTCAAACTCTTAATTTATCCTTCCCACTATATTTCATAAGTTTGATTTTGAAATCTGTGAGTCTTTTTGTGTTTTGTCAATAAATTCTTTGGCTTATTTATTTTTAATAAACTGTTTAAATGAAGGTATACATAGCACGTAGGAGCTGAAAACACTAACTGCATTGAAAACTGGCTTAAACAATTTTGATGCTGAGGAAATCCAGGTGTTAAAAACCAAGGGCTTAGTGATAATTATTCAAATGAACTTCCACATTCAGGCAGACCTGATTAATTTTTGTCCTTCTCTTTTTTGCACTTTGAAGATACTGCATTTTTTTTACAAGTTGAATGTTTGTGGTAACTCTTCCTTGAGCAAGACTATGGACACCATTTTTCCAACAGTGTTTGCTCATTTCATGTCTTTGTGTCATGGTAATTCTTACCATGTTTCAAAATTTGTCATTATTATTTAATTGATATGATGATTTGTGATCAGTGATCTTTGATAGTATTATCATTATTTGGGGGCATCACAAACCACACCCCTATAAGATGGTGAAATTAACAGATAAATGCTGTGTGTGTTCTGACTGCTCCACCCACCAGCAGTTACCTATCTCCCCTCTCTATTCCTTGAAATGCAATGATTTGGAAATTAGGCCAATTAATAACCTTACAATGGCCACTAAGTATTCAAGTGAAAGGAAGTGTCATATGTCTCTCACTTTAAATCAAAAGCTAGGGGAGTTCCTGTGGTGGCTCAGTGGTAAAAAACCCAACTAGTATCCATGAGGATGGGGTTCAATACCTGGCTCCACTCAGTGGGTTAAGGATCAAGTGTTGAGGAGAGCTCTGTTGTGTGTAGGTCACAGACATGGTTTGAATCCCACATTGCTCTGGTTGTGTCATAGGCTGGCAGCTACAACTCCGATTAAACCCCTAGCCTGGGAACTCCCAAATGCCTTGGGTGAGGCACTAAAAAGACAAAAAAAAAAAAAAAAGCTACAAATGATTAAGTTTATTGAGGAAAGCATGTCAAAGGCTGAGATGAAGCTGAGATGGTTGAAAGTTAGGATTCTTGTGCCAAAGTGTTGGCCAAGTTGTAAATGCAAAGGAAAGTTCTGGAAGGAAATCAAAAGCACTACTCCAGTGAACACATGAATGATGAAAAAAAAAAAAAAGAAAAAGTGAATCATCTTATTACTGATATAAGGAATGTTTTGGTGGTCTAAATAGAGCATCAAGACCACAATAACATTTCCTTACCAAAACCTAATCCAGGGCAAGGATTAACTCTCTTCGATTCTATGAAGGCTGAGGGAGGTGGAAAGATACAGGAAAAAAAAAAAAATGTCTGAAGCTAGCAGAGATTGGTTCATTAAGTTTAAGGAAAGAAGTCTTCTCATTGAGATCAAATTACAAAGTGAAGCAGCAAGTGCTGATGTAGAAGCTGCAGAAAGTTATCCAGAATGTCTAGTAGCTAATATAATTAATAATGGTGGTTAGACTAAAGAACAGATTTTCAATACAGATGAAGCAACTTTAAATTTGAAGAAGATGTCATCTAGGACTTTCATAGCTAAAGAGAAAAAGTCAATGCCTGGCTTCAAAGGACAGGCTGAATCTCTTGCAGCTGGTAACTTAAATTCATGCCACAGTTCATTCACCATTCTCAAAGTGCTAGGATACTTTTTAAAAAAATATTTATTGAGGTATAATTGATTTAATATTGTGATAATTTCTGCTGTACAGCAAAGTGATTCAGTCATACTTGAGAATTATGCTAAATCCAGTCTTCCTATGCCCTATAAATGGAACAACAAAGCCTGTATGACAGTGTCTTTGTTTATAACATGTCTTATGGAATATTTTAGGCACAGTGTAGAGACTTATTGCTTAGAAAACAATTAATTTTAGAATATTACAACTCATTTAACAATGTACTTGAACACCCAAGAGCTCCGATCAATGTACAATGATATTAATGTTTTTTTCAAGCCTGATATCACAATATACATTCTACAGGCCATGGATCAAGGAGTCACTTCAAATTCAAGTCTCATTATTGAAGGGATATACTTCGTAAATCTATAGCTACCACAAATGGTGATTCCACTAACGGATTTGGGCAATCAGTTGAAAACGTTTTGGAAAGGAATCTCCATTCTTGGTGCCATTTAAAGCATTCATGATTCATGGAAGAAAGTCAAAATATCATTAATAGAAATGTGGAAGAAGTTTATTCCAACTCTTATGAATGACTTTGAGAGGGTCAAGACTTTAGTGGAAGGAGTAACTGCATGTGATGTGGAAACATCAATAGATCTACAATTACAAGTGAAAATTAAGGGAGTTCCCATTGTGGCCTAATGGGTGAAGAACCCAATGTAGTCTCCTTGTGTATGTAGGTTCAATCCCTAGCCTGGTCAGTGGGTTAAGTATCCCTGGCCTATGCTTGCTCTGTGGTATAAATCACAGATGTGGCTCAGATCCAGTGTTGTGGCTATGGTGTAGACCTCAGCGGCAGCTCTGACTCAAACCCTAGCCCAGGAACTTCTATATGATGAAGATGTGGCCTTAAAAAAAAAAAAAGAAATTAGAAGCTGAAGATATGATTGAATTGCTGCAATCTCATGATAAAATTTGAACTAAAGTGGAGTAGCTTCTTAAGAATGAGCAAAGAAACTGGTTTCTTGAGATGGAATGTACTCTCGGTGAGATGCTGTGAAGATTATTGAAATGATAACAAAGGATTGATAATATTACATAAATTTAGTTGATATAGCAGGGCAGGGTTTGATAATATTACATAAATTTAGTTGATATAGCAGGGCAGGGTTTGAGGGGACTCCAACTGTAAAAGAAATTCTACTGTGGGCAAAGTGGTAGCAAGCAGCATTGCATTCTATAGAGGAATTATTAACTAAAGAAAGTCAATCAGTGCAATAAATTTTATTGTTGTCTATTTTAAGAAATTGCCTAAACCACCTCAACTTTCAGAAACCACTACCTTGATCAGCCAGCAGCCTTCAACACTGAGGCAAGACACTCTACCAACAAAAAGATTATGGCTTGCAGAAGGCTCAGATTGTAGATAGCATTTTTATCAATAAGGTATTATTTAATTAAGATATGCACATTTTTACATAATGTTAATGCACACTTAGTAGATTACAATATAGTGTGATCATAACTTTTATAGGCACTGGGAAATTTAAAAAAATTATATGAGTTGCTTTATTGTGATAGTCTCTTTATCAGAGTGGTCTGGGCAGAAACTGAAATATTTCAGAAGAGTTCCTGTAAAATGAAAATATCAAAATTTTATCACTTACATAACATATGCTAATTTAAAGTTAGTATACATATTAAGAAAATTCAAAAGCAACTCAGAAGGTGTTTGGAATTTGGTATATAACATAAAATGTAAAATTCCCTGACTTGAATTCTATGAAGTTTTTTTGGTTATGTGATATCTACCACAGACTGCTACTGGGTGACATTAATGTGTAAGGAAAGAAGATTTTTAGAATATAATTTCCTTAATTAATTCTAGGTTCTTTTTTTTTAATTGTTATTTCCCCAATACAATTTTTTTTTCTACTGTACAGCACGGTGACCCAGTTACACATACATGTATACATTCTTTTTTCTCACATTATCATGCTCCATTCTAAGTGACTAGACATAGTCCCCAGTGCTACACAGCAGGTTCTCTTAACAAAGTATAAAACAAATAGATATTTACAAGCAAAAATAAAGTGTACTTAAGCTTCATTGACTTCACAAGAAGCAATGAAGTTTTTCCAAACCTCCACTTCCAAGATTCTAAGAAATTGTGTCCAATTTAATTGTGGGAAAGAGATAAAAGGCACTAAGGTTGAATGTTGCATTAAAGGAAAGGATCATTTTAAAAATCTAGATTAGTGTGAAAATAATTCACCAATTCAATTATCTGAGAAAATGAAGATGGGTGTTTCTAGTGTTATTAATGATAATAATGGAAAGGATAAAGGGAACAAAGGGTTTAATTGAGTGTATGTGAGAAGACAAAGCTAGCTTAAATGAATGCAGAGGTCAGGCCCAGTCTTACCCAGAGACATAGAGAGTTTTTAAAGGACATTTTGCAAGAGAAATTTAACCCAGAAGGGTAAACTAACATTTCTCAAGGAAAAGGAGCAACCATTAATCAAAGATTATGCATAAAATATCATAAAATCCAAAACAATTGTCCATAAAATAGTACATTTTGTTTGTGATTTGTGAGTTAATAAACTGTAACAAGCTCTTCTTCACTAAATTTTATTGTTATTTACAAGTTATTATTATACTCAGGGAGCTAAACTGGTTATAGGTGACACCTACCCTTGTGAGGTAGGTTTACTCCTGAAACTAGAATTGTTGCAGCAAGTGCAGATCAAAAAATTTCATAAGCATTTCTGATTAATGGGAAACAAACATTTATAGTTTATATTTCCAAAGTCAATTCCATGAGAATAAATAAACCATACTTTAAATTTATAACCCATTTATTTCAAAAGTAGTACAAGTTAAATGGGAAAAATCTGTATTTTAAAATAATTTTATTTATTTAATTTTTTAATTTTTTTTTTTTTTGCTTTTTAGGGTCACATTTGCAGCATTTGGAAGTTCCCAGGCTAGGAGTTAAATCCCAGCTGCAGCTGCCTGCTTATGCCACAGTCACACCAACACCAGATCCTTAACCAGCTTAGCAAGGCAAGGGATCAAACCCACATCCTCATGAATACTAGTCAGGTTCTTAACCCACTGAGCTATGATAGGAATTCCTGGGGAAAATCTTTAAAAAATGTTCAATTAAAAAAAAACATGAAAAAGAAAAATTAATTTACACACATTTAATGCAATCACTGAGGCATCAAGTTCTAAATATTTTAAAACTTATTTTTCTGGCCTTTCCTCAAAGGAGGGATATATATAGACATATAAATATTTAAAAGTGCTGTCTTGTACTACATTTTACAGAGTGTCATTTCACAGAGTGTCATGTACATACTGTTGATGTTAAACAAATAGATTGCCAGATACTTTTCCAGCAAAGATGGGTTTATTTGGTATCACCAGAGCATTGTAATTCAGGATCTGCAAGCACAGTGGGCAATCCCTGCATGTTCCTACAGGGCAGGGCAAGGAGAATGCTTTTATAGAGAGGACTAGGAAGTTGTAAGGGTTAGAGTCAACAGAGT
The DNA here is from genome assembly GCF_016906955.1 of Phacochoerus africanus. Taxonomy (NCBI): domain Eukaryota; kingdom Metazoa; phylum Chordata; class Mammalia; order Artiodactyla; family Suidae; genus Phacochoerus; species Phacochoerus africanus. Next base: position 46,931,258 of record NC_062545.1, on the reverse strand, counting down.
CATGACTTTTCATTGACTGAGTTCTTGCCAGGAAAGAAGAGGACTCTTTCTCCTTCCTGTTGGGTTTTGCTATCCTCACAGTATGTGAGAGGTTTCCTTTCTGCTCTTTCAGTTCTTTTTAGTTCAGGTTTCTGTTAATTTTGACAATATTATTTTATGACAAACACTTTTCATTTGTATATGCCACAAATATATCCCATGCTACAGTCAAATATGCTATTAATTTAGTAGCTTCACATAAGACCACTATTAGATCATAACACATTAAAGCTGTCTTCCATTTGGATTTGTTTAGTTTTTTTTGTTTAATTAGATGATTGTATATATTTTAAAGTGTATATATTTGAAAACACCTATTTCAAATGCTTCCTTATCATTAATTCTTGGAAAATGAAAGATTGAATTAAAATTTATAGATATTTCTATACTGAATTAAAACATTTTAATATTTTAAAGTGGAATAATAAAATGTCCTCTATCTTGCAGTGAAAATGACACTTTTGAAAATTATCTGCTGGAATTCCTGTTGTGGTGCAGTGGGTTAAGAATCTGACTTCAGTGGCTCAATTCCTGTGGAGGCGTGGGTTTGATCCCCAGTGGGTTAAAAGTTCTGGCTTTGCAGCAGCTGTGGCATAGGTCACAGCTCCATTTAGGATTCAATCCCTGGCCCAGAAACTTCCATATGCCACAGGTGCAGCCATAAAAAAAATTACTAGCCAACTGTAAATCACAATATTTACTACAAAGACACAAATATTCTAGATATTTTTTGTCCAATAAATGAATGCATGTGGCTACTGGATCTTTGAAATATGGCTACTGTGACAATGAAACTGAATTTTTCAACTTTAGTTCATGTTAAATTTAAACTGCTAGATTTGACTCGTTTGACTATATTGGACCACATAGAGTTTCAACAGGAACTTATTTGGTAATTTGCATTTTTTAATAACATGAAGGTTGATTTTTGTAATGAATGAATTCATCAAATGTACTTTTGTGTATGAATTACTTATTTATGACTTTAATCCAATCTCCTACCGCAATGTTCCAGACTGAAACAATCAGAAGATAGAAATCAGAAAAATTAATCAGAAAAATTATAATATATAGGATTATGAATTATAAGAAAAAGGAAAGTATAAGATATAAGGAATTCTATATGGTACCCAAGGAGAAAACTCTTCTAAGAGATTAGGGAGACAATATTTGGTTTGACCATGCTCTAGAACGCAGGTTAGGGAGAAGGCCATCAGCAACCAGTAATGCATATACTGTCAGAGTCCTGGTGTCAGTGTACTGGAAGCTTGCAGAGTATGCAGTTTGGTGGAGTCTCACTGAGAGAATCCAAGCAGGCTATGCAAGGTCCAAATTTTCTTTTCTAGAGACTGTGGAAAGTTGTCACAGTCCAAACCTTCAAATTTGCAGAGGGACTACATTATGCACGCTTAAAATACCCCTGTAATGTTTGTAAATTTTCCATACCATAACGTTTGACATGGCATTCATAGTCCACAAAGGGGAATTCACAGACCACTGAGGATAATTTCAAGCTGCAACTGAAGCCAGTTTAGTCACATAAACTAGATTATTTCAATCTCAATCACTCACTCAAAAATTAAATTCAGAAGCATGCAACTTGGGAAGAGACTCCTTGTGAATTTCATGTGGCTAGTGTTTGTAGCAGAGTATCTTCCAATTTGAGGTATTAATAGTGATAGAGTTGAGTTTCAGGAAGAGTGGACCCATATTTGGTAGCAAAATCAGTAAATTAAGTCCGGACCGCAAATGCAAGTTCTGACAAGATTTTTGAGATCCATGGGCTAATTTTATAAAATTACGTTTCTAGTCTTTTATTCTGGAAGCTTAGTCTTAGGCTTATTTTTTCAGTTCTAAACATATCTCTGCCTTACTGAATACCCTTTACATTTTTTTAACTGCCTATTCAGCTAGGATTATCGTCTTTTTCAGGCGACTAAGAGCAAATGTGTATTCATGGAAGTGGGTTCCAAATGAATTAATCTACTATACGTAGGTTGCAAATCTCTTCAAGCAGGATTTCTAAATTTTGTTCGTATAGACCATATGAGCCAGGGAACTTGACTACTTTAGGCCTTATGTATGGTGGGGGATAGGCAAGAAATACTAAGTTACCAGCATAGAGCTGTATGGATTTCAATAGTTACGTAAATTGAATTATGATTTGAACACTGGACTCAATTCCTAAAGTTCTCTCATTTTTCCAAAATTAAGCGTCAAATAGAACCTGCTCTCTCTATTGTCTGTTTTTTAACTGAATGATTACAATGCAGGACAAATTATCTTGACTATCCCATAATATACATATTGAGAATAGATTACCATTCTTCAAAATCTTAGAATCTTAAATAGAAGCAATATTACTTCAAGGAAGGAGTAAGTGCCACAATGGAAAACCTGCCACATTTTCTATCCCTCATAATTTTTTACCATCTTTAAAAGGCAAATTTTTTGTGCTTTGTTGCTAAAATTATCTGCAAGATAAAATCTCAAACTTATCAATCAAACTTACTATTCTCAGTAGTTAGTATCATGAAGAAAAATAAAATACTGCATTTTCCTTCTAATAAAATTCATCCCTAAATTATAATGATCATTTAATTTAATAATCATTTAACTATTTCCCTTATTTAGGACTACTATATTGATGCAGATAAAGTAACTATATGTTCTCTTAAGAAATATTAAATATTTTTTTCTAAAACATAGAAAACAGGAGATATTTTCACTGTATATCAAATTTGTCTAAGGGACAAAGTAAGGCTTTAGTTACAGGAATGCCCTAGAAAAGACAGAGAAGTCAAATATGAGATATCCATGCTGCTGCTTTGTTACAGGTGTTCAATGATCTGGCAAGATTATAGCAAATGCCAACAGCTAGACATTTCCATCTTACTGTTTATAAGCTAAATGTAGATTTTTAATCTGACAGACAATACGTTTGAAAGGAAAAAACTGCTTTTATCAGTAATTGTCAATAGAAACAATTATATCTAGATGTATATGTGGAACAAAAATGTCTATTAAAATGCAGTTGATGATAAATAGTCCCAGCTTAACTTCATATTTTTCAGTACCTGCAGATCACCACGTGGGTAAGAAAAGTCAGAGATCTGAGATAGAAAAGTCTATACGATTAGGAAGCCTTCTTCATAAGTAACAGGATATCTGTCCATTCATTTAAAATGCATCCTATTATGCTTATTCAATTCAAACATACTTACTCTATAATAACAGGATATCTATCCATCCAATTAAGCATATCCAATTAAAACATTTATTTATTTAAAAAAAAACAAGAAAAAGTAATGCTTGAAAAGAAGATGGAATGACTTTCAAATATATAAGGCAGGTTGCAAATAGAAGGGAATCTATAAAATATTAAATGTAGAAGAATATGAACAATCTAGAGAGATATTCCGTAGCTCTAGAAAATGTGTTAAGATTTTCTTGGGTTTTCATTTTGATAATAAGCATATATCCTAATAACTATTTATTTTACCTGGGGATGGAGGAAGGGTATGCCTTATTCAACTCAAGCAAACAGTTAAGAACTAGTGGAAAAATTCCTTAGAAGCAGAGTATGACCTCTTTTCTGCCAGAACATGCACCCACCCATCACCTGACCAAACCCCACTCACATAACGCATCTCATATTAATTAATATCTGGACATCTTCATCAAGAGTCTGTGTTTTGTAGCGTATTCAGAGAAGACCACATTCTGGTTTAGCGAGAGAGGATTTTTGTGCCAAATACTTCTGAAGCTAATATCCTAGACTAGACTACAGCAGCGCTTGGTATATTTTCCAATCCACCTACCTTTGTCTGTTTCACAATCCAAGAAAAAGGCCAAACTTGGCACCGGCCCTCTATAGCTTTGATTGAATATGTTTTATGACAGAATCTTTAACTTGATAACAAGTGTAAGAACAAAAATGTATCTAAATTTTGTGTTAGTGATCCTTCATTACTGTTATGCATGTGTGTCTTGACACTGCTATTGTCCTTAGAGATAATAATAGTAATAGCAATAGAAATAATAGTAATGTGTCTTTATTTTTCTCATTCTTATGCTTGGAACCTAAGAAACACTAAAAATTATTAACTCCTCTTTTTCATATAGCACCCAGAATTCTCATATTTTTTTCCTAAAAGTAGAATGCACTTTATTAACATTTGACTTTATATTTATCCATAAGACTTATTTTGCCATAAGGACTGTGGACAGAAATTAAGGTTGTGCCAATTCTAGGACTTAGAAAACATTGTATGTTTCCTCTTTCTCTCTTATGCCCTGCTATTTTCATAAGAATATGCCCCACTGAACAAAATAGCATAAAAAATTCAACATCTTGCACCACAACTAAAGCTTAGAGCAAAGAAGACCTGAGTCCAGCCAAGGGCAGCCTGTAAATGTTAAGGCTCCTTGGTCTGCAGACCAGTCAGTAAGAATGCTGCTGTTTCAAAGCAGTAAGTTTGGGATTTGTTACACAGCATTAGTTAATTTGCTTTCTTTCCCTCATTCACTTTGTCTTTTCATTCAAGGACAATTTCAGAATAATTTGATGCTATGCCAATTCTGGCACTTACAATACTTTGGATTCTGATACTCAAGTTTTACCACCAGATGGGAGGTGGAAAGTAGAATCTTGTGGTTAAAGATTTCCACAGGCATTGTGGTGACTTTCATAAATCTTTTAGTTAGTTGTTCTACTATCTGGTGTTGAGACAATTTCTTAAGAAAGTCCCCAAACCTTCTATGTGACAAAGGGAAGCAATTTGAGGTGTATTAAAAGAATAGAGAGAGTTCCCATCATGGCTCAGTGGAAATGAATCTGACTAGCGTCTGTGAGGACACAGGTTTGATCCCTGGCCTCACTCAGTGGGTTAAGGATCTGACATTAAAGATGGATCTGGTGTAGGTTGCAGACATAGTTCAGATCCTGCATTGCTGTGGCTGTGGTGCAGGCTGGCAGCCACAGCTCTGATTTGATCCCTAGCCTGGAACCTGCTCATGCTGCAGGTGCGCCCTCCTAACAGCCCTCCTAAAAGTAAACGAAAAAGCCCTTAAAGTAAGTAAAGAAAGAAAGAAGGAAAGAAGTGAAAGAAAGAAAGAAACAGAAGAAAAGAAAAGAAAGAAAGAAGATAAAAATAAAAGAAGAAAGAAAGAAATAGAAAGAAAGAAAGAAAGAAAAGAAAGAGAACAGAGAAAGAAAGAAAGAAAGAAAGAAAGAAAATAAAGAAAGAAAAGAGGGAGGGAGGGAGGTAAGGAAGGAAGGAAGGAAGGAAAAGGAAGGAAGGAAGAAAGAAAGGAAGGAAGGAAAAAAAGGAGTTCCCACTGTGGCTCAGAACTCAATTAGTCTCCATGAGGATGCAGGTTCAACCCCTGGCCTTGCTCAGTGGTTTAAAGATCAAGTATTGTCACAAGCTGCTGTATAGGTCATAGATGAAACTCAGATCTGGCATTGCTATAGATGTGGTGTAGGGGTGCAGCTGCAGCTCTGATTCAACCCTTAGCCCAGGAACTGCCACCACCACAGATATGGCCATAAAATAAATGTTTATATGCATTGAGAATTTTACCAAAATTTGCAAACTTCCATCTCACTAATCTTTCAAATAGTCTGCACTAAGAAAAGAAAGAAAATTATTGGATTTCCTAAAGCTGAAATCAGTTTCAATATTTTACATGGCACTTTTATGGGACAGCCAAGAAGGCTTGGATACCATTGTTCTAATCTTATTTTATTGATCAGGAAAGGTAAGAGCAAACATGTTAGATGATTTTATACAAAGAAAGAAACAGATAGGAATTATGCCTTCAAAATTTGTTTCAATTCAATGGTCACTATGTATAATTTCTGGTGGAGCCAAATAAGAATATTTTCTGCTTGTAGAACATTCAAAATATTTTTACAGGCCTTTATAAACCCTTTTACTTCTCCATGAAATTGGAAAATAAAATGTTTAATAGCACAATAAATCATACTGATTTGTACCACATTTACAAAATACTTACACATCAAAACCATATCCATGAATTTCTATTAATGTTCAGCATTTGCAAAACAACCCTATTTCTAATTGAAAAGTGTTGTATTTGTCAACATTCAAATTCAACACATTTCTTTCTCTTTTTCTTATAAGACTGATGTACATTATTTTAAAGTTAAGCTATTATACCTTTATTTAGAGCCTTAGTAGTTTCCACGGTTTTAGAATCAAGTCAACTTATATTTTTCAATAGCCAAAATCTTTAAATATTAGAAATGCTCTTCAGATATAAAATAGTTATATTCAACTTCTCAAAAGAAAACTGAGTAACTTTAGAATAATCTTTAAAAATACAAGAATCGTGTATTAAATATTTTGAATAAATCAGCTCAACATACAACATAATAACATAATTCAGGAGTTCCTGTCATGGCTCAGCAGAAAGGAATCTGACTAGCATCCAAGAGGATGAAGGTTTGATCCCTGGCCATGCTCAGTAGGTTAAGGATACAGTGTTGCCTTGAGCTGTGGTATAGTTTGCAGACACGGCTCAGATCCCAGGTTGCCGTGGCTGTGGCATAGGCCGGAAACTACAGCTCCAATTAGACCCCTACCCTGGGAAACTCCATATGCCATGGGTGCATCCCTAAAAAATGACAAACAAAACAAAACAAAACCAAAAAATGACATAATTCATTTATAATAGTTACTTCATTTAAAATACTAAGTATAAAGTTCTGATCTTACAAATTATCTTTACCATTATAATAGCTTAAATTTATTATTGTTTCTTTACCAAAAACTGCATATAACAAGTATTGTTATAAAAAAGAATAAAGTAATGCCATTTGCAGAAACATGGATAGACCTAGAGATTATCATATTAAGTGAATAAGTCAAAGATAAATATCATATAATGTAACCTTATGTGGAATCTAAAAAAAAAATTGATAAATATGAACTTATTTAACAAACAGAAATAGACTTGCAGACATACAAAACAAACGTATGGTTACCAAGGTGGGTAATGGTGGGGGATGGTAAATTAGGAGTTTGGGATTAACATATACAGACTATTATATACAAAATGGTAAACAGGAGTTCCCGTCGTGGCGCAGTGGTTAACGAATCCGACTAGGAACCATGAGGTTGCGGGTTCCGTCCCCGCCCTTGCTCAGTGGGTTAACGATCCAGCGTTGCCGTGAGCTGTGGTGTAGGTTGCAGACGCGGCTCGGATCCTGCGTTGCTGTGGCTCTGGCGTAGGTGGGGGGCTACAGCTCCAATTCGACCCCTAGCCTGGGAACCTCCATATGCCCCAGGAGCAGCCCAAAGAAATAGCAAAAAGACAAAAAAAAAAAAAAGTCTTACAAAATGGTAAACAAGAACCTACTCTATAACACAGTATCTTATAATAACTTATAATGGAAAATTATCTGAAAATTCTTATATATATATAAATGAATTTACATTTTGTAAATATATTTGTGAACATACTCTTACCATATAACAGAGCAATTGTCTTTTCAGTGTTTACACAGAGGTGTTGAAAAAGTATGTCCCTCCAAATCCTGCACGCAAATGTTTACAGCGTCTTTATACATAACTGCGAAAATTTGGAAGTAATCACAATGTCCTTCAGTAGGTACATAGATAAATAAATGATGGTACATCCAGACAGTAGAATATTATCCAGTGCTAAAACAAAGAGCTACCGAGCAATGAAAAGACATGACAAAAACTCAAATGTCTGTTCCTAAGTAGAATAAGTTAATTTGAAAATGTTATATACTGTATAATTCAAACTATATGAGCTTCTGGAAAAGGCAAAACTATGGAGACATTTAAAGGATTAGTGTTTGTTAGAAGTTAGAGAAGGAGGGTAGTATATATAAGCAGAACAAGAGGATTTTTAGGGCAGTGAAGCTACATGGTACTATAGAGGTGGATACAGGTTATCAAAATTCATAGGCTGTACACAACCAAGCAAAACCTAAAGTAAACTATGGACTTTGGGTGATAATGACATCTGAATATAGGTTTGTACTGATTATAATTAATTGATTAAAACAAATATACCATTCTGGTGCAGAATTCTGATAAGGGAAGGAAATCTGTGCGAATATGGGAGCAGGGTAAATATGCAAAATTTCTGTATGTACCCTCAATTTTGCTATGAATTCAAAACTACTTTAAAAGAGTTCCCATTGTGGCCCAGTGGAAATGAATCCAATTAGGAACCATGAGCTTGTGGGTTCTATCCCTGACCTTGCTCAGTGGATGAAAGATCTGGTGTTGCTGTGAGCTGCGGTGTAGGTTGCAGATGTAGCTGCGATCCTGAGTTGCTGTGGCTGTCGTGTAGGCTGGCAGCTACAGTCTGACTCTGCCTGGGAACCTCAATATGCTGCGGGTGTGGTTCTAAAAAGCAAAATTAAAAAAAGATACATTCTATTTAAAAACACAGAATTTCAAATTACATCAAATTTATCTTCTCATATTAAAATATATATGTAATATACTGCCAGAGCTAATAGTACATAATCATAAACTGAAATTTGTGTACTTTCATCACAAATATGTATGTGATATGTCTATTACATTGACATATAATCTATGTACAGGAGGAAAATATTGATTTTCTATAGTCTTGTGGAACCAATTAGATATTAGAAAATTAAAGGCTTTGTATTTGAAATTCAGGATAACTTTATTTTGAAGTCAACTGGTTGCTAAGTACGAACCATGTCTAAACAAGTTTTTTGTAATGTATTTTTTATTTTCTTTATTATTACAAATTTGATAAATATTTGATATATTTGTGTGTGTGTGTGTGTGTATATATATATATATATATATATATATATACTGTATATTGATTACTATTATGCTTTCCTGGATCTAGTTAGAGTTCATATTGAGTCTGAATTCTGGGGTTTTGTTGGTAGAATACTACAAAATTGATTTGAACATATTCAGTGATACATAAAAACAGTTATTGATTAGAGTTCCATGTTGCCGATAAAATCAAATCAGTATTTATTCATCAGTCATTTAATTGTTTAACAATTTTCAGTGATGTAAGAGAAAACAAGTGGATTTTTTTGTTTTAATTAAAATAAGACTATTGGTAACAGTAAGTTAGCTCTTGAAAGCTACATCTCTGTTCTCATTTATGTTTCCACAATCTTGATAGCATATTATTTATTTATATTTTCTGTACATTTCCATAAATAAGCAATGGATTAAGTCAGATTATAAATGAAAGATCAAGAAAATATATCTGTTTTGTCTTCAGGTTTTACTCATCCCAGTTCTGTAATAATGCCATCTGGTTGTCTAGTAATCACAAAAATTTAGCCATAGAATGTCAACATTTTAACAGATTATCGTAAATATTTTTTTATTTTCCATACAGTATCTTTTTTTTTTCTTTTTTGGCCACACCTACAGAATGTAGAAATTCCCAGGTCAGGGATAAAACCCCTGCCAGAACAGTGACCATGCCAGATCCTTAACCTATTGAGCCAACAGGGAACTCCTTAGTATCATTTTAAAGATGGCTATTGTACATCAACTCTCTGCCAGGCAGAAAAGTATGATAATATAAAAATAATCCATAAAAGTTGAACCTTGTTGATGCTACTCTTCACTTTTTGTTTTATGTTGTATTTAAATTTAAAAAATCAGTTATTTTACTCTTTGAATTGTATTTATTATTTCCCAATTTTCTGCACTTGTAAAAAAAGGCAAATTCTCAGAGAAGCAGGTGTTGTAAACAGGATATAAACTACAGGTTTCATTGATTTGCTTTCTCTGACAGAACTTCTAATTACTTTCACAAGACACTGATTGAAAATGCAATCTTTTCCTTCCATCAGATGTGTGCTCTTAATGTTTTCATATTTTTATAAGGGTAACAGATGATCAATCGTGTTTTTCTAAACATCCCCACAACCATCCATCCAAAGACATTTAAAGAAGAAACAATTTTCATTTGTGTCAATTACCAATGTCAATCATTTTAGAATAAATTAGACATTCTGTTCTTAATAAGGAGAGTATGTTACTGTTGGTATTTTAAGCTTTGATAAACGTGAATTTTTATAAGAATGTCAAGAAATAATTTCTCATCAAGATGGGTATAATTTTACTGAAGGAGAGAACCATTAGTATAAATAAAGGTCAAAATATGTTGCTGGCAGTTATTTTCATGACATTTTAGAGTGTATTATTGTTGGTGGTAACAAATATATTATAGAAAATATTTAAATACTGAAAGGATATTTTTATGTTTAATGTCTAATATTTAGTATTGATATAATTTTCATCTCATTATTATGTCTTCAGAGGATACAGGAATAATATTTTGTCCTTTACCCTCGCAGCCGTACATCTTCTATTTCCTGCCCTCAGAGGAGCTCACGCAGACAAGGAAAACTATATGTTCAAGAGTGGAGTAAATAGCAAATGGCTTAAAATGAGCACCTACTCTGAGGCTGTCCTCTGAGGTAAGGAGGTACATCACAAACCTATCCCAGATGAAATCTCTATTTATGGCTGTGTCATTTCTTCTCTGAAATCTGACATTATTTCCAGTCAATATCTCCTACCCCCCCAATACAAATTCTTAGCATCTGATTTAACATATTAATAGATTTACATGGTATTTTTTCCTAATAATTTTATGATACATTTAAGGGTGTGATCTATTAGTTTTACCTTAGACAATATGATGGCCAGTGTTTTGTACCTTATGAAAACAACTTATTAAAATCCTCTTTTCACTGATATTCACATTCAGCCATGAAATGCATATTAATACCATGAAAAGTAACAATATCCCTTAGTTGTTGACAAGAGAATTTTAAGACATATTTCTGTGTAAATGTGATTGAGATACTATTTTACAGCTAATGAACTAGTATAATCAATTAAAATATAAAAATGTAGCCTGCACCTAAGAAATTTATTAATATTCAAGTAATAGTCACTAAAAATATCTCATTTTCCTTACATGGTATGTACATCACCTTGTCTTTGATTTCTGCAGAAATTTCAGGCCCAGATTCAAACCTTTGCCACAGCAACAACCGAGCCACTGCGGTGTCAAAAATGCTGGATCCTTAACCCATTGTGCCATCAGGGAACTCCTTATCTTTTAGTTTAGACTGTACATGTACAAGTACTTTAAAAATATATTATTCTGCTTACTTTAAGATGGAAACTAAGAAAAAAAAAGCAATGGAACATTTAAAAAAAGAGGAATGATGAAACAAGTTGACCATGTACAATGAAGTTTATTCAGTAGGACAGTGGGTTAAACTTTAAATGAGTAAGATTCACAAATTGGGTTAAAAAAACAAAACAAAACAAAACAAAAAAACAGGAGTTCCCATCATGGCTCAGTGGTTAAGGAATCCGACTGGGAACCATGAGTCGTGGGTTTGATCCCTGGCCCCACTCAGTGGGTTAAGGATCTGGCACTGCCGTGAGCTGTGGTGTAGGTCACAGACACGGCTTGGATCTGGTGTTGCTGTGACTGTGGCTGTGGCCTAGGCTGGTGGCTAAAGCTCCAATTAGACCCCTAGCCTGGGAACCTCCATATGCCGTGGGTGCAGTCCTAGAAAATAGACAAAAAGACAAAAAACCCCACAAAAACCAAAACCATATTTTATCTATAAAATTCTCAAAGTACAATGAATAAGCAACTATGCACATGCAAATAAAATGAAATGTTGAACAATTATATATCAGCAAAAAAGCCATGAAAGATTATCATCATGACATTATCATCAGGGAAAGGAGAAATAAAAATAGGAAGACCAAACAAGAAAACAAAACAGGAAAAGAACTATGCTTTTCTATTGCTAAATACAATGCAAATGACAATAAAACAGCAATAAAAATGTGTGTACCTGAAATCTAGCATTAAATATATTTTAAAAAGAACCAGGAAGGTATTTATTGTACACTAAACCAACAAACAAATAAACCTAAAAAGGTAGATAGCTGTCAGAAATGAGTATTGCACTGTATCATATTGTAAAATATACACATTTTAAAAATGCCTTTGTTATAAGCCCCCAGTATTTAGTTACAAACTATGAAATCAGCTATACATGCAAACACATGCCTAAGAATACAATTAACAAAAGTAAAAAGAACTCATTAAAGAAAACTCTATATAATAGGTAATTCTCTTTTAACTTACCCATACATATAATTTTAATACCAACTAAAGAAAAGTGATCTAAGAAGAAGATGAATTGTGTAAAAATAAAGCTCAATCCCTCCTCATGCCAAACATCAATATGCATTCCTATGGATTAAAAAGTTGAACATAAAAAGGAAACCAAAATCACCCTTGAAAATGCAAATATTACTCTTCCCTTGGAGTGAGAAAAGTGTGCCTAGAAAATAAGAAATAATAACAGCCATTCAGCAAAACAGGAGAAAATGTTACATTAAATATTTAAAACTATATGTTTAACAAAATATACATATATAATTCCATCTACAATAAATTTATAGAAAAGATATATCTCATAGAAAATGCCATTTCATTTTATGAATTCTATGCAGATAATTGTTTTTACTATTTAAGCTCAGTATGAAATTTTTAGCCAGGTAAATTTCTTTGCTGTCATTTGGAGGAACTGATTCATTTCTAGTTTACTCTTAAGGACTATAGTTCTTTGGGATTCAGCATTATCTGAGGGTATTCTTTGGAACCTCCACTAGAACAAATCTTGAGCTTTATCTCAATTTTTTCCCATTGGGATTTGGAAATCAAGCCTAAATCACCAAGAGCAGAAACATCTGCAGAACATTTCTTTAGACTCTTTCTCTGTTTCTGTCTTCTAATTAATTCTTATATGATTACAAGCTCATCACTACATAACACATTTTAAACAAAGTTGTTGAACAGAATATTTATTTTACCATATTTCAAAAGAAACTCTCCATATCCATTCCCTTAAAAACAAACTAGAGGAAAACATCATCAATAAATATATATAGCAAAATAAAATTAGGAAAAATTGATTGCAGCATGTGCAAAATAGTCAAAAGTTAAATTCTTTTTTAAATTTCAATTTTATTTTTAATGTTTAGGGCCATGCCCATGGCATATCAAAGTTCCCAGGCTAGGGGTTTAATTGGAGCTGCAGCTGCTGGCCTACACCACAGCCACAACAACGCAAGATCCTAGCTGCATCTGAGACCTAGGCTGCAGCTTGAAGCAATGCAGGATGCTTTAACCCACTGAGTGAGGCCAGGGATCAAGGCCAGGAATCAAAGCCACATCCTCATGGATTCTTAACCTGCCGAGCCACAAAGGGAACTGCAAAAGTTAAAATTCTTAATGTTTAAGAGAGCTTGCAAATTTCTAATTTCTTTCATATATTGGATATGAAGACTAACCTATTGTTTCTTTTCATATATCATGGTAATGTGCCAATATCATATTAGAATTTTAAATTACTTAAAGCATATTTAAGACATAAAATTGTAGTCCTCTTTCTTTACCTATCCAGAGACTAAGTGATATGATATAGACTCATTTCTTGCAAGTTATTCTAATTATGTAATATATCTTATCAATTTGTAACCAACAATTTTAAATAATACTAATAAGTACAGGATATCCATGTTGCATTACACATATTTTTTCACTATATTCCTGATTTGTTTAATTTTTATATGACATTTACTTTCAAAGCTTTCAAAATATTCCTCTTGTACCTGACTTACTGTTCCATGCTATTTAAATTTATTTTAAATGCTCACCTTCATTCCAACCTGGAATTTTAATGCTTGACAACTTGTTAAGTTTTAATAAAATCTTCATCAAAAGGTAGGTTACTGCTATGTAACCTATGCAACTTTTTTATTTAGAATCCCAGCATGGTTATGAGGTTGTACCTTATCTGGCATGACAGTGAGTGAAAGATTGCATAACTCCCATTTGCTTTAAGAATACTGGTTAGCTGACACAGCTGTTATGATAATGGTAATTTGGTGTTGAATGAGAAAGAAGGTATCCACAGGAAAAATTTCCATAACTATTGCATCTAATATCAGATGTAAGAAGTAATTTTCTCCCAGAAACTGCATCCAAAATATTCTGTGAGTTCAGGAACAAGAATAATATGGCAATATTTATTTTTTAATCTATACACTCACTGTTAGCTTCTACAAGTCTTTTGTCCAGCTAGTACATTTTCTTGACATATTTTAGTGAAGGAAAATTGGAAAAATTCATAAAAATGCATATCCAGACCTTTCTAATCCCATGCAATATAAATCATCTACATCCGAAGGCATACACACAAACACTATTATAGATAGTCCAAAAGCCGATTTAAGTAAAGTAATAACTTTTCATGGATCTAATTAGTAAACATTTATTGAAGAATATTTTAAGACTTCTCAAATAATAAAGGGTCATCTTTTTATCAATTTTCTTTGAAAGTGCATAAGCATACTATAGAAACATAAATATCTTTGGAGTCATTTCTTAAAGAACATTTAATAAGAATATAAACCAAGTTATTGTAGAAAGTGTTTTTAAACTCCTTGGAATCTGGAACTAGGTAGATATATTCTTTCTCTTTTAAATAGTTATGCAGCAAAATTTAGATAAATTTAAAATAAATATTGAAATAAGCCTATGTATTAAAATATGTATTCTGAAGCAATAAAAGAGGAAATATAGCCATTTTGTTGTTGGTTTTAGTATTAAAAAATACTTTTTGTTTATTCAACATATAAGAATGTATTGAAAATTTGTTCCCCTGTGGCTAGTACTCCATAGGTAATAATCTGTATATAAAATTCCATAACTGGTTTCAGACTGATCTCCCCACAAAAACATTTATAAATTTTGGAAAAAAAAATTAAAAATTGTTTGAAAACTTCAAATGCACTTCAAAGTCAGTCAGAACTTAAAGTGCAAAGATCTTGGCAATAAGAGTAGTACAATTACCCAAGCCAAAACTTCTCTGCATGACTTTGTCCTCAAAGTATTGGCTTATTCACACCTAGAGGCACAGAGACCCAACAGAAAAAAATTAAAAATCTGCATAACATTTTATACACTTTCACTGGAATTGGGAATTAAAAAAAAATGTAGTTTGAGTTTTTAAAGGCAGACAAAACTCTAGAAACAAAAATCCCAGAAAGAAAATAAAGGCCATTGAGAAAGTAACCCAACATTCTTTTTATTTATTATTTTTTAAACCAACATCCTTAAGTAAAATTTTCCTTGAGGCATATGGCAAACAATAGGTTACATGTAAATGGACCAGCTTCTGAGAAAACAAGCTGAGTGAATTTGCTAATTAGATATGAAATAAAGATATAAGCATTTGTCCAGTATTGAGAAGACAACAATTTGAGATCAAATCCTGCAAATTGTGTTAATTCATAGGTATCTGTGAAAATTAGAGAATGTATATTATAATTCTATTACAGCAATTAAAAACCTATACAGACATACAGTTTTAAAAATAAGAACATTAGTGAAGAAAAAATAAAAATTAAAAAAAAGAAAGAAACAGGGAGTTCCCTGGTGGCACAGTAAGTTAAGGACCCAGCATTGTCACTGCTGTGGCTCAGGTCACTGTTGTGGCACAGGTCCATCCCTGCCCAGGGAACTTCTGCATGCCAACCATGTGGCCAAAAATAAATAAATAAATAAATAAAATAAGAAAACATTTTAATAGCAAAATGGCAGAATAAATGAAATACAAAAATAACACATGGGACAATTAGAAAACAAATATTGAGGAGAAGGAATTAAATCTACTCTTATCAGGAGTTCTGATTGTGGCTCAGCTAAAAACTAATAACCATGAGGATGCAGTTTTGATTCCTGGCCTTGCTCAGTTGGTCAAAGATCCGGTGTTGCTGTAAGCTGCAGTGTAAGTCGTAGACATGCTTGGGTCTGGCATTGCTGTGGCTGTGGCTTAGGCCAGCAGCTGCAACTCTGATTCAACCCCTAGCCTGGGAACTTCCATATGCCATAGGTACAGCCCTAAAAATAAATCTACTCTTATCAATTGCTTTATTAAATACGAATCGACTATTTTTTTAAAAGTAAGAAACTGTTAGATAAAATATTTAAGGTCCAATCATCTGCTGTTTAAAACAGATATAATTTAATACTCCTTAAACTTACACAGAGATTTTAAAAAGAAGATGGAAAAGATATTTTAAGAAAACCCTAAAACAAGGAAACTTGAAATGATATGTTCAAATCAGAAAGAAGCCTTTAAGAAACTTTTCCTATGTGCCAGAAGACTGGAGACATTTTGTAATAAATAGTTTCAATTCATCACAAAGACATAAAAACTTTGTGTATATGCACTCTGTAACAGAGTTTCAAATTTGAAAGTAAGGAAATAAATATTTGGAAATTATATTTAGATATTTTAAAGCTCTTCTCTGTAATTAATAGAGGAATTAGAAACTTGGTTAAGTGTTTAGAACATTTAAGCAACACTCTCAATCTGTTTAACTTAACTGACATCGATAAAACACTTCAATTAACAAGAGTTGAATAAAAATTCTTTATAATTGAACATGGGGAAAAAACAGATACTTCACATAAGAAGATAGTGAGATGATTATAACCATATAAAAATATACAAATGCCTTTAATCTTCAGGAAAATGCCAATCAAAACTACTATACAATCACAAGAATTGTTAAAAATTAAAAATGCCACAAGCAAGTGTTTGTGTGGTTATGGAGCTATTAGAACTATCCCTACTTGCTGTCAGGAGTGTGAAATGGCACAATTGCTTTGGAAATTTGTCAGTTTTCTTATAAAATTAGGCATATACCTATACTATGACCCAAGATAACAAACAAAACAAAACAAAGTGACTCATGGACACAAATACTAGTTCAAAAACATTCATAGAAACTTTACTCATAGGAGCACCAAACTGGAAACAATGCACATGCCTATCAATTTCAAGGCTAGGTGTGCTTTCCGCGCACTCTGTGTTTGTGTTTGCACAGGTGCAGGCTCTTCTCCAGTTCACTCTATGCACCCTGAGTGCTTATGCAAAATTAGAAAAGAATGGACATCCATCTTCCCACTTAGATTTTTTTAATTTTTTTAATTTTTGTTTGTTTTTTGTCTTTTTAGGGCTGCACCCTTGGCATATGAAAGTTCCAGGGCTAGGGGTCTAACTGGAGCTACAGCTGTCTGCCTACACCACAACCACAGCAATGCCAGATCTGAGTTGCCTCTGCGACCTACACCACAGCTCGCAGCAATGCCCAGATCCCTAACCCACTGAGTAAGACCAGGGATTGAACATGCAACCTCGTGGTTCCTAGTTGGATTCTTTTTCACTGTGTCACTACGGGAATTCCCATTTAGCTTTTATAATGATACTAGATTTAAAATACTCTCTTTCAAAAAATATAATGATTCAACTGGTAGTCATTAGCCTTTGTTTGCTTAGTGATTGGGGATCTTAATTGACATAACAACTAGAAAGGGACATAGGAGAAGTTTCTGAGTAGGAAAATTTTGTATATCTTGATCTATATAGTGGCTTTTTGCAAATATTCAACTATTTGACTTATTAAATCCAGTAGAACAAATATATTTCTCTATCTATGTTTGTCTTTTACAAATACTGTATACATTTTAAAAATTTTAATAAGGTATTAATATTTTGTTTATATTTGTGTCCTTTCCAGTAAAGCCTTATTTTTTTTTTTTTGTTATTTTATGACCACACCTACAGCATATGGAAATTCCCACGATGGGAATTGCATCCAAGCCACATCTGTGACCTCTACCTCAGCTGGGACAATGCTAGATCCTTAACCCATTCCACCAGTTCAATGAGATAAAATATTTAGTCTTTTTTCATAACTAAATATATTTTTATATTTTCTGTATTCTATTAGTTACCTCTCATTTTCTTTTGTCTATTTTATTTGTATTTTCACTGGAATGTTTTCTTTTAACTAGCATTGCAGCTATTTTTTTTTTCTTCCTGAAATGCCATTATCTCCTCTCCACGAGGACTTTACAACATCTATTTTACAAAGGAGATTAATAATTTAATTTCAAACTTTGTAAAATATCTCTTTTATTATATTATTTCATTGATTAAAAATAGTCACTGGTTTTCTAAGATTCTGAAATATACTTAAAACTTAGCTTTTGCTATATTTGAGGTTTTTTCATAGGCTAGCTCCAAGGAGTATTTCCAGTAATATACCCACTCCCTCTCAATCTCTCTCTCTCTTTTTTTTTTTTTTGTAGACTTGTATCCAGGCATTTGGAAGTTCCCAGGCTAGAGGTCAAATCGGAGCTGCATCTGCAATCCATGCCGCAGGTCAGAGAAACGCTGGATCTTAACTCACTGACCAGGGCTAAGGATCAAATCCGTGTCCTCATGGATACCAGTTGGGTTTGTCACTGGTGAGCCACAGCGGGAACTCATACACCCACTCCTTTTGCCAAACATTACTTATTTCAGGTATGTAAGAAACAAAAAAATAAAAATAAAAATAAAAAACTCTCCCCAAAAATCAAACAAGTAAAAAAATAAGGATATTCAAAAATGTATATAATTTTCTTTACAATTTTAGGATCTGAAATCTAAAGCAGTTTCCAGTGCTGTGTTTTATTGATGTAGCAGTGAACATAAAGTAAACTATTTTTAAATTTGGATTCTAAGCGCTTTCATAATAGGCCAAAAACCAGACAATGCAATATATAGTGATGATGAATTATGTGAGATAAAAAATAATTCCATGTGAGTCCATTATTTATATTTTTTTTTAGAATCTGTGTATTATCATGGCCTAAGTGTTAGGATAATTGTGATTGAGTTTTTTTTAATCTATGTGTTAAGTGGTAGAGTGTGAACATTTATTTAACAAACTCAATTTCAGAAAATTTAACAATCTGAACTCCATGTTATTAAAATCATGAAAGGTCTTGACTCTCTAAGTGTACAACTCAACTTATTTTGGGTTATTAAAAATCTACAATAAAATACTTGTTAGAAACATATTAATTTTTTCATTATTTAGAAACACATATAAAATAATAAAGGTACTTAATCGTTTCACATCATGGAAGTCTGTCCCTGGCTGAGATCATGTCAACAAAGAGATCGAATTTATGATCAGACTCAATAAAATAATTAGCAGCTGGTTAATAAGACATACTGACTTCATGTACCCACAAATGTGATATACTTAGAAGGGCTCATCACTTTGTTTTCTGGCCAAACATTTAATTTAACCAGGAGAAAACATTAGCTAAAGCCATATTGTGGAGATGTTTTGCTAAACACTTGTCTATTACATTTCCAAAGTATGGGGTTATATAAAACAAGGGAAGACTAAAAAAATGTTACAAACTGAGGCAGATAAAGAGACACAATAACTAGGAGTTCCCGCTGTGGCACACGAATGCATTGATGTTGTCTCTGTAGCAGGGACACAGGTTCAATCCCCTGTTGGGGTGCAGTTAGTTAAAGGATCCAAAGTTGTTGTAATTGTGGCATAGGTCACAACTCAGCTCAGATTTGATCCCTGGCCTGGGGAACTCCATATGCCACAAGGCAGCCAGAAAAAAGAGACACAGGAGTTCCAATCATGGCTCAGTTGTAACGAACTCAACTAGTGTCCATGAGGATTCAGGTTCGATCCCTGGCCTTGCAAAGTGGGTAAAGGATCCAGCATTGCCATAGGTCACAGATGCAGCTCAGATCCAGCGTTGATGTGGCTGTGGCATAGGCTGGCAGTTACAGCTCCAATTTGACCCCTAGTCTGGGAACTTCCATATGCAGTGTTAAAAAAAAGAGAGAGAGACACACACATACAGTAACTAAATTTGATGTGGTAACTTGCAATGAATCTTGGAATAGAAAAAAAAAATAACTGGAAATATCCAAATATAATCTACAATGTAGTTAACAGTATTGTATCAATATTAGTTCTTAGTTTTGATAATTGTATCATGGGTATGCAGGAATAAGACAGAGAGAGAAAAAGAAAGAAGGGAAAAAGGAAGGAAGGAAGAGAGCGAAAGAAAGAAAGAAAGAAAGCAAGAAAGAACGAAAGAGAGAAAGAACTAAAAAGGGACTTAGAGAAATGGACAATGTATGGGGAGCAAAAATATATATATAAAATTGAGTTTTACATTTATTAGTGAATACAGAAACATAGAAAAACAACATTAAGTGGTGACAATAGCCTTTTTTTTCAGTTCTTGCAAACTATGTCAAACTTGAAAGTGTAAATATACATTCATAATATATTTTTTAGACTTTGAAATATAGCTATAAGTTGAGATAAGTTGCTTCCTAGGTACAGATTTTTTTAAAACATTTTCTTCAAGCTCAAGATATACTGAATCATGAATTACGTGCTGATAGAAAGATATTAAATTGATAACTTGTCAACATTTTATGCTTTATCTTAGATTTACTAAAGAAGTCTGATCTACTACTGGTCCTTGAAATTATGAGACATTTTCTGGGAGACATTTATATTAACCAAACATGTCAGTGAGCTTTCTGACCGTCATGTGACATATGGAGAAATTAGTGACTTGTCTCAAGCCATTTTTGTTATTTGACTGACACATTAAACACAGTAATTGACTGTGTTTTTACTTTTATCAGATAAGATTCATATCAATATTTCCGACTTTCAAAATTTAACAGTGTAAATCATTCTATGCATTTGTAAAACATAAGCTATACATATGCTTTAGATTTGTAAAATTCATCTAAGCACCTCTCTGCCTTTTGGCAAAATTTATTTAAATCAAAAGTTAAACAGAAAAAGAATAATGTAGAAAAGCTCCTTCAGATGTTCAAATTCACTCATTTAATCCATGTGTCTCTGGGTTTGCCAAATTTCAAGGATGAAACAAGCAGAGCAGACTTTGTTCCTTACCACTGCTTCAACATAAGAGAACCCAATCCTATGTTTTGAACAAGCTCACAGATACCATTTGGGAGGAAAACAGACTTGAATGGTTTTTTTGTTTGTTTGTTTGTTTTGTCTTTCTGTCTTTTTTAGGGCCGCACCCAAGGCATATGGAGATTCCCAGGCTAGAGATCTAATCAGAGCTGTAGCCACCAGCCTACACCAGAGCCACAGCAATGCCAGATCCAAGCCGCGTCTGTGACCTACACCACAGCTCGTGGCAATGCCGGATCCTTAACCTACTGAGCAAGGCCAGGGATCGAACCTGCAACTTCATGGTTCCTAGTCAGATTCATTAACCACTGAGCCATGACGGGAACTCTCAGACTTGAATGTTTAAAAACATGTTTGAGAAATAACTCGGGAAATCTATAACCTTACTTTCAGGCTATGAAAGTATAAAAAGGAAAAATTATGTACTTAATACTACCTGTTTTGTTATGGTTAGAACTGAGAAAAACCCAATGTCTTTGACTCCTGATTTTACATCCAGCTGTCTTAGAATTTCTGGAAATCATCACGTATTGAGTTTGACTTTTTAAAAAATCAAAATCAGTCCATCCCACTTCCTCATCCTCCCCCATATCTTGTCACTTATTATGGAAGATAATGTGAGAAAAAATAATGTATATATGTATGTGTGACTGGGTCACCTTGACGTACAGTAAAAAATTGACAGAACACTGTAAATCAACTATAATGAAAAAAATAAAAATCATTATAAAAAAATCAAAAACAGTTCTCAAAGAAACATTTTATACTTGTATTTAGATGTATTTTCTCTCAGAATTATAAGCTGGTTTGGCACAAGAAGACTAGAACAAAAATATCCTCACATAGAGTTTTTAAGAGACCACCTTTTCTTATTAATTGATTCATTAATTACTATATATGCATTAAAAACCTATAAATACCAAGCAGTTCCTTAGGTCATAGAATAGAATGATGGATAGGACAGTCAAGATTCATGCACTTCTGAAGGTGAAGACACGCTGAAAAGAAATATAAACATACGATATGAGGAAAATAAAATTGAAAGGGTTATAGAAAGGAACTGATGAGCAACAAATGCTTTAGAGTAGATCCAGGCAGGGAGCTAAGAGATGAGAGAGAACTGATGAGAATGTTCTTGAGGAAGCTCCTTCTTTCCAGAGCAAAGCACAAAGGTGATGA
This sequence comes from Phacochoerus africanus, assembly GCF_016906955.1. Classification (NCBI taxonomy): domain Eukaryota; kingdom Metazoa; phylum Chordata; class Mammalia; order Artiodactyla; family Suidae; genus Phacochoerus; species Phacochoerus africanus. Next base: position 46,909,071 of record NC_062545.1, on the reverse strand, counting down.
TGCAGAAATGAGCTTGGCAGGACTGAACAGCGGCATAGTTAGAGCCCGGAGAACAAGAATGATGCAAGTGTATGTGGAAGATAATCAGAGAGCTGGGCAACTAACTTAAGATGGAATTCAATGGAAATTCAATTCAATGGAAAACTATCAAGTGATTTCCTGCAGGGTGGCTGATGTGATGTTTTAGATTTTAGAAAAATAAGTATAAGCTGGAAGGTGGTTTTAGCAGCCATTCAATGAGAGTTGATGGTAGTTGGGAATAAAGGAGTAGATAAAGAACTGTGAAAATAATTGAGGTATTTTTGAGGTAGCACCAATAAGAACCTGCTGGAATTCCCTGGTGGTTCAGTGGGTTAAGGACATTGTCACTACTGTGACTCAGCTTACTACTGTGGTACAGTCTCAGTCCCTAGCCTAGGAACTTCTGCATGCCACGGTCATGCCAATAAATAAATAAATAAATAAATAAATAAATAAATAAAAATAAAATTTAGATTTGGTAAAAAATGTATGTCACTTTAAATATCTTCTGTGGTGTGTTAACCTATGCCTGACCTTACTACTTAGAATAAGCTACTAAAGATAACACAGACTTCTAGTTTAAGGCTTGAAAATATTAGAGAAGCTAAATTTACCTTGCTTATCTCTGAATTTCAGTTTTCATTTTGATTAGATTATTTCAGTTTATGAATCATCTCATGGGTTTTGAAATTCAGGCTGCTGAATAGTTTTGAATGTCTGGCAAACTTTACTAAATTGGAGTAATGAAGATAGCTTATATTAAACCATCCAAAATAGCCTGAAATTTCATAACAGCTCCAATTTTTTTCTTCCTTTTTTTAGGGCCTCACCCGGGGCATATGGAGGTTCCAGGCTAGGGATCAAATGGGAGCTACAGCTTCCAGCCTACACCACAGCCACAGCAACACCAGATCCAAGCCACATCTTTGACCTACACCACAGCTCACGGCAACCCTGGATCCTTAAGCCACTGAGCGAGGCTAGGAATCTAACCCACATCCTCATGGATCCTAGTTGGGTTCATTAACCACTGAGACACAAAGGGAGCTCCTTCAAATTTATTTTGATCACTGACCTGCCGGACATTTCTGTACACTGAAACACATGCTGCAGTACCTTTCTCCATCTCTAAATCTTGCTGAAAAATTGTCTTATTGTAACTGTTTTTCTCCACACCATTTTCCATATGCAGTTACCCAGAGTACTAATTTTTCTAAGTTTTTTGTGTATGTCAGTTTACCTTCTTCCAATCTCTTCTCTGAATTTAGTTCCCAGACAACTTCATACATTCAGAATTTATGGGAGAACTTGGGTGAACAAAAAAGCCATCTACCTCATGCCCATCATGAAGAACAGGTAGTCACCCTAAGGCTGACTTTATTAGGATTAGATTTTTTAGTCCACTGAATTAAGCAGTATAATATAAAAACCTCAGAAACAGAAGCCTGAGACCAAAAATTAATTTTGAAAAATATTAGTTTGCTTTGTCTTTTTAAATTTAGTATGTAAAATTAAGTAGTAAAAAGAGATAATGTCCAGAAATTCAAAATCTGTATGTGATGAGTGTATGTGTATTTGTCACTTATTTCAAAGTAACACTTGTATGGGATATTGGAGAGCATAAAGTAGACTGCCCTACTGTTTTATTTAAAGGGCGCATTCACCGTGCAAGAAATAATTGATCTCGGTAGGACTTTCACTTTTAGATGTTTCACAATTCAAGATCCAAGAAAGTTTTGGCCAGGGGCCCTGAATTCCTTCCATTGTTACACTCAGAGAGTTCACGTAAAACAAAAAACAAAAAGAAAAAACAAACCAAAAAACCCCTCTGCCTGTCTGTCATTTCAGTGCATGAAATCTCTGTGCATTTCGTGTCATTTAGTGCATGAAATCTCTGCATTTTACTGTAATGAGGAATATCTTGCTGTATACCAATAATTTGTTAGCACAATATTGAACTTACCATTACTGATACATTTCTAAAGCCGGATGGGAAGAAATGGAGTTTTTTTACATATTCAAAAATCTCCTCTGGACTAAATCAGAGAAATGTGTAAGCAGAAAATCAGTGCTTTATTGGTCTGCTTTTGAATGGTCTTTACCAAATTGTGTTTTGGAAAGTCGTCTTAGGTATTGGAAAAGAAATAATTTTTACCTCCTACTTCCCTTATTACCCTTTGGGAACACAGATTTGGGGATGGAGCTAATAAAGTGTGGAATTTGTAGTAATAGGAATCATTACTATTGGCAAGAGAAAAGTCTGTACTTCTAATACATGATTTCTCATTGAAGGTTGCATTATTCTCAAAAGTATTGAATGTTGGCTGAGGGGGAGGAGAGGCAAAAATCCTATTATTAAATTCATAAATCAAAGATATACATACACTAGATAAAGACATACACGTTTTATCTGTGTTGTTAAAAAAAATGCATGGAAGTTCCCATGTGCGCAGTGGGTTAAGGATCCAGCATTGTTGCAGCTGTGGCACAGGTAGCAACTGTGGCAGTTTCAATGCCTGGGCTGGCAACTTCCACTTGTGTGTGTGCGGCCAAAAAAAAATTCATGGAGGGATACGTTAGGAAGAAATTAGCAAAATATGTAATCCTCTCCTTCATGGGGTAACAATGAAAAATAAAGGTGAGGAACACAGCTCTAACAGATACTTAACCCTGATCAACCTATAAAAACAAACTCTTGAGGAGTCTAGAAAACCATAACTCTAAGAATTCACTCAGTTTCATTAGCAAGTAAAGTTCTAATTATTAGATTGTTTACTCGCCCCAGATATTTGAGGGCAAACTACATGTATTGATAACAAGAAATCTGTTTGCTGTATTTCCTATGGGTAGTTTAAGGGAACCCACTCAAGACATTACTTACCATGTTCATGTTGAGGGCCTTTGAATGAAGCATCATCCGCCCCTCAATCTCGGGAACAATTACTGAGCTTCTGTTTTGTTGTCTTATGCAACTTGTGAAATCTATAACTTTATTTCCCTCCTCCCACGGCTAACAGAAAGCAATGAATAAAACTGTGCCTATATGTAAACAATACAAAACGCTTTAAAGAATGTGTTTGTATTAATCAGATTTTGGTTGATATATCCTGCTTTCTTGCATGTTTTCCTTTCTCACTATTTAAACCTATTTTAAGTGTATTTGATCTTAAATGAATATTTTTATGTTTTAAGCTACCTGCAATCATTCTGTAGAAAGGTTGAGCTACTATATTTAGACTTTACTTTTTAATTTTTTATTTCAGAGCTTGTGAATTTACTATGGACCCTTCCAGACTTATGATTCCAAGTAAGTAAACTCAGAGTGATATTTAATCATTCAATAATGATATTCTTATTCAAGAGTAGATGTCACCTTTTGTGATTGTGGAGAACACACTGCAAGTATATGCACATAGACTAGCCCAAGCAACTTCTAGGAGAAAGAAACAGAAAGGAATGAAGAAGTTGTGTATTCCTCACCTCTTTTTTTGTTACAGAAAACAGACTAACCAACAGAAAATAAGTTGTCTGCAAATAATGCAAACTCAAAATATTTTGGGGAGTGTGATTTCAACTATATTAAGAGACAATCACTGAGGTACGAATGCCTATGTCTGAGAGTAAAGATAGGCTTGTCAAGAGAAAGACCTCGGTGTAAGGAGATTTCTGTTCCTCAAATGGTTCAAGTTCAAGTGACCTAGATGTCAAATAGTATGTTGAATGAAACCTTATGGGCTTCAGCATCCGGCTACTCTTGCTTGTGCAGTAAAGCTCCTATCTTTGGACCAACAAGTGCAATTGAATAAATTCTCATTGTCACAAGACTGTAACTCCTAAAATCATTGTCTTGAGAAGTGCAGAGCTGTGAGGTGATTGCAAAAGGGGGCAGAAATTGCTTAAAAGTTGGAAGTAGGAAAGGAAAAGGAAGGGTCTTCAGTATCCCTATCACTAACTAGGTTAGATTGAAATTTAGCAAAGATTCAAGGGTGATACTACAGGGCCTAAGCTTCCCCTAGATCCAATGAAACTGATATTTGGCTACACATGAACTGTAAATTCAGATGATTCTGTTTTAGGATTTTATTTAGTTTGCTTGATTGGTTGTTTCTTTACTTTTTAAAAAAATTCTTCTAGAATTCTTTAATAGTCTCTTTTACTTTCTCTTACTTAACAAAATAGAAATTCTCAAAGCAAATCTAAATTTCCCAGGATCAAGTATTGATAAGTTATATAGCTATCTTTAGGTTATAAACTATGTATTAATCAATGATTTTTTGCTGTGGAAGAGTCAAACAGTAAAACTTAAAATATAGGACGCTTGCAATCTAGAATGCGCTCAAAAGAATCATGCATAGTAATGTGAATTCATATTAGGACCTAATCACGTGACTCTTTAAGTCTCTATCAAATCCTAAATAATAGCCATGCTTAAGGAAAGAATATTCCAGAGTTTAGCTCAAATTGCATAATGTATATACAATGGGATATATACATATATACATTATACATATATATATATATAAAAGTGGGATGTATGAGATTTTTTCTAATCTAATTTTAAACATCAGAGTAACATTTTAACAGTAGTTAGGAAATTCAATGTCGTGATTATGTTGGTGTCATCTGTGGAACAGATTTTTAATATATTCTATCATTTCAAGTTAGTGGACTTACTGAAGTGATTCTCCCTAAGTTGCAATTTCCCATTTAGTAATTGATGAATTGAGAGTAAATGTTACCTCTATTTTCCTAGTAAAATACCATGACTTCTTAAACCTTGAAAATGTCATTTGACAAATTCCCAAACATTTTACTATTTGAAGCAAAAAAGTTTTATTCACTGAATAGAGCTTTCATATCATGCAAAGATATAAAATGTTTTGATAGCTCTTATTTTATAACTGAAATAAACTCTACTTTGCTATAAAGACACCTAAAATGTTACCTGGATAATAACTTTTATTCTAAATATCACAACCATGAAAAAGTAGTGGTTTTACCTTTACAAATTATAAAATATAAAAATAATTTAAATATAAAATATCTAAGAGTGACTTCATTGAAGGAAAAGGTTTTTAGGGGAGCTCCTGTTATGGCTCAGCAGTAACAACAGTACTTATATAATAGGATATGTGTTCTATCACTGGCTTCAATCACTCACTGGGTTAAGGATGTGGCATTCCCATGAGCTGTAGTATAGGTAGCAGACAAAGCTTAGATCCTGTGTTGCTCTGACTGTGGTATAGGCCCGTAGCTACAGCTCCAATTTGGCCCCTAGCCTGGGAATTTCCACAGGCTTCACTTAAGGCCCTAAAAAGACAAAAAAAAAAGGTTTTTAGGTATTATTATTGAACTTATGGGTAGCAATGCTTGAGAAATAGTCTCATATAAAATCAAAATTGATTTGATGCTATGGTTCTACAGATTTTCATGTGTATATATTTAAATTAAACATATCTTTAGATAACTATAATTTGAATTTTGTAAATCTATAGTAAAATACTTCCAATATGATTCATTTTATTTTCAGTTTATGTAGAGGAACAAAATAGCACAGTATAAGTGTAAATTTTCTAGATAGCCTAAGATTGAATCCTTTACCCATCTGTAAGTCTCTGTCTTTATCCAAATATTATTATAAGGTTGCTATAAATATTAAATAAAATAACAGTGTTTGTGACAGTGTCCACTCATTAACTGCCAGCTTTTCTTCCTTTTCTGTATTAACATTCATTTCCTCAAGAAGGGTCCATTGGAATTCTATTCTCTTATTTGCACTCTAATAAAAATAATGCATAGGATTTTTCTTTAGTTTAAAAAAAAAGATACAGTTTCCTAGCATCTGATTATCTTAGTTACTTTTTTTTAATATAAAATTTCATGTAGATGAGACAAATATATAATTTTGTATACTAGTGAGCCAAATTCAAACACAATTTTTTCATTTGCTATACCTCACTTTGTAGTAACTTGAGGGCCATCATCTGACATCTGTTATGCACAAAATCCAGTGGTAAAAGTTGTGAACATAAAGATAGTATCTGACAGGTGAAGTATAATAGAACTAAAATATTTGAAAATAATAAACTATAATAGAAATTAGGATGAATTAAGTGCTCTGATTAAGGTTTCAGAAAATAATGTGTAAAGGCAGAGGAGATGCAATTTAAATTGAGAATGTGGCAGACAATGAGGAAAAACACATTCTAGGTAGCATGAGTTTATTAGTCATGAAAGTAAACAGATTATAGAGCAATGAAGGATAGATCACATGTGTGTACACACATGTGTCCATGTGCATATGTCTATGTACTGTCTTAAATCAGGTATGCCTAATTTCTCTGGTTCTTTAATTGTTTGAGTTCACCTAGATTGACAAAAATAGATCTATACTAAATCGACACCTATTATAACATTGAAGGGAGCCAGATTAGCATCTCCACATAGTCTTAAGTGAGAAGGTCGATGTTTCACCCTGTTTATCTTCTTTCAGTTTAGGCTGACAGGTGTGACACAACTCTATAATCCTGTTTGACCAAATATCTTATGTATTTTCTAAATTATGTATACATTTATCAACCTAACCCTACCAGAAGTTTAGATAAGGAAAACCTACATTTGTATGGATGCTTAGCATGAACTTGATTCTGTTAAGTGTTCTTTGTGAATTACGTGTTTTTTTGGAAATAGCTTAAATTACAGAGCTCTCTTGGATTTCAGCTATAATTCATTCTACCAAATTTATATCATTAATTTACTTGCATATTCAGCAAAGAAATTAGACTTTTGGTATAAGCAATAAAGTAGTGTCCAGAAATTGTTTATCAGTTACCTTTTGGTGCTTAATAAACACCCCACAACTTAGTGGTATGTAACAGTAAAAAATTATTATTTCTTTCAAATGTGTAGTAGGGTGGTTATTTTGTTGAAAGCCAACCTCCTAAATGTTTGTGTCTTGCAGGGGACCCAGCTGAGTCTGAATGGATTAGGATGGCTTTGCTTACATGCCTGCCATTTGGCCAGCTCTTTTCTCTAGAGGAACCTAAGTGAGGACAGTTTGTTTTGGTCCCATGTAGGTTTCTCTCCCATTACTAGTTTAATTGATGTTCCTCTACTCGAGTTGAAGTTCCAAAAAGCAGCAGAGAAAGTCCCAATGTACAAAGACTTTTCAAGTCTCAGATTATGTCTTAGTCAGTGATGTCCTCTTGGGAAAAAAAGTCACAAGGCCATCCCAACCTAAGTGTGACAGGGGACAGATAAAGAGCATAGATAGGAGAAGGGAATTAAATACTAAGAAATACCATCTAATTCATGAAATTTACAGTTTAGTGGAGGAGGAAGAGACATGAACATACTTTAAAAAGCAAGTTCTTGGAGTTCTCTGGTGCCTCAGTGGATTAATAATCTGGCATGGTTACTGAAGTGGCTCAGGTTCCTGGTGTGGCATGGGTTCTACCCCTCCTCGGGAACTTCTGCATGTCATGGGCATGGCCAAAAAACAAAACAAAAAAAGAACAAAAACAAACAAACAACAACAAAAGTAAGTTCTCCTTAGCTTGACTAAACTTTCCGACAGGTTCCTCTTGACTGTAGGCTCCTGTCATTTTTCTTAGTGCATTTACTTTAGAAAACTTGCAGATTCTTTCTCTGCTTCTTTCAGATATAAATCTCCTGGCCTCTTGCCTGTTTTCAAGACAGGAAATGTCTTTCTAGAGGATCTGGGATCCACCCTTTTATGGAATCACCAAGAAAGATAGGGCTTCTGTATTCTGGTCTCTGTGGGAGAGCAGGAAACCAACACCCATAAAATCAGATTAGCAAACACAGGTGGCTTGAAGATGTTAATCAATATCCCCCTTCACATAAAAACTACCCTAGAATTTCCTTAGGTGGGAAAATGCTGAAAGGTAGTCTCAGATATGGTGGTTACAATCCAAATGCTGTGGGGAAAAAATAGCAATCTGAAGCAAGGCACTGCTTGGGCAAAGATGGCATCCTTGAAAGCATATTTTAAAGTCAGGAAAAGAAGAAAGAAGGGAACATAAATGAACTTAGAGAAACCAAAGAGAGCCATAAAATCAGGAAAGGTTAATTTCTCTCTCTCCAAAAATTATTTTATTATTATTACTGTTGGTTGCACTTGTGACATGTGGAAGTTCCCGAGCCAGGGATGGAACCCAAGCCACAGGGGTGACCCGAGCTGCTATAGTGACAACTACAGGGATCCTTAACCTGCTGAGCCATAAGGAAACTCCATTATTATTATATTTTTAAATGCCCTTTACTATATATGCTCATACCTACTATTATAATCAAGGAAAGTATATGATATTTCACAGTAAAGACAATTTATTGGGCAATATGTATAAAATAATACTAAATAAAAAATTTAGATCAAAAATTTAAGTTAACAGAAATACTCATTAGAAAAGAAATCATGAGAAGAGAGTAATAATATAACACAACACTTCCAGTTGTTGAATAATAAAAATTATTCAGTTATACCACAAAATTAAAGAATAAAAAATATATAAAAATATTCAAAGTCAAGAATAGAAATGAAAAAAACAAGAATTTATGAAGAGTTGACTATATCCATGAAAGAAATTGGGAAAGAAGAGTAGAAATTCATTTTAGAAGTGAGACTAGATGCAAAGTTCATAAAAGATAGTAGTTTCCTCTAAAAATATAACAATATATTGAGGAAGGAAAACAGTCACAAGATAATAAGAAAAATATTGGAAATTTTGGAATTAAGAAAATATAAAGAACTATAGGAGTTCCCGTCATGGTGCAGTGGTTAACGAATCCGACTAGGAACCATGAGGTTGCAGGTTCAATCCCTGGCCTTGCTCAGTGGGTTAAGGATCTGGGTTGCCGTGAGCTGTGGTGTAGGTTGCAGAGGTGGCTCGGATCCTAGCATTGCTGTGGCTCTGGTGTAGGCCGGTGACTACAGCTCCGATTAGATCCCTAGCCTGGGAACCTCCATATGCCACAGGAGTAGCCCTAGAAAAGGCAAAAAGACAAAAAAAAAAAAAACTATAGAGTGTTAGTGTTAGTTTTAGATGACTAACAAATTCCAACATGCATTAACATCTCTGGAAAAAGGAAAACACAATGAGGACAGAAATGATAGTTAAGGGATGACATGAGAAACATTCCCAGAAATACAAATAACATGACAGCTGTTTCTACCAATAAAACTGGCTCATTGTGCAACTATAAATCTGATCTCAATGACCAATTATATGTATATGAATAAAATTACTTGAACCCAGGCAACAAGAGCAAGAAATTGAAATGCAAAGAAAAGTGCATTGATCCAGAATACTCAAAATGAGCATATAAGTGAGACATCTATAGAACAATTTGAGATTTCACAGAATCTCAAGGAAATACATTTTGAGCCAAGGGTTTTATATTGAGCCAAGCTATCGTTCAAGTGCCAAGGGTATTGTACTAGGATTTTAAATATACAGTAATTCAGGGAGTATCATACAGACAGACCTTCCAAAAAAATCCCTACTTGAAGAGCTTCACCCAAATATATATGGCTGGGGAGACCTTTGCAGAAGATCTGATAGTAAGTGTTGAATATAATTAACTGTATAACTAAGACTGAAACAAAAGTACAAATGAGTGAATGAATAGTATGTTAACATTTTATACTCTGACCAAGTAAAAACAACACAATTTAAAAAACTGGAGAGAAAGAATGAACAAAGCAGAAGCTTGCTGATAAAAAGGAAATACATGTAAAAAAGAATGACATTTTAGTATTTAATGCTAGGAAAGAGAAATAGATTACGTAATATTTGAAAAGGTATAATTACAAAGGAAAAGACTAGAAAAGTGCAATAAAAAGCAATGAAAGAAGAAATGTAAAATAATACCAAAAAAAAAAAAAGTCAACAGACCACATAGTGAAACCAATAAGTCAAAGCAAAGTTATTGAGGAAGGCTAAAACCAAATATGTGGGCAAAAGTATACCAACACATCCAAAAGTAAAGGTTGTCAAGAACTAAGAAGAATGAAACTTTAATCTACTTGAAAGTTATAACAAATTATCTTGTCATTTTCTTACTTGCTTGAAGAAGACAAGGACTTCTAGGTTAGAGACAAGACATTATCATGCAAGAATCAAGAGTAGGCATTAACTTAATTCATATTGTCTTCCCTGGCCTCTCAAGCACTAAGAGACTTGATAGAGAAAGGTGCGTGCAACACAGGCAGTGGATGTGTAACACAGCCGAAGAGCCATGAATTTAGGGAATCTAGACTTTTATAGTGAGCTTTCTGAACTTTGCTTTGGAAAGAGAGTCATTCATTACAATAGAGAGTAAACCAACCAGCCCTTTGCTCCACAAACAGGCACATTCTCTACAACACATTCTCAAAGCCGCTCACTGTATGTTTTAAGTGCATCTTGCTGAGGGAGGGATTCCTGATCTAGGACAGGGATGGCCAATGCTAAGCAGATGATAGCAGTTTATTAATCACATCTGCTCTCAGCCTAGAGGAGGACAGAGCAGACACAGCATGGCATGCAGAGCACTCAGGGGTTGTGTGGAGCAGAGGGAGCAAGCAGGGGTAATATAAGGCTGATTTTATAGTATTAAAAAATGGAGTAGCCTCTGGTTCCTGTGGCGTGATGTGGTGAGTCATTTGAATAATTCTGTGGGTGCAAGGGAACTGAAACCAGCTATGCAGGGACAAGTGAACTTGTGGCAAGTCACCAGGGTAAAGAAGGTTGTTTGTCTGGGGGCCTTTTTAATGGGAGTAGAATGGGAAGGGGAATGTGTGATGAGAACATTCAAGGACCTTTTGTTTTCCCAAGATGTCAAGGCAGCACGTAATTATTGGCCTTAAATTTAGGACTTAAAGTTCAATATCTTCAAAAAGTTAATTGAGAAAATATGCAACTGGTAGAAACTCTGTTTGCAAGACTACAGAAATATAAGTGATTGAAGCATAATTGTGTTCCAAGAGGGATCATAATCCTAAATTAGGAAGGCTTAAAATTCATATGCAAAAACATTAAGCTTGAAAATAAAACATTTACCCCCATTGACACCGTTAACTGATATTTTTGGGGAGGGGGCACAAAGGAGCGAAAGGAATACAATGAAGTAAAGATGGTCTTTTCAACAAATGGTGCTGGGAACAACTAAACAAAAAGACTAAACCTTTAAAAGGACCATTTTTATTTTGTCTGCAACACATACCTGCAAACACAAATTTACTAAATTAGTGGTTTTCCTGGTTAAAATTTGCATGACGTGGTAAAATTTTCCAGCTGAAACCTCTTTTCTGCAACGAATACGTTTTCACTCTGTTTTCATAATTCTTTCAGATATCATGTTCATTTTTTGTCCTGACAATTTACCTTTTTAAAAATGGGGATACTTTTACTTCATTATACCGGTTCAATTTATTTTCAATCCAAAACTTTATTGCTTATTTATTTATTTATTTATTTGTCTTTTTAGGGCTGCACCCATAGCTCCTGGAAGTTTCCAGGCTAGGGGTCCAATCGGAGTTACGGCTGCTAGCCTATGCCACAGCCACAGCAATGCCAGATCCCTGCTGCATCCGCGACCTACCACACAGCTCAGGGCAACACCGGATCCTTAACCCACTGAGCAAGACTAGGGATTGATCCCACATCATCATGGATAAAACTTGGGTTCCTAACCCGCTGAGCCACAATGGGAACTCCCAAATCTTTACTGCTTCTAATTTCAGTGGTTTTATATCTTTTTTTTCCTTATCATAGGAATGTATTTTACTTTGAAACTTTTATCCTAGTCACCCCCCCCTTTTTCTTCCCCAAATAAAACACCAATTTTGCCTTTGGTCTTTTTTTAGCTGCCAGCCTATACCACAGCCACAGCAACGTGGGATCCAAGCCACGTCTGCGACCTGCACCACAACTCATGGCAACGCCGGAACTTCAACCCACTGAGCAAGGCCAGGGATCGAACCCACAACCTCATGGTTCCTAGTTGGATTCATTAACCACTGCGCCCGACGGGAACTCCTGCCTTTGGTCTTTTGGCATAAAAATTATCTTTATTTTTCTTGCTGAATTATGCTTAATATTGCATTTATTTCCATCAACAAATTTACATTTCTGTGTGTGTGTGTGCAAATGTTATTTCATTTTTTCATGCATTTTACTCTTTTTTTTGGTCAATCTCAAGTGAAGATAAATGTATTCTGAGCTAGACAAAAGTGGATTTTTTTTTTATGTTGATGCCCAGTTTATCTAGCACCACCAAGCAGTTTTTTCTCCCACTGAACTAAAAATTTCCTGAATCTAAGATCTACTGTATCCTAATCCCTAAGAGTGTGTGTCCATTCAAAGGAAAATTAGTTATTAATAAGAATAATGAAGTATGGATTGTATTACAACATGGGTGCACCTTGAAATCATCATGCTAAATGATAGCAACCAGTCACAATGGACCACATCTACTGTATGACTCTATTTATATGGAATGTACAGAATAGGTAGATCTATAGAAACAGAAAGCAGATTGGTGATAGCTATGGAATGAGGTGGGATGAAGAAAAAGAGTTAAGTGCTAATTGGGTTCAGGGTTCTTTGGGAGTGATGAAAATTTTTCTGAAATTAGATAGTAGAGATGGTTACATAACTGCAAATATACTAAAAACCAGTTAATTGTACACATTAAAAGAGTGAATTTTATCTATGTGAATCTTGATAACATTGTGTGTGTCTCTCTCTCTCGTGTGTGTGTGTGTGTATGTGTATTAGAATTATATGATAGAGCAGCCAAACAGAAATAGAAGCTTATGTCAGTTTTTGCAATATGAAATGACATTTACTCACAGTTTCCATATTGAAGGACTTCCAAGACCCAGAATTTATCCGTTATAATAGAGTCTAGGTCTCACTGGGAAATGATACTGCAAAAAACACCTCAAATATATGCAGGAGATAGTCATTCAATTATTTTTAAAACCCAGGATTTCCTGTTGTGGCACAGCAGAAAAAAATCCGACTGGGATCCATGACGATATGGGTTTGATCCCTGGCCTCTCTTGGTGGGTTGGTGATCCGGCATTGCAGTGATCTGTAGTATAGGTCACAGACTGGGCTGGGATCCCACGTTGCTGTGGCTGTGGTTTAGGTCAGCAGCTGTTACTCTGATTTGACCCCTTGCCTGGGAACTTCCACATGCCATGGATACAGTCCTAAAAAACAAAAATTAAAAATTAAAAAATAAAAACCCAGTTATTTACCGAAATGACTGTACACTTGGAAAGAGCAATACCTCGACACTTTGAGGTCTGTTATTACACGGTAGTTTTTCTTACCTGGTATTTCCCACAGGGCCACCTGGGTTAGAGTGCAAGCTTAGTGAGGCTAAATGCTGGCTCCAGTCTATTACATCATGCATCCCAGGGGGCTGTGGTTGTACCCCTCATTATTTCTCTTAATCTTAATTGCAATGAAATCTGTCGTAGCTGGCAGAGTCCCCACAATAGCTATTTGACCTATGAATATTTTGCTTTATGTGGTAAAGACCAAGCAGAGGCCCCTATAACTAAATTCTCTGTCCCCAGCCAAGACTATATATTATAAACAAAACAACACCCCTATTTTAATGACAAAGATAAGCATCCTTTTCAAAGAAAAGGACACAGGAGGACTGATTCTATTCTTACCACAATTAAGTCACATGTGCAGCATCTGCACAAATCCAATAAATTTTGATGGATAAGGTATACTTAAACTCGTGCCCATGTGTTAGCCTTGATAAAACAGATCAAGTTTCTGGTGTTTCAAATGCACCTATTGAAGCAGAAAATGTGTTCTTTCAATCTCCATCATTAAAGAAGATCAAGAAACAATTCACTTTTGTGTGGGAAGAACAGCAGTGCACATTCAGCACCATGGTGATCCCTCTGTTCTCTAACTTAATGTCTTCCCAGGGTCTTGATGATATAAATCCCTAAACTTTCCAATGCTGGAGGATGGGAAAAAGAATAGTGGACTGAACACCCTCAGAAGTATATGTCTGCTGGAGCTCCCTGGTAGCTCAGAGGGTTAAGGATCCAGAGTTGTCACTGCTGTGGCATGGTTTTGATCCCTGACCCTGGAACTTCTGCATGCCATGGGTATGGCCAGAAAAATAAAAGAAGTATCTGCCTGCTAATAGCATTGGAGGTGAACCTTCAGGAACAAATCGCTGAAGAGAAGCCTCTTCAACCAGCATCCCTGCCTCCTGGATACCTTGAGCTTTTCCTGTTGGAAGACCAGCAGACAAATAAGAACCACAGTGCAGAGTGTATTTATCATTTTGAGGAGACAGAGTTTCTGCAGTAGACTGGAGGAAAAGAGTAGTATATGTTTTGAACTCAAAGGACTCATTGTGGTATCTGTTACTTCAGTTCTGTGAGAACCATGAATAGGCACCTGAGGCAGCAACAGCAGCAAGTGCAGCACAGTCAAAGGCTCAGATCTCTCAGGGAGGAGGGTCTGGAACAGCCCTGTGGCGAGCATCCTCCACCAGCTGAAATATTGGCTGGGGGTGAAGGGAAGCTGGAGCAGGTAGTAAATAAAGATAAGACATCTTCATAAGAGGAAACTAACATTTCAGCAACACTCCTGAATAAGTCATTTAGAGGGACTATGCCTGACCACTAGTTCAGAATTCTACAGAGTGGACTTAATTTGAGCAACAAGAAAATCTGAATTTCGAAGGGGATACTTTTCAGTGGATGCTTTTGGCTGCCTGGTACCAAGAACTTTTGCCTACCAATGATTTTTAAAGCACTAGATACTTCCATGTGAGTGGGAACTGAAACTAGTGGTGTCTCACTTTGGTGTTTTCCACAGATTTCAGATTTCTGCTTCAGGACTTTCTCTGTAGCAGTGAGCGTTCACTAAGCTTGAAGGCAAAAGAAGTCTGTTACCTATGGGAAACTTCATTTTTCCTGGGGTAATTGTCAGATAATGTGGGTGAATCCTCATAGATAAATATCTACTTCCACCCTTTCAAAAGACAACTACAGCCACCTTTCTGGAATGGAATTTGTGGTTTTTATAGGAATAACCGTTTTGTTTTTTCTCCTTTCTTATTAATTCCTTCTGTTCCCTTGCACCTGCTCCTTCCAAATATTAGATTAGCTTAAGAAACTGCCTACAATTAGTCAATTTTAATTAATATTTTAGTTTATTCTGAAATATGGTAATTGAACAATAGTTTATACAGAATTGTTACAGAGGTAATCATGAGAGCTAATTAACACTAATTGAATTCTTATATGCTGTCTTTTCTCACAACTGAATATATATTAACTTAATTGCCCCACTTATTCTAATAAAATAGATTTTTTTTTGTCTTTTTAGTTCCACACCTGTGACATATGAAGGATCCTGGGCTAGCGGTTTAATCAAAGCTGTACCCACTGGTCTATGCCATAGTAATAACAATGTGGGATCTTAGCCGCATCTGCGACCTACACCTCTGCTCATGGCAACACAAGATCCTTAACCCACTGAGTGAGGCCAGGGATCGAACCTGAATCCTCTTGGATGCTAGTCAAATGCATTTCTGCTGAACTCCAGAGATAGCTATTATTATTATTAGTGTCATTTTATAGACGAGGAAACCAAGGTGGAAAGTAGTTAAGTAACTTACCAGGGCCACAAATGAAGACAAGAAGTGGTAGAAGCAAAGAGTTCCTGGCTCAGCCACAAGACCAGGAAATAAAAAAGTGAAGAAGTAGAAGTAGGGGTGTGTTGGGGGGTTTGCAAAGAAGGGAGAAGTTTAAAAACAAGTTTAAAAATGAGCATATCCAAGAATTCAAATAATCTCCCATTTGTACACTATGACTAAATGAATAGAATTTGTTGCAAATAGTTTATATCTATGATTCCTGATACAAAAAATAATCCATGGACCCTCATACTAAGAGTTCTCAATGTCATGGCTTCAAGTTGTTTTACCAATGCTATAGAGAATGCCATTTCATTCCATAATTCTGATTCAATTAATTATTTTCTATACAACTACCTTATACTTTACAGTTTTTCTTTGCTCATCTGTTCTTTTTTATTTTAGGTCAGCACCCACAGAGTTTGGAAGTTCCCAGGCTAAGGGTCGAATTGGAGCTGTAGCCGCTGGCCTACACCTCTGCTCGTGGCAACAGTCATAGCAATGCCAGATACAAGCCATGTCTGCAACCACAGCTCATGGCAATGTGGTATCTTTAACCCTCTGAGTGAGGCTAGGGATGGAACCTGAATTCTTATGAATGCTAGATTTGTTTTCACTGAGCCACGAAAGGAACTCCTCCTGCTCATCTGTTAAGGAGGTAAACACCCATGTCTTCTTATGATCTTGCATATCCAAACCCTCTCTGCTTCTCAAGCTGTCTTCAGTTCTCCCTGCCTCACAGAGCCTTTCTTGATCCTAAGGATGGAACTGAGCTCTCTCAATGCTGACTTCCCAATGCACTTTATCTGTGTTTCAGTTTTAAGGCATTTATAGTTGTATTATGTATGAATGTAGTTAATATCTGGTCTTAAATGTTTAATCCTTTCTTTCGTCCTTTTCCAATAGTGCTTAGCCTGGTGTTTTACATAGAGTAGTATTTGGGGAGGAAATAACTATTGACAGAATAGGCATAATAAACAAGGATTTCAATTAGATTTGCTCTGTGACGCCTTAGATTCAATAGTAGTATTCATTAAATATGCTATAATGGCAAAAATATGTAAGGACGGCTACTCAAGTGAAATTTCCTTTTGCAAATTGTAAATACTATTTCCTAATCTTAATTGTCGGCTTCTCACAGCAAGGATAAGAATCATTTATACCACATGGACTATAACTTGTTTAAATAACTGTGGTTCTCTAATAAGAAATTATTGCTTTTGTTGCCTATTTGAAAATATTTTTTTCAAAAATTCAGTATTGGATAAGGAGTATTTGTACTATATTTTCTCTGTGTCCAATAAATATCACAATGGAAATATTTAAGTCATATTACATTTTTTATCTCTTTTATATGCTATTCTAAATATATAAATAGTATGAGAATGAATGTAATATTGTGAAGTTACATATAAAAAGAGAATTACTTTAAACCTATTGAACCAAGGTGTTCAGGTTCAAACACAGAGCAAATTGTGATGCAGCAACCCTTTAGTGTGGAAGTAAACTGTGCTGATGGGACTCAGGTTGCAGAAATCCCGAAACTTGCATGTGTACAGTGGAGAAGGGGGAAACCAGTAGACACTCTATCAGTTTTCAAGCACAATTTTCATGTTCAACAGACTCAATCTCCAAAAAGGAATTTACAGACAATGGCAAGTATTCACTTCAGACAAAATATCAGGTATTATTTGTACAATGCTTATCCATATGGATCAGGACTGAAGTCAGTGAAGGTGGAATTGTAAAGATCGAGTTCTGGTGTTAGCACTTTAATAAAAGCAGCTTTGATTTAGAACTGACACAGCTATGATTCAGATCTGAAATTCAGCTAGATTACTGTGATGAAAACCCAGTTGTATTAATCAGTCAACCATAACTGGCTTTAGGAAATGATGCAGTTTAGAAGACATGGAAACATCTTGTTCTTTCATAAGAAAATCAATTCAGAAATAAAAAGATAACTGGAAAAACAAACAAACAAACAAAAAAATCCATTCCCTCCTGGGTATTTTTTCAATATAAGATTAGCTTATATACACACAAAGCTGTTAAAATTAAAAAATAAAAATACCTTCAAGTTGCAGGACACAAAAGTCAGTTGCATTTCTATACATTAACAATGAACTCTTGGAAAGGAAATTAAGAAAACAGTATCATTTACAATAACATAAAAAGAACAAAATACTTAAAAATAAATTTAAACAAGAAGGTGAAATACTTGCATATTGAAAACTACAGATCATTGATGAAAATTTTTAAAAATAAAAATGTAAATGGAAAGGCAGCTTGTGTTTATGGATTGGGAGACAATATTGTTAAAATGTACATATTCCCCAAATTGATCTACAGAATCAATGCAATTCTTATCAAAATCCTTATGCATTTTTTTACAAAAGTATAAAAACAATCCTATAATTCTTATAGAATCATAAAAGATGTTAAATAGCCAAAACAATCCTGAGACAGAATAACAAACTAGAGGTATCATGTTTCCTGAATTCCTGATGTATTACAGAGTAATGGTAATTAAAACAATATGGTAACTGCCATTCAAAGCAGATATATAGGCCAATAGAACAGAAAAGAGGGCCTGAAAACAAACTTGCTTATATACACTCAACTGATTGTCAACAAGGGCACAAATAAAACATAATCAGGAAAGGATTCAATAATTCTTTCAACAAATGATTTTGGGAAAACTAGATGTCCACATGAAAAATAATAAAATTGGGCCCCCATCTTAAACTATTCACACAAGTCAATTTAAAATGGATTAAATATTAAAACATAAGACCTGGAACTGTGAAACTCCTAGGGGAAAATATAGGTTAAAAGTTTCATGAGTTTGTGCATGGCAATAATATCTTGGATATGACATCAAAATCATATACTACAAAAGTAAAATTAGAAAAATATGAGGCTACATTAAGCCAAAAATTTTCTACACAGCAAAAGAAATAATCAAGAGTGGAAAAGCAATCTATAAAATGAAAGAAAATGTTACAAACTATCTGGTAAGGAATTTGTTATAGACAATGCATCTGCACAAAAGACAATATGATGTTATTAGGAAGCAGGGCCTTTAATAAGTAATGATGATTGGATGAGCTCATGAAGGTAGAGCCCACATGAATAAGATTAATGCCCTTATATAAGTCCTGAGAGACCTTACTCTTCCTCTCTGTTCTCTGCCAAAGTTTAAGAGGACCTTCACTGGAATAAACCATCCTATCATCCTGATCTTAAACTTCTGGGCTTCAGAACTGTAAGAAATAAATTTGTGTTGTTTATAAGCCACCTAATCTATGCTATTCAGTTATTGCTGTCCAAATAAACTAAGACAAAAATTAATATTCAAAATACATCAGGAACTCCTAAAACTCCATAGCAATAATGATAAAAATAAGCTCAATTAAAATGGGCAAAGAACACAAATAGATATTTCTCCAAAAAATACATACCAATGGCATGAACAAGAGCCCCCCATCATAAGGAAATGCAACTGAAAACCACAATGAAGTAATATGACCCCTCTTAATATGGTTAGTATAAAAAAAATAACTAAATGAATGAGATTAAAACTATGACGAGTGTTGGCAAGGATGTGGAGAAACCAAAACCTTCTGCATTGTTGGTGAGACTATAAAATGGTGAGACCATTACGGAAACCATTTTCAAGAGGGACATGGTGTGTATACAATGCTATTAGCTAGTTTTTGTACCTGGACTTCTTATCAATAAATTCTAAACCTATACCATACTTTAAGTTGATTTTTTTCCATATTTCTGTAAATGTCTGGATTTTTGAGTCATGTACATGAAGGTCTTGAATTTGTTTTTTTAAAATATTTATATTACTTTTGATTTTAAAGCAATTTATAATTGTATAATTCCAAATGGAATCAAACTGACCAAACTCAGCCTATAAAGTAAGTGAGAAAAAGAAAATGTTATTAAGAAAATAATGAGAGCAAATACTTTTACCATACTGTACTGTATCAATACCATAAGTTTATAGCACCTATTTATAGGATGGGTCATTGTCAGTACCTACATCAATATTTGATTATATGATACAAAATAACGAAGACATTATATGTATTAATAACATTAGACATCATAAAGGAAAAGATAATGTGAATTTTTTTATAGGCATAATAATTCATACACTGATAACAAAGAAGCAGCAATATGACTGCTTTATGGTAGGCTAGTGTAATCTATATGATTGCTTCAAAATATCCTAGCCTATATACTAATGAATGAGTCATTTTAACATTTTCTATTGCATATAGTATTATAGTCATATTCATAATACAGTATTGGGAACTTAAAAAAAAATACCTGTACTGATAGGCTGATATACAGCTTCTCCAATTACTAGAGAGAAGGGGGCTTACTGTGATGTAATGTGATTCTTTGAGAGCAGAGTTATAAAACAGTAAGAAAGCTAACACATCATTAGTTTTATATTCAATATCATTCACCTTATGCCTAGGTAAGGATAGGCTGTCCACTTCAATACAAGTCTAGCACACAATGTGCTACATGATAAATGATGGTGTTGATAACACAAAAATGTCTCATTCACTTCTTGCTGTACATTTCTTAGATTTTCACATGAAGGCACACACACAGCAGATAACTTTATTAAGTATGAAGCATAATGATTATTAACTGTTCATTAAGTGGAAGTGGATCATCATAAAGGTTTTCATACTCACTTTGAGTAAGCTGAGGAGGCAAAGGAGGAGGGGTTGTCTTGTCTCAAGGGTGACAGAGGTGCAGGAGGTAGCAGGGAAAGCAGGAGAGGCAGGAGCACTCAGTGTTGCTTTACTGAAATGCAGTCATAATATCTGTCTGCCTAGCTGTTTCACACTTACATTTCTCTAAAAATCTTTCTATACAGTACCAATTCTTTCACTGCTTTGGTTTCAGTGACCGTATCATTGAAGCATCCAAGTCATAAAATAAATCAAAAGCAGTTTTAAATAATTGGAACAGTTCTGCAAGATTGACTGATGTTAATTTTATTTCTATCACTGCTTTTCCTACATCTCTTCCTCCTTGACTGGCCCTTGTTTAGAAGTACTAATCTTCTGTTAATTCCTCTGGTGTGATGTTTAATAATTCTTGAATTTCTCCAAGATCCGTATCTTGAAACCATTCACCCCCCCACTTTTTTGTCTTGTCTACAATCTCCTTCAAAATTGTCCTGATTGCTGTGTTGTAAACCCTCTGAAATCATGCACAACATTTGCACATATTTTTTTTCCAGCAGGAATTTGTTTTGGGGGACTGATGATTTTCATAGATTTTGCTGTAACAATGATGGCATCTTCAATTGGTGTAATACTTCCAGACTTTCATGATGTTTTCTCTATCAGGGTTCTCTTCCATAGCACTGACAATCCTTTCAAGATAGTATCAAGTATAATGAGACTTGAAATCTTTGTGACCCCCCTTCTAGAGGATGAATTAGAGACATTGATTTGGGGGGCAAATAGACAACTTCAGTACCATTGGTGTTAGACTCATAGAGTTGTAGGTGTCCAGGGATATTGTTCAATATAAAAAGAACATTAAATGTTAGTCCCTTACTAATAGGGTAATTCTCGACTTCAGGAACAAAGCACAAGTGGCCTAATTCAGAAATGTAAAGTTATCCTTGTCCAGGCTCTCTCTTTGTGCAATCAAAAGACTGGTTGTCTTTTCCCTTAAAGGTTCAGGATTAGCAGCTTTAGAGAGAAGGGCAGTCCTGATCATAAATCAACTGCATTTGCACGAAAAAATAGGATTATCTTCTCCCTTCCTGCCTTAAATCCTCACTTCTCATTTTTACTAATAAATGTCCTGTTTTTCTGTCCAGAATAGGGCAGTTTCATCTGCATTAAAAATCCGTTCAGGCACATGTCCTTTCTCAACAGTGTTCTTGATGACATCTGGGAATTTTTTTTCTGTCTATCAGTCTATAGAAGTTGCTTATCCTGCTACTTTTATATTTTTTAAACCAAATCTCTTTCTAAAATTATTAAACTATCCTATGCTGGCATTACAATCTCCAGTTTCATATTCTTCACCTTCCTTTTGTTTTAAGTTGTTTTATAATGACTTCACTTTTTTCTCAAATCATACCTGAGTCTATAGACATGCCTTTCTTATATCAATCCTGCACTCACATAAAAGTTCCATTTTCAGTATGAAAATAGAAAAATATTAAATAATTTGCCTAAAATTTCACTGCAATTAGAAAGTCAGTGAAAGATTGAAAACTACATCTTAAGGTTTTTCTGTCAAAAATTAAGTTATATAAAATATGTTGGCAATATTATTACAAAGTTCATTTTGGGATTAAATAGGAACAAGTCAAAGGATATGAAGATAGTGGTGATGGCATTGACCAAGATAAAAATTACATAAACGAACACACTGAATTTAATTATCCACATGACACACGCTTTTAGAACTATGAATAGTATAGAGAGCAGTATCGTACTTTACTTGCAGCATGATGTAGTGAAAAGTAACTTGGTATCAGCTTAAGAAGAGAATTTAAATCTAAGGTCTTCCATGAATTAGCAAATTATCCATCTTAAATAAGTACTCTCTTCCTTCTCTCTACTTTGGGGGTAACAATACCACTTGTATTTGGTCGGGAAGTCATGACTCACTGTACACAAAGTACCTGGCTCAGTGGTGATTTCACAGGAAGAGAAAAATAAAATACTTGATGGTAAGAGTGATGATGAAGATAGTGGTGATAAAAATGATGGTGAAAAGGCAGTGATAACCATCACTACAAAATATATAACTTAATTCCAGATAGGACAGACTATATCTCCAAACTTGGGTAAATAATTGCTTTTCAGAATTTAACTTCTCTTTCATATTGTACACATTATTACATGTTTTACATTTTTACAATGATTTTTTGCTTCTGGTTCAGTCTTATTGATTGTATTTGGAAAATAAACTCTTTAGGTGGATTAAGGATCATGACTTATAAGTCTGATGATGATAGGCATCTTAAAAATTAAATGATATTATGTCTAAAGGAGCAATACATATGTATGACTTTTTGAGGCATGTGGGATGGTGAAATAGGTTTTGATTTGAGAAGAAACTGCATCCTTTGATGTAATAGAGAGAGTTATGAAAATTCTTTTTTCAATTAGATAGTGAAACCATGTGACAACAGTTACATTTAGGAACCAGAATCCACATAGTTATAATAAGACTATTAAGTAATCATACCTATTTATTAAATCTATTTTTGTCATCTGCTTGCTGACACACATAAACAGAGACTTAGCATTAAATATCTTAGATATTTATAGGATATAATCTATTCTATAGGACAGAAGTGACATTTTTAAGTATGCTATATATATTGTTCTCTTCTTTTTTGAAGATCATAAAATAAAAGTATATATCCTGGATAAAACTAGCAAGAGAGGCATCTAACTATGGGACTTAAACTTTCAACCACATAGTTAACATATGCTGGCACCTAGAAGACATAATTAACAAGCACAAATACTATTCTGTGGAGTCTGCTTTATTGATAGTTCTCTAAAAACACATAGTGCTTTATAACACTACCCGTAATAAACAAGGCAGCTACCAGCAAGAGTTGCCAACTCTCTTGAAGATCAGTTAGTAAAACCCACCATAATGCTCACACATGACACCATGTTTACCTCAAAAATCTCTCATTCTCAATCTAAAAATAGAAAGACATTCTAGTTAGGAACAACATGGCCCCATCTACTTCCTCCCGATGCAACCGATTTGTCATCAAGAAATATACATCAAAATGTAAAATTGCATTTGTTTTCTATATTCAAAACCAAATAGAATGGAGACTTGAGGACACTCTCCAGATAATTCATGGGGAAATCTTGTTACCGATCAAAGCTATGGGTAAAAAATTTTAAATAAAATAAGCATTACTTCACCTGGTAATTATTTCAAATTTATTTAACTTTGGTTTTTAAGTCATACTAGAAAGCTAAATATATTCATATTACTTTTAAATTCTATAGAGAACTACATAAGTATGACTTTTTGAGACAGTGGGGTACAGGTGACAAAAAAGAGATACCCTTACACCAACTCTTCAATATTGAGAGACAAAAGGTAGATTTCTGCAGGGTCATAGTCTACCAGAAAGTTCTGAGAAAATGTCCTGGAGAATAGCATGCAAACATGCTCAGCCCCTTTTCTTAGTTCTACTTTTCACCTTTTCGGAGAGATACACATCCTCTGCCTTGTGAAGAAAGGTACTGGTCAACACATTAATACTAGATTGTAATTTTTCAGAAGTTTAATTAGAAGCTAAAAAGCAAATTGAACTATTTTTAAAAAAACTTCCTTCTCATCTTTATACACATCTTTTCATGGAAGTGCTTTTCTGATAAATTATTCATTTTAATTTTTGTGTGTATGTGTCTTTTTGTCCTTTTAGGCCCGTACCCACAACATATGGAGGTTCCCAGGCTAGGGGTCGAATCGGAGCTGTAGCCACTGGCCTACACCAGAGCCACAGCAATGCTAGATCCAAGCCATGTCTGCAACCTACACCACACGCCAGATCCTTAACCCACTGAGCGAGGCCGGGGATCAAACCCGCAAACTCATGGTTCCTAGTCGGATTCGTTTCCTCTGCGCCACAATGGGAACTCCTATTCATTTTAATTTTAATAGTGATTGAATAAGGCACTATACTACAAAGAGTGTTGCTTTTAATCAATATTTTTTGATCTAGGGGAGCATTGGAGACCCTGTAGTCAATAATCAAATTTTAAAGTAAAAAAATACAAGCCTTGGAAAATTCAGCAAGCTTTTTGTTGTCATTGTTGTTGGTTTGTTTGTTTTTTTAAGGCTGCATCTGCAGCATAGGGAGGTTCCCAGGCTAGGGGTCAAATCAGAGCTACAACTGCCGGCCTACGCCACAGCCACAGCCACAGCAGTGTGGGATCTGAGCCACTTCTGCAACCTACACCACAGCTCATGGCAACACCAGATCCTTAACCTACTGAGCAAGGCTAGGGATCAAACCCTGCAACCTCACGGTTCCTAGTCAGATTTGTTTCCACAGTGCCATGACAGGAACTCCCAAATTCAGCAAGTTTTAGTTATAATATTAACAAGTGCAATTTCTGCATATTTTTTTAAAAATCACTTTATTTTTCAAAAGTAGGAAAATAAATGTGTATTTTAGGGGATATTTTGAAAATGTGGCAACTATCTTTTCTTTTCCATGGAAAAAGTGCATTGTTATTTCTAGAAAAGAGAAATCTTTTACGCATTTATATATGTAAGAAATTATTAGATTGCACTAAAAATAATTACAAACATTGAGGTAAATTTTATGAAGGCATGAAGAAAATAATAAACTTTTGTCATTTAAAAATGCCCAATAATGCAAAGTATGAATGAGATCCAGAATTGTTTCCACGAGGGTTCCTTATAAGAAGATTAAGGAGAGATCAGCCAAGATGGCAAAGTAGAAAGACCCTGAGCTCATTTCCTGTCAGGAGCTCATCAAAATAACAGCTATGTGCAAAACACATTTAAAAAATACCAGAATTTCCCAGAAAAGGTCTACTACTAAAGAAATAAAGAAGAAACCACAGCGAGATGGGTAGGAAGGATGGACTTAAAATATAATCTATCCCCATATCCCCTCTTGGTGGATGGCCCACAAACTGGTGAATAATTATAATGCAAAGATTCTCCCATAGGAATTAGAATTCTGAGCCCCACTTTAGGCTCCCCAGCCCAGGGTTCCTATATTGGGAAGATGATCCCCCAAAACATTTGGCTTTGAAGGTCAGCAGGGCTTAATTTTGGGAACCCACAGGGACAGGTAGAAATACAGACCTCACTCTTAAAAAGTGCACACGCAATCTCACATACTCTGTGACACAGGGCAAATGCAGTAATTTGAGAAAAGTGTGGGCCAAACTTACCTGCTGATCTTGGAGAGTCTCCTAGAGAGGTAGGGGTAGCTATGGCTCATCCTGGGGACATAGATACTGACAGAGGCTATTCTTGAGAGCTCTTTTTACCATGTGGATACTCCCCTTATCTTATAGTGCCAACCTGGTCCTACACAACAGCCTGTAAGCACCAGTGCTGGGCTACCTCAGGCCAAGCAAGTAACTTGGCAACAACACTGCCTCACCCATCAGCCAACAGGCTGCCTAAAGCTTTCCTGAGTTCAAAGCCACATTTAGACATATCCCTAGGCAGAGGGCCAAGGGCACAGCTACCCTAGCCAGTGGGAAAGTACCAACTTCAGAATCCTCTGGGATTTGGTCCTGCCATCCAGGAAGCCTACTCTAGCCACTGGACTAACCTCACCTACCAAGGAACATACAGCAGACTCAAGAAAACCACAGCCCTGTTATCTGTGGGCCCAGCCTGCTCAGAGAAAACCAGACACTACCCTGAGTACAGCTGGGAATGTAAATTTGTACATCTGGTGTAGAAAAGAGTGTGGAGGTTTCTCAAAAAACTAAAAAAAATAAAGATAGTGCTACCATATAAACCAACAATTTCTCCCCTTGCTACATATCTGAAAAATAAAATAAAATAAATAAAAACAAATAACCCGCCCACTAATTTAAAAAGATACATGCACTCCAGTGTTCAGAACAACAAAATTTAGATATAGAAGCAACCTAAGAATTCATCAACAGATGAATGGGTAAAGAAGATGTGGTAGTGGTAGTGATGCTTACAGTACATAATTTATTCAAAATTAATGTGTTAAGTAGGAAATTTTAAAAATCTGAGGGAAAGACAAGTAACTGATTGAAATACCCCTTCCCCTCCTACGCATAAAGGCAGGTATTTTCCAGTCACCTGGAGTTTGGTTTGACTAAATGATAGATTTCTAGTCAAATAAATGTAGGTGGAGGGAAAGAGCTTCATTCCAAGATGGCCCAGAGATATTCCAGAACAATTTCTGTGTTTTCACTTCTGTCTGACTCCATGTGTATCACCCTTCCTGGACGGACATGTGACAACCCGTGTTGTAGACAGTGTAAGCTCAAGATGTAAGCAGTCTCCAAAAATAAATAAACAAATTAGTTTATAAAAAGAAACAAAAAACAATGTGAGCAGCAGTCTGGATTCCTACCTCACTACGTACAAGAGATCCATCTGACCAGGAACACCTATGTTGACTTGACTCCCCTATGCGCAGTACATGATCTATTATTTTAATCCATTCAGATCACATTGCTTTCATTACTTCAAATTGTAATAAAACCATGTTTGTTTAGTTTTAGATAAGCCATACCCCGAATTAAGGAAATATCTTAAATATTTTCTCTATACACCATGCTGCGTTAGATAAAGAAGATGAAAAACATTTCCTCGTGTTGTTTTGTGGTTGCTGATTTTTAATCAAGATGAATTTCTGGAAAACCATATTGAATTTGACCCTTATAGGAAGTTAATCTGTACTTTTATGAAAAGGGAGCCAAGGAAAGTTTTATTTAAATTATACTTTACTACTCATTGATAACATTTCTAAGAAGTTATTAACAACCCTTCTCCTGCTACAAGTTAAATTAAAACAATAATTACACCTCACAAAGGTCTTCTCTAAATTGAGTTTAAAAGGCAAAATCTGAAGCCCTGTAATTTTTAATCTTTCCCTGTGTTCTGTGTACTGACTTTACTCAGTCTCCCTTAGTAAAGGCCAGGCTTGACTTTACATGCCATCCCCTTGTCTCCATGTTAATACTTTGATTTTGTTTGTTTATTAAAATGTATATACCTTTCTTTCCTGGTTGTTAGATGCCAGCTGGCACTGTCAGTTACTATTGTTTCTCAACTGTCTGCCTGACATCCCATTGCTTCAGGCTGGCTGACAAAATGTCCTTGAAGCTTTTTATTTGACCTCCTTATTTCATTTCCTCAATTAGTTTATCATAAACATATAGAATACTTGCTTGTCAAAGAAAATCTCACTTTTTCCTCATATAAGTTAATATACAATTTACATGGATTGAATCCTAAAAAGATTTGGGTTACATATTAGTCCTGTAGTCCCCAAAATTTGTTTACTTACTCCATTTTCAATAAGTTAATTTTCTAGCATAAAACCAAATACAAGTTTATTTAATTTTATAGCATATATAAAACATACACTCACACACATACATATATATATACACGTACACAAACATAATGTACATTGTACAATATACCCCAAAATTAAATGAAAAGAATAAATAATACATGTATCTTCCAAATACATTTTTTTTAACTAAAAGTTCCTCTCTTTGCTCATACTAGCAAATATTTGTAGCTGGAATAATAATTATAGTGAGAACAATAATTTTTATTCAATTGATCTAAAAACATAGTCATAATGGATGCTGTGGTTGAAAAGGTTATGTTGGTCATATAAAAGAAAGGCTCTGTTAGCTATAAATGTTATAATAAATTTATAATCATATGAACCAATAATTGACAAATTTATTGGTTTAGCTAGTAAATTTCCATCCATTTAAAAATTAATTATTTATTTTAAGTTTTATTGAATTATAGTTAAGTTATAAAGTTGTGATAATTTCTGCCATACAACAAAGCGAGCCAGTCATACATACACACAAATCCATTATCTCTTAGATTCCTTTCCCCCATAGATTATCACAGAATACTGGGTATAATTCTCTGCACCACAGTAGGTTCCCATTGGCCAATCATTCCATATACCTCAATGTGAATATGCCAATCCCAAACTCCCAGTCCATCCTTCTCACCAACCCCTTACCTGTCCTCATTGGTAACCATAAGCTTTTCAAAGTCTGTGTGTCTTCTTGTTTCTGTTCTGCAAATAAGTTCATTTGTATCTTTTTTTTTTAAGATTCCACATATTGGTGATATCATATGATGTTTGTCTTTCACTGTCTGACTAACTTCACTTAGTATGATAGCTTCTAGGTCCATCCATGTTGTTTCAAATGGCATCATTTCATTCTTTTTTTATGGCTGAGGAGTTGTATATACATACCACATTTTCTTTATCCACTCCTCTACTGAGGGACACTTAATTTGCTTTCATGTCTTGGTTGTTGTAAATAATGCTTCAACCAGCATTGGGTGCAATTATCTTTTCAAGTTATGGTTTTCTCTGGATAGATGCCCAGAAATGGAATTACTAGATTTTATGGTAGTTCTGTTTTTAGTTTTCTGAGGAACCTCCATACTGTTTTCCATAGTAGTTGCACCAATGTACATTCCTACCAACAATGTAAGATGATTCCCTTTTCTCCACACCCTTTCCAGCATTTATTATTTGTAGACTTTTTGATGATGGCCATTCTGGCCAATATAAGATGGTACATCATAGTAGTTTTGATTTTCATTTCTTGAATAATTATGTGAAGTGAAATATGCCAGACAGAGAAAGACAAACACTGAATGATATCACTTAGAGTCTAAAAATACGACAAACTAGTGAATATAACAAAAAAGAAGCAAATTCACAGATACAGAGAACAAATTAGTGGTTTTGAGGTGGGGGAGTAACTAACATAGGCATTGGAGGAGTGGGAGGCACAAATTATCAGGTGTTAAGATAGTTTCAATGTTGTATTGCACAGCACGGGGAATATAGCCAGTATTTTTTAATAACTAAATGTTGCTTAATCTTTAAAGACTGTATAAAGTTTGAAATTAAAAAAGTGCATTTATATGTGGTTGACAAAAAAAGTGTTTTATGGATTTCTGTCTTCAAATACAGTTAGAAGGATGCTGCACGGTAAAGTCAGAATAACATTGACTTTTCTCCCAGATTAGAGCCAAAGCATGTCCTTTACAAAGATGGAATTTCGTTGCTGTTGGCCATTTTTAATTTTTCCCCAAGTTCCTAAGGAGTTAAAAAAATAGGACAGTGAAGTGTATTAGAAGTAAAAATAAGATAAATAAGCAGTGTCTCTCTTTCACTTAAGGAAATAAAATATAAAAGTGTTTTCATCTTCCACAACATACTTTAAAACAAATCAGCTTGTCTTGACAACAGGATAACTTCAAGTCTCTGAGAACATCAAATACTGACAGCCTGAGGAGAAAAATAAAAGGGTAAATGTTCACAAAAAGGGAAAAAACAGGACAGATAGCATGCACAATTACCTTTGAACTAACGTTTAGATTTAGTTGTTCCCTCTTTGTCATCTTCCTTCAAAATATTTGTGTGCATATTCTACACAACACCGTTAAATCTACCTATGTTTAAGTAGCATTTCAGCATCTCTTTTCCATACTAATGAGAAATGTCTTTTAGGAAAGGAGTGTTTCTTTCTCATGACTGAAATCCTAAAAGTTTCTTTCTGGTATTAAAAATGTGTCTGTTTCATCTCTCTTTCTAGTCCTCAGATCCTCAAATTTGAGTTAAAAACCTCCTTGCAAAATAGCACATCACTCTCATTCTGTTTTGTTTTGTTTCATTTTACTTTTTAATATTTATTGTTTTTTTTTCACTTTAACACCAATCTGCATTTTCTTCCTTTCTGCATTTCACTCAATTTCCTCATTTTTAAGATGAACTAATGAGAGAGTAGCTAGCTATGCTGCAGCTAATGTGAGGAAACAGTGGAGTATAGTGGACAGGATGTTGAGTTTTCTCTAACATACTACATACATTTTTCTGTGTGGCTATATATATATATATATATATGTATATATATTTTGCTTTTTTTCTTTTTAGGGCTGCAGCTGAGACATATGAAAATTCTCAGGCTAGGAGTCGAATCGAAGCTACAACTTCTGGCCTAGGCCACAGCCACAGTAACACGGGATCTGAGCAACATCTGCAACCAAAACCAGGGCACATGGCAACCCCGGATCTTTAACCTGCTGAGCCAGGCCAGGGATTGAACACGCATCCTCACAGATCCTAGTGGGGTTCGTTACCGCTGAACCACAAAGGGAACTCCCAAAACAAGGTAATTTAAGTGCAATTTAATTTATAGGATATTAATTCAGAATTTATTGATTAATGGAGAATGACTAAAATATTATATTTCTTGTGATATGTGGAAACACACTTAGCACACATTTGCTCCAATTTAAAGTTAATCATAATGTAGTGATGAATTCCAAATATTTGTTTACTTCCACACATCTTTTTATTTGTATTAAAAAGTGATGTTTAAGTAAAGAGTGAACATCTTTAGGGGATTCTTATTACTCCAGGTGACAATCATTCCTAAAGTATGAATGCTTTTATTAAAGTACGAATACCACTGATGCATGGTAGGAACCCGATAAATGTCTTTGAAATTAATAAACTAATGGGAGCTCCCGTCATGGCTCAGCAGTAATGAACCCTACTAGTATCTATGAGGATGCGAGTTCGATCCCTGGCATAGCTTAGTGGGTTAAGGAACTGGCATTGCCATGAGCTGTGGTATAGGTAGCAGACATGGCTCAGATCCTGCATTGCTGTGGCTGTTGTGTAGGCTGGCAGCTATACCTCTGATTCAACCCCTAGCCTGGGAAGCTCCATATGCTGAGGGTGCAGCCCTAAAAAGACAAAAAAATAAAACCTAATGAATGCATAAAGACTAGGCATATTGTTAACTTCACTTATTTTTGCATTCTAACTTAGTAAGGAAAGGCTCTGAATTTTCCTTACACTTTTAATCAAATAACTTTTAAAATCTTGTAATAACAGCTAATGGCATTACATTTTACTCTTGCAGACTAAAATGATTGTGTTATTTTTATTATACTTTAATAAAGATAAATAACAGTCTATTTTGGACTTGAAATTTTTCAATCTAGAGAGTAAAGTTGTTTTTTAATAAATTACTTTTAAATAACTAAATTGCTTAAATTAAATACAGTGAAACAAGAGGCATTATTGAGCCAGCTGTTAGAAAGCAGGACTGTAATTTATATGGTTTAATTTGTCCAAGATTATAGTATACACTTAGATATTGAAGGAGTCTGGATTTGAACCTATACTTAAAAAAAAAGATTTATAAGGACAGTTCTTTTTATTATACCCTTGGAAATACTGAAACAAAATCAAATGTAGAATTACTGGTATTTTGCATTATTTGAAGTTTGAAAAATTAGATAAATCTATGGTTGATAATTGCAATAGATTTGTTGATGCTCTTTTACTCAGCAGCATTATTAATAATGACAGAAAGTACAGTCTGTAATGTATAGAGATCATTTACGTTCACATCACAAAATATCATGGTACAGGAGGGTGAGGAAGAGATGAGTGGATTGAGTAGACTAATTAGTAAACTGAAGTGGAGGCATAACTGGCAGCAATAATATTTCAGGATAGAAGCTTCAATCAATATAGTATAAATAATAATGCCTGTAAAACTGTGATAAAAATAACAAGTATGCTGAGAGGCAAGAACAGCTGCAAGCTGATTCAAGAAAAAATTTTTGACTATTTACAAGATTTATTTCTGGAGGTGCAAATCAATTAATAATATCGAGATTGAAATTTGACTCTTGCTTAAAGTGTAAACTACGTATGAAAAATTGTGGCTCACATGTATTATTCTCATTGATAAGTTAGTAATGCTAAAACTTACATTAAAATATGATTTTGGAAACCTGTTGTTTTTTTGAAAAATTTTTATGGAAAACAAGTAAGCAAATGTGGGATTTTTATAATTTTAATATAAACTTGTATTATGCATATTTTCATAAGCATATGTGTATGGATATATATTTACATAGATATATTAGGCTAAAAATATTTCCAAATCATTGATTTACATTAAAAGGAATTTCATGTTATTCTAATTCTAATACATTGCCAGTTAAATTAATTATCATAGGAAAATTAAAGCTATTGACAAAGGACTAAAATACAAAGATTATCAATATGTATTTTATCACAATGTGAGATATTTATAAAGCAGTTAAGGACAATTTGTGTGCCCAATGCTTGATAGCCAATATTTGGAACAATAATTTAGTGGTATTTTAACATTTTTTCCAGGAATTTATCAGTAGCTGAAAAAGAAACTGAATAAGATATAATTGATAAAGTGGTGAAAGCAGAGTTTAAAATTAAGCAATATGTAAGTAGGTCACAATAAAATATATCACTTCATAAAAAATTCCTATTCATTGATACAGATTGCTAAATCCCGTAAGTTCTAAACAAGTTTACAAAAAGAATCATGTGAAATAAATGAATAAGTTCACCTCTTAGAAGTTTGCTCAGCTATAAAATGAGCAGCAAATTTCAATTTCCTCCCCTGTCATCCTATGAAAAATGAGTTTTATTAGGGAAAGTGTTGTAAATCTTAGCTTACCACTTTAAAATGCATGTTTATTTGGCATTCTCAAAATATAGTTTCTACATTTCAAAATACTCATTTTAAAACTGATAATATATTATTATAACTAGTCCATTCCTAATTTTGACAAATATCTACCAAATCTACAATTTTCCAGCACTGTGCTAGTTTCTGATGATAAAATTTTATTAGTTTAAAAAATACTTTAAACTTTATAGGCCCATTTAAACATAAAATATTTTAAAATTATGTATTAGCATAAACAATGAAGATGGTTTGATTGCAATTTTATCTTAACTCTAACAATTTTGTTAATGAAAACTATTTTATATTTTATACATTAGAAATATGTACATATCAATAAATTAATTTTGGTATTAATACCTATAGATATAGAGGACTGTAAAATTGCTTACTTTTTAGTATTTTGAAATAGAAATAAAAATATTCCATATTATTATTAAAGTTTAATGTTAATAATTTTATTTTGAAAGAAAAAGAGGTTTCATGTTAAATATAACAAATACATTTTATAACACAATAACTTTTGGGAGGTCTCTGGTGGCCTAGCAGATAAGGATTCTACATTGTTACTGTTTTGGCTCAGGTTGATTCCCTGGCCTCAAAAATTCCACACACCATAGGTGCCTTTAAAATATCACCCAAAAACAACAACAAAAAATTCCAATAACTTTTCATATGTTATTGAACTCTTTGAATAACATTGTTGTCATTGTTTTGTTTTGTTTTTTTTTTGCTATTTCTTGGACCGCTTCCGCGGCATATGGAGGTTCCCAGGCTAGGGGTCCAATTGGAGCTGTAGCCGCCGGCCTACGCCAGAGCCACAGCAACGCAGAATCCGAGCCGTGTCCGCAACCTACACCACAGCTGACGGCAACGCCGGATTGTTAACCCACTGAGCAAGGGCAGGGACCAAACCCACAACCTCATGGTTCCTAGTCGGATTCGTTAACCACTGCGCCACGACGGGAACTCCTCATTGTTGTTTAAAGATGCCTTTATGTAGTTTCTATTTTCCACCATCTTTTTATAAAATTATACGTATATTGGTGTTTTATTTTATAGTAAATTTTTAGGATACTATACTATATACAGAGTATTTCAACATTAATTTTCTCATTTGATGTTTAAAATAGCCCTGTAATTTGGATAGTACTAATATAATTATCGTAACTTTTCAGCCAGTAAAGACAACTAGGCCAAGATCATTCAGCTACTAAAAGTAGATTCATTCAAATATTGAGTAAGTCATGGGATCATAAATAAAGCTTATTGTTCTTAATTTCTGGTGGATAATTTTCTTCTAATGTATTCAACCAAGCTAACTTAATGCGTGCATTGTATTAACACAATTGTACAAAAACTGTTCATATTCTCTGAAAAGATTTTACAAAAAAGATTTTCCTTTTTTTAAGTAACATGTAATGGTTTTATATTCCTTTTTTTCTATCAAGAATTAATCATCCAAAACTTCTATTTAAAGAGCCATAACTTTATTGGCTGGATTTCTCCAATATGTAATCAATTATATATATATATATACATATATATATATATATATATATGTATATATATGTATATATATGTATATATATATATAGCATAATCAGAACAATGTACACTTGTACTCCTTCTGTTTCGACATCAATAAAGAGGTTTGGAAGTTGGAAATGAGAAGATTTTGTTAATAAAACATTTATTACTTTCCAACCTGATTTAGGTGGCAATGCCTTGAAGGGTTCTATGGAACCATGGTTTTCAAACATTTTGGTATAAGGAAACTAAAAATTGGGTGTCATGATCTTGTGGGTTATAGCTAATGATGTGGAAAATATTTAATCACAAGTTTGGAGACTGGAGGGCACTGTGAACAAAATCTGATTTGCAGCATTTGCTAATTTCTGTGGGGCTAATACTTTCACCCCAATCAATTTCAAGCTACCAATGAAATGTTACTCAACATACAGTTGGAAGGAGATGTGCATCATTATCTCACACAAGCTTGTACAAGCCTATTCAAGCACATCATTGGTGACATCTATGGAAATTTACCATAATAGAAATGAAAACAGAAAATTAAAAATATTATAAATGAATGCACTTTATTTTTTTCATTTTTTTATTACTCAAATGAATTTATCACATCTGTAGTTGTATAATGATCATAACAATCTGATTTCACAGTATTTCCATCCCACAGCCCAAGCACATGCCCCCACCCCCCAAACTGTCTCCTCCGGAGACCATAAGTTTTTCAACGTCTGTGAGTCAGCATCTGTTCTGCAAAGAAGTTCCGTCTGTTCTTTTTTCAGATTCCACATGTCAGTGAAAGCATTTGATGTTGGTGTCTCATTGTATGGCTGACTTCACTTAGCATGATAATTTCTAGGTCCATCCATCTTGCGAAAAATGCTGGTATTTCGTTTCTTTTGATGGCTGAGTAATATTCCATTGTGTATATGTACCACATCTTCTGGATCCACTCCTCTGTCGATGGACATTGTGGTTGTTTCCATGCCTTGGCTATTGCAAATAGTGCTGCAATGAACATCGGAGTACATGTGCCTTTGCAAGTCGTGGTTTCCTCTGGATAGATGCCCAGGAGTGGGATTGCTGGATCAAATCGTAGTTCTATTTTTAGTTTTCTGAGGAATCTCCATACTGCTTTCCACAGTGGTTGCACCAATTTACAATCCCACCAACAGTGTAGTAGGGTTCCTTTTCCTGCACACCCTCTCCAGCACTTATTGTTTGTAGACTTTTGGATGATGGCCATTCTGGCTGGTGTAAGGTGGTACCTCATCGTTGTTTTGATGTGCATTTCTCTAGTAATGAGTGATGTTGAACATCTTTTCATGTGTTTCTCAGCCATCTGTATGTCTTCTTTGGAGAATTGTCTGTTTAGATCTTCTGCCCATTTTTGGATGGGGTTGTTTGTTTTTTTGGTATGGAGCTGCAGAAGTTGTTTATAAATTTTGGAGATTAATCCCTTGTCAGTCGATTCATTTGCAAAGATGTTCTCCCATTCTGTGGGTTGTGGGTTGTCTTTTTGTGTTGTTTAGGGTTTCCTTTGCTGTGCAGAAACTTTGAAGTTTGAGTAGGTCCCATTTGTTTATTTTTCTTTTTATTGTCAATACTCTGATGGGTGGATCTGAGAAGATGTTGCTGTCGTTTCTGTCAGAGAGTGTTTGGCCTATGTTTTCCTCTAGGAGTGTTTTAGTGTCTGGTCTTATATCTAGGTCTTTAATCCATTTTGAGTTTATTTTTGTGTATGGTGTTAGAGAGTGTTCTAATTTCAATTCTTTTCCATGTGGCTGTCCAGTTTTCCCAGCACCACTTATTGAACAAGCTGTCCTTTCTCCATTGTATAGTCTTGCTTCCTTTGTCATAGATTAGTTGGCTGTAAGTGCATGGGTTTAATTCTGGGCTTTCAATCCTGTTCCACTGATCTATATGTCTGTCTTTGTGCCAGAATGAATGCACTTTAAAACAGCAGTAATAGCAGTTCCCATCGTGGCTCAGTGGTAACGAACCCAACTAGTATCCATGATGAGGCGGGTTCGATCCCTGGCCTCACTCAGTGGATTAGGATCAGCTTTTCTGTGAGCTGTGGTCTAGGTTGCAGACACAGCTCTCATCCCATGTTGCTGTAAATGTGGCGTAGGCTGGCAGCTACAGCTCTGATTCGACCCCTGACCTAGGAACTTCCATATGTTGCATGTGAAGCCCTAAAAAGACAAAAAAAAATAAATAAAATAAAATAAAATAAAATACAGTAACAAATCCTATATCTTTTCACATGAATAATGTAGTCTATGAAAAATAACTCTAAAGATAGCCGAATTACTTAAATTTTCTCATAGTTTCTACATTTTTTCAAATTTATTTAATGTGTGACTTAATCGAAGAAAGTTGACTTCCTGTATCTGAGACATAGACAATTTGCTTCAGTTTTGCACATTATGTAGTCAGTGAAAAATAGAAGCAAAAATGGTAAATGACATTATCATTTATGAAAATAATTTGATCTTACAGATCTACAGAAGGTGTTTGGAGGATTCACTGACATTTTGGGATCACACTTTGAACACTACTGCTGCAAAGAAATAAGTAGAACCCCGAATCAGCCTATGAAGGAATCATCCAAATAAAAGACACCATGAGTCTGACTTTACTTCTCTGAGAAATAAAGACAAGAAGCCTTGAAATATGATATTAAAGGAGCAGTTAAAAGATCATAAAACTGACCTTGCAATCTGTTGTTTTCTGATCAAGAGGCAAGGCATATGGAAATCCAAAACATAATGAGTTTTCGAAATGCAGAAATTTAAATTATATGTAGGAATTTAAATGCAGAAACAGCATCCACTTTTCTGTGCCTCCCTGGTTTGAAAGAGGCACACTGACTTTACAGTAGGAAGTCACAGCATTTTTAGTGTAGGTAATTTTAATCAAATGATGATGACAAAAATTGTCCTTAAAATATATTTTGAGTAAATGTAAAATTTTCCAAGAAAAGAAATAATAGCTATAATCAAGGGGGATAGATAGATCACCTGCTTCATGATGTAAACAAAATTAAGATGAAACTTGGGGAAGTTGATTATGTCTTCTAAAAAAGTTAAGCCAGTGTGCATGAAGCATTTCAGCACAGAATATCTGGATTTGATGACAGGTTTTTATGATATTTAAGTATGTTTTGATTCTAATTCTATCCACGAAATTTTTGTTGAAAATGATTAAAACACTGATCTAGTCAATCAGGTAAGCAATAATCGGAAGTGATAGTTACTAGCACATGGAAAAATTTTTTAAAATGTTAACAAATTTTCACTAATTTTGACTAATTTTAGTGATATAAATCAAAGTTTCATTCTGGGAATTAGTCAAGTATTTTCTTTAGTATCTTATTATCTGACCCCAGATTATATGTAAAGATATTTTGTTCCAACTTCAGAAAATGTTTTAAAATTAAATGTTTTCTACCAATAATTTTATAATATAATAAAGATATATGAATTAGTTATAAAATTAATAACAGTATATAATGCAAAATAATGTAACCATTAGAGTAAATGTATTATTGAAAAAGGAAAATCAAATATATTATTTTGATGAAGGGGAAAAAAAATCCTTGTAAGTCACTGCTATAGTAAAATATCTTCTGACAAAATTCCATCAATGTTTGATTTGGGGAAAATAAAATTTTATTAAGTAATTATATAAACTTTTCTTAGCATTAAGCTGAATAATACAAACCTAAATAAATAAGTAGTAATAAAAGAAATCAATACCAATCTAGAAATGAAAATTAGTACGAGAATATTTTTAAATATTAAACTATATTCCATATGCTAAAGAAGCTAGAAGATTGAACCTAGTAGATTGCAGTATATTGTAAATTTAGAAAAAGACCAAAATTGAATTTCCAGAGATTAAAACTACGTATATGAGATTTTAAAAAATACACAGAATGGGGTTAACAGAAGGTTAAATACTGCAGCAGGAAAATGTGTCACAGAGAATATCTAAAATGAAACATAGAAAACAAAAAGATTGGGGAAAAAAGGAACAAAGTGTCAGTATTTTAGGGAAACTTGAAACAATTTTATATACGTGAGTGGAGTCAGCAACAAAAGAGGGATAGGAAAATTATTTGAGGAAACATCAGCAGTTTTGAAAATTTGACAAAAAATGTAAACCCACAAATCCAAGATTCTCATTAAACTGCAAACACAACAAACTTCAATAAAACCACATCATGGCACATAATTGTAAAATTTTAAAAAACAGTGATAAAGGGAAAATTTTCACATCTGCCAGAATTGTTACAATACATTAGATACCCAAGAAAGAAATAAGAACAATGGCATATTTCTCATTAGAAACTATTTAACTTAGAATATAATGGAATATTTTAAATTGTCAAAATAAGGAAGACAAAAGAGATAATGAAGAAGAAAGCAAAGATCAAACAAGCAGAAAATTGACAAAACCAAAATATAGTTCTTAAGGAAGAATGATAAAATTGACAAAACTCTTGCTAGAATGATCAAGAAAGACTGCTGCATAGATTATCAGTTGCAGCAAAGTAGAGGTGGCTTCTGAACAGTCTATGGATATTAAATGGATAATGAAAATATTATGTTTAATTTTATATCAACAAATTCAACCAATTTAGATAAAATTAATAAATCTTTGGAAAGGCTAAAACTACCAAAGCCAACTAAGTAGGAAATAGATAACCTAAATAGAAATACATCTATTAAATAAACTAAATTGTTCATTAAATTATTTCCACATAAAAAAACTTCAGGGCCAATGGCTTCTTGAGTAAACACAATCAAATCCATAAGGATAAGTATTGCTAATTCTTCACAAACACATCCAGAAATTCAAAGATAAGAAAATAGTCCACACTCATTTTGCAAATTTAGAATTACCCTAATACCAAAATAAGACAGTGGCATGAAAAGAAAATAATAGTAATAATCCATCATGAATGTAGATATAAAATTTTAAACAAAATTCTAGCAAATTGAATCTAATAATATATTAAAAGGATAATAAGTTATAACCAAGAACCAAGTAGCGTTCATCCTTAAAATACAAAATTGGCTTAACATTTGAAATCCAATCAATATAATTCACTATATAAACGGCCTGAAAACAAACAAACAAAAAAAAACACTACCAAATAATGTAAAAGTAGCTGACAAAATACAATAACCATGTCTACTAAATATTATAGCAAATTAGAAATAGAACAGAAATCCTTTATTTTTATGTGCATTTATGTAAAACAAAGAACAAACAAGATAATGGTGAAAGACTAAATACTTCTGTCTAGTATTGGGTGCAAGGCTAAAATACCCACTTTCACTGCCTCTATTTAACGTTGTCCTAGAGGTTCTAGATGGTGCAACATTTCAACGAAAAGAAGTAAAATATTTAGATTAAAGAGGGAGAAGTAAAACTGTCTCTGTGGAGATAATATATGTAGAAAATCCTACAGAATCTAAAAAATAGTTATTAAAACTAGTAAATTTGCATTTAGTAAAGTTGCAATAAATTAGGTCAATATTAAAATTCAATTGTATTTTTATATGCTAACAAGAGTATAAAATATGTAGAAAGTATTAAAAATATGAAATACTTAGGGATAAATCTGATCAAATGTATGCACTCTTGTACACTGAAGCATGCGGGCAATTGCTGAAACAAATTTTAGGAAAATCTAAATAAACAGAGAGACACTGTATTCATTAACTAGACTCAATATTGTAAAGAACTCTGAAATGTGACCTATGGATTCAATACAATCTCAATCAAAATTGCAAAGACTTTTTTTGTAGA
This sequence comes from Phacochoerus africanus, assembly GCF_016906955.1. Classification (NCBI taxonomy): domain Eukaryota; kingdom Metazoa; phylum Chordata; class Mammalia; order Artiodactyla; family Suidae; genus Phacochoerus; species Phacochoerus africanus. Next base: position 46,868,671 of record NC_062545.1, on the reverse strand, counting down.
AATTGACAAACAGATTCAATTATCCATGTAGAAATGCCAAAGACATAGAGTACTGAAACAATTGTGAAAACAAAACAAAACAAAAAAATGACAACACTTTCTGATTTAAAAAAAAATCAGTTTCAAGAAGACAAGGTTAAATAAGACAATGTGATAGTTGTGTAAAGATTAGATTAATGGCCACTGGAACAAAATAGTCTTAGGGCTACACATATACAAGCGCTTCCATGGGATCCATAAGAATGGTACCTCTGTCCTGGATTTTTTTCTTACCCAGCCATTATTAGCTATGAACACTGGGGTGCATTTATCTTTTTGAATTATGGTTTTCTCTGAGGATATGGGTTGGCCTTGCTCAGTGGGTTAAATATCCAGCATTGCTGTGAGCTGTGGCTTAGGCTGGCAGCTACAGCTCTGATAGGATCCCTTGGATTTATTTTGCACAGGTAGATAGTTAGGTATGAACAAAGAAAGGGGAGCATGAGATCAGATGGCAGGAATTCACACATCATGAAAAGAGTGGGGTCCATAGGCAGACATAGAAAAGCAGGAACCTCCAGACTGACAGTAAACCACACATTTGGGCAAGATAAGTGCCTGGAGGCAGACAAAGAAGAGTGGAAAAGGGCTTGAATTTCCAGGGTCTCAATGTAACCCATTGCTCATTATGCCCTTATTACATAATAAAATTAGCCGTGCAGATAATAAGTACCCATCATGCACTGACACCACAACATCTCTGATCAAAGCTAAATAAGGACAAAAATCCCTCTTCCTTTCTGGAAGATGATGCTGGAATGAAAATTAAGGAATATGAGTCCCAAACCCCTAGTTCCCAGTAAATATTATGCCTATGCAATTGGATGCCTCTAATACCTGGTGTGCCAAAGGAATGCAGGGAAGCTGCTTCCCTCTCTGCCCACCTCTCTTTAAGAGGTGCATTTTCTCACTTAAATAAATCTTCACTTTACTTTCTCAATTTAAGTCTTATTTCTGAATCCCTTTTTTGAGGAGACAAGAACCTTCCATTCAGGAAAAGCATCATCTTTCAACAATCTCCTCTAGGATTTGCTCCAGTTAGCATAATCAATAATCCCATTAAACCAATAATTCCAAAAGCCAACAAGGCTCTTCTCTGTTCAGTAGTCACTATATCAATGGTTCAACAGGAAACATGTATTGAATACATATTCTATACATCAGCATTATACTGGGTGGAAATATTTGTTTAAAATAGAATATTGTGCAAAATACACAGGTTGTTATCTTCTTCAAAAACAACATCATTGGAGTTCCCATTGTGGCTCATCAGTAACAAACCTGACTAGTATGCATGAGGATAAGGGTTTGATCCCCGGCCTCACTCAGTGGGTTAAGGATCTGGCATCACATTGAGATGCAGTACTGGTCACAGAAGCAGCTCAGATCCCACATTGCTGCGGCTGTGGCATAGGACAGCAGCTCCAAATCCGATTCGACCCCTAGCCTGGGAACTTCCATATGCTGCACGTGCATCCCTAAAAAAGAGGAAAAAAAAAATCATCATCATCATCACCTCATCATGAATCTTACATTATCGCTTGGCTTCCAATAAATTCCATCCTCTACATTTCCTATAAGTTAAAATGAAGCACTTTCTTTTTTTGTAAAATAAATTCTTTATAGGAGCCTATTTCTACCATAAAGAAAAAATATATATATACACATACATACATATATATATGCCGTAAATAATGAGTATAAATAACATAATACATGAGGGAACTTTAGTTTCTCAATATGGAAATATCTCAATGAAATGATGAAGAAATTAGATGTACTTAAAAACATATAAACCAAATTTCAGGAGAGTGTGCTGAAGTTTATTATTTAATATTTATAAAGCCAAAATTTAATATTTTGGTATAATTGCATACTTTTTTATGACTACTACTGGAACCTATGGGTATTTCTATATCTACTTTCTGAGATTCCCTGTGAGACAAGAATGAGTCCACTGTTGCAAAATTTCATTCACTGAAACTAATGAACCTCCTTTCTCAGGATGATTAGTACACTGCCACAGGCCTTATTTAAAAGTAATTATAATAGTACTTAGTAGGTTTAAGAATAATTCAAATGATTGCATTATTCCTGTGTAACAATATAATGAGTTAGAAGTGCCTAGAAGATTTGGGATTTATATTAAAAGCCTTTGATTGTTTTTCCCTGGAATTGAGGAAAAAGGATATTTGTCTAAAAGTTTGTTGTTTTATTGAAACAAGATTGAAAGAGTTTAAGATGCATAATTTGTAATATAATTCTTGAATAAAATTATTGGGGATTGTGAAGAGGTCTTACTTTACCAAATTACAAAGAAAAACTTTCTTAAATTTCTTTTGATGTGAAATACTGTATGAAGAATTTGAGAAAAATCTAATGAAGTCATTTTGATTTTGATATAATTCTTTAGTTTATCTGAAGCAAATAAGATGATGTAGATATGAAATGTTTTAAGCAAGCCTAATATGATCTCTTTCTAAATACTTAGAAATAGGAGTTCCTGTTGTGGCTCAATGGTTAACGAATCTGACTAGGAAACATGAGGTTGCTGGTTCGATCCCTGGCCTTGCTCAGTGGGTTAAGGATCTGGGATTGCCGTGAGCTGTGGTGTAGGTTTCAGACATGGCTCGGATCCTGTGTTGCTGCAGCTCTGGCATAGGCTGGCAGCTCCAGCTCCGATTACATCCCTAGCCTTGGAACCTCCATATGATGCGAGTGTGACCCTAGAAAACACACACACACAAAATCTTAGAAATGTATTTCAGATATTCATATGTATAAATTCATTACATAAATATTGTGTGCCTTTATGAATCATGAATTGTGCTAGACACTATAATACCACTATGAAGAAGATGCATAAATCATTATAAATACTATGACTGAGGAAAACAGACAGGATATAGAAACATACAGTAGGAGTGTCTTTCCTGGGTATGAAGTGAGTAATTTCAAATAACCACTATTCAGTTTCCCCTGGTGTTAAAATTTTACATACCATGGTTAATAAAACAAAGTGAAATTAATATAGGCACAAAATTATCAACTAAACTACATACTTTATTCAGATTTCCCAAGATTTTTTGTCAGGCCATTTTATTGAGGTAAATTGACATGTAAAATTCTGTACATACTTCATGTATACAATTCAAGGGTTGGCACATAATATACAATCTTGAAACCATCACCACTATCAAATATATAGACATATCCATCACTTCCTAAAGTTTTCTCTGATTCACATTATTATTATTATTATTTTAATTGTTTGTGGGTGTGGTAAGAACACTTAACATAAGATCTATCCTCTTAGCCAAATTTAAGTGTAGTGCAGCATTGTTCAGCTGTGCTGAACAATAGATCACCAGGGCCTTTGTATCTTGCACAACTGATTTGTTTTCCAGGATCTAATACAGGATCTCACATTGCCTTTGGTTTTCATGTCAATTTAATTTCCTTCAATCTGACTCTTTCCTTGCACACCATGACCAGGACACTACTAATGTACCAGATCTGTTTTAGAATGTCTCACAATATTTTTGACACTTTTCATGATTACAGTGAAGTTACGGATTTGGGGAAAAACAGTGAGGTGATAGGCCTTTTTCATGACATCATGTCTGGGGCTACATGATATCAATACATCTTGTTGCAGGTGATGTGAATCATTTGATTAACATCAAGGAGTTCCCCTGTGACGTAGCAGATTAAGAATCTGGTGTTGTCACTGCAGTGATTCAGGTCGCTGCTGTGACATGGGTTTGATCCCTGGCCCAAGAACTTCCACGTGCCTCAGAAAATGACAGTATTATTGATAAGGATAATGCCAAAAAAATGACAGTGTTCATCAACTTGCTGCAGTGTAAATGCACTGCTTACCCCTTTGTACAATCCATTTGTTAGAGACGAGCCGGTACATCTAATGCACCCACAAGGAGAAAAGAATTCAGCTTCATCTCCTGTATGAAGGATAATCAAATAATATTTGAATTTATTTTAAAAATAGCCACCATAATTAATATATATTTGGGATAGATGTTTTAGGTTATGCAAATATCTTGTTTTTCACTAAGGTTTACCCACCAGTTTTAACATTCATCAATAAATCTTGCCTGCAGCAATTATTGCAGCATTAGTTTTTGGATGTTGGTCTTTCTATTTCACTCCATGTTTATATAGTCTTTTACTGGAAATTTTCTGTAAGTAATGGTTGTTCTTACCAACTTTTATATACTTAATCATTATTAATTTGTATTGCTATGTACTCATGGATGCTTATTTTATTTGGGTGTAATAATGTCTATTATTCTTTAAATGTCTTCTTATACAGTTTTATGTTATTTTATTTCTGTTATTATTTATCTGGCAATAATAATTTGTTATAACACAATATTATTTTTGAAGATGTTTTAAATACACTTTATATTAGCTTATTTTTATTATTCAATGAGAAAATATAATTAATTTTTGAATTTACTATGAAGTTACCATTGTTTATTATATTCTATATAGTTAATACATAAAATAAAATATTTATAAACATCTTAGCCAAATACTAAAATACCAAGTGTGTCATTTCCTTTAAAAGTCTTCAAAATTTCTTTCTCCTTTAAAAATTTCATTAATAGAAATTCAAGTTAAATAATATCTTATAGTAACAATAGCCTTGATATTGACCACTTATCAAACCACACATGGAAAATTCTTCTTCCTGGAATAAATTCTCCTATTTGTTTCTTCCCACTGTAATTATATTTTTTAACTTCTTGTTTTGTGTACTATATCAATTAATGCAATCATGACAGAATTAAAATGAATTGTTAGATGGACGCAAATTTGAAAAAGGCTGTATAATCACCACAAATAAGGAGCATACAGCTTGAAATGCAGGGTGGCATGCATGTCGGAGCCTTCTGCCTCCAGTTGCTTTTAGAATTCCTCCATGTCTAGAACTTCCATCACTGTAAAGACATGCAAACAAAAAGTGAACAAATGAGTAAACTCCTTTTGCATAATTCTATAAAATATCATATCTAATAATTCAAAATATAATATTTGGACCAAATGACAAGGAGGAGAATTTGATAGCATTTTGAAATAACCTATCAAATATTTATTTTCCTTTTAAGCATGCTAATGACTTTGTAATTAGAGATTAAATGAATTTCAGGCAGAGAAGCTCACAGAGGATAGAATTGTATTGATTTCATATTATCTAACACAAGGAGAATATGAACTGAATGTGTGCATTTTTTATATAATTTCTTCTGGCCTCTAATAATAGTTCATTTGAACTACTTTCAAAAATTATAGACAATGAGCATGGATATCGCCCTCTTCTTCTGGCAGATTATCTCTTAAAAAGCCTTATAAAGCTTACAATATTTGGACTTGCAGTTTTTATGTTATACTTTCTGCCTCTGATGTTTTTTTGGGGGGGGGGGTCCATTTGTCATTCTGTGTGAAAGATAAACACATATTCTAAACCAAGTGCTCAGAGAGAGGTCATCTGTTTTTCAGAGTTGGAGAAAATGGCCCAGCACCAGCAATAGCTTGAAGTTTATCAGTTTTATTGTTAACTAGGGCAAAGGAGAAAATATAGAGCTTTTGGTAAATTTTGATTGGTTTAAGATAGTATGTTCTCATACAAGTATATACAAATCAACTGCTTTTTCTTGACCATAATTTGTCCAAAATAATGACCACTGCATTTTTGTAATTGTTTTTGCATTAAGTTTACAAGAATAATCCACTAAACACTTTTATCCAATACATGACAAATTCAAAAAATCAAATATATATCTACTTAAAAATGCACAATATGAGAGTTGTGAGTTAAGTTTTATTTGGAACAAAATGAGGACTATAGCTTGGAGGCACCATTTCAGGTAGCTCTGAGCAGCTGCTCCAAGGAGGCGAGGGGGGAGCTAGGATATATGAGTTTTGCAACAAAGCCAGGTAATAGGAACAAAATATTACTGTTAATAAAAGAAAACCAGATATTCCAAGTTAAGGAATTTAGGGCTTTTCTCTATATGGGAAGACGTAATGGTCAGGATTCATTGAAATCATTCCTTTGATATACACCTCAGCTATCTGGGCCAGTATCCTTTGTTTTCACATCCTGAAGGTTCACCATAAGGAGTGGCTGCAGTCTGATGGCTGCTAGATGGCAGGTTGTGCTTTGTTTCCTTCCAGAGTTCCCTCAGGGCTCACTGGCTCACCCCTGGAATTGGCTGCAATCATTGATAACTGGGACATCCTTTGTTTATTGATATGTCAGGCAATATTTTATTTCTCATATAAAACAAAACTTTACATGAAAGGTCAGCCAAATTCAAGAAGCTGTCATTAGAAATTTAGGATGGATCATATTTGCTAGAACATACACATGGTCCACAGAAGTTAATGCGGTTTAAGAATATTTGCAACTACCATGACAAAAAACAAAGAAAAAAAAAAAGAAAGAAAACCCTTCAAAAATGGGACAAAACGAAAACCTCATTTTCCATCAAATTTTAGATGGTATAGTTTATATACCCAAAAGGTAAATAACTTAAATATTTCTGAAATAATTTTAATCTATATGCTTTTAAAACTCTTTAAATCACATATGCCTAGAAAACTAGTAAAATCCATGGGCTCCCTCTTCAAGTGGGAAAAACAATGTTCCTACCTGTGTATACATGCACAAAAGCGTGTGTAAAATTTTAGACACAAGTTCACTCTTTGAACTACACACATAGATCCATAGATTTACTTGTCTCCTATGTTATGCCATCCTGTAAAGGAATACAGACAACAAAATACAGAAAGTAAGTAAAGAAGAAATGAAAGTGGAAAACAAATAAATGTTTGGTACTGGAGTTTGGAATACAACATCCACAGAAAAATCTGTGTTTGCTGGGTGTTTGAGAACAATACAATCCCCTCTTTAATAAAGTTTAAACTGAATATTATACCCTGGAAAGAAAAATGTGGGGGAAAAAAAAAAAAAGACAGCACTCTACTTTAGGCAGAGCATCACATTCCCCAAACATTTCACTGAGATAATATTGTGAAATAAAACTAAGGTTTGTTTTGTTTTGCCTGAGGCATGCGGGTATGTGGAAGTTCCTGGGCAGGATCAAACCTGAGCCACAGCAGTGACAATGTCAAATCCTTAACCCACTGTGGCACCAGGAAATTCCCTTGCCACCCCAAGATCTTAACAGCACATGGCAATCACTTAAAAGGAAAAGATGGGAGAGTTCCTGTTGTGGCACAGCAGAAACCAATAGTACTAGTATCCATGAGGATGTGGGTTCGATCCCTGGCCTTGTTCAGTGGATTAAGGATCTGGCATTGCTGTGGGCTGTGGTGTAGGTCGCAGATGCGGCTCAGATCCCGTGTTGCTGTGGCTGAGGTGTAGACCGACAGCTGTAGTTCTGTAGGCAGGGGACTTCCATATGTCAGCCACAGGTGAAGCCATAAAAAGCAAAAAAAAAAAGAAAAGATGAGGTTGACTAAAAACTTTGCAGTCACAAAAGACAAAAGATAGAACAGGAGGACAAAAGCTACTTAATTATTTTCTAAATTAATTAACTTGGTATTATTTTGTATGTCTCTTTTGGCGATCTCAGTTGTTATACTGACAAAGCTATGTGATCAATTACATAGTATGATTGATATTTTTCACATTAAAAAAAACAAAGCATCATGTAATGCAATGCTTAAAAAATAATACCTCAGTAAGATTTCCTCACTCATTACAAGGAAATTTTTGAATCTTATCAATCCCATACTAAATCATATTGTCAAAAATACAAAGGAATACTAATTAATATAGAAACAAAATTAAGTACAGCTATAAATAGAATCACAGTATATTCAGGGAATAAAAATATATAAAAACAAATATCACTAGTAGTATAATATTAAAACAATATTACATTAAGAAATTTTCTGGATCATTATGTTGTAAACCTGAAACTAATATGATGTCATATATCAATGATATTTCAACTAAAAAAAAATAAATTTGGAGTTCCCATTGCGGCTCAGTGAGTTAAGAACACTGCGTAGTGTCTATGAGGACGTGGGTTCGATCCCTCGCCTTTCTCAGTGGGTTAAAGATCTGGCATGGCCACAAGCTGTAGCTTAGTTGAAGTGTCTCAGACCCAGACTTGCTGTGGCTGTGGTGTAGGCCTCAGCTGCAGCTCTGATTCATCCCCTAGCCTGGGAACTTCCATATTCTTCGAGTCATAAAAAGAAAAAATAAGTAAATTTACCATATTAATCATTAAAAAAGGGAAATTCTCCATGTATAAGATTTCAACTTCTGTTGGCTCCAATATGCATTTTAGTTTGATTCTTTTTAGAATTATATTGATGTATAGGGATAAACGTGAAAATAATTTGATTTTTTTTTCATTCGTAAAAGTATACAAACAAAATCTTCATCTCTGCGTTGAATATATTACTTAGTTTCATCTTCCTGAAGATTTAAATATATATTTTCTAAATAGAATTTTTCTTTATGTATTGCTTATGTATCAGTACATTGATCTTGTCAGGTCTACTCCTTACTGCTCTCTTCAAACTTATCCTAACTTTTTAAGAAAGTAATAGCTGTTGAATAACCTCTTTAATATTTATTTCTGATTTATCCCCTCTCCATTTCTTGTAGTAACGTTTATTTTTATTTTATTTTATTTTATTTCTCAACAGAACCAACTTAACACCAGAGGCCACCAAAGCTAAATTCTTACTGAACAGTACCTTGAATTTTCTGTAGCCCTAGCTGATTAGTGGGAAATCATCAAACTATGTTCCACAGAAACAATTCACTAAATGACAAATTTACCCAAAGAAAATTTGCCAAAAGAAAATTTCCTGGATGAATTGTTCTCCAAATAAACATTAGCTGAATTATTGAATTTTTTTCCATAGTGTTGGTTTCACCAGAACTGCAGCTGCTCTGCAAAAGCCTTTGGGAGAGTTACTTGCCCAGCTGGGTTGATTCTCAAATATGTGTGTTTCCATGTTGGAATATTCCTAGTTAATATGTGACTGGCTCTCTCTCTCTCTCTTCTAAATCAAAATTTTCTCAATCTTTGTAAATCTTTTTCTTTTCTTGCATGTTTATTAAGATAGAATTGTTATACAACATTGGATGATGATATTGTGTATATATATATGCATATATATATATAGTTTTATATGTACATATATATTTACTAAACCAGAGTTAATTAATACATTCTTCATGTCACAGGATTTCAATTTTGTTGTTGTGATAGTGAGAAAAATCCACCTTCGAAGTAACTTTAGAGTTAATCATAGTTACCATGCTGTAAATTATGTCCCTGCAGTCTGGTTCCCTGGAAATTTATTCAACATCTGATTTCCCCATCCCCTGACGGCTGACAACCACCATTCAGCTTTGAGCTTCTATTACTTCAACTTTTTTTTTAGATTCCACATATAGGTGACATCATAGTGTATTTGTCTTCCTATATTTGACTTATTTTACTTTGAATAATGCCCTCAAGGCCCATCCATGTTTGCAAAAATGGCAAATTTCCTTCTTTTTATGGTTGAGCAATATGGCTGATACATATCACATCTTCTTGATCCATTATTCCATCGGTGGAGATTTAGATTATAACCATGTCTTTTCTGTTGTCAGTAATGCTGTAATGACCGTGGGAATGCAGTTATCTCTTTTTAAGGTCCCGATTTCATTTTCTTTGGATATTTGTCCAGAAGTGGATATGGTAGTTCAATTTTTTTTTTTTTCATTTAGGGCCACACCTGTGGCACATGGAAGTTCCCAGGGTAGGAGTCAAATCAGAGCTACAACTGCTGGCCTACACCCCAGCCACAGCAATGCTGGATCTGAGCTGTGTCTGTAACCTACACCATGGTTTGTCACAGTGCCAGATCCGCACCTCACTGAGTGAGGCTAGGGATTGAACCTGCGTCCTAATGGATACCAGGCATATTTGTTTATGCTGTGCCACAATAAGTACTCCCCAATTTTTAATTTTTTGATCTCTATACAGTTTTCAATAATGAATAAACCGATTTAAACTCTTACAGTGTACAAGGGTTTTCTTTTTTTCTAGATCCTCACAAACATTTACTATCTCGTGTGTTTTTGATAATAGCCATCCTCACAGATTTCAGGTGATATCTTACTGTTGTTTCGATAGGCATTTCCCTTATGATTAGTTATTTTAAAACCCTTTTAATATGTCAGCCATTTGTATGTTCTTTTTGGAAAAATGTCTGCTCAAATCCTTTTCTCATTGTTTAATTGAATCATTTTTATAGAGATATATAAGTTGCTTAAAACTATATTTGAAATTATCTCCTTATCAGATATGATTTGCAAATATTTTCTCCCATTCAATAAATCATCTCTCTGTTTGCTAAATATTTAAAATGTAAACAAATGGGACCTAATCAAACTCATAATATTTTGCACAGGAAAGGAAACCTTAAAAAAAAAAGACAAAAAAAAGCCTACAGACTGGGAGAAAATATTTGTAAATGATGTTACTGACAAGGGATTGACTTCTATTATACCAACTGCTCATACAACTCAATTGAAAAAGAACAACTCGGAGTTCCCATCATGGCTCAGTGGTTAACGAATCCGACTAAGAACCATGAGGTTGGGGGTTCAATCCTTGGCCTTGCTCAGTGGGTTAAGGATCTGGCATTGCCGTGAGCCGTGGTGTAGGTCGCAGACTCCGCTCGGATTCTGCGTTGCTGTGGCTCCGGCGTAGGCCAGTAGCTACAGCTCTGATTAAACCCCTAGCCTGGGAACCTCCATATGCCACAGGAGCAGCTCTAGAAAAGGCAAAAAGACAAAACAGAAAAAGAAAAACTCAAAGGAAAAAAAAGAGCAGAAGATCTAAATAGATATTTCTCCAAAGAAAACATATAGATGGCCAATAGGCACATGAAAAAATACTCAATATCACTAGTTAGCATATAAATGCAAACCAAAACTACAATAAGATATAACCTAACACTAGTTAGAATGACGATCATGACAAGGGCTACAAATAACAAATGCTAGAGAGAGTGTGGAAAAAAACAGAACCCTCCCACACTATTATTGGTGGGAATGTAAATTGATGGAGCCACTCTGAGAGAGTATGGAGGTTTCTTAAAAAACTGAAAATAGGGTTTCCATATGATCCAGAAATCCAACTCCTGGGCATGTATTAGGAGAAAACTATAATTCTAAAAGATAACTGCACCCCAGTGTTTGTGGCAGCACTATTTACAACAGGCAAGATATGGAAGAAACCTAACTGTCCATTGACAAATTAACAGATAAACAAGATATGGGACATATAAATAATGGCATAGTATAAATAAATCAGCCATAGAATAGAATGAAGTAATAGCATTTGCAGTAACATGGATTGTTCTACAGATTATCATACTAAGTGAATGAAATAACTCAGAAAGAAAAGACAAATGCCATATGATATCACTTTTATGTGGAATCTAAAACATGACACAAATGAGTTTATTTATGAAACAGACTCAGAGACATAGAAAAAAACGTATAGTTACCATTGGGGAAAGGACGTAAGGGAAGGATAAATTAGGAGTTTGGGATTAGCAGATACAAACTACTATTCATACAATAGATAAACAATGATGTCCTACTATATAGCACTATATAACTCTATTCAATGCATTCAATATCCTGTAATAAAGCATAATGGGAAAGAAAAAGAAATGAGCTTTGTGAGCAAATTGCCCCCAAAGTACCTTAACGCATATCCCCGATGGTGGTCCCTCCAGGAAAGGTGAGGAGCATTTGCTGATTCAGCCCAGGAGGACGGAACATCACTGAGGTAACCTCACCCAGAAATAATCACATGGTTTCATTTCAAAACAGAAACACTATACCATTTAGTTCCAGGAAGGAGAATATAGAATAAGCTTAGTGTATCCATAGCACTATGCCATATCTTGAATTGGAAGAAGATATACTTCTTGCCTTCAAAATTATAATATTCTTAAGAAGAATGAGTCAAAAATATGCAATTATAATACAGGACAATAAGTTGCTTAATACCTATACTTATTATATGTCACCCACCTCAGTGTGTGTTTAGGGTTGTTTTGTTAAAAAAGGAGGCAGTTAAGATGAGACACTCAGGATCACCAGTTATTAGACAGAAGCAAAGTGTGTGAGATTAACCTGAATTAACAAGATATCAGGCAGTTGACCTGGAATACCTGGATTTGACATCCACTATCTCCATCATCCTCTAATGGAAAAGGAGACACACCTATCACACAGTACACATCTCATATTAAAAGTATTTTTTATTTGTAAAGTATATGGTGGAGACACATGGAAGTCACAAAAGCACTTGAGTATTTTCAAATTGTTGGGCATAGTTTTGATCCAGAACAGCTCATTTGTCATCATGCCTAAGATACACATTCCTCTAGTCTGAAGAATAATTTTCTTTAAAAATTCAGGTCAATATTTATTAATAACAAACTTGACCTTACAGGTAAACCTGGTATTTATAAAAGCAGGGTCACATCTTTACAGATTAGTGGGTCTGAGCATGGAACTTCCAACACAGCCTCAAGAAAGATTCATTTCTTGAGGTCTGAGCCATGAAAACACTGACTTTAAAAGTCCTGCCATTTAGGTCAGGACTAGGTGACACTGGAACGTCTCTCTTTTCCTTCTTTGAGTAGTTTTTGAAACAGAGGACACAAGGCTAAACCATCACAAAAAGTACAAGCTAAAGTTTATGTCGAATGATTAAAAAAAAAGCATGAGTCAAAATTTGATCTGAGCGAGAACCAATTTTAATATTAATGTGAAATCATTACCATGTATATCTTAAGTGACCTTATGGAAGTATTAAAATCATTTGAAATTAAAAAGCTATTTTGATAGGATAATTTAGAAAACAGTCAGCAGCTTTATGCCAGTTTAAAGGAGTATGTGTGTATATATATACACACATACATTTTTTTGTATAAAACAATTATGTTTAGAAGTAATTTTAAAATAATATTTTTGCTGGACTCCTGGTTTCCATGGTATCTACTGGGGCAAAGTGACACACCAATGCAAAATTGACTAAATAAAGAAATGTTCCAAATGAACAATGAGACTGGCTTAGTAAATGATAATCGCTAATGACATTGAACAAACAGGTTAATTGACGTTGGGAATTAGAGACATTTTGTGTGTCATTTTCTGATAAAGGTGATAATATCCCTCATTTTTTCCTTAACAGTATTCACTACCCTGCCATATGGGAGGCAATTTCCCTAGTCTGAATCTCTCCTTCTGTGCACTAAGCTGATTTTCATATCAGATAACTCTAAATGAAGAGAGCGGGCTGTGCCAGACAGTAACGAAACAAAGATCTATTGCTCCTGCAGGAGGGAAAGAGCAGGAAAATTTCTTGCTATTGGATTTGTTCCTAGTGTTAAGCATAGGCTGCTTTTCTGATACCAAAACACCCAAATTGATGACAATATTGTCAGAAATTGCTTCTAATGTGAGCTCTCCCTCTCCGTTAAGCTGCTCCTCTTCAAATCCTCCCTATTTCTAATAATAACCCACTGCCCAAGCCACAAAAGAGAGTCACTGCTTTAGCAGTCCAGTTCTACTGCTTTAGCATCTTGTCAATTAATCACTAGATCCTACTGATTTTGCCTCCCCAAATACTTCAAATCTAGTTCTTTCACCTCCCCACACTCTGAAGAGAGCTCTTAGAGGACTGCCTTAATACATCTTAAACAGAGCAAGACTTTTCTTCTTGCCACTGGAGAGGGGAGTTTTAATGCATATCTAGCAATAACAGTTACCGTCTATAACCCCTCTAGGAATTTATTCTGCATTTAAGAAAACATAGATAATCCATAGCCTGATTTACAACGTTCTGCTTTGTTTGTTTTTAGCCTGCATTTCCAAGCTTGCCTTGTTCATTGGTTATTGAGCATTCTTTTCCTTTCCCTTTGTCTAATCCTTATGAAGCCAAATTTCCTCAGTGAGATCTTTGCTAGCCCTCCCCCTTTTATTATAATTTTCTCTTAAAATCTAATGTTTAATGTAAGTGCTAATGTTTAATAATTATGAGTTTAATTTTCTGTTCTTTATTAAATGTATTTATTCTCCAATAGGTTATAAGGTATATGTGAACATAAAAAATATTTAATTAATTGAACACTTGATATTTGCAATATATTCTAGAAAAAAGAAAATATTCATTGAATAAATGAGCAAGAATTTTCAAGTGTTCCGTTTTGTTTTTGTGTTGTACAATTGCAATCAAGATAAAGCTTTCAGTCCAATCTATGAGTTTATTTATTTATTTACTTTGACCTCTCCCAAAGCATGTGAAAGTTTCTGGGCCAGGGATTGAAACTGCACCACAGCAGTGACAATGCTGAATCCTTAATCCATTATGCTATAAAGGAACTCCTTGCTGGAATATTTTAGAGCCAATCCAGATATCATAGCTTTTACTTATCTTTATTTGATTTTGTACCAAAGGACTTAATTTTGAAATAATATTTGTCTTATGAAGAATTTCAAAAAGAGCATATTTTAGTTTTGTAACTTTTTTTGTAACTTTTGTAATTTTTTTAACTTTTAATTTTAAAGTAATGTTTGTCTTATGAAGAATTTCATGAATAGTATAAAGTCTCTTTCACTTTTTCAATAAGGACAATTAATGAGCATTGCTAATAGTAGGGGAATATTTGCTATTTCCCAGGTAAAGCATCAAATGTTTTCCATTTATCATATTACTTAGCAATTAAAGTAATTCAGGAATCCAAATGTGAAAGCTGGAGTTATATCACTGGCTCCCATTAGCTGTGAAATTTAATTTGTCTACATCACAATTCCCTCATATGTGAAATGGGAATAAAGCCCTTCTCCACAGATTGGTCAAAGTTGTGTTATCCTTTCTTGAGTGGCCAGCTTTAGGTGGGAAACATGTTGAGATTAGCAAAACATTCCTATAAAGCAATGTGATGACCTAAGCAAATTGTCTTGTCCTTGTGTCTAAATTTAGATTACACTACCTATCTTGGGACACCTCATTTTAGAGTTCTGAAATCATAATCAAGTAATACAATGGAAATTTATTTTGTAATTTCAAAATGGTGAACATATTTACCTTTGTAATTATTTTACTTTATATATTGACCAATGCATACTGATCACAAGTTCAATTTTAAGTAAAAAAAAAAAAACAAATTTTATAGATAATTATGTTCCTTTTTGTAATTTTCCAAAGTTTGCACAGTGAATGCATATTACCCTTACAATAAAAAGAACTTAATAAAAATTATAATGCTTGAAAGGTAATGAAAGAAATGATAATACATGGCGAAATATTCAAGAAGAATGAGAAAAAGATAAAGATGTCATGGATCCTTAGTTCTGTGATAATGATGCTGTGCCAATTAACCAACTTGGGTATTCTAAGCAGAAGGAAGCAGCTTCTAAACTGAGAATAGAAACATATTTAGAAATAAGTCAGGGAATGTATAGAGAAGTAAGAAGGCTCACTGCAGCTGCGTAGGAATAGCATGTGCAAGGCTTGAAGGAAAATAAGAGCACTGGGACTTGCTGAACCAAAAATGATGGTCCTGTCTCTGTGCACTGCACACTCTGAGGCACGAAAGATAATTTGCTAATAGCTAATAAATACTCTGTGCTTCAATTTAAAAACAGGTTTTCCTGGAATTCCCATTGTGGCTCAGCAGGTTAAGAACCAGACTGGTGTCCATGAGGATGCGGGTTAGATCTCTGGTATTGCTCAGTGTGTTAAGGATACCAGGTTGCCATGAGCTTTGGTGTGGGTCGCAGATGTGGCTTGGATCTGGTGTTGCTGTGCCTGTGGCATATACGGCAGCTGCAGCTCTGATTCAACCCCTAGCCTGGGAACTTCCACATGTCTTGGGTGTGACCCTAAAAAGACCAAGAAAAATTAATAACAAGTCTTTCTACTGCATTATTGGTGCTTTGGGAAATAATTATAGTAGCCTGCCCGGAAAAATGTTTAGAGAGAGATAAAACAAGGAAAAAAAAAATCTGTCTTTAGATAAGAGTTCCAAAGGCTGAAAGAAGTTGTAGATGAAAAAAGAAAATCAACATGAAGAAAGGTTGATGTGTAAAAAGATTTATTTGTAAATTGGACAGGGCAAAGAATATCAGAAATTTTAAAGGTTAGCTGAACTTGAGGCTTCTGCATGTGTGCATCTGTGGATATAAATGTCTTACCTTAACAC
Organism: Phacochoerus africanus; assembly: GCF_016906955.1. Taxonomy (NCBI): domain Eukaryota; kingdom Metazoa; phylum Chordata; class Mammalia; order Artiodactyla; family Suidae; genus Phacochoerus; species Phacochoerus africanus. The sequence goes on along the minus strand of NC_062545.1, from coordinate 46,852,336 downwards.
ATATAGAATGCGGTATATCTAAAGTACAAAGTGCACAGGTTAAAATCCAGCAGCTCCTTTAATTAAAAATAAGTCCTAAAGCAGGTTTTTAGTAGAATCCCAAACATGTATTTTATTCCACGTGACTTTTTAAATTAGTTAAATCATTTCTTGCAAATATATTACTGCAAAAATATAAGTGACTGGTTTGGGACAAAATGTGGAACTTTGGACATTTATTTAACCTTGGAATAAGATCAGTCAGATAAAACTAGAGTGTTTTCTGGTGCAGTGACTGAGCTGGCACAGTGATTTAACTTGATTGAACAAATTCATCTTTTACAGATGGCAGAACTGAAACTGCTTGAAGTCATTTGATTTGCCAGTACTGAGATAGAAAAGATCCTTGAGTTTCTATTGTGGAAAATGTGCTGTACACAGAAGTAGCTTTCAAATCAGTTCAATGAAAAGAAGTTGCTCAGTCAAATGCAGAGAATGTCCATTCTTTTCAAACTGACTATACAAAATTAGGGTCGTGATCTACAGAATCATTCTACTTTCAAACTGATTTGAGCTGGCTTAGACCTGCTCCAGAGAAGTGACCTGATTTGCTGATTTGAAGGACAGGAAAGGAAGATGGCAGTTCAGGGATCTTTGATTCCATTGGTGACTTTCATCTTCAGCAGAGCCTTCTTTTAGAGAAATTTGTAGTTGAAAGTGGCATAACATGAACCCTAATCAGTCTTCCAAAACAAAGTGAATTTCCTTAGGTAGTTCTAGCTCAGCTCCAAGCTGAAACAACAGCAGATTATCAAAATGATATACAGATAATAATTAAAGTTTCAGTCCTCTAATTTCTAACAATGAGGCATCTCAGGTACATCTGAAGTTACCATGTGGTTATCCTATGACTTTTTAATTTGTATATTTTCCCATGGACTATTGTTGGCTTTGCTTACTCAGAGGTACAGACAGGGATCATCTCTTTGAATCAAACCAGATGTAGTAGGATTATTGAAATAATTCAGCTTTAGCATTGGAAGCCCCTGTAGTTTAATAGGGTTATCTGTTGGCATCATACAACACAATCTAAAAAGAGTTCTAGTTCCACTTACATGTGTAATACTCAGGGATTTACAATCAAAATTGATATGTGAAGGTATTATTTATAAGTTATTATACAATGTTAGTTGTTATTACTACACTGAGATTTCTCATACAGAATCTGTAACCCAATTACCATTCAAATTCTGGATTTTTTTTTTTTAATTTTTTCCAACCCATTCATATCACACTCTGTAACACCAATCCCAAACACCACTTATGTACAGCTGCCTACTGAGCATCACAAAGGTAGTTCAACTAACTGAACATTTTCAATTCCGCACAAATTTAATCAACTATATATGAAATGACTCCCTAGATCTGACCCTTCTCCTATATTCCCCATCCTCCTTGCAACTGTCTACAGTAGAAGGATTCTCTTGACTTTTCACTTTAACTCACTACCAATATCCAAAACAAATGCTAATTCCTTTGATTTTTCCTCTGACTCAGCTTTCACATTCACCTACTTGCCTCCTTGCACCAAATCAATACTTTATTTCAGTACATCTTCCTTTCTCATCTGGATTAGCAAAACTACTTTCTGCTTAGTCCTCATCAAGCATCTCTTTCAGACCTTTTCCCAAATTAGCAAGCGATTTTTATAAAATGCTAAATTGTGATTCTATCATAATATGACATTTCAATAAATATTTTGTATTTCTTTATAATCCCCTAAAACAGAACCTGAAACAAGGCAATTATACAAACTGTTTCTCTTCATTAACATTTCTCTCTCCTTTTTTTTTTAGAAAACTACTTAATTTTTTCCAGCTACATTGAGTTTAACTGACAAATAAAATTGTAATACATATTTAAGTATATATCGTAATGAATTTAGTAGACATATATATTGTAGAAGGATCCCTCCCATCTTGTTAATTAACACATGCTTCACCTCACATATTTATCTTTTTGGTAAGAATATTTAAATTCTACTCTTTTCAAATTCCAATTATACTATCCAGTGTTATTATTTTTACTGCTTCACTCCTCCCCACTCAGATTTATATTCACCACAGTAATTTTCAGATTGTTTGGAGCTTTTAAAAAAAATCTTTTAGAGCTGCACCTGCAGCATATGGAAGTTCCCAGGCTAGGGGTCAAACAGAAGCTGCAGCTGCTGGCCTATGCCATAGCCACAGCGACACAGGATCCTAGCCTCGTCTTTGACCTATGCTGCAGCTTGCAGAAACACTGGATTCTTAACCCAATAAGTGAGGCCAGAGATTGAACCCACATCCTCATGGATACTAGTTGGGTTCTTACCCCACTGAGCTACAACAGGAACTCCATGTTAGACTATTTATAAAAAAAAAAAAAAAAGGTTTTCTTTACATTAAAAAAAAATTACCTGTACCTTGATTATTAATTCTACAATTTTTGATATTATACATTAACTTCATATTATAAAACACAGTGTACTCTCCTTCCTCTCCCCTCTCCTGCCCCTTCCCCCTTCATTGAATTTTTGGGTTGAAAAATTATTCAGTACTTAAAATTATTACAGTTCTGTAAATAACATTTACAGCCACATCATGCATTATGGTTACATTTTTCTTTCTATGGAATCTTATTTTTTCATAGAAATGAACAAATGTTTTATTTGTTTGCATATTTTCCTTTGCCCCTAGGAATTAATTCTCTTCCAGAAGCATGTATCTCCCTGAAATACACTTAAACCTATCAGATAATCTCTCAATGTTGTCTTGTTGACAGTGTCCCTTCTGAAGCTGTTTGTCCTTCTGTTCCTTCTGGCGATGTTCTCTACCAGCCTGCTGCCACAGATCTTATCTCTGCCACTTTTCATCCTTATCCTCCTTAAAATCTCCTTGGGCTGTTATCTGAATTGTGTCCACTGTCTCATGGCTGGCACGTCTTCGTAGTTACAGGTCTCCCTCACTTTGGTGGAACCCATCCAATAGTTTATACACGTTATTTTCTTACAACTTACATGCTTGAAAATGCCCTGCTAATCTCACCCATGATTAAAAGTTTATCTCGGTGTATTTTTCTGTGGAAATAGTTCATATTTTGAATTTTGAAGACATTTTCATGATTGTCATCTTATTATGAAGAGAGCCTCTCTGAGTCGATGGCTTTACTGTTAGTTATGATGACTTATTTCAATATTTGTAAGTTTTATTCTTTCCTTTCATTTTTCCCAAAGAAGAATCTACCAAATTCCTGCATAGGACACATAGGCAAAGTCGCTAGTACCCTCGAGCCAAATTAAGGAAAAAGTTGGTACTCTCACTACTTATTAAGTGGAACTTCACTGAATTTGCTTTGTTTTGTGTTGGTGGTGGTTTGCTGGTTTGTTGGTTTTTATTGTAATATCTCTACTTCCTTCAGCTGAGCCTTGTTTTTCTGAGTGCCAGATGTATCCTGAATCCCAAATGAGTTGGAGGAAGGGAAGTTTTCTAACTTTTCATGCTCAGATATGAGTAAGACAATCTAACTGCCATTGTATAGAAGTTTTCCACCCTGACTGCGCTGCTACTTTTATAAATATTTGTCTCTTTTAATACCTGACACTTTCTTGGGTTCTGTTTTTCAAGTTAGCTTATTCGAGAATTTATCCCAGCTTCCATCTTAATTTTTAGGTTTCTCTGACCAGCTCAGTCTATTTCCCCTTGTTTAGCTTTATTGTTTTCCAACATTTTTAGGCTATGTTATCCAGTAACATTGATTTATTTTAGACTTCATCTTAGTAAATACACACACACACACACACACACACATGGAAAAAGAGAGCCACCATGTTATTCATTCTTTTTATTTATTTTTGTAAAATTAAAATATAGTTGATTTAGATTGTTGTGTTAGTTAAGGTGTACAGCATATATGTATACATACATATATATTCTTTTTCAGTTTCTTCTCCTTTATAGATTGTTACATAATATTAAGTATGTTTTACTATTCTATACAGTAGATCCTTGTTGGTTATCTATTTTATATGAAGTAGTATGTACATATTTCTTCCAAACTCCTAATTTATCCCTTCCCACCTTTCCCATAAGTTTGTTTTGTATGTCTGTGAGTCTCTTTCTGTTTTGGAAAAAAGTTAATTTGTATCTCTTTTTTTAAGATTGAACATATAAGTGATATCATATGATACTTGACTTTCTCTTTCCACTTAGTATGATAATCTCCAGATCCATCTGTGTTGCTACAAATGGCATTATTTCACTACTTTTTGTGGCTAATAAATATTCATAGATATATACATATATACCACATCATCTTTATCCATTTATTTGTGAATTTAGCAGCTTCCATGTCTTAGATATTGTAAATAGTGATTCTATGAACACTGGGGTTCATGTACCTTTTGAACTATAATTTCCTCTTGAATATGCCCAGGAGTGGGATTGCTAGATTGTATGATAACTCCATTTAGACTTTTTTAAGGAACCTCCATACTATTATCCATAGTTGTACCAATTTACATTCCACCAACAGTATAGGATGATTCACTTTTCTCCACACCCTCCTCATCATTTATTATTTGTAGACTTTTTAATGATGACCATCCTGACCAGTGTGTGTTGATACCCCATTGTAGTTCAGATTTTCATTTCTCTAATAATAAGCAGTGCCGATTATTTTTTCATGGGCCTGTTTGCTATCTGTATATCTTCTTTGGAAAAATGTCTTTTTGGGTATTCTGCCCATTTCTTTATTGGATTTTTTTAATTGAGTTGTATGAGATGTTTCTAAGCTTTAGAAATTAATCCCCTGTCTGTCACATTGTTTGCAAATATTTTCTCTCATTTTGCAGGTTGTTTTCTCATTTTGCTTGTGGCTTCTTCTCCTGTGCAAAAGCTTTTAGGTTTAATTAGGTCCCATTTGTTTATTTTTGTTTTTATTTCCATTACTGTAAAAGACAGATCTGAAAAGATATTGTTCTGATTTATGTCAAAGAATATTCTGTCTTTTTTCCTCTAGGGGTTTTGTAGTATCTGGTCTTAAATTTAGGTCAGTAATTCCTTTTCAGTTTAATTTTGTATATGGTATTAGGGAATATTCTAATTTCATTCTTTTACATGTAGCTGTCCAGATTTTCCTAGAATACTAATTGAAGAGACTGTCTTTTCTCCACTGTATGTTCGTCCCTCCTTTGTTGTAGATTAATTGGCCATAGGTACATGGGTTCATTTCTGGGCTTTCTATCCTTTCCATTGATCTATGTTTCTGCCATACTAATCATTCTTAAACTGTGTGGCGATGTATATAGTGTTCTTCAGGAATATCTCATCATCCCTTTGACCAAGCAAGGTGTCCCGCTACGCAATATCCTCACTCTACCAGGCACCTGATTAGCTCTTTTTATCCTCAGTTGACTGCAAGCCCTCGAAGAACAGAAATGGTATATTTCTCCCCATTATAAACTCAGGTCCTGATACAATGTCAAGTATAATATGGGGCCCAAAGTAAGTATCTGTTATTTATCTAACGATTATATATTGACCCTCAACAATCTTTGTTGTTCTTGTCTTTTTAGGGCTGCACCTGTGGCATATGGAGATTCCCAGGCTAGGGGTTGAATCTGAGCTACAACTGCTGGTCTACACCACAGCTACAGCAACATGGGATCCGAGCCGCATCTGTAACCTACACAAGAGCACATGGCAATGCTGGATCCTTAACACACTGAGCAAGGCCAGGGATCAAACCTGCATCCTCATGGGTGCTGGTCAGATTTGTTTCCACTGAGCCACAACGGGAAATCCTGACCCTCAACAATCTTAATCATCGTGCCCTTCAGTCCATTTATTAGAACAGGAGCTATTCTCATCTGAAACAAGTTGAAATGTAATCAAATCATTTCTTCCTTCATGTTATTGCTTAATAAACACCATCTCTGGTCACTTTTGCAAATGTCGACAAACATGTATTAGTTATAGCTTGTTTGGTGATTAGCTGAAATAATTACAAAAGTTATTTCAGAGGTAATTTTAAACTCAGAGTTAAATTTTAGTAAGGAGAATGGGGTAAATACATTAAAAGATGAAAGTACTCTTTAATCATGCTTCCAGTTTTTCATCCAAGTAAGAGATACATATCAAAGACCTTCTCTATGCCCAGCATTGTTCTAAGTGTTGGGGATACAGTGGTATGCAAAATGCCTATCTTCCTAAGACATGTTGTGGCGGAAGGATACATAAAAATTACAAACTCAAATGGTGATCAGTCTATGGAGAAAGGTGTAACCAGTAAAGTGACAAAACATACAGAGGAGAAGGCTTTCTATTTTGGGCTGGTCTGCAAAGGTCTCCAGGAAGGAAGACTGAGAAGAAACTGAAAGGACAAAGAAATGGGTTCGTGGATTTGAGAGGGAAGAACTTTCTTTGTATTGAAGCATGTGAAATGGTGAGCCAGACCTGTTTTAGGAACAATGAGAAAGCCCCTGGCCCGAGAGCACTGATAATGGGGTGTGTGAAGGTTGAGTTAAAAAATGCACTGGAGCCTGATGGCACAGGTGCTCACAATTTAAAACCCTGACCATCTCACTGATTTAAATAAAAAAGAGTGGATGATTTTGAGTAGAATCATGATAAGGTCATGGTTTATCCTTTGAAAGGATCACTCTTTCCTCAATGGTGCCATCTTGGAAGAGAGGAGTGGCAAAGATTTGGGAAAGGCAGAAATCCCTGCTCAACCCAAGGAAAAGAGCCTCAAGCCATTCAGTGAAAAAACCTAAGACACAGGTAAATTTAGATTTAAAATATGGGCCAAATAATTTAATGTAGGTTCACCCTCTTTATAATCCTGGGATTATATCTCCATGACACTCAATTGTGTAAAATTTCAGCTTCCTAGAGTCCAGGGTCTTACATTCATGGAATCCAGGAGACAAAATTTGTTGATTCACAAGATATAGGGAAACATCTGAAGCTTTGAAAATTGCTGCGCAATTATCTATCATGAGATTGCCTACCTTGTGCACATGAGATACCTGAGGATTTCTACATGGTGGTTCCAGGTTTTAAAAAAAAAAAAGATAATTATCCAAAATACTAATTAGCTCAATATCTTTAATGTTTTATTCCATTAGGCATAGAAAATATGTATGGAAAACAATGGAAATTTCCATAGTACAGATGTGTTAATAAAACCTCCCTTGTTTTCTTCCAGTTAAAAAGCCAGAATTCTTCATAAATATCATCTTCTATATTCTTACTCAGATTTTGAAACTTTTGCTTGTTTCTTCAATATTTCTCTCTCACCCATGCTGCCATTAGGTTGTAGAGTCCAGAACTTACTTCTAGAGAGGTTTTATTAGCATGTATAATTGTGGGAGAATGATCTATCAATTAAGTTCTGGGACCTTGAAGACTTCGAAGGACAGAAAGAGAGGGAGGAAAGGAGAGGAGTGGGAGGGGGGAGAAAGAGAGAGAGAGAGAGAGAGAATGAGACTTTATTATATTAACTTTCATTTGTTATGCTTTATAGGCATCCACTTTTTTTTCTCATTTTTTACTGAAAACTGGGTGAGTGAGTATATCTAAAAATAGTAAGGACAAAAAAATATTGTTCTGGTTCTTGTAATGTTTTTGAGAGAATGGATATTCTTCTAACTCTTTGTTTTCTTGTATTCATCAGGCCACCTATTGCCATGAATAGTCTAATTTTCTTTCACTTAATATGTGTAATTTGTGTAATTAACTGTGGGTTAAAACACATAATAATCATCTTATTTTTTCTAAATGCTATTGTCTCTGTGTGCACCCACTGATCTTAACAAGCCACAAGAACTGCAGTCCTGTGCCCTCAGCACAGATCTATATTACCCTTCTCATTATAGGCCTATTATCTTTGCAACATAAATAAATCTGTTTCCACACAGAAAAGGCCTCCCTAGAATACTAATAATTCCACATAGAAACACCTGATGTAGAACAGAGCAGTATTTATGATTTAGAGTATAGTAGCAAATGAGACTGCACTTTCCAAATGAATTCCCTTATTTTATGACTTACCCATTGAGCCAACTATATCGAGGCCAATTTGCTCATCTGGTTTTAGCCTGGTTCAAATAAAGTGAATGGTGTGTTTGATTTCCATATGGGCTACTTATCTGTGCCCAGAGAAAGTCTATAACATCCATACGTTGCGTTAAAACTGCAGCCCACCCTCTTATAGATATATGCATGTGATCACAAGGATATAAGATTAAATATGAAAATTATAATTGCCACTTACTACATTATTTCCATATGCTAACCTCAGCTCTCACAGGAAAACAAACAAGAAAATAAAAATACTCTATTCCTTAGAGTAGCTAGCCATTGGAGGCAGATAATTTCATTAGACTTTTTTTATATGAGGAAATGGAGGAACAGAGAGGTTAAATAAACTGTCTTGGCCTAGAAGTCTGGAAAGTTACACAGTTGGATTTTAACTAGCCAGGTAGTTTGGCTAGAATTGTGCAATAAGAGTTCCCTTCTGGACAGCCACATGTAAAATAATGAAATTAGAATACTTCCTAACACCATAAACAAAAATGAACTCAAAATGGCTTAAAGACATAAATATAACACCGGATAATATAAAACTCTTAGATGAAAACACAGGCTGAACACTCTCTGACATAAACCACAGCAATATCTTCTCAGATCCACCCCCTAGAGTAATGACAATAAAAACAAAAATAAACAAATGGGACTAATTAAACTTAAAATTTTCTGCACAGGAAAGGAAACCCTAAACAAAATAAAAAGACAACCCACAGAATGGGAGAAATATTTGCAAATGAAGCAGCTGTCAAGGGATTAATCTCCAAAATTTATAAACACCTCTTGTAGCAATACCAAAAAAAAAAAAACAAAAAACAAACAAAAAAACATCAAAAAATGGGCAGAAGATCTAAACAGACAAGTCTCCAAATAAGACAAACAGATGACCAAAAAAAAAAAAAAAAAAACCCATGAAAAGATGTTCAACATCACTAATCATTAGAGAAATGCAAATCAAAACTACTATGAGGAGTTCCCGTCGTGGCGCAGTGGTTAACGAATCCGACTAGGAACCATGAGGTTGCGGGTTTGGTCCCTGCCCTTGCTCAGTGGGTTGACGATCCGGCGTTGCTGTGAGCTGTGGTGTAGGTTGCGGACGCGGCTCGGATCCCGCGTTGCTGTGGCTCTGGCATGGGCCGGCAGCTACAGTTCCGACTGAACCCCTAGCCTGGGAACCTCCATATGCTGCGGGAGCGGCCCAAGAAATAGCAAAAAGACAAAAAAAAAAAAAAAACAACTACTATGAGGTACCACTTTACACTGGCCAGAATGGCCATCATCAAAAAGCCTACAAACAATAAATGCTGGAGAGAGTGTGGAAAAAAGGGAACCCTATTACTCTGTTGGTGGGTATGTAAACTGATACAACCACTTGTGGAAAACAGTATGGAGATTACTCAGAAAACTAAAAATAGAATTACCATTTGATTCAGCAATCCCACTCCTGGGCATCTATCCAGAGAAAACCATGACTCAAAAAGATACATGTACTACAATGTTCATTGTAGAACTATACACAATAGCCAAGAGATGGAAACAACCTAAATATACATCAACAGAGGACTGGATAAAGAAGATATAGTACATATACACAATGGAATATTACTCAGCTGTTAAAATATTCCAGCAAGATGGATGGACCTAGAAATTATCATACTAAGTGAAATTAGTCAGACAGTGAGACATCGATGTCATATACTGTCACTTGTATGTGTAATCTAAAAAAAGGGCACAATGAACTTCTTTGCAGAATATATACTGACTCATAGACTTTGAAAAACTTATAGTTTCCAAAGAAGACAGGCTGGGGGGTTGGAGGATGAGCTAGGGGTTTGGGATGGAAATGCTATAAAATTGGGTTGTGATGATCATTGTGCACTATGAATTTAATAAAATTCATTGAGTTAAAATGAAAAAGAAAAAAAGAAGTTCCCTTGTGGCTCAGTGGATTAAGGACCTGGCTCATCACTACATTGTCTCCGATTACAGTGTGGCACAGATTCGATCCCTGGCCTTGGAATTTCCACATGCCATAGGTGTGGCCAAAAAATAGATTGATTAAATTAAATTAAATTAAATTGTGTCACATAAGTCTTTAGAAACCAACTTGATAATGAGGTCCATGAAGCTTCTATATGAAAACCAAGATATAACTGGCCTTGAAGAACCTAGGTCTTTGACCTCCTCCAATTTGACATTCTAAGTATTCATTGATATCTTAAATAAAGTGTGTTAAAATTAAAAGAAAAATCTTTCTCAATGTTCCTATTTGGAGAATATATATAATATAGATTCATCTAATTCATGTATCTAAAGAAAGCTATCTATAACCTGAAGTTGCTACTTCTATAGGATTTGGGATCACTTAAAATGTGACAAAAGCAGTAAGTAAAGCTTACTTACATTGCACAATTTTATATATGTGTAAGTATAGATGTATATACTTTTTAAGCTTTAAATTATTTAAAAGTTAAATAAGGTATATGTAGAGAGACTTACTTTAATTTTTTATCTACATCTTCCCATGAAAAAAAATAAATAAGCTCTGTGAGAATAGGACTTTTTATATCTTTTAGTCCCTGCTGTGTTTCTAGTGTAGCTAAAACACTATCAAATAGTTACTATTCAAAGTATTTATTGAATAAATGAGTGAATTATCTCTACAAATCCCACCAGGATGATTGGACAAATGCTGTTGTTAACCAACCATCAAGCTCAGAGAATTAGAAAAATTAGAAAAAATATGATTATCTCAGACTAAGTTATTTATCTTTCCCTGTGAGCAGGAAGAAGGTAGGTGTCATTTCTGAAAGAACTGAGGCCTGGAAGTAAAAGCCACAAAAACAAACATGCAAGTAAAAAACAAACATACAAACAAAAAACAGTAATTCTCTAATTTTCTCTTTGGAATTCAATTTCACAAATAGAATTTTTATGTATTTACAAAAATATATACCAATATCTTCTGTAAAATAAAAGCCCTGTATAAAACTGCAAATATTTTCCTACCTTCCCCAAAGGATATATCCATGCCTCGCTGCTATGTATTGCTCTGAGGAGAGAAGTCTGCCATTCAGTCAGATTTGGAAGTGACACTTTGTGATATACCCAGTGGATCTTGACATGGCTGTCTAATCTGCTGATAACAGTGCAAACCTGACTTCTGCTAACATGACAAGTAGAGTTCCGTAAACCTGGATTGTTTACTTCGTGTAAACAGGAAGACCCATTTCCTGAAAAAATGACAATCAGGTAAGAACTTATCCGATGCTTAGCATTTGATCCAGACATTGCCAGCCAATCAGCATCACTTACAGACTTGGCTTTCTAAACGTGGCACAGATATTGTCATTTTCTGCCATAAAAAAGAAAAAAAAAACTGTTTTTCCAACCCTCTCCCTTAGCTTACATAGCACAGTCTGGGTTTTCTACCTGACAGGAAAATTTTTCTTAGCACTCAATCTTTGGATACAGTCTTTGCTTTTCCTTTGACATAGCAAATTATTGCATAAATAGCAAAATGTGCATCTCACTACCAAATGTAGTCACAAACACAATAAAATATCTATCTATGAAATGGAGAAATGGGAAGCAGTACTCAGTGGTTATCAGCAAGAAGCATATTCTTAGCAATAAGAGTAATTTATTTTTTCCATCATATTCCTGGGGATGGAGAGAAATTCTATGCCAATGATTCTGGTTTACCCTGCACTGTCCAAATAGCAGTAGATAGAACAACAGATTCTTATTTTGAAGTGATGTCATTTAGAAGCCTATTTCATTTTGGACTAGTTATAAGCATTTAAGATTTGCTTTAAATACTGAGGAATAGGAGTTCCCGTCGTGGTGCAGTGGTTAACGAATCCGACTAGGAACCATGAGGTTGCGGGTTTGGTCCCTGCCCTTGCTCAGTGGGTTGACGATCCGGCGTTGCCGTGAGCTGTGGTGTAGGTTGCAGACGCGGCTCGGATCCTGCGTTGCTGTGGCTCTGGCGTAGGCCGGTGGCTACAGCTCCGATTCAACCCCTAGCCTGGGAACATCCATATGCCGCGGGAGCGGCCCAAGAAATAGCAACAACAATAACAACAACAAAAAGACAAAAAAAAAAAAAAAAATACTGAGGAATAGTATGCTCCTTTTGGCCAGAATTGAGTTTTTCAATACCAGTCCCTTAACATTCCTAGGGGGCCATCTCTCATTTTCAATCTGAAAATTCCATTGCCTCCTAGTCAATCTGAGATTTCATGTTAAGGTGGTGATATTTGAGTCTGCACATTAAACTTACGGTTTCCTTCTTTTCAATCAATCACCCAGCCCTCAGATCAAAGGCTTCCACCTTCATCTCTTCCCTGGATCAACATAAAACAACACACTCCTTGAGAAGTACTGCTATGTGGCTTTTGGATACCCAGGACACTTCTAGGTGGATTTCCTTTACTGAGAGACAAATTCACAAGGACAAGTTTTCAAAATAAGTCTGGAGGTCCCTCCATTCTCCAGCTTTCTCAAATATCACTATTTCTAGTCTTGTTACCTATCTGAAAGCATTGAGCACAGGCATTGACAATCTCTGTTAGAAAACTACGTAACTCTCATTTTTGCTTTCAGATGGTCCCCTTATGTTGAAGTCTTTTATATCCCTTCAGTACATTGCTGCAGCTCACAAAAACTAGCAAACAAATTCCAATAACCAGACACTTTTCTACTATGTTTTCTAAACACACATCTTTCAAAAAAAAAAAAAAAAACACTGTGTAACAATGATGTAAATAAATCTATTAGATTTACAAAAGGAAGTTAAAGAGGAACTGTGTAAATGGAGGAAAAAGTCATATTCCTGGACAAGAACATTTACTGTTACCTACTTTTTCCATAGTAATTGATAAACTCAATGTAGAAAAAATTTTAAAGAAACTGTCAAGCTAACTCTAAAATTTATCTGGAAGATAAAATGTTAAAAGCATTTTTTTTTTTAAATGTGACAAAGAGAAATGGTGGAGGAGCAATCATATCTGGTATAACTAGTATATAAAATGTGTAAACATATATATCAAGTTAAAATATAGAGTCATTAAAACAGGTTTCATCATATGAAGGCAAGGCAAAGAGATAAATAAACATGAGCTTGAAAAACAAAGCAAACCTAAGCATTTATACTTAATATATAACAAACCTGACCTTTCAAAGACACAGGACAAACTATTGAATAAATAATTTTAGGACAATGGTCTATCTACTTGGTAAAAAAAAAAATTGAATTCTATCTTATCTATAAATAAAAAGAAATCTAGTTGCTGTAAAGAGGTAGGAATAAAATTTCATACTTAAAACTGTATAAGGGAAAGGGGCCACTGTGAAGGCTGTGTAGTCACTGATTTGAACCCTTGGAAAAAACCTGCACACATCTGCTGCATAGATAGGAGCCAACTTTCCAACTCAGAGCCTTGCGTCTTTCATGGCCTCAACTCAACCAGTTCACACTTCAATCAGGGTCTGCCTCTAGCAATATTGCACAGGGTCTTGCCCAGCTGGGAAAAAAAAAGGTGGAGATGATATTAAGAATAACAAACTCAGGAATAGAAGCGCTATTAGAGTTGTTTGCCTGTTGTTTGTTTGTTTTTCTGTCTCTAATGCTGCTTAAACTTTTGTGTCAACACAATTTTCTCCTGCGGTGTGGGTGCCTTTCTCTTTATGACAGCAAACAAGAAAATGTGCAGTTCTATATTTTATCCATATACTGTAGTGATCCTAGATGATAGAATATCATTTTCCATGTCTTGAGTATGTAAAATACCTGGAAAGAGCTCAGATTTGCCTAGTTCAGGTCCACTGTGCAATGCTTTAATTTGTCATTGAGATCTGGTATATGGTAGCTAGATGTATATCTATATTTATATCTATATCCAAATTAACTATAGCCCAAATAATGCTGCATAAATAAGAAAATAAAATCTCATTAAACCATAACCTTCCACTTAGCTTGCAGGTCTGAAGGACCTCCTATCTTGCCTGGTCAGGTCAGCTCTGCCCAGCATGTCTCTTTCCTTCCAACCAAGTCAGACCCTTTCACGGTCCTAGCAGAGGCACAGGATGGCAAAAGGAAAGTGGCAAGTCTTCTGTGTGCATAAGGTTAAATCTAGCACATTCTCCCTTCAGTTCCATTTTATTGATCAAAGCAATTCATGTGGCCAAGCCCAGAGTTAAGGAGCAGGGAGGTCAATTACCTTGCTTCTTCAAGATCCCTCTTGCAGAGGGACTACAGGTCACTTGGAAAACTGTTTGTCTCAGAGAGGAGTGAAAACTGGTGCCAGTTATGCCATAAACCACAGAAAACAATAATTGTCTTCACTGAGATTCATGCTCACCTCTGTGGTCTTGGGAGGAGAGTCTGTCATCAAAAGATAAAAGGAAGGAGGAGCCTATAGCGTTAACACTAATAGGGCCACATACCATATCATACATGTAAACATAAAAGACTTACTTTCACAGAGAAATTTAATGAAATTCACATGAAATCTTTAAGAAGAGAGGCGCATTCATTGATAATGTGTACAGACATCCACAGCTGCCTTGTTCCCAAGTTTCCTCTTCTTTCTGCTTGACCTTATACTGTACACTGGGATATTAGACATGGGTAAACAGCATGCACACAACCTGCTGTAGGCGCAGAAAATATTGAATATATTACCCAGAAAATGCCCGAGGGTTCATCTATCTGTCCAGCTAACTCAAACTGAAAGTGACTTTTCTCACTGAAAGGAGAGTAGTATAAACGCTTCTGCTACAGGGCTTGCAGAGAATACAGATGAACAAAAGAGAACAGGTAGAAAGCTCTCCTACTAGAAAAATAGAAAAAAAAAAGCCATTCCTCAGTCATTACTACTTTCAGCCTTTTTCTCTAGCCTTTTTTTTAAACTGAGTACAAGCTCTATCTAACAATACAGTAGAATGAATTTTAATCAACTGTGACCTCATTATTTCTATCTGTGAAAAAATACTCTATAAATATTTTCTTAACATAATGCAGAGAGCAATGTAGAGAGAATCTCCTTATAATAATAAAGGCTTAACACAAAGAAATGAACCCCAAACAGAACTTTAAGGGGACATAAGAGTGTGGGATGAACAAATATCAAACACCTTAGAAAAAATATTGAGAAATATAAACTATCGTTCCTCAGTGAAATGGGGTCAGAGTTAACCACTGCTTCTATTTTATAATACTATATTTTGAATACATTATATATGTGTTATATATAATATATGTGTAGTATATATATGTATGTAATATATATGATATATACATGTATGTATGTATATATATGTGTGATATTCCTTAAGGAATATCATCATAAAATTTTTATAGTTCTCATTAGGTTTAAACATAAAATTAATTATTTTGTTATTTTTTTGATATCTAAAGTAAAGGAATCCCTCCATTTATTGTTATTAATAAATTTTTAGCTCAGTTAGAAAAGAAAAGCTAGTTAACAGTATAGACTCTGCATCCAGGCAGTCTGGTTTTATTTCACTGTTCTGCCACTTACTACCTGAGTAGATTTAGAAAAGGTATGCAACTTCTCTGTGATTTAGTGTCTTATTTGTAAAATGTGTAGATCATGAGAGAGTATCTACCCATAGGACTTCTGTGAGGGCAAAACACTTAAGACAGAGCCTATAAAGTATCTGATGAATTAGAAAAATTAAATAGATGATAGTCCAAAGTAATATTATTAATAATAATAATAATAGAAATATTTTATATTGAGAGTGGGAGCAAAGAAAGACAGGATAAAAGAAAATTTACCCACCTCTTGCAGATAAAAAGGTTGTACCATAACCTATCTTATTCTCAATGAGATATGCAATAAATTGTAAAAGGCTTTTAGTGATATATCCTTCCATGTGTTTATGAAACCCATACATGAAGCATATAATCAAACTGACCTACTCAGAACTCTTCCTCTCTTTCTAGGATCACATACATTTTACCTATGCAAATAACTCAATGTTTTATCAATGATTCTAAATAAAAGTGGCAAAGTGGGGATTTCCCCTTGTGGCTCAGCAGTAATGAACCTGGCTAGTATCCATGAGGATGCAGATTCAATTCCTTGCCTCGTTCAGCGGGTTGAGGATCATGCATTGCCATGACTGCAGTGTATGTTGCAGACACTGCTTGGATCTACAGCTGTGGCTGTAGCTATAGCCGTCAGCTACAGCTTGACTAAACTCCTAGCCTGCGAATTTCCATATGCCACAGGTGTGGCTTTAAAAAGAAGGCAAAGTGGCCTCAATTTTATGTAATGCTTTTTAATTGAAAAAGAAAATATAGCAAACTCTCATAGAATATTTGATGCTTTGTCCCTCTTGCCTGACTTTTATATACGATGTAGACTTCTCAGCACACTGTGTGCATAACCATAGTGTCCATATATAAAGCACTATCATGAATTTTCTTGTGGCACAGAGGGTTAAGGATCTGAGGTTGTCACTGCAGTGGCTTGGGTTGATGCTGTGGTGAGGGTTTGATCCTTGGCCTGAGAACATCCACATGACAAGGGGGAGGGAAAATAAAGAATTATTCATGTAAGTTTCTACTTGATACCCTCATTCAATAAACTCCAACCACCTTGGTATTCTTTCTGATGTACTCTAACATTTTGGGTTCATTTCTGCCATAGATTTTGCCACTGATATCCTATGTGGAATGTTCCCTCTGCTTATACTTGCATGGTTGTCGTCTTCTTATTCCTGAAATTAGTGTCCAAATTAAGTTCATCTTTCTCAGAGGAGTTTGCGTCTATTAGCATGTTAGTATATATTAGTTGATATGAGTTAATATATGTGGGATGCAAACAAAATTCACTTCAAATAAAATTGGCTTAAATCATTAAAAATATTTTTTATGCAAAAGCAAATCCGCAGTTTCAGAATGTATTGATTGAATGGCTGAATGACATTGGGGAAAATCTATATTAAATCTTTCCACTATACCATCAGTCAACTTGCTTCTTCATAATTTGTTTCATTTGTTCTTGTAGAATGTCTTCAAGTGAAATATTTTCCTGTTCACATCACTATGTGAGATGAAAAGAATCTTTCAACCTTTCATTCATTCATGAAATAAAGTCTTTTCTGTAAACTGGACAAAAGTAGGTTATGTGACCACCATAGGACCAGTGTGGTCACCAGAGTAATGTGTGTTGATTGACTATGTTTAAGATTCATGCTGGAGCTCTGGTGGAAGCATCTTCCCCTGTGACCAGTTTTTACATAGCATCAGGAGGTTGGATGAGTAATAACTGTGGTTATGTTGAGATGGAGTGAGAGAAGAATGAATGTCAGGTGGGCAACCACAAAATATTATCCAATTTATATAAAAAAAGTCACTCCTAACCTGTCACTTTCTATCTAATTGCTTTATTTTAGATCCTTCCTAGCATTACTAATATTTTTATTTACTTATTTTATTTATCCTTTATACCCCTTACTAATTGTAAGCACCATGAAAAGAGGAATATTCAGTTGCAAGCTTCATGATACTGGAATAGTTTTGGCTCAAAATAAACAAGTGAATGTTGGTGAAAATAACTTATCTACTATTCAGTCAGCTAATAAGCAGAGGAACTTCTTAAGTTAAAAGAATAATATAAATGAGAAGTCATTATCTTATATTCTGATACTGTCTGTCTGTGCATATTTGTATTTATGCATATTTATGTATCTGTATAAATTAAATATCCATAACTGCTTTCTATTCAACAATTCTTTTGTGGCTATTGCATAAACTTGGCCTGTGCCAGTAACTAACAATGACCTGCAAATATGAGTTTTGATTCAATTCTCACAGGAAATAATTTAAGCATCAAGAAAACTGACTACACTAGGAGATCTTCCCCAGGATTAATGTGAAAATGTCCCTGATTACACAGACAAATGAAGCCAATTTGTTTATATTGCATGGGGATATCGAGTGTATTCTTATTCAATCCATTGAATGAAGAGAAAAGAGTTACTGTAGCTCCAAAAATCACTGTACACTCTGGCTGAAGATATTAAGGATATTTTAGATTCCACCAGGGAAAAATAATAACACATAAATAGAAATAAATTATGGCATTATTTAATTAACTGGGAAGCTCAATGTGCTCTAGAGACAATTTATTACAATAAATAGAGCATCTAATTCTTGCAGTGCATTGTAGTGACTATAAATCAAAGAACTCTTTTTTACCCCCTCAAAGAAAAACAGTCACCAATTCCTTATAAACTGTACCTAAGGGCCTCATTAGACTAATACTTGACTTGAATGCTTCATTATCTTGGCAGGCGTTATGCTATGGAGCATCTCTGCTACACTTGACACATTGATTACAGGCTCTTCTTTGAGATCCTCCTCCTTCAGTTTCCATAATGTCTTTGCTCTCCTGCTTCTCTTCACAATGTCTAACCTTCCCTCCTCCATCTTCCTCACAGCTTCTTCTTAAAACAATCACCTCTTAATGGTTTAGGGTCCCCAGAACTTTCTCCTCAGCATAATTCTCTCCAAGCACCTAAAGACATTTATTTATTTCTCCTAATATTACTCATCTTTCCATAGTTGACATCTCACTTGGTTGCACAAGTCAAGCTGTTACTCAAGCTGGGATACCCAGGTGCATTGCTAACTCATCTTTCTCCCTTCCTTTTCACACCCATTTAGTTTAAAATCTTGACCTCTATGTCTCCAAAATATATCAGTTCTGTGCTCTTCATCCTACCACTGATCCAACAAACACTATCATTTTTCTCAACATTGAGTTGTTGTCACCTTCCCTAGTCACAGCATTACTCTGATCCCCAATGGACAGCCAATAGACTGAGAATCTCATTTCAAATTTATTTTTTTATACATGTTTCAAAAAATATTTGGACAAAGATGGAGTAAAAAATATGAAACTAATTCATTAACCATGACATACTTGTACTAGGTTTTTTCCAGTAGTTTCTTATTCTTAGGCTAGACTCATAGGATATCAAACATACCTACTCTGGATGATAGAGGATGATCTAAAATAAATTGTTTTGCCACATGGCTAGATAGTAACAATCAATATGATAGAATTCGCAATACAGAAAAACAGTATGTGATGATTGCAATGACAAATTATTCCTATGTAGCTGATTCTTTTGCAGTCCTCCAAAGCAATATATTTTTTTATCATGCCACTCACCTACTCAAAAAATTTCAATTTCTGCTTTTGCTTATAATGTCATGTGTAAATGTGTTATTCAAAACACTGCAATTTCATTCTACTCTATCCTTTAAACCATATCCTCTACTACTCCCCAATAAAATGTCTGATTTGATAAATATCTTTTTGGAGCACCCAAAATACCTAACACTCTTTGACTTTGTACCTCTGCTCTTTTAATCACTTTTGCATGTAGTGTAGTCAGCATTCAATTTCATCTTTCAAACCCTGTAGCTCTTTCAAGGCCTAATTCTAAAGTCCCACCATTTTCCATGAACTCATCCCAGAATTTAATGTGTTAAGTCATATTTCTCCAGCTAACTCAAAGCATTATCACTTGATGTTTTCCTTTTTTTAATTAATTGCACACTAGCTCATGCAATCTTTCAACTTTTTGTTATTATATTTTAATTTAAATATAATTTTTTGACTATGTCACAATACTTTGTTCCTTAAGGCTGACTATAATTCCTAATTACTTATCGCATATTCATTGCCTTCCATAATGAGTTTGAATTTGGTTTTGAAGATAAAGATTTATCATAGTCATCACGTTGCCGAAGTCCGCATCTTTCCATGTTTTATTTATACTCCAATAACACAAAAGACAAGTTTTTAAATATTTTTAGATTGTCTTCTAAAAGACACATTTTAAATAGAAATTCTGGGGAAAAACTTGTGCAACATTTCCACATGTCACTTATTTTATTTTTTTAAAAAGTAACTTTATTTAAATGCATGCTAAAATTCAAGTAATTTTGAATAATTATGCCAAATTTTCATGTTATTTTAACAGTAAATAATTTCAAAATGTTTATGAAATTCTATTAACATTATCTGCCACCATTATTGAAATAGTGTTGTGTTCTTTTTGAGACTCTAAAGCAAAATGTGCCAGTTTGCTGCATAAAAACTACTTTAAAATTGTTATTTTAGAAGCAAGTAAGATTATCTGATCTGTATGTGACAGTATAGTCAGTAAGTGAAATAAACAAAAGGGAATGTCACAAATCCATCTTCTAACCATGCCAAAATATTAGCTGAAATAGCCTCCTCCTAGTTTAATGAAGCACTAAGGGAAGATGCTCAACAGAATGTAAAACCTTAGACATAATTTTAATTTTTAGAGGTTAGGAATCTATAGAAATTTCTTTCCTCATTTTTAATAGCCTTGGATGGCTGGAAAATTGCAGGATGAATATAGTAGGCAAACATCATAAAAATTATTTTTCATTTTTATGGTTGTAGTGAGTTGTAATGTAGGGTTGTTGAGCTTATTAAATATCTCCCAAATTTCCTGTCCACTTTCATTTGGAATACAACAGAATCCTCACCCTTGAGCTATATGTCTTTTGAAAGTAGCAGGATACAAGGCAGCCTTGATATTTAGACTCTCCTATCAGTAAATTCTGTAGCGCCTATTGTCTAAGTAAATTTAGGAAACTAGTTGAACAGGAGACATTTAATGAAACTTTTTCTGACATACAATTTTTTATTAAGTGAACACAAAGTGACCCAGATACAGAAATATGATGGTATAATTCATCACTTTTTCAATTATTAAAATATTTTTCCAGATTACTTTCAGAACTATCAGACCTTTCCCTCTTAAAAGTACATGTAAACAGGGAGTTCCCTGGTGGCACAATGTGTTAAGGATCTGGTGTTATCACTGCAGTGGCTTGGGTCTTGGGTCACTGCTGTGGCTCATGTTCCATCCCTGGTCTTGGAACTTCCACATGCAGTGGGCATGGCAAAAAAGGTACATATGAACATTACAATTCAGACAGTGGCATTTTTTCTTAAACAGTGGGGAACCGAATTTTTTTTTTTAACTTATGTTTGGGCTATTTATAGAGACATAAAATCATGAACACTTTTGAAACAATTAAAAAATATGTGAATATATTTCCAAAAAGACACTCAGATATTCTGATGGAAGATGTCATATCACAGGAGATTAATAGGGAACTCTTCATAAGCAAAGAACATCAAAACTTAAATGGGCAAGGAAAAAATTTTACCTTCTGGGTCCTGTGGATGAATTAACATTGCAGATGAACTATCTGTTACTACATGGTAATTCATAGAGAAAAGCAGACACTTTTTTTTAAAATAAATTTTACATACACATGGGAGTCACCATGAGAAAATAAAGACTGAAAAGAGGCTGAGACAAGTGCCTATATGCCAGGTTGTGCAAAGAGGCAATTGTGGGAAAGTAAGTGAAAGAGGAAGGACCCTGCAGGAAGTTGGGAATCACTTTCACAAGACCTAACTGTACAGATTTCTCCTGTTTTCCCTTTCTCTGGTGATTAAAAAATGTTTCTTTCCTCTTGGCATAGAGAGGATATTTTTCACATGGGGGTTATATTTCCTGCATTCAGGAAGAAAAGAGGAGGTCACAGCACCCTTCTTACGCCTGCTGTTTTTCAAGTGTCTTTTAGCTCAAAGTAATCAATACACCAAAGTGGCATATTGGGGAGGGGTGGCCAGTCCTGAATATCTTTGCTGAGGAGAGGCTAAACCCAGAGGTAACATTTCTTTACAAAGGAAATCTCAAGTCGAAACGTGGCCACCTAAGACCGCCTGAAAATAAATTAAAAGTAGAGTTTTACAATTATTTCCATATTTGGGGAGAAATAGTCTTTTGAACTGAAAAATATTTTTTCACAAAATTTCCATATTTTCAGAATGCATCGGTGGTTTGGATGTGTACAATCTCTTTGTCAGAGTCATCCAAAATTGCTAAATTGTTGTGTAAAAATATTAAGTATGTGAAGCTGCTTATTTATCCTGTTCCTTCTTTCCAATGTGTTTTTTAAGAGCACAACCCATAATCAGGTCTTAGTGGACCTACAGGAAGACATTTCACTAGAAGAGTTTTCCAAATATATTTTCTGCCAAAAACATAGCTGAAACCTCAATTTTATTTCTCACAAAATCAAAAATGTATTTGGCTTTCACTTAAAGCTGGAGATAACTAGTGATCTCAGAGATAACCAATGAAATAGGGCCTACGGAAATAAATAAGCAAAGGATTAACCAACACATTTGTAGCATCAAAAGAGTGATAGGTCACAGAGACTATCTTATTTCATATTTCTGGATTTTTATTTATATACTATATTAATTTTGGTATATTTTTTTTCTTAAAAAGATTCATATATTTGAAACTTTCATTAACCCCTTATAAACTTTCTTAGGTTTAAAGTGGACTAGGGGTTTGGGGTTGGTGTATGCACAGTGAGGTATATGAAACCATTGGCCAATGGGGACCTGCTATGTAGTATAGGGAGCTCTACCCAATATTCTCTGATCATCTATACGGGAAAGAATCTGAAAAGAAATGGATGTGTGGACATGTATAACTGAATCACTTAGTTATACAGCATAAATAATCACAACATTATAAATCAACTATAATTCAATACAACTTTAAAAATGAACAAAAAGGAAAAAATTAAAAACTAGAATATTAAAATTTATTAATTTTTAAATGATTTTTCCCCATTATAGTTGGTTTACAGTGGTCTGTCAATTTTCTATTGTACAGCAAGTTGACCCAGTCACACACACATATATACATTCTTTTCCTCACATTATCATGCTCCATCATAAGTGACTAGAGTTACAGCAGGATCTCATTGGTTATCCTTTCTAAAGCCAATAATTTATTAAAATGGAAAAAGCATACTCAATACAAATGGTTAAAAAAAGTGAACTGTTGGCTGCAGAAATGAAAATTGGATCTAATTTGTAGGAAGTTTTTAAAGTTACTTTTTAAAATTTTTTAATTTATTTTCAAATTGCTTATCTCATATGGCTTCTTTCATGCCTTTAATAGAGTAAACTGCAGGTCTGTTACTACAAAAAAAAAAAAAAAAGGTCAGACTCAAAACTACAAGAGACAAGGACAGACCGAAAAAACTACAGTGTTGCTGCTGAAAGTCACATTTTCACCAAAGATAAGACTCATGGGCACATAATTAAGTGACTTGTAAAAGAGGGATCCCCATTCTTAGGATGTAAACTTGCATTTAGGATCTAGAAAAGTCAGTGATCTTTTCTCTAAAAGAGTAGATAGCAAATATCTACTATGGGGGGGTTGGAGGGGGGTGCTATGAGGACATTATTATCTCAGTCCCATTATCAAACTCTGCTGTTGTGGCAGGGAAGACACCATGAACATATATGGACAATTACAGCCTACAGGTCATGTCTTGACAATTCTTGATCTAGACAAACAGAAATCAGAACTCAGACAAAATAGGGGTCATAATATACTGTCTTACCAAAGAGATCCCTGGACAGGATACATATAAAGCCTGGGTGGAACACCCTATTTGAGAGTAAAGCGTCTTAAACCCTACAAGCAAGAGGATATTAGGAAGCTCTTGAGATGGTCTTCAGAACTGACGATTATAATATCCCCTACAAACCACCAAAAAAAGTCTATTGACTAAGTCAACCTGAACTGCATTGCATTTGCTGCAAGAACAGAGAACACCATCCTGATGGAGTCATAGGAAGTCTGGGAAGACCTGTCTCAAACACATGAAGTCTGGGAAGTTTATTTATAGGATTATAAGACTCAGTTCAAGTGATAAATTGGGTCTTTTGCAGTGGGGAACTTTTTAAAATTGAATAGCTTTTTTACACAATAGTATAGGATCAGGAGACAAAGTGGGGATGAGAATTTTGAGGTAAGTTTCGATGCGACTGTTTTCACGATAAGTGAGTTATTTCTCTGGGTGTGAAAAATTTGTGACAGCTGTTTGCTCAGATGAGCAAATTGTTTTCTCAGATACTTTTGTTACAACAATTTCCTGAAGCAAACATTTAAGATATTTATTGGTTTTCAGTCTCAATTTCCTCGGTGAAGATTTCGTGGACCAAATATTTAAGGTATACTGACATAAGTGCTCCTACTTCTGAGGTAGGAGGAAGAAGCAGCACGTTCCAGAAGAAAAAGATACTAACCAAAAGGTGTAGACCTTTGTCCCACAGTATTTTTATTTCCTGCTTAACATCTTTTTCCCCCAACTTGTCAATGGACTCTGTCGAACCAGAAATGGGAACATTTTGAGATCTCTAAAAATTATGTCTGTTTATCTCAAGATACTTTTATTTGATAGAAAAAAAGATAAGTAGAAGATAAATATAATGGATACTGTGATGTGCAGCAGAAATCTCTATCCCTGAATGAGGATGTTATTATTTCCTCACCTATTGAGAGTGTTACCAATTGGCAACACTGAGCTACAAAGACTCAGCCGAAGGAAACTACTTTTCTCAGTGTCATATTCTTTCTGAGGGAGCCCCGCCCCCACCCCACAAAGACCTATCACACAGAAATATAAAGGCTCTCCTCCCAACTTAGGACAGTTCTCACATGCTCTCCTCATTCCAGAAATCCCTGTGGGGTAAGCTTAAGCTTTCATTGGGAATGCATTGGCTCAATTTTCCCATGCATCCAATCTTCCTTCCTTATCTTTCCTTCCAAGGATGTCAACTCCAAGAGCATTCCCCTAAAAATGCCCTTCACATGTAGTAGCTTGTCTTCCTCTTCATCTGGAACCCCTACCTGTATGTGGTGAGGATAGGTATGGTCAAAGAGCAATTTAAGAGGGAATTTTGGAGTCAAAACACTTGCTGCATTGACGTCAATGAGAATCTCATCATTGGAGGTAGCTGAAAAATAAAAACTATTTGAAAAAGGTAACTGTGGAGTTCCTGTTTTGGCTCAGCAGGTTAATGACCAGATGTCTCTGTGAGGATGTGGTTTTAATCCCTGGCCTCACTCAGTGGGTTAAGTATCTGGTGTTGCCACAAGCTATGACATTGGTTGTAGATGAGGCTCAGATCCAGTGTTGCTGTGGTGTAGGCCGGCAGCTACAGCTCGGATTAGATCCCTAACCTGGGAACTTCCATATGCCTCAAGTGAGGCCCAAAACAAAAAGGGTGACTGTTAACTTATAAAACGTTCAGTGGTGGTACATCAATACAGTACCTTGTGGCGAGAATAGTTTCAGTGATACAAATTATGAAATGTTTAAATGAGGTAAACAATAAAAGAGAAAGAGGGGTACAAAGACAGTAGAGTTGGTGGTTTATTCTGTTTGTATTTTTTATATATACATACATAAACATATATGGGTTTTTTTGTTTGTTTGTTTGTTTGTTTGTTTGCTCAAGAAGGAGAATTAAGAGCTACAAATAATACTTAGTAATTAAAAACTGTGTATTTTTATACCTGGACATAAATAACTGAAGAACATCAATCTCACTACAAAGTGAAAAAAAAGACTAAATTAACTTCAAATTTAATAATTTTCCTTTGTCTTCATTTCTTTTCTTTTTGTTTGCACCTGTGGTATATGGAAGCTCCTGAGCCAGTAATGAAACCCACAACATGGCATGACCTGAGCCACTGCAGTGACAATACCAGATACTTAACCTGCTGAGCCACGAAAAAACTACCCTCAAGACTTTCACTTTTGAAACTCATTTCATAGCTGAGGTTGCAGAACAATAAAAAACAAACTAGCCAGACTCTAAGGAGAGATGATTTCTCAGAGGAAAGGGAAGGTATGAGAACTTGCTCAACTGGGACAAAAGCAAGTACACATTACTAAGAAGAGTTTCAATAGAATAGTTGAGAATCAGTAAAGGATGAATGTGGCTTTTAAATAATTATAAGTGGACAATGTAAGAAATTGAAGAAGTCCATTTTGAAGGCTCCATAAACTCTACTGGGCACTGTCAAAAAGATCAGAAAGAACCCTTAGAAGAGTTCACTAGTGTGAATACCTAGGGTGGGGAAGAGCAATTGTGCAGAAAGTGCAAGGAATTTCACCCAGATTTTTCTCTTCTGTATCCACTGTGAAACAAAGATTTAATCCATGGACACAAAGCATTGCTGCCTTTAAGATATTGGTGAAAACTCATTGCATCTGGTGGAAGGAGAAAGGTAGAAAGAAAATTGCTCCGAAGGAAAGGGCAAGAACACAAATTGTCCCTCAAGTACAATCACTGAGATTGAGGGAAAATGAGGGCACATTTTTGAGACCCAGAAACATATTGCATATCTAAGGATGAGGCTTAATTAGAGCAACAGAGAATTAACTTCCCTTCACTGTCAAGCTAGCAAACTTGGAATAACAAGCAATAGCAGATGACTCCTGGAAGGAAAGGAAAGGAACAAGAGAATGCCAACAACTTTCTGTGAGGCACAGCACAAAGGGGAAATCTAAATGTCATATTCAACTGGATTGCTCATAAAAATCAATCTGCAACCTAAACACAGGGTATAGCTACAGGAATCTGAAGCAGTGGTTCATTGAGGGTAGCCATAGCAACAAAAAAAGAGAAAAATTCAACTTTATTCTGAATATATTAATTAATATCCAGCATTAAAGGCTCAGTAGAAGAGGAGTGCCCATATCCAGACATAACCTCTTTACCTCAGTCTCTACTGACCTATACAAAATGTTTGGTTTTTAGCAACAACAACAACAAAGAAATATAATGAATGGTAAGAAAAAAGGTCACTCAAAAAGTACAAAGCAATCCTCAGAACCACACACAGGCAGGACACCAAAGTTAAACTATCTAACAGAGTTTATTTATTTTATTTTATTTTTTTATTATTGTTTATCCAATATAATTTTTCCCCTACTGTACAGCATAGTGACACAGTTACACATACATGTATACATTCTTTTTTCTCACATTACCATGCTCCGTCATAAGTGACTAGACATAGTTCTCAGTGCTTAACAACAGGATCTCATTGCTAATCCACTCCAAAAGCAATAGTTTGCATCCATTAACCTCAAGCACCCCATCCATCCCACTCTCTCCCCCTAGGCAACCACAAGTCTGTTCTCAAAATCCATAATTTTCTTTTCTGTGGAAAGGTTCATTTGTGCTATATATTAGATTCCAGATATCAGTCATATCATATGATATTTGTCTTTTCTTTCTGACTTACTTCATTCAGTATGAGTCTCTAGTTCCATCAATGTTGTTGCAAATGGCATTATTTGGTTCTGTTTTATGGCTGAGTAGTATTCCATTGTGTATATACAACACATCTTCCTAATCCAATCATCTGTTGATGTACATTTGGGTGGTTTCCATGTCTTGGCTATTGTGAACAGTACTGCAATGAACGTGCAGGTGCATGTGTCTTTTTCAAGGAAAGTTTTGTCCGGATATATGCCCAAGTGTGGTATTGCTTGGTCATATGGTAATTCTATGTATAGTTTTCTAAGGTACCTCCATACTGTTCTCCATAGTGGTTGTACCAGCTTACATTCCCACCAACAGTGCAGGAGGGTTTCCTTTTCTCCACACCCCCTCCAGCAATTATTATTTGTGAACTTTTATTAATGATGGCCATTCTGACTGGGGGGAGGTGGTATCTCATGATAGTTTTGATTTGCATTTCTCTAATAATCAGTGATGTTGTTCATGTGCTTGTTGGCCATCTGTACATCCTCCTTGGAGAATTGTCTGTCCAGGTCTTTTGCCCATTTTTCCATTGGGTTGTTGGCTTTTTTGCTGTTGAGTTGTATGAGTTGCTTGTATATTTTAGAGATTAAGCGCTTGTCAGTTGCATCATTTCAAACGATTTTCTCCCATTCTGTAAGTTGTCTTTTTGTTTTCTTTTTGGTTTCCGTTGCTGTGCAAAAGCTTGTCAGTTTGATGAGGTCCTATTGGTTTATTTTTGTCTTTATTTCTGGTGCTTTGGGAGACTGACCTGAGAAAACATACATAAGGTTGATGTCAGAGAATGTTTTTTCTATGTTCTCTTCCAGTAGTTTGATGGTGCCTTGTCGTATATTTAAGTCTTTCAGCCATTTTGAGTTTATTTTTGTGCATGGTGTGAGGGTGTGTTCTAGTTTCATTGATTTGCATGCAGCTGTCCAAGTTTCCCAGCAATGCTTGCTGAAAAGACCGTCTTTTTCCCATTTTATGTTATTGCTTCCTTTGTCAAAGATTCACTGATGATAGGTGTCTGGGTTTATTTCTGTGTTCTCTATTCTGTTCCATTGGTCTGTAGGTCTGTTATGATACCAGTACCACACAGTCTTGATGACTGTGGCTTTGCAATATTGCCTGAAGTCCGGGAGAGCTATGCCTCCTGCTTGGTTTTCTAACAGAGTTTAAAATAACTATACTGGTTTCCTTGGGGGAGTGGGAGGAAGTGAGAGGGATCAGGAGCTTGGGGTCAATGGATGCACTCTATTGCTCATGGAATGCATTAGCAATGAGATCCTACTGTGTAGCACTGAAAACTATGTCTAGATACTTACAATGCAGCACAAAAATGGGAGAAAAAAAATTATGTATACATGTTTGTGTAACTGGGTCCCCATGCTGTACAGTGGGAAAAAAAAAGTGTGTTGGGGGAAGTAACAATGAAAAATAAATTTAAATAAATAAATAAATAAATAAATAAATAATAACTATACCTTATATGTTTATTGTTCTAATGGAAAATGTGTCAGATGGGATGAGAAATTTCAAAAAAAATATGAAACCTAAAAAAAAATCAAATGAAAAGAGAATAAAATTTTAAAACTAAATTTAAAACCAATGTTTTTGACAAGTGCTTCAGTAGACTCATCATATCCAAGAGGAGAATCAATGAATTATTAATTCTTATTAATCCTTCCAGTGGGAGCCTCATTCATGGACCAATGAACTTGAAGGTAATAGGACCTGGTGTTCTCCTTAAATTAATTCTATTAAAATTTGCCTTAAAATTCATTGTTAGAAGAAGTTCCCATTGTGGCTCAGTGGTAATGAGCCCAACCAGTATCCATGAGGACAAAGGTAAGATCCCTGGCCTCACTCAGTGGGCTAAGGATCTGGTATTGCTGTGAGTTGTGATGTAGGTTCCAGATGAGGCTCAGATTCCATGTTGCTGTGGCTGTGGTTTAGGTTGGCAACTACAGTTCCAATTTGACCACCATATATACGTTGCTAGAAACAAAGAAACGCATTTCATAATGATAAAATTGTCCATTGTTATGAAGACATAAAATTGTATATATATATATATACAAGTATAAACAAAGCTTAGAAATGTAGGAAACAAATGTCAAGAGAATTGAAGGGAAAAATAGACAAATCGATCATGATAGTTGGAAACTTCAATGACGGATATGTTTATTAGACTGAAAATCAGCAAAGATATAGAAGACATAAACAATAAAAATAAATGGACAAGAGAAACAAGCCTAGCCTAGAAAGGACATGGTAACAAATGCCTTAGAACCCTCAGAAATAAGATGTGGGTCATGAGATAAAATGAACCACCAGAAGGTAAGGGAAGTTGAGACTGGATACAAGAGGATGAAGGTGACGACTGTCTTGTCGTAGTCCTGACATTAGCTGCAGAAGCAAGGACTTACATTCCACTAAACTTCATTTTCTGTGTACCTCAATAAGAAAGGTCTACTGGGAGATATTTAAATTCTATTTGCAAATTGCTATGCTGGAAAAACTTGCCTTGACCCAGATTATTAATTCTTCCAGTGGGAGCCGCACCCATGGACTATTAAACTTGAAGGTAACAGGACCTGGTGTTCTCCTCAACTTGCAGCAATTCTGAGGGGCCACCATTCTCTAGAGGATCCAAGTGCCTTTTTTGTTGGGGCTGCAATTAATCTTCTCCCTTTGCGCAGTTCTTATTTCCCTCTATTCCACAGTTGTCAGTCTCAAGAAAACTCACCAATAAACATCCTCCAGTCTACTCTGTCTGTCTCAGAATCTGAGTTCTAGCACTTGGGAATCCAACCTGACAGTCAGGTTGGGAATTATTTTTTCTCATTTTCCAAGTAGAGCATTACACCCATCTTCTCCAATCACTGGGCACAATTTTTTCTTTTCCTTTTCGTATTTTGGGTCTTAGAAATAATTTCATAGTTTTTTTTTCTGGTATTCATCATTTTTTAAGTGTCTGCTCATATCAAGTTTGTCTAATTAGAAACATTTGATAATTTTATGTACATAATATTTCAACATAACAATAGTTCGAGCAACAAACTGCTTAAATTTCTTAGGTATTTCGTCCTTTTCTTCCTCATTGACACTGCCTCACATCGTTTTAATTGAATTAAAGATACCCCATGCCTGGGATTGAGTAAACAGTCTGAATAATCATCTGCATCACATAGTTTTATTGAACTACCTAGTTGATTAACTTTTTCAGGGCTCTATGGAGAATAGAAAGTTTGTTGAAGAGAACATTACTTCCAAAATCTGAATACTATTCCATTATCATCAGATTCATATAGATGTGTGAGAAATGCTGACTAAGGTACCCTCTACCAAACCTACTTAATATTAATCCTCAGAGTGGATACCAGAAATCTAATTTTTTTATGTTTCCAAGTATACCAAATATTTGGAAAATGTTTCTATTGAGGACTGGCGTTCTTCTCTCACTTGCTTGTTGTTTTATTTAATGACCAACATATTATATCCAAGTCTATGTCTCACTCTTTCATGTCAACAGACTAAATCACTAGTTAACAGTTGCACCCTGACTACCGAACCCAGAGTAAGTCTTAGAATCCGCCTAATGCTGTACCTGCTCTACTCAGCAGGATTTATCAGTGGACATAGAACTTGCCAACTAAATACTAATTTTCAATTAATACTGAGAGAATTTAATTTAATAAAATTACTCCTGTGTACTTACAGTCCTTCAGTCAAGGGTGTAAATCTGAAGCTTCTTAATAGTTCCTGAGCTAAAGGAAATGGATAAAGGTCTAATTTTTGTTTTATTTCTTAGGAATAAAAGAACATTTACTCCTAAGCCTAAATGTTGAGCCTTTGCTAATTGAAACAGCCATAGTCTGCTATTAACTAAATTCTCTTTACTCTTAATTGAAGACAAGTCTCTTGAGTCTGTGAAAAGTAATCAGTATGGGATACTGGAGGTCTAGAGGTACAGAAAATTAGGAACAGAAATAAGGACTTTGAGAAGCCAGGGTCATGTGCAAACCAGAGTTAGGGGCAGCAGATACTAAGAGTATTGTAAGCAAAACAAATCTCTACAGAGAAGTGTAAACATTAAGTTCATGTGTTTAATTCATTGTGAAAGTCACTTTTTTTCTATAAGCTTTCTTAAGTAGGTTTTTGTTTCCTTGTTACCAAAAATACTATGAAAATGACAAAATTTCATATTTACTAAGGTGAACTAAGTCCATATGAAAGTAAAAGGTCCTTAGGTTTCAACAGCAGTAGGTAATTCCTTTGCTACTGAAATGTATATGTATATACAGTAGAATATATTAGTTTTTCACATTTTGGGAAGAAGTGATTACAAAAGAGAATCATGTGATTTTGAAACTTAGATATCAGTTATATTAATTCAAAGCATTTTAAGAGCTTAGAATGGAATAATACAATTCTTCTCAACAGACTTTTAAGCGTGAAAGCTCATCTGACTCCCTTAAGACAAGGCAAGGTCAAACAATGATGTGAATTATCTGTTACTATGTACACTCATAAATAAATAAACAAATAAACAAGTCATATTGCTCACTTTCTTTTTATACTAACTGCATTTAAATAATTATCACTATTTAAAATTGAACTTCTAAAACTTACATGTTTAGAAAAATGCTTAAGTTTCAAAACACAGTCCACTTCTTATGTTCTGCTGGACAAACACTGTTCCCACCTTGCCACTAACTTTCATTCCAAATAGCCTTCTTAAAATAAATTTACAGAAAATCTACCTCCTCTTATCTCCTTCTGAATTTTGCTCACACTTGACCCTAAACTTTCCATCCCACTAATTTAATTTCTTCATAATCAATTTTTTCCCTTAATTTTTCCCTTCTCCTCACCTTCCATATCAAGGTCAACATGACTCCTGTTTATTCTCTCTCCCAAGCTTCGATAAAGCTGCCATTTTTCCACATTTCCAATGCCAGCTCTCAGCCCAGGGAACCATTATCTCTTACCTGAGCTTAGACAAGGGACTCCTCCTTAAAGTCAGCACCACCTATCCTCGCCAGTTAAAAACTGGATTTCCCTGGTTACAGCCATTCAATGTCTTCTCATTTGGCTCAGGAAATAAAAAAGACCAAACACATGTACACTGCTTTTGAGGTCCTGTCTCTACCTTATTAATTTTTTTGCTTTCTTTATAGCATTTATTTTAGTTACTATTATAGCATTATGTGATTATTTTAATCTGTCTTCCTAAATAAAATGTATGTTCCCCGAAGGCAAAGACTGGTTTTGTCTTATTCACTTTAGAGGTTCGTTAGCCAATGCCTAACACATAGTCGACTCTCACTAAACAGTTTTTAAATTATGGTTGAACACATGATGACCACTAATGCCTTTGTGTATTCAATCCAGCTTTTACCGTGCTTATATTCTTGTCAGTTTTGCAATCATAAAGGTCATAATATATGTTCACCTCAATTTTTTGTTATAGAAGTGCTAAAAAATCAATTATAGTATAAAATATTGATTATACTGAGTTTCATGTTTAAGAAACAGATTTTTGGTTTATTACCTGATAATGTATTTCCTAGACATAATTTTTGTAAATTTTTATTTTAAAATCTTTCTGTAATTACAGATTTGTAAAAATAGTACAGAGTTCCCTTATCCAGATTCTCCTGATGTTAACATCTTACATAACCATAATGCAATTAACATTCATATGATAATGATAATTAAACTGTAGACTGTAATCTAATTTCACCAGTTTTTCCACTAATGGCCTTTTTCTATTTCAAGATCTAAGGATCCAGCATTGTATCTAGTTTCTGTGTCTCTTGATCTACAATTTTTTTGACATTCAGTCAGTCTTTGGCCTTCAAGACCTTAATACTTTTGAAAAACTTCAGTCAGATATTTTATAGAAGGTGCCTCGATTTCTGTTTGCTTGATGTTTCCTTGAGATTGGATTTAATTTTTGTGTTTTAGTGAAGAACACCATAGAGATGATGTAAATATAGTGGGTACAAGATACTGAGTCTATTACTGGTGATATTAATCTTGATCACCCGGATAAGATTAAAATCCAATAATAACGTCATCAACATCATCACTATCATCATTATTACTGCTTTTTTCACTACTGTGACTACTACTACTAGATAGTTATAGTGGTGACATTTAGGTCTTTGGGTTTGGTTTTTGTGTACTATGGACATGTCCCCCTCCTTTTTAAAGAATTTCCTCACTTTTTGGTACTACGGATGTTCCCAACTCATATGTTATGGGTCTGATATACATGTACACATATATAGTTGTTGAGATATGTATATTTTTCTTGACATCAAGAGACACCAATATGAGAAAATAAAAACAACAACAAAAATTTATTCGACATATAGCAAATCAACTGTCAGGATAACATTGCACCATCAGTCCCTTCAAAAGTGAGCCAAGAAGAGCCCAATATATAAACATCCCATACAAGGGACAGATTTACTCTGTAGGCAAGAGATGAAGAGGAATTTCTTCCACTTAAGGTAGAAAAGAGACTCCCTGATCCAGAGTTACCTTAGAGACAAAATGGAAATATACTTAGGTTAACTCCTTGAGAAGTATATTTATCTCTTCAAGGGGGAAGAGAAAAGCTTCTCGCATCACTGTCCAGGATTGCATCCCTTTGAAATGTAAATACCTAAGAAAATAGTGCTTTAATATAGATGCCTATCCCCAAATGTGGGCATTTGGATCTCTGGGAAATCAGGGAAGGCTTACTGGTTAGAATCAATTAGCTTCATCATTAGCTGGGGAAACATTTTAAAAAGTGCTGCTCATTTACTCTTCATTGTATGTTAAGTGTATAATATGTCAAGGTACGTGAAAGCAAACATTTCTTTACTGTTCCTATGGCTCATAAGGAACATGGCTCCTATGGCTAAGCCTTACATAATAGCACCAAGAAATATGGGGATTTATTTTTTTTTTCCTATTCATCCTATATTCTTCCTCTCCCAGGACTGGAATCAAAGAGTTCTCTGAAGAACCTTTTTGTTGAATGATGGTAGTTAGAAACCAAAATTGACCATGAAGTATGCTCCCTGCTACTTGAATGTCACTTGTAGATCCTCTCAGTAGACAGAACAAAGAAACATACACATATATATATATACACACATACAAATATGTATATGTAAGTGAACCCTTGTATACATATTCATCTGTATTTCATTTCCATGTGTATCTTTCTATTTATTTATCTATTTCCCTCTGCCTTGCTGCAGCACCAAGAATTCTTTCCAGCATTTCTCCTTACTTATTTGCAACTTCATTCTCTGTACGTAAGAAACCTAAACTAAGATTTTCCTTTAACATTAACACTATTTTGGGTATAATGATTTTATCATAGCTACAAAATATTCATAATTCCCAGTTGAAGAACTTAGAAAAATAAGCACCTATACTTACCAATTTTCCGTATTAAGAACTAAGCTACTCAATACATTCATGAGATTCAATTTGAGTTTAAAATCAGTAGTAATTATTTGCACTTAGTATTTTTTTCTTGGCCCACACTAGGGATATATAACATGCCATTTTTTTTTATAGTCAATCATCTGTTTTATCTTAAAACCTGCCTAAACTTCATAGAGCACCAACACAGATGGGATAAAGAAATCCACAGTCCTGGGGAGGTCCCATCATGGTGCAGCAGAATGAATCTGACTAGGAATGATGAGGTTGCAGGTTCAATCTCTGGCCTTGCTCAGTGGGTTAAGGATCTGGCATTGCTGTAGCTCCAGAATAGGCTGGCAGTAACAGCTCAGATTCACCCCCTTGCCTGGGAACATCCATATGCTGTGGGTGGGGCCCTAAAAAGACAAAAGACAAACAACAAAAAAAGAAAAAAAGAAAGAAAGAAATCCACAGTCCTGTCCCAACAGGGAACATGTCCAGAACTTGAAGTGGACTGTGACTTTTCACAGGAAGAAAGAAGTGATAGGAGAGTGGAAATGGACATTATTCCTATATCCTGTTCTTGAATCTGACTGATAAACTGCAGGGATTTTTAAGCTCATAAAGCTCTTCTTAACCTCCTTCTCTCATCAGTTTTTGTTAAAATATGTAACCTGGGTTGGTGGGTCAGCTGGATTTGTGCAAAACAAGGTCACACTGTTTAAAATAATTTCCACACGTCACTGGTCAAACTGAGCAGAATGAGCTTTTTGTTTCGAAGTATTCTTTTTTCTTATTTATGAACTCGTAAAAATTTAGAAGATATCAGAATTGTACAGCCATATTCATGGAAGAACATGTACTCAATATAAAAAATTACTGATTAGGAAAAATAATTCCATAGAATACAGGAAAAAATGAACTAAGTTGGATATTACCACACAAGGGCAGTTTGGGCTCTTTACTTGGATCTTTTCAATCATTATCCCACATATCTATGTGGTGTGCTATGAAAACTGAAGATATTTTTTATCCAGCCTTTACATCCAGCTGCTTCTTCAAAATTAGCACTGCACACAAAATATTTTTACTCTCATATTTTTCCTCTGAAGCAGAGGTAAATGTTAGAAAACTGGCAGGTTCTGTTTTTCATGCCAGAGGTACACAAATGTTCTGTTTCTCATGACAGAGGTACACAAATGGTTTCTTTCTATCTAGAGACCACCATGGTTCTTTGTTTCTGGAACACATGAGCCTCTGGCACCTTTGGGCATCCAGAAGCTTCCCAGGAATACAAGGATGGCATCTCCATATTTCAGAGCAAAGAAACCAATCTGAAGAACTTTTCCCATAGGAAAGAAACCTTAGCTCTGGCTCCCCGTTATCTGAGGGAAATAGAGGGGATGGGTAGGAATGAACATTTGTGTCATTAAATCATTGCTGGAGAAGAGAATAAAGCAGCCTAGAGCCTGCCTGGTGGCCTAGTTGCAAGAAAAAAAAATGCTTTCACAAAAGTATAGCCTTCCTGTTCTGATCTAAAATAGATGCCTTTGAAATGATTTATCTGGACTAGTGGAAAGCTGTTGCTCACTACATATTATCTAAGTTTAGATTTTCTACTTGATTATTCATACCAAACCGGGCTTTAAAAATAGACCAAACTAGACTGGAATGTGTACATTTCAAACAAATCAGAAATTGCAGAAAGCTTATGTCACTCACTGACACAACAGTAGATCCAAAGACTCCATTGGTATAAATATTTCCAGATTCCTTTGCATTTTGACAACAGAGAATGGCTAGAACATAGATAAAATTGAAGTTTATAATATTGATTGGTTATATTGTTTATCTTAGTTATAAATCAGTTTATAAAATTTTGCTCCCTTGTAGGTATTCTATTTTTCAAGTCATCTTTTTACAAAGTTTATATTTTAAAAACAATTTCAAAAGACAAATGCTTAGAAGAGCATGTCTTGTGAATTATCTTCCCTTCCATTACTCCCATGATAAGTGGAGGGATTATCATGGATTTTGAGTGGGGTGGCCAAGCAGTTCCAAGGGTCACCTTCCCCCATATACATGGGGACAGGGGGATTAGAAGCTATATTTTTTAAAGATGTTGGTAGAAGGCATAATTTTTCAGCTCTTGAGGATGAGTCCACTCCTGCCATTGCAATGATGATCCCATCAATGAATCCAATGGTTAGTAAGACCCCAACAAGAGTTCCAACACAGGTTACTCACCAAGGCATCTTTCTCAGCTATTGTCTTTGTCTCTCCACCCACTTACTCCAGGGAATGACTATTGGCCTTTTGGGATTGTGCTCTGGCTTTTGCTTGTGCTGGAACTGTGGTTTGGGGAGTTCAAAGGTCTTATGTGTGAATGTCCATTATACTATACACCTATTGGCATCAGAGCTGTCAAGTCAGCAGACTCATAGCAGGTGACTGCAATAACCAGTTTATTTTTTAAGAGTTTGCATAGCCCTCATAAACCATTGTAAGATCCTTAAGTTCAAGTGATTGCTGGGTCTACTATTGCCAATCAGACAACTTTGACGAGAAGTAATCTATTACTAGTAGACTATTTTTTCTTAGTCTGAGATGGGCATTGGAGACAGCCAGAACTGGTCCCAGATTCTACAAACACTATGAGAAACACTTGTCAATACCTCCAGCTGTATTTCTCACACTTATTCCCATAGCCATCTCTCAGATATACTGTGTGGAAGGAGAAGGCCACACTGCTGGTTATGTGGGAAAATAGGACAGGTTAAAATGAAAGCCCCAAGGCAGTCATTACAAAAACAAGGGCTTGACTCAAGTATTTTAGCTAAAAAGTGAGCTATGAGGATATGAATTTTGCAATGTGATTGGAGAAGCACATCAGACCCACTGTCAATGGCTCCTGATTTGGGATCCAACTTAGGGGTACCTGAAAACTGCCGATATTTTCCTCCCAGTGGAACCATGTGTACTCTTGAGACGGTATTTTCTAAGTGCTCTCTTTGGACACTGGAGTCGGGTATTAACTTGCTTCCTTACCCTAAACATGGTGACATGCACCTTATGGGTCATTATAAGAAACTTGCATGTATGTGAGGAAACATTACCAACAGAGCATGCATTTGGAGGTCTCAGCAATATGAAGCGACACTACTTTTGGTTGCTCCTGGAAAACCCCAGAATATCATGTAAGGTGAACATCAATCTCTCCCTTCCATATTCTCCAAAACACAATACTTAAAAAAATTACTTGGAATTTTACACACATTTTCCATATAAATAGTGTTATGAAAAATAATAACAAAATGTAAGACATGCATCTATTGATTTAACTGGATAAATAACCAATAGCTGGCAAAGTGGTTTGGCGGGGGAGGGGGTCAAGGAGTCCTTTGGCGCAAATGCTGGGGAAGGATTTCATCAGCACTGTGGGTCTAAGGCTGGCCACCAAAAACAATTTGAAAACCATTCAAGTACATACAACTCCTATTTGGCACTCAGCACCAGGACTATAGAGAGGCAAGTAAGATATTCATTTTGGGCATAAAATTTAAGAAGGTTCCAAAAAACTCTGGAATCAAAGATGTAATTTAATGCAATTTTTAAATTAGATATACATCAGATTGAGAAATGAATGTCAATGAGCTGAACACTGGTTTTCATAGACGCAATTTATTGAGATCAGTGTGTCCTCCCAACTAAATGCATGCATTTCTTTTTCATTTTCTGGCAAACAAATCCCTGCATTGCTCTGCTATTTCTACTGGAGACAGTTATTTAGGGATAGGATGGCTTCAGAAGGAACTTTTTAAAGATGTGTTCACCCACTTGAAAGTCTTATTCTTAGAATTTGACAGTGTATCAAAGTGAAGTACACTGCTTGAGGCATTGCCATAGGGAGCTGGGTGCTGTCTGGGCCCACAAAGTTGGGTGGGAGTATTTAGATTTAAACACATAGGGAATTCAACCCCAACTTTTAATCTGTTCCTGGTTCATTACTTCAAATTTATCTTTCATGTTTGTAATATTTCCAGTTGCTATTTTGAAACTCACATATTTTCTAAAAACTGGAGTTCATGTGTGAGTTGTTGCTTTGTTTTCATAGCATTCATCATAACAAAGGTAGTAGTAACATCTCTGACATGAGGAGTAAAGGAGAAGGCATAATATGAATCTTGGTTGGGAATGAGGTTTTGTAATTTAGAAGTTTATTTGGATAAGGCCCATATATAACACCTATTTCTAACGTGATTCAGTGGAGCTGAAGGAGTGTGAATTATTGGGTGAAAATCCACACTGGCATTACTTATACAGACAATCTCATGATTACAGATTTGCTATATGGCATTTTTTATTGTAAAACCACATTTCCTCGATAAGAAATGGCACAGGCAGGAAATCTCATGAAATGCTGCTTAGTAAACAAAAATGAGAGGTCTAATATTTTTCTACTAGTAAAGATTTGTTACCTTTAATACTAAAGGGGTTACTACATTAATATTAGTGAAATAATATCCTTATGAGTCCTTGTTTCTAAAATTGTGAGAGTCCCACACAGTCTTATTCAGATTATTATATTTATATTGGATTATAAAATAACCATCCTGGAGACAAGTGGTAAAACAATTTTAAGTGCAAAGACTTATATCGCATGCCAAGTGGTAATTTTCAGGGAACAAGAATAAAATTCTATCTGCTATGCAAACAGAATGACATTTTATAATAATAGAAGACATTTGGAAACAAGTCTTAGTATAGTTTTCAAAATTAGAGGGTTCTTTCTGTCTGAACATCACCTTTATAAATGATCCACCAATGGCTGCTATCAGCATCCTCTCTTTTATTTTATCTAATTTCCAACTTCTCATTTTCTTTTGATTCTGGCAGCTCTTGATGTTTTTGGGAACTGGAGATGCTGCAACACTTAAGCACTGACATATCTAGCTCACCAATAAAAATGCTCCACTCCTTTGTATTGCAGCATTTCACCCACCCTATTCCAGGGACTAGGAGAGTTATTCTCCATTTGTCTTTATGACCTAGAAACTGTATATTGAAAAAAGAAGTCTTGAAAATACAGAGTGATTCATGGCCAGGGAGAAGAGTCCAAATTGGAGAAATAAAGGTACTACATATTCTCAGAAACTAGAAAACCATACTAGGGTAAATATGACAATATCATATGATTATCTGTAGTTAGAAAACATGAAAGAAAAGGAATAATATCCCTGCACTGCTTTGAAACTCTCATTATGAGAAGGTGAAATACTGACTGGGAAATTCA
The DNA here is from genome assembly GCF_016906955.1 of Phacochoerus africanus. Taxonomy (NCBI): domain Eukaryota; kingdom Metazoa; phylum Chordata; class Mammalia; order Artiodactyla; family Suidae; genus Phacochoerus; species Phacochoerus africanus. The sequence goes on along the minus strand of NC_062545.1, from coordinate 46,812,263 downwards.
TCTGGGTCTACCAGAGTTATTGTGGGGGTCGTTCACAGAAAAGTGCAGATGTGCTTCTTCTTAAGAGACGGCATGAGCATGAGAAACTGTGAGAATCGGAAAGGGAGACTGAAGAGGCAGGTTGGAACCAGAGACACCGGCCCCATTTGTGGAGTTGAAGCTGAGGCAGATATGACTCAGTCTGTTACATCCCTTCCTCTAGGGGCAATGGATTTCCCTGACCATCAGAATGCCCCTTGTACTCAGACCAGGGCTCTCAGGTGTGTGTGTGTGTGCGTGTGTGTGTGTGCGTGTGTGTGTGTGTGTGTCTTTTTGTAAGGATAGTTTATGGACTCATGATTATTTGAAGTGAGACGACAGGGTTTTCTCCCAGCTCACTTGGCTACCATGAAGACAAATGGCATGAGGTAGCCTGTACCAGTGAGAATTCTTTCCTGTCCTATGGAAGAAGAGTTAAGGCAGGGTTAGTAAGACCTGTGACTCTGACCTCATATAAGAAAATACTCAGTAGACAAAGCATATCATTCATTTACTCAATCAGCAAATGATTGTTGCAGGTCTATTATGTTCCTGGGCATTTGACAAAGGCCCTGGAATATTTGACAAAGAGCAATGAAACAAAAATTCATATCTGATAAGAAAGTCTATTCTCTTTGGGGGTGGGGGGAGCAGCATTAGGAATTCATTCATAGATAGAATTATATGCATTTGAAAAGGGATTACTTGAAAATTCTTAAATTAAAAAATTATTTATTTATTTATTTATTTATTTATTTATTTATTTATTTTATTTATTGACTGTGCATGTGGCATGAAAAATTTCCAGGTCTAGGGATCGAACCTGTGCTATAGCAGCAGCCTGAGCCACAGGTGTGACAATGCCAGATCCTTAAACCTGTTGCCCCACCTGGGAACTCCTGAAAGTTCTTTTACAGTAGAATGTGTATTGCAGATATATTCAAGTTCTGTGAATGGAGAGAAGAAGGAAAGGGAAGTGAGATAAATTTTCAGAAGACTGTCTGCTTTCCTATCCTTAGGTCTTCTTTAATATTGAATAAAGAACAAAAATCATGAAATGTTTCTATGTATGCAATCTTTTTGTCACAAAAGTAAGTGACAAAACCAAGCTTTGTATCTGGATGACACACACACAAAATCTGAACCAACCTTTGGGCAGCAGAGTGAACATGAAGGGGTAGCAAACATCAGAAGAGGAAAAGCTCCACCTGTGGACACAGTGGCATCAGACCAGAGCCTCTGTGATGAGCTATGCTTTCTCAGCAGTGAGTCCCCCTATGGCCAGATTAGTTCAACTCTCCCCCAGCCATTCTACCTAGACACTCCCCCTCCATCCATGTTCTTTCTTCAATAATTCCCCAAACAAATTAAAAGTGTGAAAATAAAGCATTTTCTCTCTTTTAGGACAAAGATAGACTTTTAGTAACTTCTGAGCTAAATCACTACCTCTTTTCAATTTGGGAGAATGTTATTGCCAAATATTGACTTACATGTTTAAGTCTGCTTTACCTCATACAAAAAAAATCAAAATTTTAAAGTTTAATTTCTATCAACTGAACAGCACATGTGAAAATCTTCTGATTGAGATAAAGACAATTTATTTTGAAACAAGGCAAAGTTTTAGGTTTTATACATAATTTCGTAGACCTTCAAAATAATTGAAAATGATTTTTTCACTTCGTAAAGAGTTGTATTTTATTTTAGTAATTATTTTATCATGTATTTAATCGCCCTAGCATGAGATTTGAATGTGTCTTTATGATAAATACAAATCTTCAGACTCTTTTCTTAAAAATCCAATTCCGAAAACCTCGGATATCAATGTCAATGGTCTCTCAATACACTCCTCAATTCTGACATAAGTTGTTTAAGTAACACATTTCAAAATATGCTGAAATCTTAATGATTCCTTACAGTTATAAGTAAATATATTATAGCGCCCTTTCCACCAATTTTACAACAGCAGGCTTTCTTTTTGCCCCCAAACCACTGAAATGTATAATCTTTTTTATGAAGGCATTATGAAATAATTATTATTAAGCCTGAGTTTTTTTAAAGTTGAATATTAAAAGTTACAAATAAGCAGATATGCAAGTGTTTTTATTTGTTAGTGAAAGTTTCTAAAAAAATTAAAAATTATCTCATTATGTTAGCAAAGCTATAATCTTCTTTGACATTCCTCCACATGAAAATTTAAAATCAGTATACATCAATAGAACTGAGTGTATATCTTATTAAACTTCAAGCAAATGCTATGATTGATTCTAAGTAGTGTTGGGCAAATAAACGTACCTTTGGTGAATGAAATGTTTGACTTTTAGAAGTAGAAATAAATATCAAATTTAATCCTATTCTTCCGGAAAGTGCAAAATAGTTAAATTAGATCTGTCTGCTTTTAAAAATGTTTAAATATTTATACAAAGATGGTATATTTCATGTAGAACAAGGACTTTATAATTTGGTAGTTGGTCCTAAAATAAATTATGTTTATTTGTTTTACATTTATTTTCTATCAGCTGTTCTATAAATGATTTTAAAACATTTCTTCTTCTGTTGTTGTTTATGAATACTAGAAAGATCCCTTTGGTCTGAGGTGTAAATACTATATTCTCTTTTGGAGAGATGGCAAAGCTTAGGTTTTATAGTCTTAAAGTTGAAAAAGACATCAGAGGACTACTGATCTGAAGTTCCTTTTGATGTTTAAATTTTCTCATTATTTTTGTAGGAATATTTTCCACCTTTCCTATGGATTCAAAAGAGTAACTCTACTGATGAATGAGTAGCTCAAAACTCCCTGAGGGAACACTTATAACATTGCTGAATTTGAAAATTGTTATTATTTAATTTTGTATTTACTTTTACTCATATTGTACAAGATCTAGTTCTGTTTAAGGTTCTCTTTTAGGGAGATCCTGACATTATCCTTTGGAAAATTTAGAAAATATCTTACCCCCCTTCCCCTAGAAATGAGAACAAAGATTTGAAGACATCAATAATATACAACATTTCCTCTCCAATTTCTCATATCAAGACTATTTCCCTTTAGTTCTTACAGTATTATAGTAGGTGGTTCCAATTTCTCTGAATAATAAATTTTAAATGGGAGTTTCCTTGTGGCACATTGGGTTAAGGATTCAGCATTTTTACTGCAATAGCTTGGGTCGCTGCTGTGGCACAGGTTTGATCCCTGGCCCAGGAACTTCCACATGTTTCAGGTGTAACCAAAAAAGTTTTTTTTTTTTTTTAAATTGTCTGCATCCTCATTAATATGTCATTTCTATTATTCTATCATTGTCACTTGTCAAAACATGATCAATTATAAGCAAATCTGTTAGTGATATTTTAATGTGAATTACTCAATCATCCTTTCAAATGTGGCAACTACCTGAAGTGGATTTTAATACAGAAAAGAATATTTTTAGAGAATTAATATTTGAACTGTGAAAAGGATCTAGCCTTTCCTTATTTTCTAATAATACAAGGGATACAGTCTATAGATATCTAATTTTTCAAGTATATACATATGTATATGTACTAGAATTTTTTAAATACTAAGAATATTTTTCCTACAACTCTAGAAATTCTGAATCTGTGTTTGTAGGACCTCCACATGGCATAACATCAAAAGATATAAATTTCATTGAATTACAGACAAGAATGAGTGAGTGATTAAGAATAAGGTGACAGAGTCAGGTCCAAATATGATGGCAATGGAATGAATGGTGACAACATGAAAAAGACATACTTATTCTCTGAGAGATATGGGACAGAAAGGGAAAAGGTAGATTTTGGAGTAAAGAGGAATTTTTGATGAGTTTTCATGAAAAGAAACTCCATTCTACAAATAAGGGTGACAGTGGTGATGGTTAGAGATTTGAGGAAAGAAAGAAAATCTTAACTAACAGTTATGGTAAATGCAAACCAGAGGCCATATAATGTGACTAAAAATTATTGTCATCAGCAGTGAGTCCCAGAGAGGATATGTCTATACTGGCCATCTTTGATGCTGTGACAAATTACCTTCCATCAAGTCATAGTATCTTTTTTTTTTTTTTTAGTACAGTTGTTTTACAATGTGTGCCAATTTCTGCTGTATGGCAAAGTGATTCAGATATATATATATCTATATATATATATATCTATATGTCTTTTTTAATATTATTTTACATGATGGTCTATTCCAGGAGATTGGATACAGTTCCCTGTGCTATATTTTGGACCCAGTTGTTTTTCCATTCTAAATGTAATTGTCTGCATCTACTACCCCCAAATTCCCAGTCCATCCTACTCCTTCCCCCCACCTCCATTGGCAATCACAAGCCTCTTCTCTATGTTGAGTCATAATATCTTAAACAAAGGGGATAAAGGATGAAATTGAGATTTTCTACTGATGAACATAATTTCACAATTTTCTTACATTCATGAATTTTACTAATGTAAAACTTGGGGTCTAAACCTCATGCCCCAACCAAATAACCAGGCAGAACTCTCTTCTTTCCTCTCTTCAGTTCTATCCAGGCCCTCAATAGATTGCATGATGGCTACTCACACTGGGAAGTGTAAACTGCTCTACTTTGTTAGTAATTCAAATGTTAAGTTCATCCTCACAGACCTAGCCAAAGTAAGGTTAGCCAAATACCTGGGAACACAGTGATTTGGTCAAGATGGCACATAAAATCAATTAGCACAGGTTGTAAGAAGAAGGCATTCTGGTTTAAGAGCCCAAAACTAGAGGAACAACATAGAAACAGGCCATCTTTCACCCCCAAACAGGAGACCCAAATCTGATGTTTTCCAACTCCAAAACAAGCAACAAAAAGCAGACTAGTTAATGTCATTCCTCCTCTAGGCCAAAGGAGAATCCCTACAAAAGGAGTAGGTAAGATTGGCACCACTAGCAAGGAAGATGGAGAAGGGCTTCATAGGAAAGAATCAGTCATGGGAGGTTCTCTACTTTCCTGAGATGCTGGGTCTCCCCTCCCCCACCAAGAAATACCAGTGCTTGCAGGCATCACTGGCATATTAATTGAAATCCTCCCACAGTTAATGTCCCAACACAGGAATTTCTTTCTTTCTTTTTTATTCCCCATGGACCCGAGACTCAACTTCACGTAGAAACCAGGGTCACTAGGGAAAATCAATGTGGGGAAGGTTCCACTACAACAAGCACTCAGCCAGGAAGACCTCTTTGTTCCTGCTGACTTGAAACTCCTCCTCTACCAAGAGACACTGAGTGGTCTGTCTAGACTAAGGAAACTCTGCCTCTTCAGGCAGCACTAGTAGGAACCAGCTATAGACCAGGGACAACAAATAAACCTACGTGACCAAAATAACACTTTTTTTTGTCTTTTTTGCCTTTTCTAGGGCTGCTCCTGTGACATATGGAGGTTCCCAGGCTAGAGGTCTAATCGGAACTGTAGCCGCCAGCCTACACCACAGCCACAGCAGCACAAGATCCGAGCTGCATCTGCAACCTACACCACAGCTCACAGCAACGCCAGATCCTTAACCCACTGAGCAAGGCTAGGGATTGAACCCGAAACTTCATGGTTCTTAGTTGCATTCAGTAACAACTGAGCCACAATAGGAACTCCAACACTTTTTAAATTTAAAAAAAAATGATGTTTTTAAAATTAAACTGGCCCTGGAACCACAGTCCACAAAAGTACCAGGACCATTGTGCTAAACCTAAACAGACTATCTGGTAGAATATATGATTTAAAACAGATTTAGAGTCCACTAACACAATGAAATATCCAAGACACAATTTTAAAAAATCACCCTTCATATGAAGAACTGAGAAAATTGTAACTTCAATAGTGAATGACTATAAACTAATATCAATAGTAAGAAGTGTCATTTATTGTAATCAAAGGACAAGAATTTAAAGCAAATATCAAAAATGCTTCAACAATTAACTATAATTATTTTGAAAAATTGTGAATTAAAAAATCTTAGTAAAGAAATATAAATTGTAAAACAAACTAAATTAAAATTTTAAATTGAAAAATACTATATTTTTTAAAAATTTGCTATATAGACTCAATAATATACTGAATATTACAGATGGTAGAATCAGTGAACTTGACAAATTAATAGAATTTGTCCAATCTTAATAGAAAGATAATAGATGGGGGGGAATAATATAGTTAGGGATCTGTGAGACAATCAAGATTACATATTTAAATTGTTGTTTTGTCTGGATCTATGCCCAGAAGTGGGATGGCTAGACAATTCAAAAAGATAATGCACCCCTATGTTCATTGCACCACTGTTTACAATAGCCAGGACATGGAAACAACCTAAATGTCCACTGAAGATTGAATGGATACAAAACATGTGGTACATGTATTCAATGGAATACTATCAAGCCATAAAAAAAGAATGAGATAATGCCATTTGTAGCAACTTGGAGTCAACTAGAGATTCTCATACTAAGTTAAGTAAGTCAGAAAGAGAAATACAATACCATGTGACATCACTTACATGTGGAATCTAAAATATGGCACAAATGAACCTATCTACAGAATACAAACATACTCACAGACATGGAGAACAGATTTGTGGTTGCCAAAGGAGAGAGGAAGAGAGTGGAATGGACCTGAACTTTGAGCTTAGTAGATGCAAACTATTACATTTAGAATGGATAAACATTAAGGTTCTGCTGAATAGCACAGGGAACTCTAGCCAATCGCTTGTGATAGAACATGATGGAAGATAATATTAGAAAAAGAATGTTTTCTAATATATGTATGTTTTCATATATATGTATGACTGGGTCAGTTTGCTTACAGCAAAAATTGACAGAACATTGTAAATCAGCTATACTTTACTTTAAAAAAATTAAAAGATTAAATAGGAATTCTTCTTGTGGCTCAGCAGTAATGAACCTGACTAGTATCCATGATGATGCAGGCTCCACCCCTGTCCCTGCTCAGTAGGTTAAGGATCTTCTGTGAACTGTGGTAGGTCACAGATGCAGCTAGGATCTGGCATTGCTGTGGCTGTGGCATAGGCTGGCAGCTGCAGTTCCAATTTGACTCCTAGACTGGGAACTTCCATATGCTGTGGGTACAGCCCTAAAAAGAAAAAAAAAAAAGAAGAATATTCAAGGAAATAATGACTGGTAATATCTCAAATTTGAAGAGTACGAATCTGCAGATTCAAGAAGCTAACTGAATCCCAAATAGAATAACCTCAACGCACTATACATTGAGAATATTATAATTAAGTGTCTGGAAGTTAGAAGGTAGGAATTGTAACCTGCAAATAAAAGTTTTTATATCTAGCATATAATTATATGCTGCTTACAAAAAACAGTTTAAATTCAATGATATAGGTAAATTGAATTTGACAGGATGGAAAAGGATATTCCATGCACATATTAATCAAACAGAAAGCAGAATGCCTATATTAATATTTGATAGATTTCAGAGAAAATAAAATTACTAGAGAAAAGATGTAATTAATACAAGATTAATCCACCTTGAAGATATATAATCTCGAATGTGTTTGCACCAAACACAGAGGCTCAAAATTTATGAGACAAAACCTGATATACATTAAAGGACAAATAAATGAATCCATAATTAGAATTAGATAATATAATGCCCCTTCTCAATAATTAACATAATAATTAGAAAATGACCAAGAATATAGAACTGCTGAATAACACAATCAGCTGACAAGATCAAATGGACATATTGATCCATTGAACACTACATCTAACAAAACCAGGATGCACATTTTTTTTTCAAGCACATGTGGAATATTCATCAAAGTAAAATAAATATAGTACCATAAAACAACCCTCACTTAAAGTAGTTTAAATTAAAATGGAAGTGTTTTCCATGCTTCCTGGAAATTAACTAAAAATCAAAAACAGACAACAGAAATATTTATTAAGTCAAAATTAAATAATATATTTCTAGGTAATTCATGTTTCAAAGATTATGACTCAAAGAAAGTTTTTAAAATCACATAAAATAGAAAGAAAATGCAAATGCAACATATCCAAATATATAGAATTCACCTGCAATAGTACTGAAAGGGAAATGTGTATTACTCAAATGCTCATATTAGAAACAAGGAGAGGTTTCAAATAATCATTTTACCCTGGGAAATTCGAAAAAATAAAGCAAAATAAATCTAGACAGCAACAAGAAGAAAAATGATAGTCAGGATAAGAGCAGAAATCATTGAAATTAAAAATAGGAAAATAGAGAAATGAGTAAAACAAAAAAATTTTTTTTTTAAAAATCAACGAAATTGATAAACCTGTAGCAAGACTTACAACACTATATTTTTACATAGTAGGAAGAAGTAGGTTTCCAAAATAATTTGAATTACATTATCCAAATTCAGATCTAGAACTGCTTTTGAGTCAGTACATGAACATGCATACCCTCTGGTCCTTTGGAAAAGCGTTGGACGAGTCCTCTAAACCATCTCTATAGCAAAGGCACCCAAAATATATAACGTGATTTAAATTATATGCTATCTACATTGGAAACTAAGAGAATATGGTAAAATTTGTAGAAATTTAAACTTGTTTCTGGAAGACCTGAAGACAATCTATGTTGCAAAATGTCAAACTACCAAAAAACAAAACAAACAAAAAACAACAAAAACCCCAGAAAGGCTGAAATGTTTAAATAATTCAGGACAAATGTTTTTTGGGGGATGTGTTTACTAGATTAGACAATGTAAATGTTCTACAATATGAAATACAAGTCAGTCTCATAGGAAGAAATTCTCTCTCTCTTTTTTTTTTTAATTAATTAATTTATTTTTTTTTTTAGGGCACCTGTGGCATATGGAGTTTCCCAGGCTAGAGGTTGAATTGGAGCTACAGCTGCCAGCCCATACCACAGCCACAACAAAACCGGATCTTTAACCCACTGAGCAAGGCAATGGACCTCAACCTCATTGTTCCTAGTGGGATTCATTTCCACTGTGCCACAATAGGAATTCCTTGAAATTCTTATAATATGCGTGTTCCTTTTGAATTTTGAAATATTCAAATCCATTTATCCATGACTGTTATCATTATATACACAAATCATTTTGAAACCTTGAATTGTTTTCCCTAGCCCTCTCTTTACATTTAAAAGAAAGGTAAAATTTATATTATAATTTTAATTTACCTGTTTAGAATAAATATCATATATATCACTCCTCTGGTAGTATTTGCATTTCTATGAGATCTTTAGAAATATACCTCTAGTTATACATAATCTAAAACAAGCAAGGTAAAATAAAAATTGTAAGAACAAAAAATACAAAAACTCAAATTCTGAAACTTTTACTGTTGAGAAAAAGTAGGACTTTATTCTTCTGGGTAAATGAAAGGGGCAACTACAAACCAAGTGTAACTTAATCACAGGAGACAAAGACTGTGAACCGAAATCTGAACAAGTTGCTCTCAGGCAGGCAAGCCTCACTTTTTTGAGCTGAAAAGGAAGAATGGCTTTTCAGCCTCTACAATTCGGAGACTCCAGCTGAAGTGCTGCATCCTGGAGGTCTATTTTTCTACTTGGGTTAACACACAGTGAGGAAATAGCTGACAGATGTTCAAACCAAACTTGTACTGTGATATTTGTGCCTTCTCTTGTCTATAAACTGTATCCTCTTCTGTTTCATACATTTTCTGTATGTGTTCTGCTTATTGATTTATAATTTATGGAATCTACATATTATCTCCACTAATGTTCCATGCCACGCAGTACAGTTTTCTGTAAGGAATCATGGTATAAGATGTTTCTGGTATTACTGTAATATTTTTAAAAGCCAAAGTTAAATATTCTTTAATCCGAATAGTCAATAATACTTTGTTCTATTGAAAATGGCTGTTTCTGTGATTTTTTTAAAATCCAAATCTGTAATGTGACCTTTTAATTTTCTCTAAGACAGAGAATAAAAACCTATTAGCTTTAATTGAAAATGAAAATCCAGAAACCTCCTTAACATGATCAATGATTTCTGTAGCACAGATTATAAAAATAAAAAGGAAGTCATGAAGATAATATTTGTGTGTACTTCAATTAGGTAATTATTTATCTGCTTACATATCTATTTACTTTTCTGACTGTGAAGTCAGTGTAGAATATCTGCTTATTAATATTAAGATTCTAATAGTAAGATATATGTAATACTAGGCTCAAGGCAGGGATCATGATGATGTTGGAAATACGTTACTGGAATCCGGGTTCTTGTTCACGAATCTGAAGAATGAATTTTTCAAATACACAGGCAGCAAGCAAGCAAAGTCTTTATTACGGAAAAGCAAACAGCTCCCAGGACAGACAGGAAGGGGGAAGAAGAGTCCCCCTCTCTATTGTCCTATAGGGGTTTTCCCCCTTAAAGATGGGGGTTACCAATATGGGGTCCAGAAAGATGTGGTTTTCTCCTATTGGCCTGGCCCAGTTACCTATATCAGTCCTTGTCCAATAGGGGTCTTAGAGATGGAAATGCCCCATAAGTTTTAGGGTTTCTTTACTCTTGTTTTCTATAGACTGAGAGTCACCATTCCTCTCATTCCATTGCTGTTAGTTGAGGAGTGGGTTAGTGATTAAAAACCATCTAGGTATAGATACTTTCCTTATAGTAAGCAAGCCTTTTGGTGATGATACTCCCTGGAGCCCTAAAGCCACAGATATTAATCAATGGCCATATCAAAGAATGCATCAAAGCCCATGCTCCTACACTAACTACCTGAGTTATTATCCTGCCTCAATCATTTATGTTTTAGAGTACAATATTACTTCTCATTTCTTTCTAAATGTAGTAAACAAAATAGTTACATGAAAAATATATAGCGACTTTCTGTTAAATGCTTTTAAAAATTAGATAATCTACAAAGAGTTTTAGAAAGATGATCTCAATATAGGAAGAGGGGGCAGGAGCATGGCCTATTGTAGATCAAAATCCTCCTATATTTCCGTCATGAACTAATTAATGTATTTATTATAAAAATAATTAGGTAAAAATGTTATGCTCCCACTTAACACTCTTGACCAAGTAGCAGCTTCCATCAATATCACAAAACATCTCTGATACCAGGAAAAAGTGTTAACAATCATTGAATGCTTGAAAATAACAAACAGTAAATACCTTCTAGAAGTCTTGACTATTTGGTAAACAGTACATAAACTAATGTTTAGATCTCAGAAATTTCTCAGATGTGTCCATATTGTGGTAAAATAGTTTTCCCAGAGTATAGATTTGACTGGAGAATGGCTGCAAAAATAGGCTATATTTCTAAACTTTGCCTTTGGATGGGGCCATTTGATGGAGGTTGGGCTAATCATGATTAAGAAGAAAATATATATACAGGTTCTAGTTCTGGGCCCATAGATGTCTCCCACATGACTCTTTTCTTCTCTATCTGTACTTCTCCCTGTTTGATCCCAAATGCTGCTCATTTGCTTGTTGTGACTGACACAGCATGTAGCTCCTATGTAAATAGGTCATTACAATGCGATGAGAGATTTGGTGTCTGCATTTAACTTGCTTAGGTCTTACTCAGTGCTTCTTGAAGATCAACACAAAACCATGGGTATGCAAATGAATTCAAGCTTCTGTGATAAACACTATATACTAAAAATCAAATCTTCGCTTCCGTTTTTTGAAGATATTGTTAGTGAAAATATAATAGTGAAAATATTGTTAGTGAAATCATCCCCTTTTTCACTGCCCATGTACTAGTGATTCTGTGTGTGTGTGTGTGTATGTGTGTGTGTGTATACACATAGCCATGATCAGACAGTTTATATACCAGCACATGCATATACATATTTTCAATCATATATGGGTGTTTGTATATACACGCACGTATGTATTTCAATGTTAAAATTCTAATACTGTTTTTGGTCAATTATAACATCAATCAATTCATTCTCCTAACCACACAATCCTCTAGGATTTTCAAACTCTCCTCTAGGTAAAGTGAAAATTATGTATGAGGATTCATATAGGTTTCTAAGTCTTGGTTCCTGAAGACTATGAGCATAAGAAAACTAGACATAGGAAATCATAGAGTTCTCTGGTAGCCTAGTGGTTAAGGATTCAGTCACAGCTGTGACAAAGCCTTGATCCCTGGCCCAGGAACTTCTGCATGCAATGGGCCCTGCCAAATAAAAGAAAACAAAAATAAATCACTCTCATAGCTTCCCCCTCCCTTTCTCTCTCTTCCCCCCCCCCCACACACACACAATGTTTCAACATGTAGACACCAACAATGACCATGTGAAACTTTCAAACAGGGCTATTTGCATGAGGATCATTGGGAAAGGAATGCTGTTTTTAATCTCCACGTGGCCAGTGAAGCTGGGCCTTGGGCATAGAATATTCCTTACCAAGAGATAGGAGCCCACAGAGCTTGTATTTGGCCTATTTTCTTATGTAGGGATATATAGAAATATCTTTACCTTTTCAGACTCAGTGTGTGCTACTTCATCCTGCTTTAGCATGCTTCATATGAAATGGCATATGTCCAACTTCACAGCTATGTCTGTTCTCAGAGAAGAGGGAACAGGATGCCTTATCTACTGCATGAGAGGGAGCCATGCAAACCATTATCTTTCAGGAACCAGGGAAGAGACCTTCAGGCAGGGGGACCCATGTGCACTATGGGAGCTTGCTCTGTTCCACCTCTCTTCTACAGGAGTGAAGCATTGTTCACTCAGCACCTGAACAAGTCCTATTTTTCTGTGTGGGTTGACTGATGCTCCTGGGAAGCGGGTCTCCTCTCCTGGAGGTGATGGCAGATATAACTCACTTGACAAATATTCACTTCTCTATTCTTAGGAAGAGGTATTTCCATTCGAATTTTTTAATATCAGCAGAACTTTAGCTTTCTCAAGAAAACCAGATACTTTCAATTATTTCAACGAACTCTGTACTTTCATGTTTTCTATTTGTAGCATCTGCTTTCTTCAGTTCTACCTTGTTCACATTTCAGTAATCCAGTTAATAATATCATCATAATCCCTTGGAGGAAACACAAAACCTCCAAAACAATAAACTGAAGAATTGCTATGGTACCAATAAAATAAACAATGCACCCCTACACACACACACACACACACACACGCACTATCTTCAGAGGAAATGATACCAGGCCACAAAATATGGCTTAACTTCTTTGAGGCGTAATAACACTCAAAACAAAAAACAAATGAAACGTGATATTTTGGTCTTCAGTTTGTATTTATATTACTGTATGATCTAGGCAAGTTGTTTTCACAGAATAAGAGAAGTTTTTTTTTAAATGAAAGATAAATCAAATTCTCATGTATTTATGAATCAGAAAAAAACATGGCAGCAATACTGAAAACAAAAAAAGAACAGAAAGTTGTTTCCATTTTTCCATCCTCATGAAAGCTTTGGGACTTCTTTATATGCTTGTTATGAGGTAGGAAGTTCTATTCCTGTGAAATCAAATTCAACAAGACACATAATTGACTTTCTTCTGAATAATTTCTGCCATAATTAAGCTCCTCCTGTATGAAGCTCAGGAAGTTTGTTGAGGGATGTTTATCCTTGAAAATTTGAAACAGTCTCTCCTTTGCTTCCCTCTTTTTTAATATGCTGGAAACCTCATCTTTTCTTTATTTCATTTTGATGTGTGTTCTGTACTGAATATTTGTGTTCTCCCAAAATGCAGGTGTTGAAACCCTACCTCTTGATGTTATGGTCCTAGAGGTGAGGTTTGGGGGAGTTAATTGGAGTTAGATGAAGTCATGAGGATGAAGTCCCCGTGAACGGGATCAGTGCCCTTGGAGATCTAAGAGAGATTGCTCCCTCTCTGCTTTCCACCATGTGAGGGTACAGTGAGAGGTCTGCAACCTAGAGGAGGCTTTTGCCAGACCCAAGTGTGCTAGTACAGTGTTCTTAGACTTCCATCCTCCAGAACTGGAGAAATACATTCCTGTTGTTTATAAGCCACCAAATCTATGAGTTCTAAATGTTTTTGTTTCTCCTTTGTTTTTAATATGAGAGAGCTATTTAAAGAATGTTTAGACACTGCTGGGGATACTCTAGATTCTATCTCTAGAATAAGTTGATTATGGAAGGGGGAAAGTGGATGACTTTAAGGGTGAAGTACACAGGGAGCCAAGTGGATCCGATTTTCAATTGGGAGGGCTGGCCACATGAACATAAACAGAGTTCTCATTATTCCTGGAGGGAGGACATAGTGAGAGTATCCAGACTCATGTGGTTTTGTAAACACATTAGTAAAAGCATGTGGAAGATTATGTCTTTACAGCTTTTATGTAACAGTTATACAGTAAGAGAGGGAAACGTAGGAAATAGTGTTTTCAGAGAACTGGAAAGTAAATTGTCTAATAGATATACAGTCCAATGATGAAGCGTAGCTGAGAACTCAGTTGAGGTTTTTATTGTCAATTTAAAGTTAATCTATTTAGCATTGTTGACTGTTCTTTGTTTCAAAGGTCAGGCACAGAGTAGGCAGAAAATGGGGTTTTGCCATGGTTGTAATATTTAAATGCAATAAAAATAAAAATGGAAAGAAAAGATAAAGTGATTATGAGGGTTGTAAGAGAGCAAGTACAATGATGCACATGGACTGTGAGATGAGTATGCAGCGACAGACTATAAGGTGAGTGATGGGTGGTAAAAAGGTGGGAAGGTCAAAGACATAGTTCTGGGTGGTTTTAAAAGTTATTAAATATTAATTCTACTCTCCAACTTCTAAGAGTATTAGTGGAACTCTCACTTGACTTACTATCTCACTGTTCCTAAATTCTGCTGATCTTCTGGTCACTAAGATGCTGGTGACATTGTCAGGGAGTCACTTCTGAGTGTGATTTTGCACAAATGTTACATATTGCAATTTTTCTAGATTTTATGGTTACTCCTAAAACTTCCTCAAACACTAAATAAATATTTTATTGATACATTGCTGACTACTAATTCATTAATCAAGTCCTCTCAATCCATCCTGCTCTATTAAATTCGATTATATTATTTGTGGTTACATCTCCCTATATATTTTTCTCTAGTCTCCTTGCTACCATATCATCTGTTCTACCCCATAAAGAAACACCTCACATTATGATTTTTTAAATTTTTCTTCCAACTTCTTATCACACCAACTACACAAATTTTACTATATCTAAATATATTGTTTTCTCCAATTTCCTGGAACAAGATGCCTTTCCTTCAATCTGAGGAAAATATTATTTTTTATTTCTCTAGGAACTTCTTCCATCAGCTATTTCATGTCTTCTCTTACAGTGTTTATCTCTCTGTGAACTTTGCTCTTCCATTAATAAACATGATCAGGTCTCATCTCTTTGTCAAAATCCATTTACTCTTTCCGTCCCATTATTAGCATCTTAAAGTTTCATTAAAAATAACTTTTAGGAGTTCCCGTCATGGCGCAGTGGTTAACGAATCTGACTAGGAACCATGAGGTTGCGGGTTCGATCCCTGTCCTTGCTCAGTGGGTTAACAATCTGACGTTGCCGTGAGCTGTGGTGTAGGTTGCAGACGCGGCTCGGATCCTGCGTTGCTGTGGCTCTGGCGTAGGCTGGCAGCTACAGCTCTGATTAGACTCCTGGCCTGGGAACCTCCATATGCTGCGGGAGTGGCCCAGGAAATGGCAAAAAGACCAAAAAAAATAAATAAATAAGTAAAAATAAAAATAACTTTTATACTATAATTTATTCATCCCACCTCTTCCACTCACCCTACTTATTCAGATATCACCACAATATATGTCTTATACCTCCTTTATTTACTACCACTACTTGATCAATCCCATGAATTTCATTCTAGATGAAAAATCTAGTGGACAATTTTTCATCTCATCTTACTGAAGTCTTTTGATAGAGCTAATAGCTAATACTGTTCATGTCTACTTTAAACACATTTATCCTTTGAGTCTCTAATCTTCATTCACCAAGTTCTTATTTTACATTTTGACCATCTATTTTCATCATCCTTTGTGGAGATCAAGTCTCTTCTTTCTTTGGAGATTTGTGGTCCTCTATATTTGATCCTGACCCATTGCTTTTCTCTCTCCTTACTTGTCCTGGCAATTCTTTTCACTGCATTCATTTTAACTCAAAGATTTTCAAATATGGCTCCAGTCATGAACTTCTTGAACCTGAGGCAAACATACACAAAGATCTTTGAACAGATCAATTTGAAGTCTTCAGAATTCATAATTTTCTTAATGTGTTCATTATAGTCTATTACATATCTTGGTTAGTAACATAATTATTCAATAACATAAACTGGAAGTGTTAAGGCTAGTCACAAGGACTTGTATCCTCTCTCAAATTACTCAACACTCAGTCTATTCTGACAGTAGTATTTTCTGTATGTTTATTTTAATGTCTTTTTACTCTATTCCTGTTTTTCTATGTCCATGGCTCTTCTTCATATGTTATCAAATCTCTTCCAGAATATTTCAATGGTTATTTTAGTATACTCTTAATTCAGAAAAATTTCCGTAAAGAGAACAAGGCCAGTTTCTTTAACAGATAAGTCAATGATGCTGTAACGTGGCCACTATTTCTCTCCCTGCATGCATTTCGTGTCATTTCTGCTCCAAAATACTGAACTATATGCAGTTAATGCATCATGTTTCATCCATTATATCTTTAGTCATGTCCCCTGGTTCCTGGAAGGGTCTACTTAAATTCTTTCTGTTGGTCTACTTTCATTCTTTATCACTCAGTTTAAGTAATCTCTCTTCCAGGAAGGCTTTCCTGAAAACCTAGATAATGGCAAATACCTACCAACATCACATAGAAATTTTCATTGAGGTATGTCATCTTTTGTTCGTACAGTTTTCACTAATTTCTGGCAAATCATGCTGTTTTTATTGGTATTGTCAATATGTGGCATAGTACTTGTCATATTGTATGAATTAAAAATCATGCTAAGTTAGCTGAGTAGGACTAGTCTTCTAGGACATTTCTGTCAATGGAACTGTACCTGCTCTGCAGGCAATTACTTTATTTCTAATTGTGTTAATAACTACTATGTCCTGAATATCTAGTATGTTACAGACACTCTCCTAAGTTTTTTCAGTTGCATTTTCCTTGAAAAGTAATTATTATTATTATTTTTATTATTATTATTATTATTATTATTATTATTATCCCTGCTCTCTCAGCTGAAAGGAATACAAGGAGTTTCAGAAGTACTTAACCATGGTCACAAAGTGGTAGAGAATGATTTCAAAACTTGAGAGTTTGATCCAATACAGTGTTTTGAACTTTTATACTATTCTCATGTGGTGTATTCTCACCTTCAACTTTCTGCAGAGAGATTAAAATAACATATATTACTTTCATTTACTTACTTAGAGGTCAAAATTAGGTGAGTGATAGGTCTAGATTTAGCTGTACATATCTGTCGCTCAATACTGAGATTGAAAAAGAGAGCTTTATCTCCATGTAGAGGTAGAGCAACAGTGATCTTTAACCTAAAGTTGAAATATATAATATTGAGTAATGAGTGTCTAAGAACAAGTGTTACAGATTCAAATGGTTATTCAGAGGTGGCACCTAGCCGTTGGCATTCCAATAATGTTCATACATTTTTATTGTCATCAAGGCAAGATGTTATCTGGCATAATCTCTTATACGATATGCATGAGAAGCCAAAACAATAGGATCTAAGAATAAAGGTTTGGTGACAAAAAAAAAAGAAAAAAAAAAGAGGAGGAAGGGAAAGCAGATCCAGGGGAATTTAAAAGAAGGATTGAAAAGGCTCTGGCATAGAAGATGAAGCTTGCATTATACATTGGCACATGTGGGAATGTTCACTGCAATACCCCAGATCTGGTATAATCTTTTCATTATGAAAGTTATTATGGTTTTAAATCAATTTTACACAGGGATTCCTTTTGAGCTTCTAGGAACTCAATTTCCTTTAGGAGAGAAAAATTACTTTCCCCTCTTTCAACAGACATTTTCTGGCTACATGGTATACAAAATACTTCAAATTCCTAGGAGCCAAAAGGCAAGATATAGAGGTCAAATAATTCACATTCAGTATAGAGTTTAAATTTTTTTTCAAAAGGTCAGACTCTAATATGTGTCAGATAAACCTTATAATCATTCAAAGAGCACTTTATTGAAGTCACAAAGTCTAGTGCTGTCCATGAAACTATACCCTAAGCAGAAGCCTGCTAAATTACCTGGTAATAGAGGGTCATATAATTCTAAAAACAGGGAGACTGGGGATGCTCTGGGGAGAGTTTAGAGGCCATTGCTACCTCACATGTCAGGCTTCCAGCTAAAGATTACTAACTTATCAGACTCAAGACGTGATGCTGGCATCACAACACATAAGTGTCACAACTCATTCCATTCTGCTTCTGAGGCTGTTTCGTCTATACATAATTAACTTGAATAAATGAAGCCCTTCCCACAACTTTTTGAAACTTAGAATTTGAGATGTCTCCTTTAGTTCATGTTAGATGCTATTCACTAATTATGCAGTATTCTCTAGGTTGTACTTTCCTTGTTCCTGTTACTCTTTGAAACCTTTAACTTGTTTGAATAGATGGTGCAAAGATTATGTGTCGTAGAAATAATACAGTGGCAAAAATGTCTTGAATGGCTATGTCACCTCTCGAAGAATCACTGTAAAGACTGGTATTTACAGGCATTGGGGGAGGATAAAGTGGGAGGTTGGGATTAACAAATACACACTACTCTACATAAAAGATAGAAAACAGGGACCTACTGTAGTGCACAGGGAAATCTACTCAATTATCTGTAATAATATATATAGGAAAAGAATCTGAAAAGAATGGTTACATGTATATGTAAAACTGATTCCCTTCGTTATACACATTGAACTAGCACAACATTGTAAGTCAACTATACTCCAATAAAGTAAAAAAAAAAATTGACCTAAATTTTCTAGTTAATTAAAAAAGACTAATATTGATTTTACTAAAATGAAAATATCAGGAGTAAAACTGTTCCTAATTAATTCATTTATTCAGCAAATATTTATTGAAAACTAATTATAAGTCAGACATCCTTCTGAGTGCTTAGAATATAGAACAAACACAAGCCTATCTTATGAATATGATACTGTTTTTGGCAAGCCAAAGTAGTGACCTGACACAGTTGAAAATTCTATACCTAAGAGTTCCTCAAAGTATGAAACAAATATTCCCTTTAGTTAATGTATTAATATTTCACTCAGTGTGATACAATTTGGATGGTCTTCTTCCTGAGTGTAGGTCCTGACCTCTCTATTCTTAGAGCGTTTTCTTTCAAAAACTTGTAATTTCAAATTCTTTCTCTTTCCTTTTAGATGCAAATCTTCTTAAAAGACCTGTGGTCAACTTTATGACCCAGATGTCTCTCTCACGGACCTTGAAGCCACTCCTTTGAAGTACATCATCAAGGAAGATATTGCCACTAGCTTCCATCTGTGTGGGAGGCTGAGCTGCATTTTGGATTGGCACTGAGTAACAAACACTGATGGCGTTAGCACAGAGAAAAGCTTTGCAAATGCAGGAATAACTCAATGTGCACCACTCATCCCACTGGTCAGCTTCTTTCCAGAACTTTCCTTTTAGCACCCAGTACTTAAAACCCTCCTGCTTTTGTTCCGGTAGAGGTGAGTTTAGCTGGGCTTCTACTCTCCCTTCCGTATTGCTATAGTCTGATAAAGTCTTCCTTACTAGTTTAGATTTGTGTGGTTCAATTCTTGCCTCAACATCTCTACATAAAGCTAGAGCCATTTACAGACAATTGAGGAAATGCAGTTTCATTGAAGATATTAATACAATCCCCAAAAGATGGGCATCTTGGAAAGCAAGTACATGTATGTGTGTGCATGGGCATGGGAGTTTGTAAAACATGACCACAGTATATCTGCAGGAGCAATATTAGTCAATATCTGAAATTTATGGAGAAAAATATAAGTTCAGGAACTTTTTTGTCTAAAATAAGGTGAAAAATTTCCAACAATCATTAAAAACTTAATATTGTGTGCAAAAAATGAAAATCAAGGGTGTTCCTGTTGTGGTGCAGCAGAAATGAATCTAAATAATACCCATGAGGATGGGGGTTTGATTCCTGGCCTCGCTCAGTGGGTTGGGGATCCTGCATTTCCATGACCTATGGTGTAGGTCTCAGACACAGCTCAGATCCTGCATTGCTGTGGCTGTGGCTTTGGTCAGCAGCTGCAGCTCTGATTTGACTCCTAGCCTGGGAACATCCATATGCCATTGGTACAGCCCTTTAAAAAAAAAAAGAAAAAGAAAAGAAAAGAAAGAAAAAAGCAAACCAAGAAAAATGGATCTAAAAGGGGAATGTTCTTGACAGTTGACTGCATATAAGCCATTTATGAGGAAAAATATCTCTTAAAATTATGTGTCTAGATGTCAATGTACACCAAAGCATACTGGAAGTGCACTAAATTATGCCAGTCTGGGAATAAAGTATCTCTAAGTAATGACAGTAGTTCTAAATCAGTGCATTTGTCCAACAAGTAGCCAATAGGGAAATTTAATTGTGAAATGCATGCTTATTATCTTAAGTTAAAATGAATTCTATCTATTAGTTTGAGCCAAATTACCATATATATTAGACCCTATTCACAAGGTAGTCAAAAAGTACATTAATTTGTGCTTTGGGAGAGAGTTTTAGGATCAAACTTATTAAGCTCAAGAAAGAAAAAAATAAATGCACATTCATAACTCATAGCATGAATAATAATGGATAAATAAATTTAAGTGTTTTACAAAAAGAATCCAAGCCTTAAAATTATATCCATCACCTTTCACACCCAGGCTGTTAGGATTCAGTTGACATTAGCTAAAGAAACAAAAATATACAGAAAGAGACAGGAGCCAAGTTTTACTCCTTTTGAGTTGAGTGAAATGACTTGGCAGCTGACATTATTGATTTAATAGTTCCAAAGATTTATCCCATATATCACTAAAGAGTAGAAACGGAAATAAACATTAAATCAGCATGACAAAGATAACCACAACTCATATCTGTGTCTATAACAAGAATGGAAAGACCTGGTAAAAACTAAAATTAGGCATACATTTACCTTAATATGCCTTCAAATGTAGCATATTCATTTCATTGGATTCTTTTCAGAAGACTTTTGAATTAAATTGCAAAGGAAATTGTTGTTTGAATGTTTATACCTTAAATAGTTTGTGAACTGGTGTTTACATAATATTTAAACATACATCAAAATCAGATTGGGTGCCTATTAAAAGAAAAAAAAGTGTTCATAATAACCTAAAGAAATCATCAAAGCAAACTAAAGTTAATTCCTATTGTGGCTTAGCAGGTTAAGAACCTGACATAGTGTCCATGAGGATGTGGATTTGATCCCTGGCCTTATTCAGTGGGTTAAGGATCCAGCATCGCAACAAGCTATGGGGTAGGTCACAGACATGGCTCAAATCTGGTGTTGCCATGGCTGTTGTGCTGGCAGCTGCAGCTCTGATTTGACCCCTAGCCTGGGAACTTTAATATGCCACAGGTGCAGTGCCCCCTCCAAAAAAAAAAAAGAGACAAACAAAGCAAACTAAAAATACATTTTAACAGATCTCTTGATAAGATAAAACTAAATATAATGATATGTATAGATGAGAAAACTAGGAGAAGAACTTCTAAGTGCTCTTCTCAAATTTTTCTGATGGCTCAGTGCATTAAGGATCCAGCATTATCACTGCTGTGGCTCACGTTCAATCCCTGGACTGGGAAATTTTGAATGCCGCAGGCATGGCCAAAAAAATAAAAGTATTCTCCTATTGCTCTCAATGTTGGTATCTTGCTAAATTTTGGCAATTTGTTGTGTGTTTAGTTTAAATTAAAATGTACAAAGAAGCCCAATCATGAAGATCTCCCTTGTGCATTGTCTAAAGTACTTTTTCAAACTCAAAAATTCTCCTTCAACAAGTTCCCATTATGGTGCAGTAGAAATGCATGAGGTTGCAGATGCGATCCCTGGCCTTGCCCAGTGGGTTGGATGATCTGGCATTGCCATGAGCTGTGGTGTAGATCCCAGACACGGCTTGGATCCTGCATTGTTCTGACAGATGGCATAGGTTGCTTCGATCCCTACCCTGAGACTTCCATATGCCACAAGTGTGGCCTTAAAAAGAAAAAAATCTGCTTCAAACATTAATCTATGACCCCAGATTTGGCTCTGAATTGCATTAGACACTTATTTAAAATATATACACTCTTGGAAATAGTTAATTCTGATTAGTTTCTTATATTTAATTGATAAGCAAAAATTATTAAAGAAATCTCACTTTTTCATGGGCTATTCATTTGTATATTTGTTCTTTTAAAGGTGTACAAAATGATAAGTTAAGTATACATAGGTTAACACATCCATTACTTCACATAGTTATCTTTTTTTTTTAAAACATGGTGAGAAAACAAGATTTACTTTTAGCTCATTTCAAGTATACAGGACAGTATTATTAATTATATTCACCATGCTTTACATTAGATCCTATGAGAATCTTATAACTAAAAGTTTGTACATTTTTAGCAACATCTCCCCATTCACCCTGGCCCACCCTGTGGAAGCCATCATTCTACCTCTGTTACTATGAGTTAAACTTCTCCTTTTTTTTACTGGCAGATTTCCTCATTGGACACAAAAATTAATTCCACAGCTTGATTAGTGTGAATAATGCTGCAGTGAACATGGGAGTACAGATATCTCTTTGAGATAGTGATTTTATTTACTTTGGTTGTAGATACAGAAGTATAATTGCTGGATTATATGGTATTTTTATTTTTAATTATTTTGGAAGAACCGCCATACTGTTCTTGATAGTGGCTGTACCAATTTATATCCTACCAGCAGTGTAGAAATCTTCCCTTTTCTTCATATCTTCGATAACATGTTATCTCTTGTCTTTTTAATAATAACCATCCTATGAGGAATAAACTGATATCGTAATATTTTATTGCATTTCTCTGATTATTAATGATGCTGAGCACTTTTCATATACATGTTGGTCATTTGTATGTCTTCTTTGGAAAAATATTTATTCAGGTTCTTGCCCATTTGTCCTTTTTTTTTTTTTGTCTTTTTAGGGCTGCACCCATGGCATATGGAAGTTCCCAGGCTAGGGGTCTAATCGGAGCTGTAGCTTCTGGCCTATGCCACAGCCACAGCAACATGGGAACTGAGCCATGTCTGTGATCTATACCACACCTACACCACTCAGCAAGGCTAGGGATTGATCCTGCATCCTCATGGATAATAGCCAGGTTCCTTACCACTGAGCTATGATGGGAACTCCTCATTTTTCCATTTTTTACTTGGGTTATTTAGAGATTTCTTTTCACTCTTAAGTCATATGAGTTCCTTATACATTTTGATATTATTCTCTTATAATCTACATGCCTAACAAATACTTTCTGTAATTCCATATGTTGCATTATTGTTACATTTACTATTTCCTTTGCTATACAGACCTTCTTAATATGATGTCATCACATGAGCCTATGCACCACTTTTTCTGCTGTTGATTATCATTGCATTGTAATATAACTTGAAATCAGGAAGTGTGATGTCTCCAACTCATTATCCTTTACCAATATTTCTTAGGCTATTTGGAGTCTTTTGTGGGTCTATATATATATTTGATGATTATGTTCTTTATTTCTGTGGAAAAAAATGTCATTGGAATTTTGACAGAGGTAGCATTGAATCTTTAGGTTGCTTTGGGTGGTATGAATATTTTAACAATATTAATTCTTCTAATCCATGAAAACAGGTTGTCTTTTCATTTTTTGTCATTTTTAATTTCTTTCATTGATGTCTTGTAGTTTTCAGTGGACATTTCTTTCATCTCCCTGGTTAAATTTTTTCCTAATATTTTATTCATGTCAATACAACTGTGCATGAGACTTTGTTGACTTGTTTTTTTCATAGTGTATAAAAACAATTGATTTTCACATGTTTCCTTTATATCCTACAACTTTTACTGAAATTTTGTTTAGTTCCACAGGTTTTGGGTGAAGTCTTTAGGATTTTCTATGTATCATGTCATCTATAAATAGAGGCAATTAACTTCTTTTCTGATTTTGTTGCTATTTATTTATTGCCTAATTCCTTTGGCTAAGACTTCCTGTGCTGTGTGTAGTAGAAGTGGTGAGTGTGAGAATTCTTATCTTGTTCCTGATCTTAGGGAAAAAATATTTCAGTCTTTCAGCTTTTTGTTATTGTGTATGATATTAGCAGTAGACTTGACTTGTCGTTTATGGGCTTTATTATGTAAAGTTACATTCCTTTTTTTTTACCTAATATCTTGAGAGGTTTTATCATAAAAGTTTGTTAAATTTTGTCTAACTAATATTTTTGCATCTGTGGAGGTGATCATATGGTTTTATCTCCATTCTTTTAATGTGATATATCATGTTTATTTAATTGGATGTGTTGAACCATCCTTTGATTACAGGTATAAATCCCACTTAATCATAAAATATGAACCTTTTAATGTGGTGTTGAATTTAGTTTGGTTATTTTTTTTTTAGAAATTGTGCTTCTACATTCATCTGGGACATTATCTTGGAGTTTTCTTGTAGTGTGTGTCTGGCTTTGATATCAGGGTCCTGCTGGCCTCATAAAATGCATTTGGAGGTTTTTCCTCCTTTTCAACATTTTTTGGAAGTGTTTAAGAAGGATTGCAATTATTTTTTCTTTAAATGATTGATAAAATTCACCTACGAAGCCATCTGTGAACCCTTGATTTGATGACTGCTGGAAATATCATGATGTCTGTGATTCAATTTTTACAGTATAATGTGATCCAATAAAAACCTTAATTATATTCAACTATTTTTTAAAATATGAGTTTTGTCTTATATAGAATAATAAAATGTTGAATGTATTTTTTACCATTTTTGTAGAAATTCACTTTGTTTCACATTAATTACAAAGTATTTAATTAATACATGTAATCTTAGTATTCCTTATAGAGTATCATATAGTATAATTTAAATTATTATATCAATAAAGCTCATGTTATAAATTTTACTTCTCTTCATTCTCCATTACCTGCATGAAAAAACAAAGTAGTAATTCAGTTGAGTCATTCTCTGAACTTTAAAAGATCCTGGATTAATAAGATAAAATGTTTGATAATATTGCCTTGAATGCTAACTCTTAAAAATACATGCTAGAAAGGCTAATTCACTTGTAGTGAAGTACATTTCATAGAGGTAACAAATATTTTATCATACAAATACATGGGGAATATATCCTTTAAGAAAAACACTACTCATAACATTAAGGAAAGTAGCAAAATTAGACTGTGGAGTATTTTTTTTTTATTCAATAAAAAAAGGCCTGGAATTCCCTGGTGGCTCAGAAGTTTAAGGATCTTGACACTGACACTGCTGTGCTCTAGTTACTGCTCTGGCACAGGTTCAATCCCAGGCCTGGGAATTTCCACATGCCTTGGACACAGCCAAAAATAAAAACAGAGGAATTCCCATAGTAGCTCAGAAGAACCAAATCTGACTAGTACCCATGAGGACACAGGTTTAATCCTTGGCCTCACTCAGTGAGTTAAGGATCCGGCATTGCCATGAGCTATGGTGTAGGTCGCAGATGTGGCTTGGATCTGGTGTTGCCGTGGCTGTGGTGTAGGCCAACGGCTACAGCTCTAATTAGACCCCTAGCCTGAGAATCTCCATATGCCTCAGGTATGGCCCATAAAATGACGAAAAATAAGAGTAAAACAAAATAAAATAAAATAAAAACAGAAAGAAAAATCCAGTTTTTTGGTGAACTTAGAAGCTATTAAGGGGGTTAAACTAGATGAGAGTAAATAAAACCAAATAAGAAAATTATTTTTCATAGTAATAAAGAAAAATTTAGTATCTCTTGGCAAATGGAAAAAGGTGATGAAAGGACAGAGAAGAAAACCTGAGCAGTTGCATCAAATCTAGCTGCAAAGGAGGGTCAGTAAGAGATCCTTCAAGTGGAAAATTGTCAGTAAAATGTAGTTTAATAATGGCTAATATTAAGCTTTTAGTTAATGCTTATTTGGTACTATGCTATTAGTTTGCATAATTTTCCTCAAATCTTCAGTAAAATCCTGGTCCACAGCCTTGTTTTGATGATCTTTTTTAAAGTTAAGAATCAAGAGTAACACCCA
The DNA here is from genome assembly GCF_016906955.1 of Phacochoerus africanus. NCBI lineage: Eukaryota > Metazoa > Chordata > Mammalia > Artiodactyla > Suidae > Phacochoerus > Phacochoerus africanus. Next base: position 46,786,081 of record NC_062545.1, on the reverse strand, counting down.
TTGAAAACCTAACACCAAGAGGAATCTAGAATAGACATGGAGAATTTAATGGAGATGAAAAACTGGAGGTGAGAGTCACAAGGAGAAAGCATAAGGAACCATAGCCACCCCGCATTCTCAACGATCCCAGAAAAAATTTATGGAATATGCTTTTTTTTTCCCCAGTACATAAAAGTTCAAGCAGTTTTAACAAACTGTTAAAGTAGAGGGTTAAATAAGTATGTTGAAGAATTTTGGCACCAAAAGGCAGCTAACACCTTGATCCCAACTATATGTAACTATTGCACTAGGAATAATGAGGAATATGAATATTCAATACCTAGTTCAGGAATATTAAAATCTTATGTTTATTGAAGTCTAATCATTATATTATGATTACCAGCCATAGCTCTTCCTATGTATCAGTAGAGAGCTATAGAATTATAAATATCCTTACAGAAAGAAAACATTTTCTAAAAATAAAGTATTCTTTCTAAAGTTATTAATTAAAAATATAAATAGAATTAAACTTGGAAATTGTTCCTCTCAGTGAATTTATAAGAATATTTCAATTATCAATTATTTATTTAAAATTTTATCTAATGATTTCATTTGAAATATTCATTATTTTGCCCACTAAATGCATATTTTATGCCAATATCTGCATTACATCCTGTGAGGGAATTTTCTGAACTTTTTTTTTACTGTTCCCTTAAGTAAGCAAGTGATTCACACTATCAAATAAAAAATGCACATAACCTTGATTTTGGCATTTGGTTTTGAAATAAAAAGTTCTTCAAAAGCTTAGTCTAAATTTGCATATACAAGAACAGATGAATTCTAAATCTGTAAAAATATTTATGATTTTTATTATTCATATGTACAGAGATTGTTACAATAATATGGCGATTATTACAAATAATACAGATTGTTAAAATTACGTCAGTATTCCAAGTTCAAAATAATTGTTACACGGAAAGCAGTAAATTGAGACAATATTTAAATGGATAGGACTCATTTTCAATTCCAGAGTCATCTTAGGCATAGAACATCATCAATTTTTTTAAAAATATAGGTACTGCTATATACTTTCCCTAAATGTAATAAAAACGCATTCTTAACATTTTATAGGACATGAATATAATCAACTATCAGCTTCTTTATAAAAATGATGTTGAGGAGTTCCTGTCATGGCTCAGAGGTTAACAAATCCGACTAGGAAACATGAAGTTGTGGGTTCAATCCCTGGCCTCGCTCAGTGGGTTAAGGATCGGGTGTTGCTGTGAGCTGTGGTGTAGGTTGCAGACGCAGCTTGGATCTGGTGTTGCTGTGGCTCTGGTGTAGGCTGGCAGCTGCAGCTCCAATTCGACCCCTAGTCTGGGAACCTCCATATGCTGTGGTAGTGGCCCTAGAAAAGGCAAAAAGAGAAAAAAATAAAATAAAAAATAAATTAAAAAATTAAAATGATATTGAGATTTAAGTGTGGGATTCTGTAATGGAACACAGTAGTAATGTACAACAAGGTGGCAATTAGTAATTATTAAACATTGGTCAGTCATTTTCTTTTTGAAAATTTTATTGAAGTATAGCTGATTTACAATACTGTGATAATTTCTGTTTTACAACAAAGCGGCTCACTTATACACATACATATATCCATTATTTTTCATATTCTTTCTCCATATAGATTATCACAGAATATTGGGTAGAAATCCCTGTGCTATACAGCATGTCCGTGTAGACAAATCATTCCATATATAATAAGGTGCATATACCAATTCTAAAACTCCAATCCATCCCTTCCCCTCCAGCTATCCCCCTTGGTAACCATAAGTTTGTATTTTGATGTCTGTGAGTTGGTTTCTATTTTGTAAATAAGTTCATTTGTATGTAACATTTTTTGGAAAGTGATACTGTATGATGTTTGTCTTTGCCTTACTTGACTTAGTATGCTAATTAGTGGTTCATCCATGTTGTTGCAAATGGCATTATTTCAGTTTTTAAGGCTGAGTAACTTTCCATTATACATATGTACATCATTTTAATCCATTCCTCTGTTGATGGACATTTAGGTTTCTTCCATATCTTAGCTATTATAAATAGCACAGCAATGAACATTGGGGTGCATTTATCTTTGTGAGTTATGGTTTTCTTTGGATATATGGAACTGCTGACTCATGATAGTTCTATTTTTAGTTTTTTGAGGAAACTCCATACAGTTTTCCGTATTGGTTGTACCAATTTACACTCCCACCAACAGTGTAGGAGGGCTCCCTTTTCTCCACATCCTCTTCAGCATTTATTTTTTGTAGACATTTTGATGATGGCTGTTCTGATTGGTATAAAGTTGTACTTCACTGTAGTTTTGATTTGCATTTCTCTAAAAATTAATGATGGTTAGTATCTTTTTGTGTGTTTTTGGCCTTGTGTATGTTTTATTTGAAGAAATGTCTATTTAAATCTGTCCTTTTAAAAATTATGTTGTTCGATTTTTTGATATTTATCTGCAAGAGTTGTTTTTGTATTTGGGAAATTAATCCCTTGTCAGTCACTTCATTTGTAAATATTTTCTCACATTCTGTTGTTTGTCTTTCCATTTTGCTCATGGGATCAACCATTTTCTGTGTGTTAAACCTTCAACTCTAGCTCAATTCCAATTATGATAACTGTTTATACATATTGTTTTACAATTTATTTCCAATGAACTGAACATAAACTCTGCCTTAAATCACAAATGGTGTTTTCTTATTAGTGTTTTCTAATTTTCTCTTAGAAACCAAAATAAGTGCTTTACTTGGCAGCATAGAACCCATACTTATAGGTTCATTGAGTATATCTCCCTGGTAGAGAAAGAGAGATACACACACACATACATACACTCACACACATATACTTTCCATGGAGCAACACTCAGATTATCAAAGTATCATAAACTTTCAACTTAAAATGCAAAGAATGAATAATTACCATTACAGTCCAGAGTTTCCTATATAAAAGTAGTTTTTTAAAAAACTACTTCTTCCAGGGAGGGATAAATGAAGAGTTTGCAATTATCATATACACACTACTACATAAAGAATAGATAACCAAGTATAGCACAGGGAACTATATTAAATATTTTGTAATAACATGTAAGGGAAAATAATTTGAAAAAGATATATTTATATGTATATATATGTATACATACACATATACATGAATCACTTTGCTGTACACTTAAAACTAACACATTATAAATCAACTCTACTTATTTTTTTTTAAAAACTGTGCTCTCTAAAGATTACCCACTTATTTTATGGGTTAAAAATTTATAGCTGAATTATATTTATCTCTAAACCACAACACACATGCATGTTTGTTATTTTTGTTATTAATAACTCCTAAAAATAACTTCAATGGTCTACAAAAAATGATACACATAGGGCATAATAACCAGTAAATCTTATTAAATACATGTCAAAACAAGGGAGAAAATATCTGAGTTAATTTTAAATATAACTTTAAACCTACCCAAATAATATTGCTATTGCCAACAAAAAATAAGATATAACCCACATTATGAATCTGGGTTATGATTATCCAATCAGTAGTTATAGTTTCAACTGTGGAAATTTTTTTTACTGTCCCTTACCTAATTATTCATTATAATGTTATTCTAATAATTTGTAAGATTGTTGCTGCAATGATAAAATCACATATAATGTAAAAATTCTAACAACAAGCATGACAAAAATCATGTGTTTGAAATTACTCACTTTGTTTTCTCTTTCTCCTGACCATTTGATGGATATTTTAGTTTAATTTAATTATCTCAAATTTTAAGGGTTTTTTTTCATTGTAGCTGGTTTACAGTGTTCTATCAATTTTGTACTGTACAACATGGTGAACCAGTTACACATACATGTATACATTCTTTTTTCTCACATTATCATGCTCCATCATAAGTGACCAGACATAGTTTCCAGTGCTACACAGGAGGAACTCATTGCTCATTCATTTCAAAGGCAATAGTCTGCATTTAATAACACAAGCACCCCATCCATCCCAAACCCCCCCCACTTTGGCAACCAGAAGTCTATTCTGCAAGTCCATGATTTTCTTTTCTGTGGAAAGGTTCATTTGTGGTATATATTAGATTCCAGGTATCAGTGATATCATATGGTATTTGTCTTTATCTTTCTGACTTACTTCATTCAGGATGAGGGTCACTAGTTCCATCCATGTTGCTGCAAATGGCATTATTTCATTATTTTTTATGGCTGAGTAGTATTCCATTGTGTATATATACCACTTCTTCCTAATCCAGTTGTCTGTTGATGAACATTTGGGTGGTTTCAATGCCTTGACTATTGTGAATAGTGCTTCAATGAACATACGAGAGCATGTATCTGTCTTAAGGAAAGTTTTGTCCAGATACATGCCCAAGAATAGGATTGATGGATCATATGGTAGTTCTATGTATTGTTTTCTAAGGTACCTCCATACTGTTCTCCATAGTGGTTGTACTAGCTTACATTCCCACCAACAGTGTAGGAGGGTTTCCTTTTCTCCACACCCCCTCCAGCAATTGTTATTTGTGGACTTTTATTAATAATGGCCATTCTGACTGGGGAGAGGTGGTATCTCATGATAGTTTTGATTTGCATTTCTCTAATAATCAGTGATGTTGAGCATTTTTTCATGTGCTTGTTGGCCATCTGTACATCCTCCTTGGAGAATTGTCTGTTCAGGTCTTTTGCCCATTTTTCCATTGGGTTGTTGGCTTTTTTGCTGTTGAGTTGTATGAGTTGCTTGTATATTTTAGAGATTAGGCCCTTGTCAGTTGCATCATTTCAAATGATTTTCTCCCATTCTGTAAGTTGTCTTTTTGTTTTCTTTTTGGTTTCCGTTGCTGTGCAAAAGCTTGTCAGTTTGATGAGGTCCCATTGGTTTATTTTTGCCTTTATTTCTGGTGCTTTGGGAGACTGACCTGAGAAAACATTTGTAAGGTTGATGTCAGAGAATGTTTTTTCTATGTTCTCTTCCAGTAGTTGATGGTGCCTTGTCGTATATTTAAGTCTTTCTGCCATTTTGAGTTTATTTTCGTGCATGGTGTGAGGGTGTGTTCTAGTTTCATTGATTTGCATGCAGCTGTCTTTTTCCATTTTATGTTCTTGCCTCCTTTGTCAAAGATTAATTGATGATAGGTGCCTGGGTTTATTTCTGTGTTCTCTATTCTGTTCCATTGGTCTGTGGGTCTGTTATGATACCAGTACCACACTGTCTTGATGACTGTGGCTTTGTAATATTGCCTGAAGTCCAGGAGAGTTATGCCTCCTGCTTGGTTTTCTGTTCCTCAGGATTGCTTTGGCAATTCTGGGTCTTTTGTGGTTCCACATAATTTTTGGATTGTTTGTTCTAGTTCTGTGAAAAATGTCATGGGTAATTTGATAGTGATTATATAGAATCTATATATTGCTTTGGGGAGTATGGCAATTTTTACAATATTAATTTTTCCGACACATGAGCATGGAATATCTTTCCATTTCTTTACATCTTAATTTCCTTGATTAACATTTTGTATTTCTCAGCAATAAATCTTTCACCTGCTTGTTCAGGTTTATTCCCAGGTATTTGATTTTATGGAGTGCAATTTTGAGTTATTGTATTTTTGTATTCCTTTTCTAATATTTCATTGTTAGTATACAGAAATGTGACTGATTTCTGAATATTAATATTATATCCTGCTGCTTTGCTGAATTTGTTTATCAATTTAAGTAGCTTTTGGGTTGAGACCTTGGGGTTTTCTATATATAGTATCATGTCATCACATACAGTGACAGTTTTACCTCTTCTCTTCCTATTTGGATGCCTTCTATTTCTTTTTGTTTGTCTAATGGCTGTGGCTAGGACTTCCAATACTATGTTGAATAACAGTGATGGGGGTGGACATCCTTGTCTTGTTCCAGATTTTAGTGGGGAGGCTTTCAGCTTTTCTCCATTGAGTATTATATTTGCTGTGGGTTTGTCATAAACGGCTTTGATTATGTAAGGTATGTTCCCTCTATACCCACTTTGATAAGAGTTTTCATCATGAATGGATGTTGGACTTTATCAAATTTTTTTCTCCATCTATTGAGATGATCATGTGGTTTTTGACTTTTCTTTTGTTAATGTGGTATATGGTGTTAATCTGTTAGCAATAGAAAACCAAATGAAAGAACATGAAAGCAATATAAGAGATCTATGGGATAATATAAAGCAGGCCAATCTATGAATAATAGGAATTCCAGAAGGAGAAGAAAAAAAGGGGATTGAAAATATATTTGAAGAAATTATGGCTGAAAATTTTCCAAATATAAAGGATACTGATATCAAGATACAGGAAGTACAGAGGGCTACAAACAAGTTGAACCCAAACAGGCCCACACCAAGACATATTATAATAAAAATGGCAAAAGTTAAAGAGAGGATTCTAAAGGCAGCAAGAGAAAAGCAAAGCATTAATTATAAGCAAACCCCCATAATGTTATTAGTTGATTTCTCTGTAGAAACACTACAGACCAGAAGGGAGTGGCAAGATATATTTAAAGTGCTGAAAGGAAAAAAATTGCAACATAGAATACTCTATCCAGCAATAATATCATTTAAAATAGAACGGGAAATAAAGAATTTCTCCAGCAAACAAAAGCTAAAAGAGTGCAGCAATACTAAACACATTCTAAAAGAAATACTGAAAAGTCTTATCTAAATTAAAAAAAAGAAGAAGAAGAAGTATTAGGATAGAGGATACCACAATTGGAAAGTAGTCACTTGAGTAATCCAGCATACAGATAGAAACATAAGAATGTTAAAAAAAAAAAAAAAACATCAAAATCATACAACATGGGGAAGGAAAGTAAGAAAATATAGATTCTTTTTTTTTCTTTTTGCCATTTCTTGGGCTGCTCCCTCGGCCTATGGAGGTTCCCAGGCTTGGGGTCGAATAGAAGCTGTAACCACCGGCCTATGCCAGAGCCACAGCAACGTGGGATCCAAGCCGCATCTGCAGCCTACACCACAGCTCATGGCAACGCTGGATCCTTCACCCACTGAACAAGGCCAGGGACAGAATCCACAACCTCATGGTTCCTAGGTGGATTTGTTAACCATTGCGCCTCGATGGGAACTCCTAGATTCTTTTTTTTATTTTAATGATGTGTTTGAGCCTATATGACTATCAGGCTAAAGCAAGCAGATATAGGAATGGGTTAACATACTTAAAAATCAGGGCAACCACAAATCAAACCCAAACATTACATTCACAAAAACTGAAAAGTACTCAAGCATAAAACAAATGGAAACCATCCAACTAAAAAAAAAAAAGAAGAAGAAATAAGAAAAGATAAACAAAGAATCTACTGGAAAATAAGGTTTAAAATGGCGATAAATACATATCTATCAATAATCACCTTAAATGTCAATGGACTAAATGCTCCAATCAAAAGACACAGAGTGGCAAGTTTGATAAAAAAGCAAAAACCTTCCATCTGCTGTCTACAAAAAACAAGAAACTCACATTAGGGCAAAAGGACACAAATAGATTGAAAGTGAGGGGATGGGTAAAGATATTTCATGCCAATGAACAAGACAGGAAAGCAGGAGTTGCAATACTCACATCAGACAAAATAGACTTTAAAATGAAGGCCATAGAGAAGGACAAAGAAGGACACTATTTAATAATTTTTTTTTCCTTTCACTTCTTCTTTTTTTTTTTTTTCCCCCACTGTATAGCAAGGGGGTCAGGTTATCCTTACATGTATACATTACAATTACATTTTTCCCCCACCCTTTCTTCTGTTGCAACATGAGTATCTAGACAAAGTTCTCAATGCTATTCAGTGGGATCTCCTTGTCAATCTATTCTAAGTTGTGTCTGATAAGCCCAAGCTCCCGATCCCTCCCCCCTCTCCCCCTCCCATCAGGCAGCCACAAGTCTCTTCTCCAAGTCCATGATTTTCTTTTCTAAGGAGATGTTCATTTGTGCTGGATATTAGATTCCAGTTATAAGTGATATCATATGGTATTTGTCTTTGTCTTTCTGTCTCATTTCACTCAGTATGAGAGTCTCTAGCTCCATCCATGTTGCTGCAAATGGCATTATGTCATTCTTTTTGATGGCTGAGTAGTATTCCATTGTGTATATATACCACTTCTTCCGAATCCAATCATCTGTCAATGGACATTTGGGTTGTTTTCATGTCCTGGCTATTGTGAATAGTGCTGCAATGAACATGCGGGTGCATGTGTCTCTTTTAAGGAGAGTTTTGTCCGGATAGATGCCCAAGAGTGGGATTGCAGGGTCATATGGAATTTCTATGGATAGATTTCTAAGGTATCTCCCAACTGTTCTCCATAGTGGCTGTACCAGTTTACATTCCCACCAACAGTGCAGGAGGGTTCCCTTTTCTCCACACCCCCTCCAGCACTTGTTTATTTGTGGATTTATTAATGATGGCCATTCTGACTGGTGTGAGGTGATATCTCATGGTAGTTTTGATTTGCATTTCTCTTATAACCAGCGATGTTGAGCATTTTTTCATGTGTTTGTTGGCCATCTGTATATCTTCTTTGGAGAAATGTCTATTCAGGTCTTTTGCCCATTTTTCCATTGATTGATTGGCTTTTTTGCTGTTGGGGTTGTATAAGTTGCTTATATATTCTAGAGATTAAGCCCTTGTCGGTTGCATCATTTGAAACTGTTTTCTCCCATTCTGTAAGTTGTCTTTTTGTTTTCTTTTGGGTTTCCTTTGCTGTGCAAAGGCTTATCAGTTTGATGAGGTCCCATGGGTTTATTTTTGCTCTAATTTCTATTGCTTTGGGAGACTGACCTGAGAAAATATTCATGATGTTGATGTCAGAGAGTGTTTTGCCTATGTTTTCTTCTAGGAGTTTGATGGTGTCCTGTCGTATATTTAAGTCTTTCAGCCATTTGGAGTTAATTTTTGTGCATGGTGTGAGGGTGTGTTCTAGTTTCATTGCTTTGCATGCAGCTGTCCAGGTTTCCCAGCAATGCTTGCTGAATAGACTTTCTTTTTCCCATTTGATGGTCTTGCCTCCCTTGTCAAAGATTAATTGACCATAGGTGTCAGGGTTTATTTCCGGATTCTCTATTCTGTTCCATTGGTCTGTCTGTCTGTTTTGATACCAGTACCACACTGTTTTGATGACTGTGGCTTTGTAGTATTTCTTGAAGTCTGGGAGAGTTGTGCCTCCTGCTTGGTTTTTGTTTCTCAGGATTGCTTTGGCGATTCTGGGTCTTTTGTGGTTCCATATAAATGTTTGGATTGTTTGTTCTAGTTCTGTGAAAACTGTCATGGGTCATTTGATAGGGATTGCATTGAATCTGTAGATTGCTTTGGGTAGGATGGCCATTTTTACAAGATTGATTTTCCCAATCCAGGAACATGGAATATCTTTCCATTTCTTTCCATCTTCTTTGATTTCTTTGATTAAAGTTTTATAGTTCTTGGCATATAGGTCCTTTACCTCCTTGGTCAGGTGTATTCCGAGGTATTTGATTTTGTGAGGTGCAATTTTAAAAGGTATTGTATTTTTGTATTCCTTTTCTAATGTTTCATTGCTGGTATACAGAAATGCAACTGACTTCTGAATGTTAATCTTATATCCTGCTACTTTGCTGAATTGATTAATCAGTTCAAGTAGTTTTGGGGTTGAGGTTGAGTCCTTAGGGTTTTCTATGTATAGTATCATGTCATCTGCATACAGTGACAGTTTGATCTCTTCTCTTCCTATATGGATGCCTTTTATTTCTTTTGTTTGCCTAATTGCTGTGGCTAGGACTTCCAAAACAATGTTGAAGAGCAGTGGTGAGAGTGGGCATCCCTGTCTTGTTCCAGACTGGAGTGAGAAGGCTTTCAGTTTTTCCCCATTGAGGATTATATTTGCTGTGGGTTTCTCATAAATGGCTTTGATTATATTCAGGAATGTTCCCTCTATACCCACTTTGGCGAGGGTCTTGATCATGAATGGATGTTGGACTTTGTCAAATGCTTTTTCTGCGTCTATTGAGATGGTCATATGATTTTTGGCTTTTTTTTTTTTTGTTAATGTGGTGTATGATGCTGATTGATTTGCGTATGTTGAACCATCCTTGTGAACCTGGGATGAACCCTACCTGGTCATGGTGTATAATTTTTTTAGTATGTTGTTGGATTCGGTTGGCTAAGATTTTGTTGAGGATTTTTGCATCTATATTCATCAATGATATTGGGCAATAGTTTTCTTTTTTGGTGGTATCTCTGTCTGGTTTTGGAATGAGGGTGATGGTGGCATCCTAGAATGTCTTTGGGAGTATTCCTTCTTCTTCAACCTTTTGAAAGAGTTTAAGGAGGATGGGCACCAATTCCTCTTTATATGTTTGATAGAATTCACCTGTGAAGCCATCTGGTCCTGGACTTTTATTTGTAGGGAGTGATTTTATGACCTCTTCCATTTCATTTCTAGTGATCGGTCTGTTCAGTTGGTCTGTTTCTACTTGACTCAGTTTTGTCAGGCTGTAAGATTCTAGAAAATTGTCCATTTCTTCCAGATTGTCAAACTTGTTGCCATATAGTTGTTCATAGTATTCTCTTATGGTTTTTTGTATTTCTGCTGTATCCGTTGTGATTTCTCCTTTTTCATTTCTAATTTTGGTTATTTGGGTTCTTTCTCTCCTCTTTTTAGTGAGTCTGGCCAGGGGTTTGTCAATTTTGTTTACCTTTTCGAAGAACCAGCTCTTGGTTTTATTAATTTTCTCTATTGTTTTTTGAGTCTCTATTTGATTGATGTCTTCTTTGATCTTGATAATTTCCTTCCTTCTGCTGACTTGAGGACTTTTTTGTTCTTCTTTTTCTAATTCATTTAGGTGGAGGGTTAAGTTGTCCATTTGGGATCTTTCTTCTTTTTTGAGAAAGGCCTGTATTGCTATAAATTGTCCCACTGAGCACTGCTTTCGAAGCATCCCACAGATTTTGAGCGGTTGTGTCTTCATTATCATTTGTTTCAAGGTAGTTTTTAATTTCCTTCTTGATTTTCTCATTGACCCATTGGTTTTTTAGTAGCATGTTGTTTAGTCTCCATGCAGTAGGTTTTTTCTCTTTCCTTTTCCCATGGTTGGTTTCTAATTTCATGGCATTGTGGTCAGAGAAGATACTTGAGATAATTTCTATGCTCCTAAATTTATTGAGATTCGCTTTGTGTCCCAATATGTGGTCGATTCTTGAGAATGTTCCATGAGCATTTGAGAAGAATGTGTATTCTGCTTTTTTTGGATGTAGGGTCCTGAAGATATCAATGAGGTCTAACTTTTCTATTGTTTCCTTTAGGATCTCTGTTGCTTTATTGGTTTTCTGTCTAGAGGATCTGTCCATTGATGTGAGGGGGGTATTAAGGTCTCCTACTATGATTGTATTCTCATCAATATCTCCCTTTATGTCTGTTAATATTTGTTGTTATGTGTCTGGGTGCTCCTGTATTTGGGGCATATATGTTGACGATAGTAACATCCTCTCCTTGGATGGATCCCTTAATCATTAAGTAGTGTTCTTCTTTGGCTTTCTTTATGTCATTTGTTTTAAAGTCTATTTTGTCTGATATGAGTGTTGCGACTCCTGCTTTTCTGTCTTGTCTATTGGCATGAAATATTTTTCCCCACCCTTTCACTTTCAATCTATATGTATCTTTTGTCCTAAGGTGAGTTTCTTGTAGGCAGCATATTGAAGGTTTTTGCCTTTTTATCCACTCAGCCACTCTGTGTCTTTTGACTGGGGCGTTCAGTCCATTGACATTTAAGGTGATAATTGATAGATGATTATTTATTGCCATTTGAACCTCGTTCCAGTTGATTCTATAGTTCTCCATTCTTACTTTTTTTTTTTTTTTGGTTGGATGGTCTCCTGTTATTATCTGCTTGAGTGTATTTTTCTTTTTTCATTTTTTGCAAATGCAATATTTGGTTTTGGCTTGTGGTTGCCCAGTTTTTTAAGTATGCTAACCCCTTCCCATAATTGTGTGTTTTAGCCTGATGGTCCTGTAAGTTCAAACACTTCATTACTATATTAAAATTAAGAAGAGAAACATACAAACAAACAAAAAGGGTTATTTACTTCCTAACATCCCTTGCCCACATTTTTATGCTTTTGATGACTCTTTTTTATTTTTTTTTTTTAATTTTATTTTGTTTGAGGCCTGTTCATGATTAAATCTGTATGCTGGCTTATTTGAGTGACTGCTCTCTGATTGCGGTTTCCTCAGTCCTAGTTCTTCCTCTTCTTCTTTTTTTTTCTTTTCTGTTTTCTTCCCTTTCCTTCCTTTCTTTTTGGTGTAGAGAAGCCCTTTCAATATTTCCTTTAACCTGGGTTTTGTGTTGCGGTATTCTTTAAATTTTTGTTTGTTGGAAAAAACTTTTATTTCCCCTTCTCTTTTAAATGATATTCTTGCTGGATAGAGTATTCTAGGTTGCATATTTTTCCTTTGAGCACTTTAAATATCTCTTGCCATTCCCTCCTGGCCTGTAGTGTTTCTGTAGAGAAGTCAGCTGATATTCTTATGGGGGTTCCCTTGTAGGTAACATTCTGTTTTTCTCTTGCTGCCTTTAGGATCCTCTCTTTATCACTAACTTTTGCCATTTTTATTATGATGTGTCTTGCTGTGGGTCTATTTGGGTTCAATTTGTTTGGGCCCCTCTGTGCTTCTTGTATCTTGAACCCAGTATCCTTTAGATTTGGGAAGTTTCCAGCGATAATTTCTTCAAATATATTTTCCATCCCCTTATCTTTTTCTACTCCTTCTGGGATTCCTATTATGCGTAGATTGGCCCACTTTATATTATCCCATAGGTCTCTTATATTGCTTTCCAGTTTTTTGATTCGGTTTTCTGTCTGTTGACCGGATTGAGTGATTTCCATTATTCTATCTTCCATATCACTGATTCGTTCTTCTGCATTATTCATTCTGGTTTTTACTGCCCTTAGTTCAGTTTGCATCTCTGCAAATGAATGTTCTAGTTTTTCTTGGCTCCTCCTTATATGTGCTAGTTCCTTTCTGAGGGTATCTGCATTACTGTTCATATCTTCTCTTAATTCCTTCAGTATTTTCACTATTTCTCTTTTGAACTCCAGGTCTGTCAGACTGCCGAGATCTGTTTCATTGTTGACTGTTTTAGGTGAGTTCTCCTGTTGGTTTGACTGGGGGTGGTTTCTCTGCTTCTTCATCTTGCTTGTTGTTTTCTTTCTCCTGAGGGAGTTGTACTCTCCGTTATCGGGCAGTGTTTGCCTTGTCACTGCCGTGGAATATTTCCTGAGGGCTAGCGTTGTTGGTCAATCTTTTTTGAGGTAGTGTGGCTTTTCTGGAGTGTTGATGGGGCTAACAGTGTTTCTTTGAAGCAAAGGAGGGCTTCCTGAGGGCAGACAGGACTGGGAGGCCCACACCACGATGGTAGCAGATTTCACTTGGTCATACAAAGCTTGCTCTGGTGTTTTTAGGCTGTGGGGTTCTTGCAGGGGGTTGGTGGTGTTGGGCAGCTGTTCCTCAGGAGTGCAGCACCCCCTGGGGGCTGGAGCAGCTATCTGGGTCACTGAGAACCTAAGAGGCTCCTCCCCAGGGCAGCCCAACTCAGAAAAACCACCTGAGATCTTTTCCCGACTCGGCCAGGCTTGTTGCAGCTTTTCTGGGCTGTAGGGGGTCCTGCCTGGAGCTGGCAGTCCTATACAGCTGATCCACTAGTGCACCCCCTGGGGGCTTGGGTGGGTAGCAGGGCTGTTGGAAACCGAAGAGGCTCCTCCCCGGGGCAGCCTGACTCAGAAAAAACGTCCAGGAATTAGGCAGATCTATTCACGGCCTGGCTAGGCTTGTTCTATCTTTTCTGGGCTGCAGGCCTTTTCTCGGGGGCTGGTGGTGTTTGGTACTACTCTGCGGAAGTGTAGCCCCTCCAAAGGGCAAGCAGACCTGTGCAGGGACAGCCCCTGCGGTGGTAGGCTTCAGGCAATTGTTGAGGCCAGCCCTCCTGGATGGCAGGCAGCCCCAGATTCGGCGAGAGTGTAGGGGGTGGCGGGGGTGGGGGGAGGGGATGCACTGGGAAACACAGCTTTCAGCTAGCTAGCGGGCCTGTAAGCTTGCTGTGGCGTGGGGGGTATTCTGTGGGGACCCACCCCTTCTTCTCTCCACTCCCCAGCACGGGAGCACACCAGGCTCTTTTCCCAGGTTCCCTCTGATGCGGCTTTCCACTTCCCCGCCCCTAGAGTATTGTTCCCTTCCTCTGCAACAGCTTTGTTTTCTAGTCTCCCAGGCAGTCTCTGCCCCGTCAAATGGCTTCTAGACCTCCCAAGCAGTTTCCGCTCCACCCTGCCCCCCCAGCCCAGGGACTATCCTCTGGAGCCTAGGTCTTGGTGCCCAGCCCCCACCCAGGCATCTCAATTTTTGGTGACTGTGCCCGTAGTTCAGATGGTCCGTTCAGTTCTTGATCGGCTTTTCCGTACTCCAACTTACTGCTACACTCTTCTCTGCATCTGGAGATTCCTCCGGTTCATTTGATCTTTCCCCCGTGTAGGTGACTTTCCAGGATGCGGGATCCCTTTCTCCTCCGCAGTTCCCTTTCGGGAGCGCCCGTCCCACTCGGATTCACCTTCTCTCACTCTCCTCTTTTCTCCCGTTCTGCCCCATAATGTCACGAACTTCTTGCCTTTATTGGAGTTTAGGTTCTTCTGCCAGCGATTGGTTGCTGTTCTGTGCGAGTCATTTATTCTGTAGATGTGCTTTTTTTTGTTGTGTTTGTGGGAGAGGGCGAGCGTGTCCCCCTACTCCTCTGCCATCTTGTCCTCTCTCTCACTATTTAATAATTAAAGGATCCATTCAAGAAGAAGATATTACAATTGTTGATATACATGCCCCTAATATAGGAGCACCCAGATACCTACAACAAATACTAACAGACATAAAAGGAGAAATTGATGGGAATACAATCATAGTAGGAGACTTTAACAACCCACTCACATCAATGGACAGATCCTCTAGATGGAAAATCAATGAGGATACAAAGGATACAATAGAAAAGTTAGACTTAATCGACATTTTCAGGACATTACATCCGAGAAAATCAGAATATATACATTCTTCTCAAGTGCACATGGAACATTCTCAAGAATTGATCACATCCTGTGGCACAAAGCTAACCTCAACAAATTTAAAAGTATGGAAATTATTTCAAGTATCTTCTCTGACCACAATGGCATGAAACTAGAAATCAACCACAGGAAAAGAAATGAGAAAAAACTGCTACATGCATCCTAAACAACATGCTACTAAAAAAACCAATGAGTCAATGAGGAAATCAAGAAGGAAATTAAAAATACTTCAAGACAAATGATAATGAAGACACATCCACCCAAAATCTATGGGATGCTGCAAAAGCAGTGCTCAGAGGGAAATTCATAGCAATACAGGCCTTCCTCAAAAAAGAAGAAAAATCTCAAATTGACAACCCAACACCTAAATGAATTAGAAAAAGAAGAGTTGCCATTTTGGCTCAGTGGTAACAAATCTGACTGGTATCCCTGAGGAGTCAAGTTGGATCCTTGACCTTCCTCAGTGGGTTAAAGATCCATTGTTTCCATGAGCTGTGGTATAGGTCACAGACAAGGCTCAGATCCTGCATGGCTGTGGCTGTGGCATATGCCAGTAGCTACAGTTCTGAATCAACCCTAGCAACTTTCATATGCTGTGAGTACAGGCCTAAAAAGACCAAAAAAGAGTTAGGATTTTCAATATTAAGAGTTTATATATATGAGTGGTTGTGATGGCTATTTTTATGTGTCAACTTGATTGGACCACAGAATGCCCACATATTTAGTTAAACTTTATTCTGGATGTTTGTGGATTAGATTAACATTTAAAATGGTAGATTGAATAAAGCAAATTTTTGTCCTTAATGAAGCTGGGACTAAACCAAACCAATCAATTTATGGCCTGAATAGAACAAAAAGACTGTAAGAGAGAATTCTTCCCGCTGAACTGCCTCTGAACTAGGACATTGACTTTTTCCTTCCTTTGGACTCAAGCTGAAATATTTGCTCTGCTGGGTCTGCAGCCTGCAGGTCTTCAGATTGAAATCACCCAATCAGCTCTCCTGATGCTCAGGCCTTTGTTTTCTGAATGGGAGTGCACTCTCAGCTCTTCTAGTCTCCACCTTACCAACTCACCCTAGAGATCTTGGAACTACCCAGATTCCAGAATCCTTATAGCAAATCAAAATTATAGATAGATATAGATATAGATATATGATCTCTTATTTGTTCGGTTTCTCTGGAGAACCCTCACTAATAATTGATGTTTTAGGCAGTTGTTTAAATGTCATAGTTATCAAAGTATAATCCACATCCAATAAAATTCACTAGCTTTAGTGTACCATCATATGAGCTTTGGCAAACATATAAGTTGCATAACCACCATCCAGATCTAGATATATATGTAGTACTTCCCAGACTACAAAAGGTTTTCTGTGCCCATTTGTTGTCAGTGCCTCTGTTCTTAGTTCATACAAGTTTTGCCTTGTTTTCTTTTCTTTTCCAGAATGTCACACACACAGGTCAGTTTTATTCAAGAATAATATAGTATTTGAAAAGGAGTGGACAATAATACTGAAACAAGACTCAAGGACAGATGATAATATATTTCCTCTTTGCAGATTTCTGAACTGGGCCCCATCTTGTCTTGGAAATGACAGATTATGGTAGGAAGAATGCAAATTTTATTTTATTTTATTTATTTACTTTTTTTGTGTTTTGCCTTTTCTAGGGCTGCTCCTGTGGCATATGGAAGTTCCCAGGCTAGGGGTCTAATCAGAGCTCTAGCCGCCAGCCTATGCCAGAGCCACAGCAATGCAGGATCCGAGCGGCATCTGAGACCTACACCACAGCTCACAGCAACACTGGATCCTTAACCCACTGAGCAAGGCCAGGGATCGAACCGTCAACCTCATGGTTCCTAGTCGGATTCGTTAACCACTGAGCCACGATGGAAACTCCAAGAATACAAATTTTAAAGTCTGCAATTCCTAGGAATGAATACAAAGTCTTATACAGCCTACATATTCTTCCTGATATTGACTTGAGAAATGGAAGGAAATGCTCATGTGGATAGGTTTCTTGATCTATAAATATGATAGGATTTGCATATGGTTTAATAGAACACAAAGTATTCTACAGGTGATTGAGGAACACCACAACCAGTATTAGGTTGCAAAACCAATGGATGTTTATGATGTGGGACGTGACATGATCAGAGTTATTCTTTTCATATAAAATTGATTTGATGTTAAAATATTAGAACAATAATCAGTTAAAAAACTCTGCAATATTTAGCACTGATCAAATAATGATAAACTTGGTCATAGCTATGCCTGGGTTCATGGCAAGAGAGGAGCTGAAAGAGACATGAAGAAGGCTTATGTTGAAATAACAAAATGAAGGAGTTCCCGTCGTGGATCAGTGGTTAACGAATCCAACTAGGAACCATGAGGTTGAGGGTTCGATCCCTGGCCTTGCTCAGTGGGTTAAGGATCTGGCGTTGCCATGAGCTGTGGTGTAGGTAGCAGATGCGGCTCAGATTCAGCATTGCTGTGGCTCTGGCGTAGGCTGGCGGCTACAGCTCCAATTCGACCCCTAGCCTTGGAACCTCCATGTGCCACAGGAGCAGCCCTAGAAAAGCAAAAAGACAAAAAAAAAAAAAGAAATAACAAAATGAAGAGTTGATTCTTTTGGCAAGATGAAGAGGTTCACTTGAGCCAGGTAAAATTATTGAAATTACAAACCTAGGTTTTCATTGGTATGGAATAAGTCATTGGGAGAGAGACTGGGAAGAACTGAGGGTTAAGTCATGCTGTGCCATTAATGGGAATTCACTCCCCTTAAGAGAAAGAAATAGGGCTCAAAGAATGAAAGAAAAGGAGTAGGAGAATACAGTGTCAGAAAAGCCAAGGGCACAGATTCAAAAGGAGGGACACAAAAATTTAAGTTGGGGGAATTAAGGCAGGGTGGGCATGTTGATAAAGGAATATCACATTTATTGGTGTTTTATCCTACTGAGTGCTTTCTGATATGTTTTATAATGTTCTCTATACAACAATTCTGAAAAGTAAAAATCTGAGATTCACAGAATTTTATTAAGTTGACCAAGGTCACACAACAAATAAAATGCAGAACTGAAATTCAATCTTAGATCTTAGAGAGAGAGAGAATTATGAGTTCTTTTGCAGTGGTCATAAGCAAGCTACTGGACATCATCAAAAAAGTGATTTAGGAGGATTGTGGAAGCATAAGGGAGATTGAAGGAGATTAAAAAGTGAGCAGATAGTGAGAAAATCCGGCCCTATTCTTTGAAGTTTTGAGAAAGGGGAGATGAAGATAACTATGTCAAGGGATTAACAGTGTCGAAGGGGAGATCTCAGTGATGGATGGAATTTAAATTAATGGTAGGAAGGTTGCAGAGAATAAAGCTTTAAGAGATATCAGACATCATAACTCTCTGCAATGCTTTTCTTAGCAGATAACTGAACTATACATATTTAAATATTTTTGAGAACTTTAAATGAGAGGGGCTCTTTTATTTTAGCTCCTAGCATTGTTTGTTATATTTACTTTTATTAAAATTGAGAACTTGAGTCATTTTCTGAAAACAAAATTATCCTTTTTTTTAAGTTTTATTGAAGTCTAGTTGATTTGCAAGGTTGTGATAATTTCTTCTGTACAACAAATTTCAGTTATACATGAATAACATGTACATATTTTAAAGAAAACTGTGTGAATATTTAAGCATTGTTTCCACTCTAGATTGGTAAAGTTTGAGACACATAAGAAAGAAGTGGGATCCTTAACATTGTAAAAGGCTGATTTTATTGTGGGTAGAGTCCCATTCTTTTTATTGCCCCTGTATTTCTGTTTGACAAATGTTTGCCTGTACTGTGTGTGTGTGTGCGTGCGTGCGTGCGTGCCTGCGTGCATGTGTGTGTGTGTGTGTGTGTGTGTCTCCGGGCTCATGGCTTTGCTTTTGTTCAGGCAATACCTGCAGAAATACAGAGGCAAAGAGTAGAGGAAGACACAAAATCATAGAGCATACCTTCATCTCATGCTGTCAAAGAACAATAAAAACATCAGACTCAGTTATGTATGAGATCTAAATCTGAATTTTGAACAATGCCAATTAACATTATTGAATGCTAGCCATGTTCTAAGTGCCTTTTTTTTTTTTTTTTTTTTAGGGCTGCACCCATGGCATATGGAAGTTCCCAGACTAGGGTTTGAATCGGAAATGCAGATGCTGGTCTACACCACAGACACAGTAATGCCAGATCTGAGTAGAGTCTGTGACCTAGGTCAGGAAATGCCTGATCCTTAACTCACTGAGCAGGGCAAGGGATCAAACCCATATCCTCATGGATGCTAGTTGGTTTTGCTACTGCTGAGCCAATAATGAGAACTCCCTAAGTGCATTTTTTATGCTTCTGTGTGTGTATGTCACGTGACATAAGTCACTTAATCCTCCTGAGTCCTCAAACCTAGGTATTACTATGGTATCTCTTTTATAGAAATGAAAATCTGTAATTTCCCTAAAGTCCCCAAACTGGTGATAGGAAGAGCTAGGTTTGACTCTAGGACTTACAACTCCAGAGCCCAAGTTCTTAATGATTGTGCTATTGCCTCTGTAAAACACAGACATGGAGGAGAGAACTCATGATCTGATGATTATTCTCATGAGGCAGCCATGGGATAAGAAAATTTCTAATGAGTGAGAGATTTTTTTAGATGTGGGTGTGTATTCTGAATGATCTGAAAGGAGGATAATGTTGGGATGAAAATTCTGAGTCCACCTTCCAAAGGCAGATCTGTGAACAACATGACTGGCAGGATGGTCTAATTTCCCTAGGTATTATATTAACTAGATTTAATACTGTGACTGTCCCAATTCCTAATCTATCTTTCATAGACTATCCAGAACAGCAATCACAGGGGAAACTAAGTAATTAATGGCAATTTTTGTTAGCTCTGAGTTCAAAGTCTCAATTTATGCATAAGACAGAATATTTGGAAAGAGTCATATTTGAGGAAGAATAACTTTCCTTTCCCCTTGTTTTCAGGCTAATAGAATTGAGGAAGCAAATGGCTTTCTTTTTAAACTTATGGAACTAAGAAAAGAAAGTGGCTATTGTATTATTCTCAACAAGAATTTTAAGAGATGTTTTCCTTGCCACAAAGCCATGGGGCATAAAGTAGAGAAAGAAGGCCCCATGGATGCCGGGAATAGGGCAGCCTTGAGGAGCCCCTTGGATTGTGTTTCTTTGGACCATTTTGGAAGGATGTGACTCTGCTCCATTTCCTCAGCTGTGTATGAGATTCAGGATAATTGAGGGGACCTGCTGTCCAGTGTTCCCAACATCTCTCTGAAGCATAGGCCATGAACACTCACTCCCTCCTTCTTGAAACGCTTCCTTAACTTGCCTTCCGGGACTTCACTCTTGTTTTCCATCCTTGCATTTTCATTTTCTGATTCTTCTTCATTTTCATCTTCTCAAAATATCACTGTGACTCATAAGTGAACATTTCTTCTAACCTCATAGCTTTATAGATGAGCTACATGCAGGCACCTCCTAAAAGTATATCTCTAGCTTGAATCCCTTCTCTGACCTCCAAACATGAATGTTTAACTATTTCCACAGCTTCTTCATTCACATATTTAATAGTTTTCTCCAACCAAATATGCCAGGAACTAATGCTTAAACCTCCCTACCTAACTGCAAACCTGCTTTTCCCATATTCTTTCCCCACCAGTAGATAACTTAATTTATTCATTATTTCTGGTCACAAAACTTATAGTCATCATTCTTTCATGTAGTTATTCAGCAGAAATGTATTGAGCACCTACTAAGTGCCTCACAATGTGCTATGCAATTTTACAACAATGGAAAAATCAATTATCCTTATCCTCTTACTGGTTCCAATTAAAAAAATAAATAAATAAATGGAAACCTCAATTAAATAGAGTTTGGAGACCAGCAGTGGGAGCTTGCATGCCCTGCAAGGATAGCAGAGCCCAAAAGGAGGAAGACTCTTCTTCTTTCTTGGCAAGGACTCAACCAATGAAAAGCCATGACTCTACATAATTACTTTTCAACTTCCTTTTTTTCCTCAGTAAGAGCCTTTTCTTTCCCTTGATGTGTGGGGACTTGCAGGCAACTCACCATGGTGGCGGATCCCTAATTGCTATTTTCTGCTGATCCTGCATAAGTACATTTTTGATGGAGAATATATCTTGCAGTCTATTTGTTTCACATCAGTATTTTAGTAGCCTCTGTGGGGACCAGAGAGGACTCCCAACAGTTTCTGGTTTGGTGAGCAAACAGGTGTAGTCCCTATGATTGAGCCTGTTGGTATTCACTGCTTTTCTTGTCAACTCTGGAATTTTGAAGTTGTATATTTTCTACTGGAACCAACCTCATGCTCTCTTTGCATTTGAAGCTCTCTAGGTTTATTTGAGATCTATTTAAAGGTTTCCTCTTTTTGGTTAAAGCCTTGTTCTGCATGCAAATACTCATTTGGCACTTTAGTCTGATTTGAGATCTGACTGATTCATGGAAACTGGCTAGCCTTCAGCCCATTCCCTTCAGAACAGGGGCTGCTTATCCTGAAGCTGGCTAACCTTCAACAGATTCCTGTGGGAATAAGATTTTTTTTTTCTGAAATAGGCCTTCAGCCTATTCCTTGGAAAGATTTTCGGCTAAGGACTAGCTTAAAAAAAAAAAAAAAAAAGCCTTCCGCCTGGCTTCTCTGAGACCAAGCTGTCTCCTCAGAACTGGCTGGGATTGGTTTGCAAGTGTTTGAATTAAGCCATTTGTGCTGTAAGCTGTTTAAACTGTTTGAAAATTGTTTTTTATTCTCGAGGAAAAATCTCTCAGAAATGGGATCCCAGTAATCTAAATATTTTGAAGACAACCCCTCCACCCCCATGACACACACACAGAAACTCTGCCTGATTTTACGTTTAAAAATCACAGTCCTTCCAATACACATTTCTTTTTTTTTTTTTAGTTTTTTAGGGCTGCAACAATGACATATGGAAGTTCCCAGGCTAGGGGTCAAATCAGAGCTGTAGCTGCTGGCCCACAGCACAGTCACAGCAAAGCAAGATCCAAGCCGCGGCTGCGACATATACCACAGCTCATGGCAACACAATGCTGGATCCTTAACCCACTGAGTGAAGCTAGGATTGCACCCATGACCTCATGGTTACTAGTCGGATTCGTTTCCACTGTGCCACAGTGGGAATTCCTCAATGCACATTTCTAACTTTAGTTAGACTGACCTGAGCAAAAGCAATTTAGAATATCAGTGACCAATGCGGGAAACTTTTGAAATTCTCAAACTTAATTTTAATACCAAAATGGACTACAGTAATTCAAAATTTTTCATAAATGAGTGGAATGCATATTTAATTGGTATTATTATCGAGTCTTAAGTTGCCTCCCTGCAAAATAAATTTTAAGATTAACCAAGGTAAGCAAATAATTATAGAAGGATAAAAATGGCTCCAGAAGCCTCAAGCTCTTCTTCCTTTTATTATTGTCTCAGGCTTTTCCTCTGGTACCATCTTTCTCTCTCTCAGATCCTCATAGCTAAATTCTACCTCTGGAACCATATACCTCCTTCTCTTTCACATCGCATATGTCTCCCTGAAATATCCCAAGCTGATTCTCTAGACTAACTTCCCCTTTTCTCTGAAAATCTCCCCACTCCCTTCTCCTCTGAACTTGTCCAAAACTATGCCTTTCAAATGAAGCTTTCCGAGGATCCAGAGACTAAACCATTTATTTCTTAGACTCCCTGGACTAAAGCTGAACTGTAAGTCACAGTAACTGAAAATCCTTACAAATTTACTGAGAAATTTAGTGCAATCATTTAAACTTACCAACCTGGTTTCTCTGACTTATATCAGCTGGTTTATATGTTGCCAGTGTAGGCAAGACCAGAATTAGATGAAAACCTCTAACTAGGAAAGTCTCTAGAATTACAACTGGGAGATCAACCTACTAACTTATTATCAGCCTCCAGCAAGCACTAGGCAAACTCATCAAGCAATTCCTAGGGCTCTTCCAAAGCCTGTCAATTCAGATTTGTGCATAAAAATTTGATGAAATTTTTATGACTGTTATAATTGACTTCAGATTGTTTTTGATTTGAATTCCACTCTTCCTTTAGATGTGGATTCCACCTGGGTAGCTTAATAATGGGCTGAAGCAGGACCTTCACTTTCTAGTAAACACAACCAGGACGGAATGGGAAACTATTAAAGCAGTTCTGTTACACTCTCGGTGAGCCACCTCCAATGAAGAGCATCAAAATTCCTGATATTCAAAACCAGCACATGAAAGCTCCTACATAAAACCAGAACCATTTTGATTTTTTGCTATTATTGCAAAGATTTATGGTAGTGGAAAAGAGATTTTTACAAATGTAAGTGCTTTGGACATTTTTAGGCATCTAGCCAGACATTTGTTGTCCACCGACTTCTCAGTAACGGGGCTTCAAAGAATTATGGGAGTGCTTCCCAATCTTACCTCTTATTCAGCTTGGAAAATCATTTCTAAAGATTGAGGGTGAATCTCTTCCAGTCTTAGGTGACACTGAAGCTACACTTTTTTGTTTATTTATTTATTTATTTGTCTTTTTGCCTTTTCTTGGGCTGCTCCCACAACATATGGAGGGTCCCAGGCTAGGGGTCTAATCGGAGCTGTAGCCGCCAGCCTATGCCAGAGTTGCAGCAACACAGGATCCACAGCTCACGGCAACGCCAGATCCTTAACCGACTTAGCAAGGGCAGGGATCGAACCCGCAACCTCATGGTTCCTAGTCAGATTCGTTAACCACTGAGCCACGACGGGAACCCCTTTCAATGCTTAACACCACTACTATAAAGTAGCCCCTGACTCAGTTTACTAAAACAGCACAGAAATTGGGGCACTCTAATGAATTTCAAGAGGTTCCTAAACAAGAGGTTGTTTAGGTACTTTGAAAGCCACATGGTCTCTTCTCCTTGGTTCCTCTCCCACATCCTTTTATTAAGCTGAGACTTCTTAGAGACATAAAATCCTGAAATGTATTTCTTTCCAAGAGGGAAATCTAGAGTTTGATAAGAGGCATCAAAATAACCCACCAGGTAAAATAAATGACCTTTGATGTCTTTTATTCCATCTCTGACAGGACTGGAGCTGCTTCTGGAAACACTGACCATTTGTCCCTATTGAATCAGCTAGTGCTTTTCTTGGGCAAAATCTCCAAATGATCTTGACAAAATTCATAGAGCACCTCCTATCAAGATTAAATGGACTTCTCAAAGCCTCTTCCCAAAGTCATACAACATTCATAATTAAAGAAGGCCTTCAGGACATAAAGCCCATAAGACTCAGGCCATGTAATCACTTGTACTAGCCTCTGTAACTTTCCCAATATACTGATGAGAAAACTGAAAAGCTTGACGTTTGTTCTGGAGCTTCAAGCCATAAACAACATTGTTAGCCCTTGACAACATGTTGTGTAGTTGTGTAGTTGAATTCCCCCATGTTTCCATTGATTTTTTTGATTGAATGTCAACTTATCAAAGCGAAATTCCCAAATCATTTAAAAGAAAGGAAAGAAGGAAGAAAGGAAGGGAAGGAAGCAGGAAAGAGGGAAGGATGAAGTCAGGGAGGAAGGAAGGAAGAGAGAGAGAGGGAGGAAGGAAAGAAGGAAGGGAGGGAGGAGAGAGGGAGAGATGGAGGGGGAGGGAGGGAGGTAATACTTCTTTATTAAAAGAATTTGAACTAATTTACTACCAGTCTTATGAAAAGCAAGATTAACAGGTGACATGTTTTCTAGATATTAACAACTATGTATATCACAGTATTATGTTGTATTTATAAATGGCTCACTTATAAATACAGGGATAAATATAAATGTAGGGAGGTCTACATTTACCCATGAGTAATTAATTTCCTTGAGTTAAACCCTAATATTTCCTTTCTTTATATTACAAAATTTAACAGCTTCTTAATTCATTAAAATACACAGATGTAACAATGTATAAACTATATAAATAAAGAATACAAATTATATAAAACAAACACATTTATCTATATTTTCATTTATTGCTACAAGTAGAAATGACTTGTCTATAGTTCAGTTTTACTCTTTTAAAATAGCGTTACTTTCATTAGAAGATAAAGGATATATATTTTTCACATATTTACTGCAGGATCAAAAATAATAAAAATAATTTTTTTGCTTAATTCAGTAATTTTAAAATATAAAGATAAAAGTAAGGCAAGTATTCAAATAGAACTGCAGGTTCAGATATACTAATACAATTTCAATTTAACAAAATTCTAAAGCATCCAGTAATTCCTTTTCTCTCTGTAAATTCACAGATGGTGGTGAGATTCCATTTATTCTGTCTTACAATGCTATAAATTCCTTGAGGCCTTCTTTATTATAGTTCCATAATTCTTTAGAAAAAGACAGAGTCGGCATTACCCCTTTTATAAAGATCATCATAGAATCAATAAGTAACATTCGAAATTCATTCTTCGCATCAGCAGGCTCTCTTTCTGTTCTCTCATCCTGTACAACACCATCTGAGGTTGTCACTAAACCTTCAGCGTTAGGTTTCCCTAGCAACGCAAGGCCTATTTCTTTCTCCTACTGTCTATATCTGAATTTTTTAAAAAATTCAATTTGTGATAATCCCTGAAAACACAAAAAGCATTCAGTCTGAGACATATGAAATTAGCAATGAAAATGATGAGTTACAAATGTAATTGGAAATAATTAAATTGTAGAGGGGTATTTTGCTTATGGATTTATACAAAGCTCCAGATGGTGGCTTTCTGTATTCATCTCCAGATTAGCTAAATAAAGGCCAAGCCTTATGTCAGCCTGCACATGGCTTTAATGAGTTTACCCTTACACTGCTACAGGTTAGGGCTTTTAGTGTTTTGTTTCGGAAGACACATATAAAAGAAGGCTTATTTGATTAGGGTTCTGAGAAACAAAGTGATATAAGCTAGGCATGTGCAGACATTAACAGTAATCAGGAGCATCCTAGGGTTGCAAGCTTCCTTGGCTAATGGTTGAAAATCAAGGGTAAGTTGTACTTGATTCCACCTAGAAATTACTTTCCTATCACAAGATAACAAAACTGCTTAGCTGATGCAACAACAAAGATCTCTAATAGCCATCAAAAATGTTTCTTTAATCAAATAATTTTAGCTGTTTTCTATAAAACATTTTACAAAATCATCCTTGTCATATGCTTAAGGATATTTTACTTAAGTTAAAAAAAAAATTTGCTGTGTAGTCTTTGGATCTGAAAACAAAGAATGTAATTTTCTTTTCCTCTGAGGGATTGCCAGAGTGCCTTTATTTAATCATAAAGTGCTTATGGTTGCTTGAAATTTTAAAAGTTTTCTCCCATTGTCTCCAGCATACATAGTACTGTGAAATGTCAATTGTAAAAGAAATTGTATTTTCACACCTTGTTTACAATGTTACTCATAAATCTGGAAATACTTAAACCAGTTTTATGGAAGTGTCTTTTATTCTCATGTTAATGCTTTCCAGTTTTTCCCCCTTCGGTGATGCTCTAGAGACAGCATTTCCTTCTGAGGCTAACATTCCTATAACTTATCAGATATTTATTTTTTTATAAGAGGATGTAAACGAGTTTCGAATGGCAAACACACCTCATTAACATCCTATCGATCTTGTTTTATTGTTTAGGTGATGTATGGCTCAACAGGATGGATCAGTACTAGTTAATTCTTCAGATTTTAATTAACCTAAAAATCTTTGGTTAATTATTGAAACATTTAAGAAATTATGTGTTTCAAACTGCTGCTAATTACTTAGCATACAATATTAAAAAGACAAGGCTGTTTCTTAAAGTGTTAACTTTAGTTATTTTAAAAATTAATCTAATAGTATTATAAAATATTGTCATGAGGACTAATATGAAAATATGTCTTTCTATTATTCTGCCTAAAATTTACTAAATGTCAAATTTCATAAAATATATATGATAATCAGTGTTGATACATGCATATAAATTGTGTGATGTATTGGTATTATCATCTCTAATGAAAGTTTTTTTACATTTAATATTCAGGAAATAATTATATTGGTTTATATCATTAACAGAATTCAAGAAACACAATATTACTACTGGATTAAGTGTGTTTACATTCTCAAGAAAAATAGCAGTTAACAACTCAGATTTTTAAGAAAGTATTAACAAATTCTTCGTCTTTACCTTTCTGGGATGTTAAGTTACAAATAAAATCTGAATTGGCTTAAAATGGCTCTTGTAAACTAAAGAGATATTTCGACCATTTTATTTAGGAGTTAATAAGGCACAATTTTGATTTAATCTAAAACAATTTTATAATTATTAGTAATATATTTTACTCCATGTTCAAGAACTCAAGAACTCAAATGCCTAAATAAGGAAACCTCCATGTTGCAGCAGCAAAAAACCAAATAAACAAACAGTAAACAACAGAAGAGCAGATTTTTAAAATTTTCTGCATAATAACTAACTGGATAAAAAGCTTTGTGAGGACAAGGAACAACCTCAACTCCCCTTTTTCCTACTGAATTCCCAAAACTCAACACCAAGCCTGTCATTTTGGAGGCACAGAACAAATTTTGAATAGCATGTTAAAAAAACAAAACTTCATTGAGTAACTTGGTCCTACTTTCCAATTCTATTGTTTAAAACAATAGTGAGCTTAGGGGGAAAGAAAAGGAGGAAGGTAGCCAACATAGGAAAGGAAATATTTATGGTGGAGAGTTGCCCAGAAAACTAGGCTCATTCTCACATATTCTAGGCTTACATTTTCACCGTAGTCCACCAAGTTCCTTTGATTTCTGCTAGGTTCTTGCCCCCAAAAAAATAGTGGCCAGAGTTCATTGTTTCCTATGAGTGGATTAAATGGTCAGGAGGCTAATCACTTAAATAATCTCCATAAAAATCATATACACTTGTTGAAGCTTACGGAAATTTCAATGGCATTCATCTATTCTTGGAAGAGGCAGTCTAATCAAATTGATACATTTTTTACTACTTTCTATCCCCACTGATATAAGTAAATGCTTTATTTCAATTCTATCTCATTATAGGATTCAAAAAGTGAAAATTAATAATAAAAAAGTAATAAAGTATATCACTTCAAAAATTTTTTCTCAGAGGAAATTATATCTTAAAAGATCATGAAGCTAATATATGTGAAAAAAGAGGAAGGAAACCAACAAATGCTTTTCTTGAAAAAACAATGGGGAAGAAACAATCCTTATCTTTGAATAAACTAGAAGAAACACAAATTATTAAATTATGACTCAGGTCATATATTGGGTTTTGCTTAAAGGGAACTTAGAGGGTATGATTGTCTTGGGGATTGAACCACCTTCTACTGTTCTCAGAAAACTGATTTGAGATCATACCCTGGTGGACCAACTTTCCAGGTTACATTCATTTTAACCACGTACATTTTCCAATATGAATGATCAAAACAGTAGTTACTAAATTTATGGTGATAAGGTTGTTGAAGAAACAGAAGGTAACCATCCATTGGTTTTACACTTTACTTTGGAAAGTTGCTTAGAAATCAAATATAATTGAAGGTTAAATTATAAATTTGTGCCAACCTGTTATTTTACAATAAGATGTAGAAAAGCATCAGAATCTCCATGAAGCACATGATTTTCCTTAGAAAAAGAAATGTAAACCTGAATTATAATCATAATTGTACTTACTGAATTTAGAATCTAAAGAAGTGAACTGTTACTTTAGAATGTAGTTGAGCATGTCAGTTGAGCTCTGAAGTCAGATGCAACTGGATGAAAAGTCTTCCTCTGTCACTCATTAGCTTTGCCAGCTTGAGCAAATTATTTTTTCTTATTCATGTTGTATATAATATGCTTAGTACAGTATTTGTGAATTAAGAACTGAACATATGTTCAGGATTATGAGTAATTATGTGGGTTGAATGCTTTATTAGACAAAGAATACCCAAAGTGTCTGTGTGGACATCAGCAGTATATTCAACACTGGGTTTATACCAGTGGGGATTTTGTATCACATTTTGTGCCTCCTTAGAATTTGACTGCCTTCATGGCTTATTTTCAGCTTCCTTCTCAAGGACCCCCAATTTAAATGCACTCATTCTCCAGACATGATAACATTGCCCTTATAAGATTACAGACAAATCTGACAGTCTTGGAAGACATCTTTAAAGTGACCTGGCAGATCTGTGCCAATCTCGTACATGATAAACTTACACTTACTGCACAGAAAGTAATCCATTTCTCTCTTCCCCAGCATTGGGGAAAACCTAATTAGACTTTCAAAATGTCAGTAATAGACTTGACTTGTTATACTGTTAGTTTCTTACAATATTAGATCAACACATTTATCAGAACCCTAAGAACATCTTTCCATTATTTTCAAAGTAAAAATTTGGCTTCCAAAGCATTATAAGTTGAATATAACATAGATAATAAGTGGATAATTTTAATATTTTCAAGTATGACTAGAAACTTAATTTTTTGAGAAAATAAAAACACACATGGAAGTAATGCATTTTGCTGATTCAAATTCTTGAATGGAATACATCCTTAATAAAAAATTAATAGCATCTATTTAACTTATTTACATTTTAGTATACAGTATTAAAACAACATTTATTAAATTTTTCACTTAAATTTTAGGCTATATATTTGGGCATCATTAACATAATTTAATTTGTAAAAAAAAATCCTCAAATAAGCTAAATAATTTGTTATTATGTATATATTGTATTATATATATATGTATACACACATATAATCTATCTCAGCAAAGTAGTATAGCAGTCTGAAGATGCTTGGAAGAGTCAGTGAAGCAGCTCTTGTGTCTTAAGGCAGTGTGGATATAGATTCTTCCTTGAGGCATCCCAGGGTTTTCTCCTAAGGCTTTCAGATTGCATGGGACCCATCTATGTTATAGATGGTAAAGTGCTTTACTCAAAGTGTACTGATTTTAATGTAATGACATCTAATAAATATCCCACTGCAATATCTAGATTGATGTTTACCTCCAGTGTACCATGGCTTAGCCAAGTTAACACATAAAATTAACATACTAATATACATATACATGCATACACATATATATGTATATATACATTGCCTTGTATTTGATAAGCTAACTTTTTTGATTGTTACAAAAAATAAGTCGATCATGTGAAGTCAGCTTAAATACTCTTGCTAAGCTCAAGTTAATAATATTGATAATATTTTTTGTTTATAAATTATAAGTTATTTTGAAACTGGTAGATGTTTAAGATAAGTTTAACTAGCTGTAGTAAATATAAATACAATTATTAGGGGAAAACATACTTTTCTTTTAGAAAAAAAATCAAAGTGATAAGATAGAAAAATACTCCTTGTGGAACCCAGGGTAAACAAGTAACAGCCAATGAAAACAGGCTGAAACAAAATTTCTCCTCAAACCTGTGGAGATGTGACTTCTGAAACATGGCAGTCATTAGCCTGCAGGGCACAAAATGTTGAGATTATCTTATTGGCCTCACCTTGATTTGTAGACTTTCAATATTGCTTCTGTGGATTTATGCTGGAACCAGAGAAATATACTTGAGTATTAAAATAATGCAACCCAATGCCTTATAAAATAATAAACTGCAGAGTCCTCATCGTGGCACAGCAGAAACAAATCCGACTAGGAACCGTGAAGTCGTGGGTTCAATCCCTGGCCTCACTCAGTGGGTTAAGGATCTGGCATTGCCATGAGCTGTGGCATAGGTTGCAGACATGGCTTGGATCTGGCGTTGCTGTGGCTCTGACGTAGGCTGGCAGCTGTAGCTCTGATTAGACCCCTAGCCTGGGAACCTCCATATGCTGCAGGTGCGGCTCTAAAAAGACAAAATAAAAATAAAATAAAATAATAAAATAAAATTAAATTAAAAAATGCAATGAAATTAAAAAATATCCTTCCAAAAAAAGAAAATCCTCCAGAGAGGTATGCATCCTTTAATTCATGTATTTACTTATTCCACAAGTTGTGAGTATGCATGTTTCCTGCATGGTTCTAAGTTGAGAAAACAGGAATTAAGTTGACAACAAAGTTTATTAATCTGAGGCTTTTATCTCTGATGAGGAGAAAAATCAATATACAAATAAGAAAGAAAATAATCGACAGTAAACTCTATGAAAAGAATTCAAATCTAGTACTCTTGGATATTTGCAAGAATTACCTTGGGGTACTTATCCAGGAGAGGTTTTTTGTTTGTTTGTTTGTTTGTTTTACCTCAAAGACTACAAGCTCTTAGTGCCTTAGGACGTGTGGATAACCTAGCCCAGGTTGTTTAACAGCTATTCTGTCCACTCATGTCAGACGCCCACTGGGTATAAAATTGGGATCTCACTGCTGCTCATATTTTTGCTCCTGTGTTTCCCCAACTCACTGTGAATTCCTTCAAAACAAAGTACGCATCTAATTTTTACTTGCAATTAACCCATGCCCAGTATGATGCACAATATAAAGTAAAATTGAAAAAAATATTTCTTGAAAAATTTTTGGAAATGATAAATTACTGGATAACTAAACTATGCAAATGTTAACTTCAAAATAAGCACAAATAAGCATCCAAGAAACCATATCAACCCACATTCAAAACAATAACAACACAAATATAAACAAGATGACAAATGAATAAATGTGCACGAAATAATAAAGTAAAATTATTTTTATTTGGCCTAAATCAAATGCTTTTGTTAACATTAATTAAAAGTTAAGGGAAAAAATTCTTTATGAACAAGAATTGCACCTTTGTCTGACAAATAGAATAGATATATCTAAACATACTATTTGAAATAATAGATTCATTGCCCTAAATGATGACTTCCACATCATCTTCCCTCTCACGCACCCTCACAAATATTTTATTACTGTGTCATTATAAGTAACTCATCTGATGGACAACTATTTTAGCAGCTCTTTTTAAAGTGTTAGGCTTGGAAGTTACTTATTATCTTGTGTCTTATTTGTGGTCGTGCAGTAACTTTGAAATGTCACATATCGGCTTGATTTGTAGATTCTGAAAATGTGTTCTTTTGCCTTAAAACCTGTGGCTAAGGATATAATTTATTAGGCCTTTGGGATCCTGGCAGGTTATGAATAAGACAGATGAAATGATATTGTGAATTCACGCCTTCTTTGATGAATGTTTGGTATTGGCTCCATTGCCTAATTTTATCACATCACAAGCTAGGCTCTTCGAACATTTATATGAGTTGGGGTTTTTTGTTTGTTTGTTTAATTCTCAATGCCTAAGACCTAATCATCCGGTAAGAACCTAGAAAGAAAAAAAAAATATTGTAGGTGTTATTTTTTCTAATTTTAAGCTTGATGGAAAAATGAAAAAAAAAAAGGCTTATGTCAAACAGAAATAAAATACATAGCTGTAGTATTTTCTCTATGGACTTGTGAACATTTAATTGTTTTATTTCAATGAGTCTCATAAGATTAGCGTATTAAATTTACAGATGATTGATGTCAGATCTACTGAATACCTGCCTGTGCAGGCAGACTGCTAGATCAGACCCCAGTCACTCCAGCCTGGTAATCACGTGTATCATGCCTGCAGTGAAAACTTACTATACACGTCACCTTTTGTGAAACTCCTAAGGTGAATTTCACTTTACCTTAAGGAAGATAGTGTTAAAAATGCTTAAACTACATGACAAAGCAGCTATATATAACAAATACATATTGAACATTATTTTATTTCATTTTAATTATTAGCAATGTTAATAATTTTAAAAGAGGGTAAAGATACATTTTTATATGAAGTGAATTCACTTGAAAATATGTGTGTATATACATATGTATACTGGCTGTTTGTGTTTTTTAGCTATCTAATCTTCATGCTTTTCTGGTCCTAATATAAACCATGCTTAGCTTACAAAATTCAATTTGGTCTATTTTTAAAGCAAAGATGTACACTATTCATTTGATCCTAATTATAAAAAGGAAAATGATATAGAATAAAGAGGAATTCTATAGTTTAAACAGTCTGAGATATTCTTCATTTTCTTTGTCTTTTGTTAGAGAGATGGTTTAAATTCTCAATTAATTTTTATTGTAAGCAATATGTATTAAAGTACATTGTAACTTTAAAATAATTTAAATGATTTTTGAATTATTTCTTTTTGTGAAAATTATTCTTCTATTTTTTAATCTACAAGATTCATGGACCATTTTATAGTTTCCAGTGAGACAATTTGTACTACATTTTTATGCATTTTACAAATAATTAAAAATTTAGGAAACTTTCTGTATTCTTAGTTTTCCACATGTTTTTCATTAATTTTTATTTACTTTATTTTTCAAAAGCATAGGAAGTTATTTGAAATAATGGGAGGGGCTAAGAAAATCAAGACTTCTCTTAAAATATATTACACAAAATGCATAAATATGCAAATAGATTACTTTCAGAATAAATTATAAAATCGTATTAAAATTATCAACTTTGAAAATTGTCTAATATACAAGTAACATATTTAAGTAATACATAGAAGACATTAAATTTTACTTTAGTATCAGTTTGAACTCTGAGCCAAATATGGTAATAATAAAGATATTCAGGTAAATGATGTAGGTTTTTTTTCTTTTTCCTGCAAATGGCATATTTTAACTCTGAGAATTCACCGTAAAGTGTTTAATGAGATCTTGGCCTGGAAACGAAGGTCAGAAGTTTTGAATAATACAATAGAAGTTTTAACTCTCATTCAATATTCACTGATGGAGGCAAAAGGAATATTTGTTTTATAAGAACTGCTGAGTTGGAAAAGAAACCTATTCGTTTATCTTTTTAAAATTTTCTGGCCAAAATATAATAGAGCATTACATTCCAGTATAATCACCCTGCATTGTAAAATAGACCCCTTAAGAAACCAATCTCAATGGAAATCTAAGATTTTGTGCAGATTTAGAATAAATATTTTCTAACAAATTTAAGAATAAAATGCCAGAATTTTAGTTACCTTACAAGTTGTAAACATTTTGTATAAACACAGAGCGCTGTCTGTGTGTTTGAATATTCACAGACGACAGACTAGCTCAAGTGCCACTTAGTAATTGTATAGCTGTTTATGTAGCTCCATACTTGACTATGAATTATAGTTTTCCATAAAAATCCATAGAGAATGAATTTGCTGATAGAGTTTTATCATGTGTGCATATATGTTCTTATGCAATGGACATCACAGATATAGGGCCACATTTACACATAACTTGCAAAGGTAGCAAGTTAAAGCATGAAGAAAAATAATTGTTGATTCCTGTTTTATCTAATAGGTAAAAATTGAATATACTTATCATTCAACTTCCTTTCCCATTCTCCCTCACTGATGTTTTTTGTTTGCTTAGCATGGGTGAATCTTTTTTTTTCTTTAATTTTTATTGAAGTCTAGCTTGTTTACAAAGTTTTAGGTATACGGAGAGGTGATTCATTTATACATATGTGTGTGTGTGGGTGTATTCTTTTTCAGATTCTTTTCCAATATAGGTTATTACAAGATGTTTTGTTTTGTGTTTGCTTTTTATGGCCACACTCATGGCATTTGAAAGTTCCCAGACTAGGGGTTGAATCGGAGCTACAGCCACTGGCCTACACCATAGGCACAGCAATGCCAAATCCCCAACTCATTAAGCAAGGCCAGGGATCGAACCCGCCTCATCATGGATCCTAGTCGGGTTCGTTAATCACTGATCCACAAATGGAACTCCCTATTACAAAACATTGAATATAGTTCCCTGTGCTGTGCAGTAGATACATGTTGTTTATCTATTTTATATATAGCAATGTATATCTGTTAATCCTACATTTTTAATTAATACCCTCCTGCCTTTCCCCTTTGGTAACCATATGTTTGTTTCCTATGTTTGTGAGTCTATTCTGTCACCCTCCTGCTTTCTCACTGAAAGGTCTATTGTCATAATATACATGAGGAAAGATGAAAAGAGTATATTAAATTAGAGGTGTATCCAACAAATAAAGTAGAATTTCTTAGACTCTTTGAATTGAAGCTGACTTTATGAAATGGCTAAAAAAAAAAAAATATGGTCCACAGTTTAAAAACACAGAATTTCATTCTATCTCCATTCTTTGTTAGCTATATACCTTCTGAGGTTTTCAGCAAATTTAAATAATTATATTTAAATAATATAATGAGATTACTTGTCACAATCTCACCAAACAAAATGGTAAGTACACGAGTTGTTTCTTTTCATCTGATTTTGTAATCTATACTAAGATTACCATAAGGGTGATATTTTAAAAATATACACATATCTCCTTCTTGAAAATTCCTCAATGATTCCCAGTCATCTAAGAAATAGAATATACATTTATTTCTAAACGCCTGGCCCACTTCTTTGCCTTTGCATATATTCCAGCAATATTCCAGTATTACTGAAGAAGATGTAGCTTCTCCATAAAGTGCAGATTTTGATTACATTCTTGCCTCTGCTCTCTTTCAATTATTTCTAATCTTTCAGATCTCACCTCTAATTCTCCCTCATTCTGAAATTTCCTCAGATTTTACCAGGAAGATTAAGGAATTTCCCTGTCATATACGTATAGCAAACTTTTAATGAATGGTTAAAGGAGAGTCAACATTGGATCCTTAACCCCCTGTGCCACAAGAAACTCCCATTTTTCATGCTTTTAAAAAAATCCTTTTTAGCTGTAGATCAAATTTTTAATTGCTGTGTTTATCTTCGATATTGTCTTCTTTCATCCTCCTTTCTGTGGAGTTCCTTGTTGATAGTTGATTATAGCATTTAAATCAGGATAGTCTCGAAAGGGTTAAACACTATAGCAATTAAAACAAAGATAAATCTGTAAGACAACTCATGTAAACCAGTATTACACTGAGTAAGCTGGAAATGAGTGGTCACCTTATGCATTGACCATTTCTGTAGTGTCTTGTGAGCTGTGACTCACTGCATTTATTTAGGGTCCTATTTTTGAAATGATGTGGACATATGGCAGTTAATGCCTCCATGTGGCTGCCTTTCCTGCAGGGAAGATGCTTGCTGTTCTTTGGGAGTACTAGAGGAAATTCGACTCCACACAATTGTCTTTTACAGGTATTGCCCCCATTCCTTGACCTGTGCCCAGGCTTCAGCTCCATGTCTTGTTTCTCTTACTATGGCATCTCATGAGTGGGAGCACATAAAAATGAACACACTAGCCCAACTGTCACCTGTACTGTCTCCATAGTCCTTGGAGATCTTACCCATACACATCCTACAAAATGATGTAGAGACCCTTAACTGCTGAACCCTCTCTCCTCACCTTGCCATAGAATGCTCCATACAAACCGTGCTTTCAAGACCAAAGGAGAATGGTCTCCAAGTTGACACACATTCCTGAATTCCAAGGAACACACACCAGGCTCTGTCAGACACTCACATCATAGTGCATTCCTGTGAGGTATAGAGCTTGTAAATTTCTGCAGTTCAGCAAGCATTTGGATAAGAAAGAAGGTGCCCTTCCTACAGACATCTTCAGTCTCTACGAGAGCTTTTCTTTGAGTATTTTCCAGTACTTGCCTTGAGGAGGAGAAAATTCTTCCCACCTCTCAGAGGAAATGACACAGCTTCCTCTCAACCCATAAATTACCTTCAAATAATTTATGCACAATTCTAGTACTGTCTTACGTAGATTGGGAAGATGAGAGTCACTGGAAAGGATTTGCTGTATGTATATTCGTAACTCCTTCATGAATGTGTCTTGTACCATTCCATAGACAGATACTTTTTTCTTTCAATATTGTTAAATCTCTGCCAACAAAATTTGATTACTTTAATAAATTCAAATACAATAAATATTAATATTAACTCACTAAGAAATAAATAAAACTCAAAAATCATACAATTTTTCCCCCAATATGTAATGATGTTGATATCCTTTGTGAAAAACATCTAGACCGAAATTGGCATTATTACAAATAAAATGAATTAAAAGCTTTGAATAGCTGCTTTTTGTTATTGCATTTAACTTATCTGGTTTCAAATACATGGTTGAAAGTGAGAGTAAATAAATTGAAACAGTATTGGGATTATTTCTTGCCATTCTACTGAATATATATGTTCCAGACCCAGTGGGTCACGGAAGAAGATATAAATCTGCTATTTCTTCACTTCTTGACAGTTCTGGCTAATGATGTTCATGGTGTGAGCTTCCTTCAGCACTGAATATCCTGCTAGTTTTTAAAAACACAGGACTTATTTCAGTAAAATATGAACCCTAACCGAAGCCACAATTTCATCTGATATTATCCCAAGCAAGTGGTAATCTATTTTAACATGGAGAAAAATGGTAGTGTACACTTTAAAAGACAGAATGTATATCTTCAATACAGCACATTTTTGGGGAAACTGACTAGAGTGATTTTGATGTTATTTTTCATTAGACCTGCTTACTTTAAAACTGAACTCTGATTAAGGTAAGCTGCTGTAAAAACTTTTTTGGGGTAAAATGTGGTAATAATTGTCAAGATTCAAAAAAATACACAAAATCTATTTTTGGAATGAAAGTACTATGGGAGAAGTGGACTTGAAAGTTTGTATCTCCTGAAGTTACTTCAAGACCACAATGCTTTTTACTTATAATCTTTAGAGTATTGCCTCTCTTTGGTCGATTCCCAAACAAATAACCTTTCTGAACCTCAAATCTGATTATGATGTTCTCTTGCCTAAAATGCTTAAATAGTACTCTATTATCTACAAATAAAGCCCCAAGTTCCTTATGGTGGCCCACATTTTCCTTTCTGATATCACCCCATATAACTTTCCAGGTAACTCCAGCCACTCCCACATAGTATTTTCTGTTTTGTCAATTACTTTAAACTAAAGACATTGTACTTGTTTTTAGATCTTCAGCAGCTTTAAGACTTTAAGATCAATACACATAGTTTGGATTAATTACATTTGGTTTTTGGTGTGAAAATTGTGGAGTTCCAGCAATTAATATAGAGTTGACCCTTGAACAGCACAGGTGATAGTGGTGCCAAACTTCAATGCAGTCAAAAATCCAATTTAGAATCAGACTTCAGTATCCATAGTTCCTCTGCATCTGCCATTCCACATCCCTGACTTCAGCCAACCTCAGATTCCGTTGCAATGTAGTATTTGCTATTGAAAATAAAAGTGTGTAAGTGGACATGCATACTTCAAACCCATATTGTTCAAGGGTCAACTGTAAATACCACCTTTCATATAAAGCAATGACCCTCAAGTTTTCATGTGTAATAATTTCACTTGGAGGGGAGGGTATATGTAAAATACAGATTCCTAGGAGCCTTTCTCCATGACTCTGATTTGATAGTTCTGTAGATGTAATACGAAATTGGAATTTTGATTCTGATAGAAATGTAGAACAGAAAATATTTTGCTAAATATGGATAGAAGAAGCAAACCACTACTGTAAAAGCTGGGATTAAATACTATATTTCAACAAGTTCACTATTAATTCATGTATCTTTTAGGATCCAGCCTCTTTCACAGCTCTCTAATTCTTTCCAAATTGGAAAGAAGTTGTATGTGAATCCACTAAGGAGCTATCTTCAAACCAAGAATAATTTTCCTTTCATCCCTACCCTTTTCTCCTCCAGATTAATGCAAAGTTTGTCCTATAAACTAAGTGTGGATTTGGGCTAAGAAAAGTATGCCTACATTAAAAAACTCTACCCATGGACTGCATATAGTGACCTCTGACACTTAACTTACGCCACATTAAAATCTGGTACAGCACTAGGCCAGTTTGGGAAATTTTTAGCTAAATGACATTAAAATATTTGTAATATAATGAAAAATTAATTTAGAATAATTTATGAAGTGCTTTTGGTGATGTCTTTTTCTATGTCAGCTAATCCCAGACAGATAGTTATAATATAGTTAACTTTGCATCACCCTTTTTACCTATCTCTCACCAATAGTGGAATTTTGAATCTGGGTTGTGGCTGATACAGACACAAGTCGTGTGGGCAGTTTCAAGGACAAGATAAGAACTGGCCCTGTATTAGAGTCTGATTGTGTCTCATGATCCTGACAGAGGGACTTTGGAAAGTTAATGCCACAAATTTAACAACCTGCTTTAATGCAGCTAATTTCATGCTCACCTGTGGTATAGGAGCCTGCTAACTCATTTCTGGACTTCTTATGAGAGGAATAGGTCCATGTGTTATTGAATTGATATCTCAGTGGGAAAAGAAGGGTTTGGGGCTTCCTATTTTACCATATTGATGATATCCAACTCTCAATAAGAAAAGATATTTTGCTGAATTTTTATTCTTATTGATTCTTGTATCAAGAAGGCTATCAAATTTGTTTTTCAACAAGTTATATATAATGTTTTGTATTATTTTGCTGTTGAAAGTATAGGTTATTATTTATGTATATTTTTAGTACATTAATATACAGAAAAAGAGGTTTAGCCAATCAATCTTTAGGACTTTCCAAGGTGAGTTTAATATAGAAAAATACTATCATTGACAGATACAATCAGTTTTTAAAAGTTAACTCTGTTCTCATGCAGAATAATAATAGTAACCAGAAAAAAATTTTACAAATAATTTTTTTACAAATTGTCTCATTCCATTTCGTGACTGAAACTGAAATGAAAGTGTTTGAACCTAATGATCATATTGCCATCTGGCATTTTCAGTTTTGTAATCGCCACAGATGCCATAGGATCTGGGAGGAAGGAACAGGAAAAACAGAAAGTAGATGCATAGAATCCAAATATAACATGACATAGAATTTTGTTATAAATTTGCGATTACTATGATAAAGATTATTCCATGATGCGATTATCAAATTGATTTTTAATATTTGAAGATATGTTTCCTAAGGTATTATGTTTTCTTCATACTTCAAATGATGAATTATTAAATGTATTTTAGTGAAAAGGAATATAAGTGACTCTCACATGCAGTTTGCTTTCTTCTCAGTGGAAAAGCTATAATTGTAACTAAGGAAATGAAGATAATAATTCACTTGCTCCTTTTTTATATTAAACGAATATTGCCTCTAAATATGTAATGATCACCATATTTTAGTGTTTAGAATAAATTGCGAATTGGAAATGCTATTTGTTTTAAGAAAGAGGGTAAATTAGTTCCTGATATAGTAGCAAGCTTCTTTTCATGAAATGCATGTCTGATCATATACTTCAATGAATGCTGACTGTTCAAATCTCTCAGTACTTTGCATACACTAAGCCATCAATAGAATTTCATTGATTAAAATATTAAAATTGTTGGCCTAGCACTCCTACTGACTCCATGAAGTTCACAGGCATCCATGTCTGTCATGGTGCTGGCACAAAACACAAGCATACATGAAAGAGTTTAAGTAAGACATTTCAATGAAGGAATTACTTATGGAAGTGTGAGCAGCATAAGGAAACGTACACCAGTTTATGAAGCATCCAAAGACTAGCAACAAGGAAAAGCCCCTACTACCCCCCAAAGAGGCAAAGAGAACAAAACCTGGACTCATACAAAATGAGCCATACAACAGAATTTGTGTAGTTCCATACTTTTTTTTTCTCTCTGTCTTTTTAGAGCCCCACCCTTGGCATACGGAGGTTCCCAGGGTAGGGGTTGAATCGGAGCTGTAGCTGCCAGCCTAAACCACAGCCACAGCAATGCCAGATCCAAGCTGCATCTGTGATTTACATCACAGCTTGTGGCAATGCCGGATCCTTAACCCACTCAGCAAGGCCAGGGATCGAACCTGCGTCCTAATGGATGCTAGTCAGATTCATTTCCACTGAGCACGATGGAACTCCTCCATACTTATTTTT
Organism: Phacochoerus africanus; assembly: GCF_016906955.1. NCBI lineage: Eukaryota > Metazoa > Chordata > Mammalia > Artiodactyla > Suidae > Phacochoerus > Phacochoerus africanus. The sequence goes on along the minus strand of NC_062545.1, from coordinate 46,745,133 downwards.
GATGAGAGAACATCTACACTTTTCAGGAAAGATCCAGAAGAGAGCAAGTAGTTGAACAATGAATAGTATTCCATAAGAAGTCTAGAAAATAGAGAATTGAGAAAAACGGGCTTTAGGTAGTAAGAAACATGATACAAGGAGAGACAGAAGGATACAAGGTTAATCTTGTTGAATGGGTTCTACTTTTTCAGTCGAAAGACTAGCAAATGGATTAGATGTTTGAGAATGATGATGGTCAAGAGGGAGCAGTGTCGTGGTGACAATAACTCATTTTTATGAGGACTGACTGTATGCTAGTTGCCATTAATGCTACAACAACTGCATAGTTTTCGAGTAACTACAGCACTGAGGGAAAGAGCAATTTGACTGGAAAATGAAGCAAGGTTGTCTTGCTATATTTATTAAGGACTCCTTGGATGATGATCATGTTTATTGTGGCACTGATATCTTAGCTCTAATATTTGCAACCCACAAATCATAGCTTCCTGTGTGTAAGCAGAGAAGCTGCCAAGTAGAGATCAGAGTGACCAGTGAGGATGGCTTGTCACATCCTAAAGGACAAAGCAATCTTTGACAATTGGTATTATTTTTCTCTGATCCTAAGCCATAGCTGATATTTTTGAAGTACCATAGAGGACAGAAACCTTATTACAGAAGGGAAATTTTCTGTTTTTTATAATTCCTACCATAAAGAAAGCTTGAAGCCTTCAAATTAAAAAAAAATAATAATGCTTTTATATGGATAAGTTCTATGTTTCTGGAAAACGGCCTTAGTCCAAATCAAATTTCTTTTGGCATGGCTATATCAGCCACTTCACTTATTTATGGGAATTTACCGAGTACACACTTTCATTTTCTACAGATACAGTTTGGGACCAGGAACTTCAAAAGCATCCCTTTATCTGCTATGGGTCAAAAATTAGAAATTTCCTCACTAAGTGAGGGATCTTCCTATTGCCATGAGTAATGATACACAAATTAATAATGACAGTATTTTAGACAACAAAAAATATATGTATTTTAACATAAACATCATAAACTTGTTTTGTTTCAGTAATCTATGTTCTTGAGTGTACACCATGCCAACAAGCTGTGTCCAGCAGCTGTGTGCAACAAATTGAAGATATTTTTTCCACATACAAAGTTATTTTGCAGCGATAGCAATCTCTCACCCCTTTACAGAAACTAATCATTTGTTTGAAAGATTGAAATAGCATAATCTAATGACTTTAGTTTATCGGCTTCTTGATACACAAACCAACTGGCCAATAAATAGTTTTATTAAGAAGACAGTCAAAATGAAGTAATGTCTGTTTGCCAATGTCATTAATATTTAAAGGCTAATGAGAGATCCTGAGAGGTAATCTAGTATGCTGAATGGGAAAAGAAAGAGACGACTTTGTCTTTATAAAAGTGCTGCATGTAAATGATTTAAAGTGCATGCAGCTCCTAATCTCTACAAAGCAACACCATAAAGCTGGAAAAATATTTTTGTTTTCTGGAAAGGAGCAGATAATGCATATTTTGGCTTTTTAGGTCTTGCCATCTGTTGCAACTATTCTATCATGATAGCACTAAAGCAGCTTATAGGTGGTACATAAAACAATGGTATGGTTGTGATTCAGCAAAATTCTGTTTACAAAAACAGATGACTCATGGGTTTGGTCCATGAGTTGTATTTTGCCAAGTCCTGGCATAAAATAATAAAATATTTTTTAAGTGAGTGCCTATTAATATGATGATGCAGTACATATGAAAGACATTTTGAAAAAGCAAAGTGAGGCTTTCACTTTAAAACTGATTTTAAGGAACTATTTAATGCATATGTGTTAATAAGAATGTTGACTGATTTAATTGCGAATGAAATAGACAATTTAAAGACATTACCTAATTAGAAAACGAGGAGGGATGGTGAAAGCCTGAAATAAAATGCACAAAGAGGATCCAAAGGAAGGACCAGATGTGAAGCCTATGGAAAAATTAGACTGAACACAGTTATGAATTTGTTGTGTGTATTACTTGCACTAATCCAATGGTGTATGCACTGATATTTTTGTCCACACTTAACTATTTTAAAATTGTTGTTGTATTACAATGCATTTCAAATTGGGAAGGATGGTGTACCCTACACCCTGCTCATTGCTATTGGATATTTTCTCAACTTTAAAAAAAAAATTACTAATGAAATGCTATAGACAGACTTTTAATTCATATCTTTTTGATTAATCGTTAAAGTAATATGTATTATGTTATTATCATTTACGAAATAATCATCTGTGTGCTAGAAATGCAACAGAAGAAAAAGTTAAAAAAATTTCTCGATCTCAAGCATCTTGAAATCTTGGCAGGAGAATGAATGAATGAGACTTTCACAGAGAAACAGGTGCTAAGACAATGCAAGAGTGGTTTGACTGACAGTGATTTAAGGAGTTGGTGACAGGGAAGGATTTAGAGGTTTAATTTGATCGCTGGGAAAGGCCTCTGAAAGCAGACGTCAATGGGCTAAGATGTGAATCACAAGAATATCACAACTTCCTTAAAATAATCCAGGTCCAGATATTTCTAGGCAGAAGAAGTGGCAAGTATAAAGGTTTTTGTTTATTTGCTTGTTTGTTTTGTTTTTTTCCTGGGAATGAACATAAATATGTTCCAAGAATAGAAGGAAACATCTGGTGAAGAGTTGAAAGAGAGCAAAGTGTGTGTGTTTAGGGGAGAGCGTTAAACAAGGGATAGATCATACAGATTTTGTAAACTGATGAAGAATTTAGGGTGCATTTTAAATGTAATTGAAGAACTAAGGATTTAATGGAATAGTCACATAATCTATTTTATGTTTTACAAAAAGCACTCTGGCTGCTGTGAGCTAGAGAGATATAGAAGGGAGTGGACTAGGAGATGTGGCCATAGCCTAAGGGAGAGCTTAATTATGTTAGCCTTTTTATACACACTTTACCCAGCAATCTTAAATTTTTAAATTAATTCTACCTAGATTTTAGAGTATCTCTTCTAAATATTTCCATAGCTTAATGAAATGAAATAAAAATAAAATAATACACTAAGAATTTCATTTATTCTTGGATTTCAGAAGACAATGTCTATGAATTATTGAGATAGGTTTATATTCATGTGTGATTTCTTCATTAGTATGAACCCACCAAGTCTACCTTTTAAAATTTCTTTTCCTTTTTTTTTTTTAGGGTCACACTTGTGGCATGTGGAAGTTCTCAGGCTGAGGTCAAATCAGATCTGCCAGCCCAAGCCACAGCCACAGCAAAGTGGGATTCAAGCCACATCTGTGACTTAGATCACAGCTCATGGCAACACTGGATCCTTAATCCACTGAGCAAGGTCAGGGAACAAACCCACATCCTAATGGATTCTAGTCAGGTTAGTAACACACTGAGCCACAATAGGAACTCCCTAGAATATTTTAATACATCTCAGATAAGTCAGAATTTAAATATTCCAAATATTTTATTTAATCAATATCCATAGAAAAGCAATGAAGAATATGGAATTAAAATGATACTGTTCAAGTTCCTGTTGTGTTATAGTAGGTTAAGAATTTGACTTAAGTGGCTCAAGTCTCTTTGGAGGTATAGTTTGATCCCTGGCCCAGAGCAATGGTTTAAAAATGATATGGCATGGCCACAGTTGTGGAATAGGTCTCAGCTGCAGTGTAGGTTGCTGTTGTGGCTCAGATTCAATTCCTGGCCCAGGAACTTCCATATGCTGTGGATGAGACCATAAGTATATATATTACTATTAACAACCACATCTTAAGGAATATTTACTGTGATAGGAATTTTTCTAGAAACCTTAATTTTACTAACCTAGTTATTACTGTAATTATGTAAAGTGCTTATAATTAACACCATTTTAAAATTGAGAAAGCAAAGACTGAAAGAAATTTTGAACTTTGGTGGGAACATAACAAGTAAGAATTGGAGATGGGAATTAGCACATGTCATTCTGCTTCTGAACCCCTTGCTCTTAAACACTATGGCCTCCATAGTAAAAAATATAAAATGACATATAATGCCTTGTGTGTTTATGGATGTTATGAGAATAATGTTTGACTTTTTATTATATTGCTTGCCATGGTTATTTCTTATTTTTATGAATATGCACTCATGATTTATGTTTTTTACTTTGATATACTAAAATATTAGTTATATGAAAATGGCATAAAACACTTAGCTTAAAAAAATAATCTAACTGGCAACAGTCTCCAATGTAAAAAAAGAGTGTTTGGATTAAGTTAAAATTCATGAAGAAGAGTGCTCACAGAAGCAAATTTCTATAGACTGACAAATTAGAACTCTTTGAATGGAAAAGTATGACCATCTTTAAATTTAGAAACATGAGATGTAAGAGATAATAGCAACACTTATGGCTAGGAGTGTGTATGATCCATGAAGTAATGACCCACATTAAATTATGAGTGTTGTATATATCTTTGGAATAGAAAGTTTATCCAGTTTATCCATACTTCCTTTACTCAGAGACATGTTTACTATGGTTAAATAATTTTATAACTGGTATTAAAATACTTAATTTAAAGAGAAGAGAATCCAAGAGTTCTGTTTCATTTTCTGGGCTAATAGATGTGGACTATTGCCTTTGGAATGGGTTAGCAATGAGATTCTGCTGTGTAGCACTGGAAACTATGTCTAGTCACTTATGATGGAGCATGATAATGTGAAAAAAAAAGAATGTATACATGTATGTATGTGTGTAACTGGATCACTTTCTGAATCTTTTATACAAATGATGGAGATAAGAACACAATAAACAAAAATCTCACAATTGCTCATTAGAGGACATTACATAAACTATCTATTAGGAGAAAGCATCAATACCAATAATCTTATGATGTAACATCAAGGATTTCTAAGTAGCATATCTTGAATATTTAGTTTGTCATACTTGATATTTAATACATCTGAAGTGCATCCTAAGCACTCAAGATTTCTATTTCATTTAGTTTTCATAAAAGTATTGTGCCATTTTAAAGGAAATAACCCTGTTTTATTGTTGAAGAAAGTGTGGTTTACCATGGATTATTGGCTATTGCTAAAGGAGTCACAGCTATAACTAAACATATCTTAAACTGAAATTCAGGCTATTACTCCTGTGGTTTTCAGAGCAATTTCTAGACTATTACTGGAGGGATTTATGGCATCCCTCAGCACAAATATTTATTCCAATCCTTCAGTTCTCATAATTTAACTTTTTTTTCCCATAGAGTTTAGATATTTGCATTTAAAACATTATAACTTGTGTGTCCCTAGTTTGTTTCTTTTTTTTTTTTTTCTTTTTAGGGCCATGTTTGTGGCATATGGAATCTCCAGGCTAGAGGCTGAATCAGAGCTGGTCTATGACACAGCCACAGCAACACTGGATCTAAGCCCTATCAGTGATCTATGCTGAAGCTTGCAGCAAGAGCTGATCCTTAACCCACTGAGCAAGTCCAGGGATCAATTGAACCTGCATCCTCATGGGCACACTGTCGGGTTCTTAACCTTCTGAGCCTCAAAAGGAATTCCTATGTCCCTAGTTATTATTGAAGTATAACCATAGAGCTATTAGATTAACTTTATTTATTAACCCATCTATGAAGATTTCAAAGAAAGCTGATGGCTAAGATCACAAACCTGATCTCAGGCAGGAGAAAATCAGGTGCGTCTGACTACAAAATAGGTTAGTTTGATGTCAGGATCTCATTTCCTTTCAGGCAGACTGCAGAGAGAACAACCATGATGTATCTTATCATAGACCTTGAGCTATCTCCTAGACAGAAAAAAAAAAAAAAAAAACCTGCAAAATTAAGGAAGAAAATTAGCAAATGCTACCTCAATATATTGCCTGCTAAGTAGGGTGATCAGTATTCTAGCTGTCCAAGATATGCACCTGTTGTAACATCATAATTATTAATTATTGATGAAATCCTTATTAATTATTAGTAGGTTCTTGTTTAATCCCTTTAAACATATCATATGAACAATGGATTATTCTTTTACTTGTTTACTGATGAGTATATGAAGGGTAAGTAACTTGCTTAAAGTCAAAAACTTGTTGGGGGAGAAGATTCATACTGAACCAAAATAATCAGCCTCTGCCGATTTTCCTGTCTAGCAACTTTTTGATACATATTCATGTAAACCAGGATCATATTTGGATGATAGAGGATCAAATATTGCCTTGGAGATAAGCCATTTCGTTAAGCCACCGTGGACTTCTCTTTTCAACCCATCTGACTGAAAGTTAAACCTTTTTCAGAAATTCACTGGTGAGTTTAGTGGATCCTTCAGAATTCGTGTCTTATATCCCACCCACCCCTCTCTTGGCATATCTGCGTAGTAGATGCAATACTTACTTATGTGTCCTATCAATTTCCTTATCTTTCTTTTTATGATTCTTACTTTTGAGGGAGTTTCATCAGTATGATCCAATATTGTGAACAGGAGAACAGTAAAGTGGGTTTGGTGAATTTGTCTCAACTGCTGCCTTATTTCTGATCCATATTAACTTTTGCCTTTTAAGTAACCTCTTTGCCTATCTCAGCTTTCATTATGCCTCCACTCACCACCATCACAGAGAGGTATTATAAACATAACTAGAAAATAAAAGTCTTTATAAATGAGCCTAATACACATTTTCCAAGTTTAAATCCCACTTTTATTCACTTCGCATTTTTTTTAACCAAATTGTGTTTCTTGCACAGGCACAGATTTTCCCATCTTCATGCACTTAAGCTTATATAAGGGTCATACTTCCCAGAAGAAGTGATACAATGGCATTTCTCTTATGAAATCATGCCGGTTTCTAAGGAAAATTTACCTTACCCTCCTCTGTTCTCTGACAACAATGTATTTGTTCCTCAATAACAGAAATAGTGCATACCCCATGTCCTTTCTCATCCACTGAAGGGTAAGCTTCATGATGGCAAGAGGAGTACATTATGTGTTCTTAGGAGAGCCTAAGAGTGACTGCCAAATATGTGCTAATTATAGTGAGCCAAGTAGGAAACTACAAAAGTGCTACAAAAATATTTTAGCATTGTAGCATAGCCTTGTGGAAGCTTACTTTGTTTAAGTTTGCATAACCTTTTAAAGCCTCAGTTCCTTTATTGTGAGTATATCTCTGAGTGGGGTAGTGAATAAGGAAGCCAAACAAAAGCAATTGCTAAACAAGTTAAAACCTTTCAAAGGCTTTTTATAGACCCTGGGGTAAAAAATGTTCTCAAAATAGATGTCCATTGGTGAAGTTATTTATTAGTTTACTGTCTATATTTGGTGGTTATTTATATTGAAGCAAGCCTAGTCCTCAGAAGTTGTGTTGCTTTCCCTAGGTTAGGAACAGGATAATCACTTGTCTGGTAAGGTATTCTACCTTTCCACTGTAAGCACTTTCTGAATACATTTTGAAAGGTTTTTAGGAGTTTCACCACCCATGCACAGAATGGGAGTTTAGTTAGCATTTATTCTCTGTAGTCTGCACTTACTGTTGGCTTGTTTCAAGGTGCAATTATGTTATTAAATATATTTCCACCCTCATCATTATCATCATAATCATCCTTAAACTAGTGCTTAATAGGGTATTTAATCAATTAGACACAATAAAGAGGGACACTGAGTCCTGATGTTCTCTCGAGTTGAATTTTTTGAGTCCTGAAACATATTTAAACATTTACAAATCTTCACATGCACATAGAATTAACTATCAGGAAACCAGGGTAACCACAATATCAGAAAATAATATGTAAATTTTCTATCAATATTGTTTATTTCTATTATTTCTATTATTTCATATTATATTCAACCATAGTAGGATGTTAAAATATATACATAATTCTGTGCGTGTGATGTGTGTTGTATGTTTGTGTAAAATATAATCAGCCCTCATGTGTTCAATTGTTTGTTTGAAATCTCTCTGAAATTTCAGAAAGAGAGTTAGGAAATTAAAAATTAAAATAGAGAAAAAAAACCATGGAGGGCTTTTCAACTCTTTATTTATTTCAATGTACTTCCACTTTGAACTACCCTTTCTTTACATTTCATTCATGTTAGGCTTTGAGAAAAAATAAAAAATAAAGGAGAAAAGCAGAGAAGTTTAATGATGAGAAGATAAACAAAAGAAGGGAAAATAATTTAAGATTATGGTTGACTATTTAAAACAAAAGAACAGAAGGTTATCAAAACGGCATGAATATTTTTTCTTAATTCTCACAGTCCCCGCATGGGGCCAGCTTCAAGGGCCTGTAACCTGTGTGGTTACACAGGAGTCCCTCTCTTAAGTCCAGGCTTTGCCGGTACCATCTTAGCATCCAGAAAATAAGTTAAGCAAAATGCACTGTGTACAAGTTCTTGCAAATTATGCCGTAACCAGCCCTGTCCCCAGCTACGGGGAGTGCCTGTTTGTGTGTCTGCCCAATTCATAACATTTTCTCAAAATTCAGGGACAGCCTTCATTCTCAGGGGCAGATTCCCCAAGGCCCTTTTATACTATGTAATTTGAACATTCCTTAATGATTTAATTAATTGACCATCTGAAAAACAGAGAGGAAATATATTTTCATTGTACAGTAATGGAATAGAGCACACAGAATGATAAATTCATAACAATGTTTGGAAGAAATGTTTTTATGAACATTGCATTAGAAATAGGAAGCGTAGTAGGTGAAAAGACAGTGAACTATTCCCCACTGTAAATGAATTCAAGTATATGAGCATTTCGAGTTCTCATTGTGATCTTTTTTCTCCAGCAGTTCTGATGTTTATAAAAATTTCCAGGAAGTGTATGTATATATACAAGAGTAGCAAATTCTTCAATCATCTGATAAGTTTTTCTTTTTTTTTTTTAAGTTTTAATGGAATCTAAGCTCACAGCCTTGGTCATTGAGATCACCTCTGACAGAGAAAATGTGGAGCACATGGTCTTAAATTTCAACATATCACTTTCTCGTATTTGATTATAGTTTTTCTCATAGAGTGCTAACTACCTGAATGCTGTGTAGTTTGACTTCAGAAAACTCCTATATAACTTATAGAACTTCTATTTTACAAATAAAAGTTGACTGTTGAAAACAAAGTTTGCTTTATAACTTTATATCCTAAAAAGTTTTACTTTATATGCTAACAAAATAAAATTTACTGAATCTAAGTTGTATATGCCAGAGCAAAAATTTAAAAAAATATATATTTACTAGAATTTCTTCTTTCTGTAAAAGACAAACCTAATGGAATATGTCTAAGTTGTTCGGCAGACTGATGGCCATGTGGCCATAAATTAGAGAAGTCAAGACAGATTTAAATTGGATACAAAAACAATAGGCCCTAGATGGACCAGGGGGGAAAGGAAGATGCAGCCAGGCAGGATGGAAATGAAGAGAGGAAACATTGCCAGGGGTGGATAGCAATATTTTTGTCACTGATCCATCTTGGACAAACATATTCTAACTTGGACATACTTACATATGAGGCAGTATCCTTGACTTGTTCTTTTAATAAGTTCCTTTAAAAACATAACCGCAGTGATATACCATACATTTGGCTGTTACTAAACTCATGTTCTGCTGTTCGTTGCTCAAGAATCCAATACTGAGAGACCACTCTTGGGTAAAAGGAAAGAAGAAGGCCTTATTGAGGAAGCTAACGATATCAGGGAGAAGGTGATCTTGGATCCCAAAGATTCAATATCCCACTTCAAAACAGGAGGGAAGAGCAGTAACAGGGGAGTTTCAGGGATGCATAGGAGGGGAATTAGGGCTACATGCGGAATAGTGTGGCCAGCTCTGACAATCACCTTTAAATTTTTCTTGTGGTGATCTAATTGGGATCATACTGATTGTTTTATTTACAATTAATTTTCAACTCCAGGGTCTGTTTGTTCCCATTTCCTTGAGGTCAGTTCTTAGAACTGTAGAAGATGCAGTAGCTTATGCCATGGGTATTATCTGCTCACCTGTTGGTTAAATTCTTCCATCTTGTAGAGGAAGTTAACTGTAGTAATTGCAAAATAACTCAAAGGCTATGGCTCAGAATATTATCTATAGCCCTTGAGGAGGAACTAAAGATCCTTGACTTTGTTTAATGACTAAAGTATCATTATTTTGTCTTATTTGACTACTTTTCTTCATTTATTCATTTTCTCCATTCTCTGATTGATTGTTTTTTGACTAAGTTTTTCTTCAGATAAGAGTTAAGCAAAGGACATGGGCAAGAGGGAGAGTCTGTCCTGGGAAGCCCGCTGGGGTCCTACTCCATCACAAAGCAAGTAGATCCCTAGAACTACTCTTTGCCTCTCTGTACTTTGGTCCTAAATCATTCTTTTCAGTGATCTACTTTTGTAAGGAACAGCTTTAATTCCACTTTTTCCGCCTTTATTGAGCATTTCTTGACTCAATTCAATAGGCAGTAGTTGTGAGAACAGAACTGGATGGCCTTTCAAATGGACTTTCCCCTGGTATAGAGATGCCATTATAACAATTTTGACATCCCCTACTATGTAGCTCAGCATCTTTAACACATTTGAAAGAATTCCTGGTATCTATCTGTTGAGAGGAAAACTGAATTCAAACTTATAGTAGCAGGTCAAAAACTAGAAAGCCTTATCTCAAAGTCTGGAAAAAGTTTTTCACAAGTATATATTTTAGAAGAGTAAATAAGATAACAGTTCAGTTATTAACCATTTGGAAAAAGTTTGTGATTTCAAAGAATAAATTCAAGTCCAAGAGCTGTATTTTCCTCTCACAAAGAATGTCATATAAAATCTTATATATTGTAAGTTATGAAAGAAGCTAATCACTGATGCTCAGGTCTATGCATAACTGTTACAGAAGGCAAGGGAAAACAATACACATTTACACACTACTGCTGATTCATTAGCTATTTCTAGCTGAAAGAATTTTTACACTGCTCTTTTTACAGAAACTTTCACATTTTAGGAAAACTATTTTCGGAATAACTAATGAAGAAGACAAAGTCAAAAGCTTGCCCTATCAATTTATGACTAACTTGTAAGTATTTTCATGGAATGCTAAAAACAAAATAAATAAAAATATGTCTAAACATCCTGTGATATTTTATACCAACGAAATTTACTTTTCTTGAGTGTGATGGTTGTTAGATGTGCCTGGAAGAAAAGGAAGATGAGAACTCCTGAGCTGTAGTAATTATACTGGCATCAAAGATGATGGAGGAAGATTCAGAAATGTCTTTACCACTAGGAGTTAGAAGACATGAAGAAGTGGGGGTGGGGGCTCTTTAACTTTATGGAAACATTAAAGGCATCAGTAGATGATTATTCCCTAGAAGCCTGCTTAAAAATAATTGGAGAGAAGTATGTTTTATACATTCACCACTCTTTAGCTACTCAAAATCTAAATATTTTCTTGTCTGTGATATACAAAGATGAGCATAAACCAATCCCAGATAGGAATGACAATTCACCACCTAGAAGGCTCATAAAATTAAGTTTAAAAGTTGTCATGACCCAGAATCAGTGTAAAGATGAGGAATGTAGCAAGGCTGTAGGAACAGAGCTGAGGTGGGCACCTATGTAGAATTAAATGGAACTATTAATTTAATTTTCTCAACAGCAATGCATCCTAAGGCAGCTCTGAAATCAGAGTATGAATCAGAGCTAGTGCTCAGAATAATTGCTTCATGGCAATTGTATCCTCGTCAGTAATGTATATGTCTAGAGTTATACTTTTTATGAAGTTATTCTACGACACTACCCTCCTTATATACAAGTTGTACCCAACCTGGATGAATTTGATTTATTCTTTGTCCTTCTCCTACTTTTCTCTGTGTAATAGAAATGCTAACTCTGTATTTCCCAGGCAACTCTATCATTTGTTTCTGGGGGTTTTGAATGATAAAAGGCACAGGCAGCAAATGATGGAAGAAACAGAGGATACAAAATACCCTCCCATGCCTTCTTCATTGCATTGAGTAGGGTCCAACATCTCTACCTTCTATGGCTTCTATACCTTCAGGACATGTTCATCAGATTTAAAGTGTAGATTCTGTCTACACTGGCCCCTGTCTTGACTTAAACCTCCTCTTCATGTTTTCCCTCATCATTGGGATCAGAAATGGCTACCTGAGTAGTTCCCATGGTAGCACAGTGGAAACGAATATGACTAATATCTATGAGGATGCAGGTTTGATTCCTGGCCTCGCTCAGTGGGTCTGGGATCCAGCATTGCCATGAGCTGTGGTGTAGGTCACAAACATTGCTCACATCCCACATTTCTGTGTCTGTGGCATAGACCGGCAGCTATAGCTCCGATTAGACCCCCTAGCCTGGGAACTTCCATATGCTGTAAAAAAGAAAAAAAAAAATGGCTACTTGCTGTTTGAGTTCCAACTTTTCTATCATCAATGTAACCAGATTAGAACTTCCTTGGTTGAAAATACTTGAGGTGGTTTCTACTTTCTTGGTACTCCTTAAGGATTCAAAATGTAGTGATTTATTATAAATACAGTTTTATGATTCATTTAACTAAGCTATGTTAATATGTGTAACTGATATCACATTTGAGTCTTGCCTGTCTTAAAAATCTAGGTGACATTAGCTCAAACTTTACTGTACTGCTGAGAGAAAATCCAATATGTCTTTAAATTTTAGAGATTCTCTTTGTGCAATGACCTCTAGCTCAGAGCTCCAACTCCTACTAAATTATGTAAGCTTATCAATTATCTCTCAGTGAACAGAGGCTGGCTGTATTTGCACTAACTACTCAGAAGTGGATCAGCCCATTCTGCTAACTAAATGCACATTTATAAAACTTCAAAATATTCAAGAAATGATATTAACAAACCAGTAACCCCTACTATGCTTCTCCAGGAAATTCTCTCATTCTCTTTTTTCTCTTTTCCCCCACTTCTTCTCCCTTCTGGGTTTAGTACATTTTTCCTCCCAATTGCTTCAGTAAATGTCTAGTTATTTTCCCTCCATTTTTCTAAGCAATACAACTTCTAAAAATCAATCACAAAACTACTTTTGCATCCACAAATCAATTTTTGTTTCCAGTGAGAAAAAAAAAATCTTTTCATGACATCTAAAACTTAAGTAAGGAGTTTTGTTTGCAAAAAGCATTTTCTCTGTCATTTCATATGAATCAAGTTTTTGCAGTTATTTCTCATTTTCTATCCTCAAAATGTTCTAGTTTCTCTCCAGTTCAAAACACAAATTTTAATATGTATTTTAATTATGCATATAATTTTTCTTCTTTGAATTTTATGTATATCAAGAGGATGAGTTATATATATATATATAAATATATATATATATTCTTTTAATAGTTATTTCCCCAATACAATTTTTTTTTCTACTGTACAGCATGGTGACCCAGTTACACATACATGTACACATTCCATTTTTGCACATTATCATGCTCTATCATAAGTGACTAGACATAGTTCCCAGTGCTACACAGCAGAATCTCATTGCTATTCAATTCCAAATGCAATAGTTTGTATCTATTAACCCTGAGCTCCCCAACCACCCCACCTCCTCCCCTCCCCCTTGGAAACCACAAGTCTATTCTGCAAGTTTTCTATTTTGCCTAAGTTCATCCAAGTGAGATTGATGCTAGGGATTTGTTGTAAAACAAGATATCTTTTTTATCTCCAGGAGTTTTCAATCTAACATATTAGTTATTTATTGCTACATAACAAATGACCCCAAACCACAGTGGCTTAAACAACAAGATTTATTATTTTATACCCTCTGTAGGTCAGGAATCCACATCCAGCTTAGCTGAATATCCTATCTTTAGGGTCCTTCACAAGATAGCAATGATCTCAAGGCTCAGTTGGCATCTGCTTCAAGTTCACTCACGTGGTCCTCATGGCCTTTAACACCTCACTGATTGATGGAATGAGGCTGCCCTCAATCAAGTCCATCACATCTGGGTTTCTACAGAAGACAGTTTACAACACAGAAGATAGCTTTTCTAGAGTGAATAGAGCCAGAGAGAATATCAGCAGGACAGAAGTCATGGTCATTTATATCTTAATACTGGAAGTGACTTGTCAGCATTTTTACTGTACTCTGCATCAGAGGTCCAGCCTTGATCCAGGGGGAGAGGAGGAGTGAGTGCTAGGAAACTGGAAGTATCATGAGCCATTCCAGAAGCTACCAAACACAGGACACTTAAAAAGGAACAGGAAGTTATAAAATAACATGATGAAACTCTGTTAGAATTCAATACAGGAAGACAAGATATCAGAGGCAGAGTACCTGCTCCCTTATGTATAAAACCTGTGAGAGAAGGGTTCCAAGGATGCTTCGAGGTCACATTGGATACATTTTTTTAATTCTGACTCTCACATCAACACATTTTTAATTAATATTTTATGTGAACAGGGAATGTCTAGATGATGATATAATTAGCCATTTTTATTTTGTTCTTATAGATTTATTATTATAATAAAAGTGATATTTTATGGTCTTCAAGACACTCTTCATATAACAGGGACAGCAGATCTTAGAGAAGCAGTGTGGTTAGAAAGATTAGCTACAAGCGGCATATAAATACCCAACTTGATAATAGCAGAGCCTGAACTTCGGTAAATTTTATAGGAAGAAGGGTGGATATGTTCTAGCAATCCTCTTCCGGTTGTTGTATCATTCTTTTAGATTTGAATCCAAGAAGGAGTATGTTTGGGAGAGGGGAAATGAAATATACTTTTGAAATTTTAAGCCTGAAGTATCAATAAGATAAACAAATGCAGATAAAATAAGGTTAAATATAGATCTGGGGCTCAGAAAATATGATGTGGGGAGATATTGGAAATTAGCCTTATAATATATATAGAAACAATATAAGCACTGTCTGAAAGGAAAATGGTTTCCTTATTTGATAAAAATTATACCATCTTTCTTATAAGACTGCATTTTCTAGTAGAATTAACAAAGCAAATATATTTTAGTCCATTCTGATTTTTTTTCTTCAGATATAATAAATTAGATAGTTCTTTGGATAAAAGCATGTAAGGCCTTTCCCTGGAAGTGATCAGCTGCTCCAATTTCCACCTCGTCAGGAGTGGCCCTCTCTGATAGAATTTGTAATTATTAGTTTTAAAATATTGCAGAATTCTCAATGGGTTGTTGCCACTATATATTTTAATTGTCATGTAGACAAATTTTATTACCTAAAAGGAATGTTCATATATAAGTTTGGCAGGAATTCTGTTGTACTGTTGTCCAATATTCTCATTTTCAAAACATAGCTGAACTTTGTCCCATGTCCTTGAGGTGCAAATCTCTGAAGCAACTAACTGATAGAATGATCCTGGCTAAGGATTTCATGACTGATTGTGAAGTCAGTGACACCCCCATTTTGGTATCACAGTCACATTTTAAAATGACTATTTTAGAGAATTAGATCTTTAAAAAACTACAAGAGAACAATAAGTAAGAGTTAAAGACAAATGTAAGAGCACACATGATACTCTTGGCATGTCTTATAGAGCCATCTTTGCTCTATATCTAGGGTCTGCCTAGACTGTTAATGAAATTTGTTTCCCAAGTGGGAAACATTCTCCTCAAACTCCGGTAAATTTGAATTTCAACAAAAATTGCCCCAAAATTCAAGAACAGAAGATCGAGAATTTTTCATTCATAATGGCTTGTCAATGTCAATGGTCAAATGGAGGATCCTCTTTACCTTTAACATAAAGAGAGTAAAGCCACTGTCATTATGAATACAAAGTATTCTGCAGTAACCTGAAATATTTCCAGCTCATTGAGGACCTGGTGATACATTTCACATATAGCATCAAAGTGAAATAAAAGAAACATGTGGCTACTCTGCCATAAAACAGCCTGAGCTGCTAAGCAGTGTTGCTCTCTCTAAATCTAGATTTCAGTTCAGTTGAGAGACAGGAGCATCTGTTATGAATATAGCCTGATATCCTTCAAGCTTTAGAGACAGCATTTTTGTTGAGGAGCTGTATAATAGCTTCAAATACATAAATATATCCAGTTCATAGATGTATAACAAAGGGGTTATTTTTCTATGCTTAATATTATGGTTTATATATATATATATATATATTTATAATACACACATACGCACACACAGACATACATACATATGCTCAGTGAATCTTTCCTCTGTATTTTGCCTTCCATTATTCGGAGAAAGTTATGTAGACCATAAAAGCATTCAGATAAAACACTGAAAACACAAACATACAAATTCCTTCTAAATGGATCCATTTCCATATATTTGAAACTGTCGTAAATAGTTCTTTAGCTAATACTGTGTATAAAGCTGATAACTTATGTATTTGCTCTTCATTTTAGAATTAGTTTTAAAATGAGATGATGTTCATATTTTCAACTTCTATATTTTCTCCAGATTTCTGTGTAGATTAGTACATGTTGTCTTCTACAGCTGGCTTGTGGTTCACTCTCTTTGCCGTGTGATACTATAGTATCAGAAGTGATATAGGGCCCCAAAGCAACTTACATCAAAGCTATTAACACCTGGAGAGTAAGAGCAGTCCTTCCTTCATCCTGAAATGTTAAAACCTCGCAGGGGAAAACCAAACAGTTCTGGATAGGAAAAAGGACAGGACTCATCAATAGTCTTATCAAAAAGAATGAGATATTACTTTGAGGAAATCTCACATAGAGTTTAATCTTGACATATCAGCATTTCATGGATCAAACCAGTACTTGCCAAATACTATTAAACAATTCTCATATCTTCTGGTAAAGTCTTATCTTATGAAATTATTTTTAGTTTATTATTTAAATGAATATCTGATGATAATTTTATGTTTGGTTAAGAGTAAACAAGAGGGTTCATTATATTCCTAGTAATCAGCTTATTTAAGCTTTAGCTATTGTAAATGTGTGTGCGTGATTTAAGACTAGATTCACTTTCAGGAAAAAGTTATGCATAATCCTAAAAGAAAACCAAAAAATAACATTTTACAGAATAGAAGGGAATTGTAAAAAATGTTGAGTCTTGCAAGCGATGTCAATTTTATTATCTAAATTATTCTTAAAGCTATTTTCTATAGACTCAGTGCTTCCCATAATGGCAGATCAGATTATGTGAACAAATTGTCAATTAAAAAATGTAAAACTATACATTGAAAAAAATCTTCTTAAAAACACTGAAGATTCTATGAGGAAAGAAGCAATTATTAAGTTAAAAACTAAAGAAAAACTGGAACCAAGAGAGGTATTTGTGGATTGCAGTAAATATTAATGCCATATATCTGTGGGAATACAGAACAAAGCCCTGACTCTACAGAAAGGGAGGAATCAAACAGGTAAATGTCCATAATAAGCTGCTCTAAATAGTATACCTCCAGGGCAAAGTAAACAAGAAAGGGGCTAGCCTTCTTGCAGAATTAATTAGGTATAGTGAGTGAAAGAGAGTATATAAGATGAGGTCAGTGAGATAACAGGGAAGGGTTGGGGGTATTAGATAGGGCTGGTTGCAAAGCGCTTGGTAGGTCACTGTCACAGTAACTTTGACAGTTTTATAAGAAGGGTAGAAAATCATTGAAATATTTTGAGCGGAGAAGGGACAACATCTTTTAATTTATACTGGATTTTTCTGGCTGTGGTATGGAAAATAGGCTGAATGAGACAAGGCAAGAAGCAGGGAGAAGAATTAAGAGGTTATTACAACAATTTGTGTAAGAGACGACAGTGTCCTGGACAAGGGTAGTAGTGGAGGGGATGTAGAGGAAAGCTAAAATTAGGGATGTATTTTGATTGCATGTCAACCAGATTTCCTGAAATATTGAATGTAGAGTGAAAAAGAGACACAACCAAAGTTGTTTGTGTAGGCAACTGAAAATATAAAATTACTATTATCTGGAACGGGGAGAACTTTATGGGGACCAGATTTGGGACCTGTCAAGCTTGAAATGCTATTTGTCATACATGTAGAGTTGCTGAGTGGTGAGTCTGGAATCATGACTAGGCTTATGATACATTTAAGACTAATCATCACATAAATAGCATCTATATTCATGAGACAAGGTAAAATCACCAAAGGAATGGGGTTAGATAGAGGGATAAAGTTTCTGGACTCTAGAGAGTTTCAGTAGTTAGGTGGTTTTCATAGCAGCTAGCACATTATCATGGCTCTGGTAAATGTGTGTGCATTCATCAGAGGTATCTTCCATGGTAGACACAAACAACAGTAACAATACCATATAATATAGGGGATTCTTTATATCCAGGAAGTCCAGGTTGCCCTATAATGCAATCGGTTATCCAGTCTCTTTTCTTCCTCCTACCTAGTCATCATTTATTTATATGCTTGGATTTAAAGTAGCTACTCCAACTCCAGGTAAAATACAGTAGAGGGACATTAGTATAGGAAAGGAAAAGAAATAAGAGTCATGCCAGTCAAGTCTATCCCTCTAAAACTCACCTTCTGGAAGCCCATGGAGAGACTTCTACAGCTTCTTAAAGAACTAGCTACAAGATAGTCTAGAAATATATTCTAGCTTTTTCTGCTATGCAGCAGGGGTCACAAAATTTTTAATACAAAGGGCCAGATAGTAAGTATGGCAGGCTTCATAGGAAGTGCAGTCTTTGCCCCAACTACTTAACTTTGTTATTGGAGTGGAAAAACAAGGGAAGGAGTTCCTGTCGTGGCTTAGTGTTTAATGAATCCAATTAGGAACTATGAGGTTGTGGGTTCGATCCCTGGCCTCGCTGAGTGGGCTAAGGATCTGACATTGCTGTGAGCTATGATGTAGGTCACAGACGTGGTTGGGATCCCACATTGCTGTGGCTCTGGCCCATGCCGGCGGCTACAGCTCCAATTAGATCCGTAGCCTGGAAACCTCCATATGCCACGGGAAAAGACAAAAAAAAAAAAGCAGGGGAAAATATCTAAAGAAATGAGTGTGGCTGTGTTTTAATAAAATGTATTTACAAAAATAGCACTCCAAATGCAGTCTGTGGGTAGTACTTTGCTGATTCCGCCCTAAAAGAGTTTAAGGAATTAGAAAGGAGCCTATTATGGGGCTTTTAGAGAGGGCAGTGGTCAGGGAAATATTTTACAGTGTAAATTCTAGGTAGCTGATGTATAATAAGGTTGATCAGCTCAGGAAATTCTAGTGGGAAAAGTACTAGATAACAGACTGAAAAGGTATGCTTACATTCAGTTCTACCACTTAATAGCAATATGACCCTGGGCAAGTCACTTAACCTTTCAGTGCCATATTTTCTCTTTAATGAAATGAAAATTAAAAAAAAAAAAAACCTGTCTCACCTACTTCTACAGATTGGTGGGAAAACTGAAAGAAATAATGTGAAAGGAAATGAAAGTGCCTTTGAAATCTGTCTGGTATTCACAAGTATATGGTACTTAAAGCCAGGGCACAAAATTCATTCTGTCAAGTATTCTGAGGGTTTTTTTTTTTTAAGTATCTTTTTTATACAATTATAAAATGAAATATAACACACTGCAGGAAGGTAAAATGTTACCTTTGTAGCCTAATCCTGCTGAGACAAGAGAGGAGAGGCATGAACTCAGACATGAATTATTGTAAGATGTAAGTGAGAAAGGAATAGATACAAAAAAATCAGAAAAATAAAGCTTATCATGGATAATTAAGATAAAACAACTCTAATGGGATAGCAGTCATATTTTGGGAGAAAAATTCATTTTATACTATCTTTAAACTAGCACATCTTTATATCCTCTCAGTTATTATCAAAATGCATTAATGGATTTCTACATACTTTTCTGTGTAACATTAGTATTTTCATTTTATAGATTTCATGGCTATGTGAGACATAAACTTACCCTTAGTTATGGACCTAAACTTATTCTCATTTCTCAGTTTGCTATAAAACTATGGGCAAATTATTTCAATTATCTTGGACTGAATATCTTCACTGACAGAATGTAGACATTAAACTAGTTGTTATAGCTTCTTTTTCTTCACTTCTATGTTTCTATTTCAGAAAAAACATAATTACCTGGTGGCATATATTACAATCTTATGCTCAGTGAACAACATAAGTAATTAATAGATAACTTAATATACATCTAACCCTTTGCTCGGAATGCATTTCCCTTCCTTTCAAAAATGACCCAAACAGCAATACTGATCTTTCAATGGAAACTGAGAATGGCATTTGATAGGCCAACTTGCAGCATAAAAATATGGAATATTTTAAAATATGAATAATAACATACTGACCTGAGCCAAGGAAGCACTCCATGCAACTGATAAAACTTAATAGGTAATGCTTTTGAATTTTATTCTACTTGTTACTCTTCCAAAACGCATTGATTTACCAGGTGAAAATCAAGAACATTTGCCTACTGGTGAAGAGCAGAGAAAATCTGATATCTGTGAAACATTCACTTAAGTCCCCAAGTGCAAAGGCACATGTGTTTTACATTCATCACTGCAGCAGCCACTTTCATAATCTGCTTATCATTGGCTTACAGCTCATTTCCCACTTTTTCACTGTTGCTGCTCCGTAATACTTTTAGGGCTTTTTGGCTTTTAGTGGAGATGGAAGTTAAAAGTGTCCAGGTTCTGAAATGAGTTTGAATCCCATCTCTACCACAAAATGTGTGACTAGGACATGTTGTTTCTCATAAAGTTTTTGTGACTAAATTTATTCATATAGAATGTAAGGTAAGTCCCTATGTTCTGAGAATTAAGTGGTGTCTACCATGTGTTAAGTACTCATAGATCTTAGCCATTCACTTAATGATAATTTTCCTTTTCATCCATTATTTCATTTTATGACTGGAAATCCCAACATTCCCAAGGATGGAACTTACAAGCAGTGTACTTAAAGGTTCTCATTCACTTTACTATAATTTTACTTTCATTCTGCTCTAATTATCCATGGGCACAATCACACATTAGAATTGCTATCACAATCTGACTTACGTTGATAAAAGTTTACTGTCCCTGTTTAATAGTAGATTTGTGGGATAGAGAACAAGAATGAAAGAGAAGCATCAGAAGTTCACACCAGGAAATCAGGCTGAAGGTGACAGTATATGAACTAGTTCATACCAAAGTTTTCCTAATTTAACTAAGAAAAGTCACAAAATTACTGAAAGTGATCTGAAAGAACCAAACAAAAGGAGTAGAAATGTGTGATTCTCAATCCTCCATTATGTCTGTGTTAATTTCCTGTTACTGCCACAAGAAATTACCACCGATTTAGTGGAATAAAATGACACAAATTTCTCACCCCACAGTTTCAGTAAGTCAGAAGTTTAGTAGGTACAACTAGTTGCTCTGCTCTGAGTCACCCAGGAGAAGTCAGGGTGTTGGCAGGAAACATTTCTTTAGGACAGACCTCAGAGAGCTTCTGTTTCCTTGTTCACTTAGATTGTAACCAACATCAATTCTCTGTATGTTGGGGCTCAGGTCTCTGCTTTCTTGCTGCCTGTGGACAGGGTTGTTCTTGGTTTCTAGAGGCTGTGACATTCCTTGTCTCATGGCTCTTTGCTTCTTCAAAACCAGCAACAGTGGGCTGAAACCCTCTCAGATTTGAATCTCTCCTCTTTCAATTTTCCATGGCATCTCTTTTACTCTAGCTGGGAAAGTCTTTCCTGTTTTAAGAGCTCGTGTGATTAAATTGGGACCATGTGGACAGTCCATAACAAGCTCCGCATCTCAAGGTCCATACATTTAATCACATCTGCAAAGTTCCTGTTGCCATGGAAGGTAACACATTCACAGGGTAACGTATTCATCATTATCAGGGGGTGAAGATTAAGGAAACTAACTCCTTTCTACTACTACATCATTCGCCCTACAATACAGACCCTGGGCTTAGCTTAAACATAGTATAGTTACTGACAGTGGCACTCGGAGGAATTTTCATTGCTTTTATATGCTTGAAATATCTACATAGCCACTTGCCTTTCTTCTATGCCTAAAATCATGGTTTTATAATAGAATATTGTCTCAAATTCTTAAATTGTATTATGAGGTATTGAATTAGAGTTTAGAATTTATTTTGGGTGCTCTCTATTACAATATCTGTCTACTTATAATAGCACACATTTATCTCTGGGTATTGTCTTAAAAACGGTAAACATCAATCCTTGAACACAGAACATCCTTCCAAGCTATTATTCCCCCACTTTCCAGTCAACATGAGCCTATGTCTAAGAAAGGTGAATTATGTAATTTATACAAGAAATAGACAAAGATATTCACCCTCCTCTGTTCCATTGTCCTCCAAAAGTAAATAAAATGCACTGATCATTGTTCAATGAATGACCTCTGCGTTTCCAGCATATTCTAAGATATTTACGTATGTTATTTTTTTATTCACAAATAACAGCCCTTTTAGTGAACTATGCATTGATTCAAAAACACAAACCAAAGCCAGGATTAAGTGCCAAAGCCAGGGTTAAATTAGATATCTATTTGGCACCAAATCCCCTTTTTTCTCCAATTATTTTTTTAAAAATTTATTGAATACTGATCATGTGCCAGATGCTCTTCTGGGTACATCAGTGCTGTATAAACCAGCTATAATGAAAAAAAATAAAAATCATTATTTTAAAAAAATATATGGACACTAAGGGCCTGCCTCAAAGAGATGACAAGCCAAATTATCTACTTTATTGCTATAATTATAATTAATAAACCGATTTTAAAAAATACTAATACATAAAATTTAAAATACTAGTAAATAAAATTTAAAATTGAGAAAAAATAAAAGAAGATATAAGTGTGACTTTATAAAAGTTATGCATGTGAATTATACTCAGAGACACATGGATCTACTTTAAGAAGCTATTGAAAATTACCCAAAATATTTGGAACTACAGAAGCATCTGAGATATCTGCATTAAATTTTGAGGTGACTGGTTTCAAAGGATAAACACAAATTTACATTCAGGAGACTTAAACATTAATGTGATTGATTTTTAAATAGTAATATGACTACAAAGAATCTTTCATATTTGTCCTCACAGACATGACACAGCTACTCTTGGTTTTTACTAAATTCTCAAGAAAAGAAGAGATCGAATAAATGCAGGTACATTTTAGGAGGTTATCCAGAGAGGATATACAAAAGCTAAATATTTAGAGATGTGAAAGCATTTGTTTTACTTATATCTCACACTGTAATGCTTACTCTTTACCTTAAAAATAACAAAAATTTGCAATAATTTAAAAATAAATGAAATCTTTTTTGGCAATAAAAAACAATAAAAGTGCTTTGGCAATGTGTTAGATCACATTTCTCAACAAACCACTGTCAGTATATTATTAACATGTTTGATGAAAATTTAATAATTTAAAATATTTTATATAAAATTGACTTATTTCCTGTTTCCTTATTAGTGAAGTTAAACATTTGCATATGCTAGTCAACTTTTTCTATATCCTGTTTTATAAATTTTTAATCCATTATTTTTTCATATTACTTCATTGGACCATTAGTGTTTTTCTTCTGTATATGTTATGTTCCCTTTATATAGTAAAGTTATTTATAGTTTTTGTTATATAATTTTAGTAAATGTCCATATTAAATTTGTATGCCCTTTAATTTTGTTTATACTTTAAAGTTAAAATTTTAAGTGCTGACAAAAAAATTAGTCTCATTCCCAAATAACGCTTGATGTCAGTAAGTCTGAAACGGTATTACAAATAAGAACATTTCCTGAGAAGTGCATTTTTCTTCAATACAATAATTAAAACCAGGTATCCTAAATATTTATTTTTATTGTTTCAAGGAAAGATAAATCTAACATCACCATTTCATAAAACTGTTGTATAGAACTTAGAGTAATAATGTTTACCACAATAAAATAAAGCATATAAGGTATATAAGTGAATTTGAAACAAATACAGCAAATATATTCTAAGGACAATTGATTATGATAGCAATTTTAAGTAATTTTGAAATCTCTAAATCAGTAATACAAAGTTAGAATATTTTAAGATATTAATTTACTGCAGGACAACTGTAATCAGTCTGAACTGTAGGAATGGAGAAGAAAAAAGTCAAAATGAATCTCCCATCTCCAAACGCTCTCCTTCTGCTTCCAACCTGTAAGAAGAAAATAATAGGCAAACCTAAACACCGGGAGGAAGCATAACAAAGCCAGACAGAAATCACCTAAAACAACACTGATTCTGCCTCATTCTCATCTCAATTTAGACATTGCTTTATTGTTAATATAATCCTTAACAATTCTTCAGTTAAATTTATAGGTCTCTTTCTTTCTTGTGTCTGGAGGCTTGGGAACTGCTTGCTTTTTTATAATCCTTCTATAATTTGCAGCAATACTTGCCACATGGGCAGAAAAATGATAGCATAACACCATAGCTTTACAGATATCTGGTGACTCACTCAGTGACCTCTAATGTAATGCTGTCATTATCCATATTTTGGTGATTCATAATATTAACACTCACAAAAGAAGACACATTGAAAAATATTTGAAAAGAAAATTCTAAATAATGGATTATGATCATATATATAGGATACATTTTGCTAATTTTATATAATTTAAATTCAGGTATCATTACACATTTTTCCAATAGATATGTGCTAGGAATGTTTAAAATAATAATAAATAATTTTATTTTGTTCTATTTAATTCTGCATTCTTTATTTAAATGGAGGTATAGTTGATTTACAATGTTTCAGATGTACAGCAAAGTGATTCAATTTTATATTTATTCTTTTTTATATATACATATACTTTTCAGATTGTTTTCCATTATAGGTTGTTATGAGACTGAACATAGTTTCCTGTACTATGCAATAGGTCCTTCTTATCTATTTTATATAGTAATATGTATCTGTTAATCCCAAACTCCTAATTTATGCCTACACTTCACCCTTTTGGTAACCATAATTTTGTTTTCTATGTCTGTGAGTTTATTTCTGTTTTGTATTAATGTTTATGTACATTAATGTTTATATACATGTTCAATATTGAATTAAATAGACCAATTAAATAATAACATTTTTAGGAGCTCATATATATTATTGAGCATAGTGATCATACACTATATGAATTTAAAATGTGAACTAAGATAAATATTTATTTCCTTTTCCTTAGTTTTGTAAAATATGAAAGTTTATTTGCTAAACAACAGAGGTAAATAATGCCATATTAAAACCTCTGACTCTTGGCAAAATTGTCTTAAAATTGATCTAACTTCATTATTTGAAGCAAACAAGGTTGATTAATATATCATTGGTTTAAGGCAATTATTGGCAAGAGTAATGAATTTCTAGAGAGTGAATAAATAATTCTGAGTGAAGTAAAACAACGTTAAAAATGACTGAAACATAGGAATAAATTAGTGAATAAACTCAGAGAGTAGAAACAATTTATATTACCATTAACACCAAAAAAATGCCATAACATTAGGGAAAAAAAAACATGCAGAATAAAATCCAGCTTTTAAATATTAGATATTAACCTTCTATTATACTATGATACAATACCATAAAATGGGCTATTTAAAAACAAAAAGAAGAGTTCCCATTGTGGCTCAGTGGGTTACAAAACCGACATAGTCTAAATGAGGATTTGGATTCAATGCCTGGCCTCTCCCAGTGGTTTAACGATCCAGCATTGCAGTGAGCTGTGGTGTAGGTTGCAGATGTGGCTCGGATCTCAAGTTGGTGTGGCTGTGTTGTAGACTTGCACCTGCAGCTCTGATTTGACCTCTAGTCCAGGAACTTCTATATGCAGGAGTGCAATCATAAAAAGAAAAAATTTTGAAATTAAAAAAAAAGATTGTAAAAGTCAATATTTAATACCTGTTGCTACTCTAAACAAATCATTACCATCCAAAAATAGTAAATAATATAGCAGAGCAAACACTGTTTAACTTTCTATTTGCATGATACACACACACATACACACATACACACACAGGGAGAGAATATATGTCCTCCAAATATTGCATCACAAACACAGTTGAGAATATTAAAACTGGAATTAATTATTTTTCAGTAACAATATTGTTCATTTAAATTGGTCAAAGTTCATTTAACACCTAATGCTTACTAGTCTTGCTCAAGAGATGAAAACTAGACTGTAACCTAGATTTTGTATGAAAGGATTGACCAATAATGTAGAGATATAATTAAAATGAAGAGTGAGAGTATTTTCCAACACATGTTTTTTAAGTATTTAGTGGAATTCAGTAATACAACCTACTTGCAATCTACTTCCTAAGCAACACTTTTCAGATTTTTGAAGTAAGCAGTGAGATGATTGAGGTTCACCTTTGGCATATTCTAGAGAGTTTTATGATTCTTCACGGTGCAGAGGGGTCTACTGTCCTTTAATAAAGAATGAACAATGAGAACAATGCACCTCACTGCTTGTTCAGAATATTTGCACTTGTTTGTGTGCATGTGCATAATTGTATTAAAATTTGGATAATCTTTAAAGCTTAACACAGAATACTCGAATATTTATAGGTTGAATTTAAAAGGCTGGCATATAAAAGTGTGCTAAATGTTTAATTAACCATTTTGCCACTAGAAGATTTAAGGGCTGAGAACAGATCAAAAACAAACACAGTTTTATTTGCTACAACTGGTGCAATCATTATCTAATCATATAAATGTTTTTCTTGCTAAGTGGAGTAAAATCCTTTTGGATCAATTTTGAGATGCATTACATTTGTACTGAGGCAATTAATGAGGGTCTAAGAGGGACATGGTTTCCTAAGCGGTTCTTGTGAGTCATGACAGTCGTTGGACTTTGACCAATTCCTACATGCTTTGCTAATACAAGTCATTCCGGATCATTTCACAGTTATAGATGCTGCAATATGGCAATCATTTCTAGAAATCTTTTAGGCATTGTCATTTTTACCAAATGTGCAATTAAGAGAATGAAGGATTTGATTCCAGACAAGATTCATTAATTAGACCGGAATTAGATATTTAGAATGTCCTGTATATTTTAGTAAACTGTATGTAGAGCAACTTTTATTTTCTAGCCTAATTTTTCAGCAGCACATCATCCATTTTTTAGGGACATATTTTCAAAAACAAGTCATAATGTGCTTTTAAGTAAGATTTCATATAATGATGAAAAGTGTTGATAATCTCTGTGATGTAAACCTAAAGGCAACAGAAATTGAAACAAGGTAAAATTTAAAAACCAGTCTTAACATATATTCTATGGAACTGTCACTTTTCTAATAATTGCATTTGCACTAATTATGGACAATTAGTACCTATAGTGACTAAATTGCTATTTTTATTTTTTTAAGTCAGAAAAGTTTGTGACTTCATTAATTTAGGTTATTTAATATCATCATCTAAGGAAATATATTTACTTATAATCCATGCAAATAGCAAACGTCATCAAAAATTATATTTGAAAACATAAAAGTAAAAAAAAATCAAATTACAAGTGGAAATATACTAAGTGTTAGAAGAGGGCCTATTTGCAATCCTCTTGTGAACATATAGAGAACAAAAAAATATCAGTACTCAATTAAGAAACAGAATTGCCAAGGTTCTTACTTTCTATTGTCCATACGGCTTACATTCAAGGACAAATTATTCATTGTTTTATAGGACCTATAAAACAATACCCTAAATATTGTTAATTTTTTCCCTTGAACAGATTTAAATAACTTCTGTTTGACTAGAAATCAGATCATTCATTAGAATCTCTGCTAATGTTCACATACAGAATCTTCTTAGTTTTAGTTCTTTCTCACTTGTCCAGTTAATAATGATCTCACCCAATTACAACAGAGTTCAAATAATCTTTAAAATGCAAATTTCCAGTATCATAGATATTTTCTCCTTTTTTAATATTTATAATAACTATAATAAACAATTAATTACTGCCCAGATTGCTTGAAAAATATTCATGAAAAAGATTCATCCAGGTCTCCTGCCCCATCCATTGAGAAGTCATTAAATAATGATATTAATGAATTCAACAAATGTATTAATTTTTGAACATCTATTGCATGCCAGTTACTTTAATTTATTCTCCACAAACCTTAAGTAATAAGTGTATATGTTATTAAACTCACAATAAAGGTAAGGAAATGAAAATGATAAGAGAAAAGAAAATATCTAAGAACTTAATGTGATCAAAGCCAAATCTGTTTTTAAACCAAAATGCTTCTGGCTATATTTCATTTAAGGGTACTTTGGGTCATTCAGAAACAAATAACTTCAAGTTTTAAGGTTGTTATTTTCTTTATATATATTGATCCTATTCACACAATAAAATTTAAAAAATATCCGTATCTAAATTTTTGATGTTTTTCATAAAAATTAGTGAACATTTCTAAGAAGAAAATGTTAATGGAGTAAAGAAATTAATTTAAAAGACAGAGAAATACAGGAGTTTCCTTTGTGGCTCAGTGGCTGACGAACCTGACTAGCATCTGTGAGGACTCGGGTTGATACCTGACCTTGCTCAGCAAGTTAAGGATCCGGCACTGCCATGAGCTGTGGTGTAGTTCACAGACTTGGCTCGGATCCTGCGATCCTGAGCTGCTGTGGCTGTGGTGCAGGCTGTCAGCTACAGCTCCAAATGGACCCCTAGCCTGGGAACCTCCATATGCCATGAGTATGGCCCTAACCCACCCCCAAAAATATATATATACACATTACATATATATATATACATATGCCTCCATATGCCATGAGTATGGCCCTAACCCACCCCCAAAAATATATATATACACATTATATATATATATATATGTATATGTATATGTATATATACATATACATATATACATATGTATATACACACACATATATATAATGATAAACATATGGTTTTAGCAATATTCCAAGAATCATGCCAATTCAGGTGCAGTTACATTCAATTATTTTACCAGTCTATGAGGTGTTTCTACTTCTGGAAGGACAACTAAATAATTCAATATATTTTATACCTTAATGATTATTCCTTCTTGAGTTTATTAGTGAAATTATTAATATACTTAGCTTTCTCAGTGCATCTATCAAGTGTTTCATTTATTATTAAAAGATTTTCTGCATCACTAAGAAGAATTAATGATAAATATGACAAGTTAAAGGGAATGTCTAGTTTGTATTTATTTAGACTAGAGTCTTCTTTTCATAAACCTCCTGAACAGTGTTTGTTCTTGACTTCGCCTTGGAAACATTTGGTGAGTTTTCAATAATCTTTATGAGTAGCAACACCTTAAGTAACTCAGACTTACTCATTGTGAAGTCCATACTTAGTATTTTTTAAAGTCTATGGGTAGTTTCTGTGTGTAGCCAGTGTGAGGAAGCACCGCTGTGGAGTAACAGGGATCTTGTGATAAGTCGCAAATTCCATGCCATCACAATCTCATCCATATCAGCAAGGAATTTAAACAGACTGAAATTTGAGAATACAATAGTGAACTATCTTCAATCAAGCAATGCAATTTTTGCAATAAAAGAGTTCTTATTTTAAATCATTTAAAACAGTATTTCCCTATTTCCTTTGACTTAAGACTTTAAGGAATGTCCCTATATGAAGAAAAATAAACGTAACATTTTAAAAAAATATTTCATGAAAAATTAGTAAATAGTCTTCCTAATGTGCCCACATTATAGTCAACATTAAGAGATTTATTTAAATTCACATGACTTTTCAAATAATCCATTTAATACTTTACATTACAAAGCGTTTCACCAAAACCTTGAAAGTATGCTGTTTAATATGCTAAATTGTATTCACACAGAATATAAAATTGCATAGGTCTAATCCTCTCAATTCTTGATCATAATGAGTAAAGGAGATAGATATATCTAAGGTACAACCAAGAAGGAAGGAAGAATTTTTTTCCTGCCTTTTTCTTCAAAATTCTAAATAGACCCACACAACTATCTGATTCAAAAGAGAACAGAGAAAACTTTGCAATGAAAATGTATGCATTATTTCCTAAGCATTAGAATATTAAATTATCAAGTCAGAGCCAACAGTGCCCTTTGGGTCAATAGGCCACTTAAGCATTTAGTTAAATTTAAATGAGTACATTGCTGGAAAGATAATTGTAATGATATAAAATGATTCAGTTCAATGATTCCAGTGTGGTTTAGAGATAATGAATCTTTTGTATCAGTCATCTTGGGAATATTAACATTATTGAGTCCTAAAACTGCTAATGAGCTTTTTGCTAGGAAAAAGTATAAATTACCAGAGAGATATTTCTATTACCATAAGCATGATATTTTAAAAAGTAATTTATATGCTTGTGAGTAAATAGAAGGACTGGAATTGATTTTGATCACAGGAAGACGAATATTACAACACAACCATCATAATAACTTTGTGAAAATTAATCCCTTAATAAAACTAGAAAAGATGTAGAAGTTTTAACTAAAATGCAATTAAGATGATTTTAAGATATTGCCAGTTACAGAGAAGATATGGAAAATGTGAATGGAAGGATTTCCTTTATACATATGGTGCTTTCCCATATTTAATAACACTAGATTTGGAAAAAACAGAAAATGGAAACTTGATAGAGAGAAGTAGAAAGTCTGGGATTTATAGCTGTAGACATTTTAAAATTATAGTAATAGGAAAAAATACACATAAAATGTAACTAAATGATTGAACAAATTCATATCTTCCTCCTCTTCCACTCCCTAGCCGCATTAGATGACATTGCTGGGGATCAATTCTAATGAAGGCAGACAATCCTCATGCATCCACAGGTTTGGAAAAATGAATTCAATCCTGCAAATCTAAGACAGATTCTGATGTATAAAGAATAGTTTTGTAGGCTCTGACTTTCTGGGGATTCTGAATGGTGCCTGTTTAAGCCAAGTTTGAACCCCGGGGTTTAGCGAAGCCTCTGAAATGAAGTGGACACTTAGTATATAAATGTGAAATTGGAGTTCCTTGGGGATCAGTGGATTAAGGATCTGGCCATTGTCACTGCAGTGGCTGGGGTTGCTGCTGTAGGTGGGTTCGATCCTTGGCCCAGGAACTTCCATATGCCATGTGCGTGACCAAAAAAATTTTTTAAAAAGTAAATAAGTAAATGTGAAATTAATTCAGAAAGTTATATATGATTAACTGAATTTGACTTTAGTATAAGTGACAAATAACTAAATATAAATTTTATACAAGATTGTTTATCCACTTATCTATGACCCATATAAAATCTACTGGATGATAAGAATAATTTTTTTCATAAAAAATGACTGAGAAGGAAAAAGCAGTATGTCATAGCTGTATAAAACAGGGTTTACAAAATTGAAGGCTGATATTTATATTTATATTATGTTATCTATAAACAGTATAGAGTTCTCTACGCATTACTATAGGGCAACTGTAAGGCAGAAATATAACTAGAAAATGAAGATGTAAGAAGCAACTTTGGTGCCCACACTGCATCCCTGGACCCCTTTGAGGTCCATAGAATTGGCAGATCCTTTCTGTGTGAAGCTAGACTGACTGGATTTTCTTCTTTTCCCACCTAATCACCCTGCTCTCTAAGATTACTTTCAATAAACTAGCTACAATCTCCTCTCATCATAACTTCTGCTTTGAGGAGCGGGGTGGAGGGCAAAGTTCAAGTAACTGGGCAACCTTGGTAATCGTCCCAGACAAAACAAATGACTCCTCAGACATACTAACCTGATTTGGGCCCTGATTCCATTCTAGATGTGATTTTTCAGAAAAGTAATTTACAGTTTGAGTAAGTGGTTACAGAGCACTTCCTGTGTTACATACACTGGGGTACACTGTAGTGAATGCCAGTTAAGGGGGCAAACTTTAAACCAGATCCAGGTGCCTTAAAAAAACCCAAAAACAGTTGGTTTATAATGTTGTATTAGCTTCAGGTTTATAACAGAGTGAGTTATTTAAATACATCCATATACCCATTCTTTATTCCCATATAGGTTATTACAGATCATTGAGTAGACTTCCCTGTGCTATAGAGTAGGTCCTTGTTAGTACCTATTTTATATATAGTAGTGTGTATGTGTTAATCCCACCCTCCCATTTTATACCCCCTCATGGTTTCCCCTTTGGGAACCCTAAGTTTGATTAAGAAAGCTGTGAGTTTGTTTTCTGTTTCATAAATGTTATTTTATATCACTTTTTTAATATTCCACATATAAGTGATATCATATCACTTAGTATGATAATATTCAGGTCCATCCATGTTGCTGCAAATGACATTATTTATTCTTTTTATGTCTGAGTAATATTCTGTTGTATATATGTACCACATCTTTATCCATTACTCAGTTAATGGTCATTTATGTTGCTTCCATGTCTTAGGTACTGGAATAGTGCTGCAATGAACACTGGGGTGCAAATATGTTTTCAACTGATGTTTTTCTACAGATATATGCCCAGGAGGGCATTTATGGGTCATATGGTAGTTCTTACAAACGCTCTGAGATGAGGCTGTTTTGGTTGTGTATAAGAAAATGCTAGACTAGTGTGACTACAGCAAAAGCAGAGAGGATGAGAAAGTGGTTGGAACTTATCTATATGCTTTAATATTTTGGTTATTTTGGTTTTTTTGTCTCTCATTACTGCATTTAGATCCACTTCCTCCTCTCCACTTCAAAATAACCTTTATTGTATCTCAACTCCCCCATAAAAAAATCAAAACAAAAAGACAAAATAATAATTATAAAACAAGAATCATCCACCTGGTACCAAGCTTGTGCCACTTTCCATAGCCTGAACAATATTTTAGGTAAAATACCTACAATTAGGAATCTGATATAGAATATTTCCAGTTAAAACTTTCATTCTTTGAACTCCATTCTTTTTAAAACATGAAGAATATGTTTTAAAACCACTGTCTGTAACAATATACCTGCCACCAATCATCTATTAATATCTTGGGAAGAAATATAATTTAATCATAAGAAAATTTACCTTAGGATTGTCACAGGTATCTATGAGGGAATGTTAGTGATAGTACTTTGAAATGTGTACAAGGAAAATGATGATAAAAAGTAACACTATTGCTAGATTTGTGGTGAAAGTATACATTTAATAAAACAGAATTGTTAAGAGATATTAACAGTTACATAATTTTTAAAGATGTACTTATTTTTTGAGTAATCGTATGAACCTGTATCTCAAAAGTTAAAATGCAAAGCATTAAAATGATAAATTTATATAAATGGTATGGGTCTTATCTTTTTACTAACGCAAAAAATTAATTTTATATAACATATATAAACTCATAACATACTTTGATTATGCATTTAGTTCAGAGAAGTGAGAAGTAGTTAGAATATCCTCAGACAAACCAATTTCTTAAAGACGTTTTTGACACTAGTGTTTTGACAGCCAAGAAATATAGACTCGAATTGCCCAATTAGATATCTGATAAAGAGTGAACTTAAAATATGACATTATAACACTCTGCTGGGTACAATTCAAACCTTTCCAAGTGTGTGAGATAATGGAATAGATGAAATGAAAGGTGATATTCAGTATAAAAAAAATGATATTATACTAAATGAGAAACTCCTGTTAGATGATAGGAAATTGGGATCATATTTTTTTACCTGAAAAAAGGAAACACTACAAGAGCATTAAGAAGAATGAGGGAATATTCTCTATGTAAAAGATTCATATGTTTTAAAATTAAATTTTATACAATTTTTTAAATATTGATATTAGAATTTAAAATATGTATCTGAAATACAGCTTTAAATGTTTTGTTTGTTTTTTTTTCTCCCATTCAAGGAAAGTTATTTTGCTTTTCCATATAATTTCCTATGACCCATAAGATGAAATGTCGTTTTTCCAACAACTACATGTTTCAGCTAAACTATAAAAATGGCATTTATTTCTGTACATATAAAGTCTACAGGCTAAAGAAAATCTCTATAATGTATCTGTGTGCTTTCAAAAAGCATTAATTTTCATCTCTATTCTTTGATCTTAAACCTATCATATTCCCAGAGAATAATGCATATTTTAGAATGAGCACAATAAGTTTGATGTCTTGATTCATTGGAATTCTAAAAATATCAAGTTATTTAATATTAAACGGGTGATAAAAAGGAACACAATAATATCATGATGTAGTTCTATTATTACAGAAATTGCTGTTTAACTAAACAGACAAAAATAAATAGGGAAAAATGAGGAAAGTCACAGCAGGAATCTTAGTAATTGTAAGTATCTGTTATGATGAAATTTGCAGAAGAGTTGTCAAGAGCACAAAGGGTGAAAAGTTGAGAAAGAGTAAGTTTAGAAAGAATTGGTTTCTGTCAGTTGTGACAGAGTTTTTGTTTTTTTTTTAAACGAGTAGAAAAGTAAAGGAATGGAAAGCAGCTGCTTCGCCTTAACAATTTTGTGCAACGACTGACAATTTTCATGAGAAACTGAAAATCTGATATAAGATGAAATCTCATAAATAAGATTCTGGAGGCAAGTTTGAACAACACTGACGCCTGATAGCTAATTAATGAAATTGCAAGTGTTTGAGAGAGAATTTTAAATTTCCTCAAAACATCAACTTCACAAGTTCCACAAGGAATTAAACCATAATTACTGAAATCCCAAGAATCTCAATAAGTACATTTTTAAGATCACTTTTATCAGTTATTCAATCATCACATCAATCTCATATTTCACTCTCAATTTCAGAGTATTGTAAATTCCTATTTCTCCTGCTTTAAAATTTTAATCCATTATTATTTTGTCAATTATTTAAAATAATTAGTAGATCCCAAGCGCTAAAAATTACTTAGAGGCTCTTGATTTAACTCCGACATTAGAAAACAGAAAGCAGGTCAGCTTGTCTATTTTATATATGTAGTTCTGTGGTTAGCTTTCTAGCCCTTATTTTCACTTTAATATTGCTTTAACTCACACAGTTTACAAACAAGTGGACCGTTTTCTCAAGCTGATTGAAACTTGGGAAAATACATTATCTTAAAACACTCTTCATCCCAAGAAACTTTAAATGTATGAAATTGTTTAGAAGTTGTGCAACAAAGGAAGGTGTTCATCTTAGAAACTGATATTTCCCTGTTTTGAGTGGTGCACTCCCTGAACAGTCAGAGTAATTAACCCCACTGTTCCATGTCCCAAAGGGACCCTAATGGCTGCAGGTTGACACTGCGCTCAAAGGAGATTTAGTTTCTTCTTCAAAAGAACAGATGATAGGAGTTCCTGTCGTGGCGCAGTGGTTAACGAATCCGACTAGGAACCATGAGGTTGCGGGTTCGGTCCCTGCCCTTGCTCAGTGGGTTAACGATCCGGAGTTGCCATGAGCTGTGGTGTAGGTTGCAGACGCGGCTCGGATCCCGCGTTGCTGTGGCTCTGGCGTAGGCCGGTGGCTACAGCTCTGATTCAACCCCTAGCCTGGGAACCTCCATATGCCGCGGGAGCGGCCCAAGAAATAGCAACAACAAAAAGACAAAGAAAAAAAAAAGAATAGATGATAATATCACCTATAAACTATTTTTTTTTAATCTTTTTGTCTTTTCAGGGCCGCACCCACAGCATATGGAGGTTCCCAGGCTAGGGGTTGAATCAGAGCTGTAGCTGCAGGTCTATGCCAGAACAACAGCAACACAGGATCCCAGCTGTGTCTGTAACCCACACTGCTTTCAAAAGGATTATAAACATCGGTTTTACTCATGTACAAAAATTTTTAATCTAACTTTTTATGCTAAATATTTACTATTTATACATTTAGTGCTATCATCATACACACATGAATACATATCTTTATGTCTAGTTGTTTTATGAAAGTGGACTTCTAAAATTTGGTTTGCTAAGTGAAAGGTAATCTGACCTACATTTATTTTACACATCTCAAATTGGAGTATTTCTAAAAGGTTGTGTCAGTTTACACGCATGCCAACATTTTATATAATTTCTATGACCCCCACTTTTTCAAACATTATGTTTAATAATTTATTTTAATCAGATAAGAGAATAAATTAATGTCACATTTTTAATTAGTATTTTTCTAGTTGATAATAAATTTTCACACTTTTACATGTATTTACTGTCCATTGAATTTTCTCTTAAATTTCTTATTGGTACTCTTCATTAAGTTTTATATCAGGAATAATTGTACTACTGTATTTTTGTTTAGAATTTTTCAATACTTTATGATGAAAATTTCAAGTTCAGTAAAAACTGTTTTTTTTACAATGAGTGTTGTTGATCTACCACTTTGATTGTACCACTGACAGTTTTCTAACATGGTGTAGCACAAATCAGTCAATGTAATCTTTGTCCTATTCATATCTAAATATATGTTAATTCTAGAGACCATTTTAAAACACAGTGCAGAGATCTCTAAACTTTCCTTTGAATACTTTATTATTAATTTCTTTAACTAGAATTCAAATTGCTAATTTCTTTTGATGTAAAATTTATGTACAATGAAATGTATAAACCTAAGGGCCCATTTTGAACTTTGACAAATACATACAAATCTATAACCAAAACCTTAGCAAGCTTATAGGAATGAATTTGACCCTTTGTATTTCATAAGTGTTTTACCTTTCTCTTTTTTTAATGTTTAATATATTGCCATAGGAATTGTTAAAATGTAATTAAGTGAATGGATTTCTTCCCCTTTTAAGTTTTCTGCCTTTTGAGTCAGCCCTAGAATAGCCTGCACACCAAGACTGTAAAATTTTTTGTTGCTGTTGTTTTCCGTTAACTGTAATTCTAGTGTAATCATATGTTGATTGGGATTCCTCCTGTTTTATTGGTAAACTGAGAGAAAGTCAATAGTTACCACCAATAACTCCCTCTCATATTCTAAAAGAGGGTCTAAAATGAACACTGTTTCAAGGGTATTAACTAAAAGCAAAACCAGTCCCAATCAGCCTGTGTAACAGAAGACTAAAAATCTCTTGGCATTTGTCGAGAAGGAAACTTTGTAATCTTAGTGCATCAGTGGTCCAGTTTTTTCTCCTGTTCATTGCTTAAAGAGCACAGTGTAAAAAAAAATCACATATAGTTACCAGGACTTATATATTCAGTCAGCTTTTAGATTTGTCCTTGTCTTAAGTGACATTTTTTGGCAAGGAGAAATCTAAAAGCTGAACAAACACGAAGTTAATGGGTAACATTCTGTATGACAGCTTTTCCACCTGCTGTTTGTAATAAAATAAACAAGGATGATTTTATTTTAAAAAGTGAGAAGAAATGTACTTTAAAATCCAAACACAATTTCCTAACATAATCATATTCAACAAGTTGGGCTCAAAAATCTGTTTAAAAACACTTGAAAAAAAGAGTAGTCTAATATGTATGTGTCCTATTTAGAAGATATTTAATAATGATCATGAAAAAAACTCTGCTGTTTACCAGAAAAAGATAACAAAGGATTATGTTAATTTAAAATCACCAGAACATTACCTACATAGTAATGGATACTCTTTAGTATGAAAGGTATTAAGATGTTTCCAGGATGACTCAGAAAACCCATATTATTTTCATGTCAACATAGATCATATACTCAGATGAATTGAAGTCTAAGAACTGATAATAAGTGATAGTAAAAATATTTTCCACAGAATAACCTAAGTGATTTCTAGAGGGAAACCTTATTTTTTGTTCATCAGTGTTAAGAACTCATAGAAATATTGTGTCTGTTGCCAAATGACCATCATTGACTCCCAAATCCAAGGTCCAGGGTCAAATACTCTGGGAGTCCTTTTGTTATCCTCCGTAGCTAGAACAGACTTCACCTTCCTATGTGGACAACTTTCCCACTGGCAATCACACTGGGATTTCTATGACCCTAACTGCACGCATATGTTTGTACATTCATCTTCTTATAATGGACTATAACCCCTTTCACAACAAAGAAGCTTTCCTGTCTGTTTCCCACCATGGGCCTTCACCTGTTCCTCTGCAACACACCCCCCTGTTCATTCAGATTAACACAACATGCTCTTACACAGTTGACTCTGTGTTGACTAGTTTATTGTAAATTTCACCACAAAAACATTCATCCTTTTTTGTTCAGTGTATTCGACCTCATGAATATGAGTATCTCAGGGTCCAAACTTTAGACCCTTTTTTATTTATTCATATGGTCTTGCTTCCTGGAACAGTGTCTGGCACACTGTAGAAATGCAATGTTTGCTGAGAGAATGAATTAATAATGATTTTGCATGGAAGATGGCATGGGGGAATATATAGAAAAAATTTTAAATCATGCATTATTTAATCAATGTTTTTTATTTATAATTTCTTAATTGATCAAATTTAGTAAAGAATGAAAATAAATTTCACGAGCAAAATGCAAATGTTCCTATTATAACCTACTTTGAACATGTATTATATATGTTTTACATGTACTATACGTTTCTATTATAGTTTAATAAAGCACATATTATAACCCAATTGGAACACATAATAAGTTCTAGGTAAATCATTAATGATGCAGTTTTCCAAACTATAGTTGTACTTTTATACTTTATACTAGTATTAATATTTTTGCCTGTCTTGTTGAGTAAGTGATTCTCTACTTAATTTTAAGTTAGGAAGAATGGAAAAATATAGCACTGGCACATTTGTTAAAAAGAGCTGCCCCATGGAAGATATAATTATATCCTTTAAAAATATACATTCAATCTGATACCTAAAATTATGCACCCACACTCGTAGAGACTCAGACCAATGAGATTTGGCATTTAGATGTTTTTGTCATGCTTTGTTGCATAGGCTGTAAAACAATTATTGTGGTTTTTTTAATATCAACTTTATACATCCCACTGTGAAAGCACAACACAACAGATAAATAGGTATCTGTGATAAACTAACCAATTTTTAAAAATTAATTATATGTTTTGATATTTCTGTATTAGAAGGTTAAGAGCTGGCACTGCTCCCACACTATTGTTCTCAACATTGACATATTATTCCCCTTAATTAGTCAAGAAAGGAAAATGTCTCCACTTGACATTTAGCCGCATGTTCACTTTTCAAAAAATGTTGCAGTTTTACAAACCTGTGTTTCAAGGATGATTAACAACCAGTTCTATTTTTATTTCATGGGAGAAATTCATTGCAAGCTATATTCCATATTAGGTCTCAAGAATTTGATAGCCTTACCGTGAAAAATGTTAATGATGTCTCTTGAATGGAATAAGCATCTATCAAATGCCATTGACTGGGCCCATTTCCTATTATTTTGAGATATTAGCAAAAATCACAGCAAGAAGTAGAAAAAAAATGTTTTTCTATTGGTCTGGTTCTCTGTGGAAAAAAACAAACATAATTGACTGTAGCCATGGGGATTCAGACAATTGTACAGAGGCTGATAACAGTTTTCTACATTGTTTCATATCACTGATCTTATGTATTTTCTTTGTAGAGATTATAAGGTTTGTTGTTGTTATACTTTTTGCTAAACCATATGTATGGTTCTAGTTTACAACCTTAGAATTAAAACTAACTACAAATTTATCTGAAGTTATTGAATCAATGTATTTAGACTATGCCTGAAAGGTAAACACTGATATATTTATTTCCAGAAACTGCATAAGGGCTATTATATAAGCTTGCCCATTTTAAATTGGTATGGATTTATAGATGTCTGAATTACTTCGTTGTTTGTAATAAATAACTTGGGTTTATATATCATATCTAAATTAAAAATTTTTTAAATTTTCAAAAACAAATCACAAATTCATATATCTATAGATAGACAGAAAATAATAGATATGAGTGCTATTAAAAGCCCAGGATCATTGTTTTCTTTGCAAAACAAAAATTCTGATGCCGTATCAAAAAGAAAGGAAATCCACAGAGTATTCCATGAGGGTACACAGTGTTACTGATAGAATTCCACAGTTGTTTTGATTAATATGCTTTCTTTATATATATTCTTAAGTTATGTTTCAGGAATAGACTTAATGCAAAAAATAAAGTCATATGAACACTAATGAAGCTTATTTGTATTTAAACCTAGAGGCACAAAGTCAACACAAAACATTTTATAGTGCTAGAGTCAGCTTGTCCACCTCCTCTCCAGGATAGGGATTTTTCTACACTATTAGACTCTCTAAAATTCCTAGGAACCTGCCCTTCACAGATGTGAGGGGGTAAAGTGCTTTTCTTGTTTGAATTTCTGAGCATATGCCCTGTGCAATTGTAACACATCTGTTTGGGAATTGTGTTGGAGGCATAGCATAGGAAAGTTACCAAGGGAATACAAAATGATGGCGGAGATAGTACTAAATGGTTGACACTTAATTTGGAACCGAAGAAGCTGAAAGACATGCATATAAATGAAGTATCCTGTATACAATGAAGAAATAACTCTGAGCAGAAAACACTTGCCCTGCACCCAGGAGTCTGAGATAAGAACCTCCTTGCGTGTTTACCAGAACCACTTGTGCCTCAGCTGGATGCACTTGGCAGGGCAATAGGGTTAACAAGAACAGGCTTCCAGTTAGTTTTTCTGAACTCACCCTGGATCCAGAGTGAGTTAGGACGTATAATTCACCAAGAGGCTCTTGGAGGCATTGAAGCAGGTCAGAGTTCCTTGAAAAAAAA
The DNA here is from genome assembly GCF_016906955.1 of Phacochoerus africanus. Taxonomy (NCBI): domain Eukaryota; kingdom Metazoa; phylum Chordata; class Mammalia; order Artiodactyla; family Suidae; genus Phacochoerus; species Phacochoerus africanus. Next base: position 46,704,623 of record NC_062545.1, on the reverse strand, counting down.
TTATGGAATAACCACCTGTATGTCTCAAATGGAGGACAATGAGATCACAGCCAGACCTCAGAAGATGACAAGGCAATAGTAGTAGAAGCTGAGACGAAGCCCAGCAAGCCAATGGCCACTTTCACACTCCTAAACGGAGAAATTCACACGTGGTACATCTTCAGCCATCATTGCTGGCTGGAGTCAGCAAGTTGAGACAAGTCTTTGGATTTCACTTTAGAAAATATAGGAATGTAGCAACATAGCAAACACCCCAAAACTCCATTTTTAAAAATTACTCCACCACCATGTGATATCATAAGATAGGTTTCCTCTGCCCTCATGAAGAGGTGTTTCCTTAGAGAGACAACTAGAAGGAAGGGAAGGATTTTAATCAAGAGGCACTGAACTTCTACAGTTAACTGATTCATTCAAGGCAATAGAGTCAAGTGGCAGAGGTGAAATGTGAACCCAAGTAGTTCCTTTGTAGATACCACATCCCAACTACCATACTACTACTTTTCTTGCTCCAGATCTTGCTCCAGTTGAGAAGGCACTGGGAAGCTTGTAGTTTATTCAACTGCTGAACAGAAACTAGGATGCAGTATGTACAGATGAGACAGACTAGATACAACTCAAATTTTCTCTGGAATGAGGAAGGCTGGCTAACAGAGGAAGGAAAGCATCATGTATGGAGTACTTTTGAGTGAGTTATGCTGATCAGTCTATTGCATGTAGGCAGTATGTCAGTACAGACGGCATGTGATTGCCTGTTTCAGGCCCTCTTCTTGACCCAGGACATGCTGGTTGGCATAAGGTACGATGTTTTTTGACCACCTCACTTTTTAAAATCTGCTGTTGCCTTTGGTGTTTAAATAGAGTCATCCATATTTTCTCTGGGTCTCAGAGGAATTCCTGCATTTGGTATGAATTTGAAGCATTTTAAAGTATATTTTACTTAATTATTGATGTTTGGAACTATTACTTCTTCAGATGGAGGATTTTTTGAAATTATAGGAATAGTCATAATGTAGGTAAATAATTTTAATACATTCATTCCTGATTAGTAAGCAAATAAATTCAAAATGAAAAGTGCTTTTACTGAAAAAAATCATTCATTGAATTAAGGCCACAATTAAAAAAAAAATACATGGATGCCTGTAGTTTTTAGCCCTTTCAGGATTTTATTTAGCTTTTTAATTATAGTTAGAAGAACCATTTTGGGATATAAAGCAGGGAGTGACATGGCCCAGTTTGCATTTTGGAAGGCCATCTGGTATCCATGATAGCTAGTCGAGAGAAGCAATAGAGGTAGATTTATCAGTTTAAAGACTGCTAAAGTACCCAGAATAAGAAATTATTTTCAAAGTTAGCAATGGAGGAGGTGTAAAAAAGTGAATAGACTTGAGAGCAAGAAGAAAACTGAACAGGACTGGGTAACTAAATTAGCTAAGGGGAGTGAAGAAGGCATCTGACACCCAGGTTTGAGGCTCCTCATATCCAGAGCATGGAAAAGACAATTCCACTGCAGACATGCTTGCCTTGAGGTGGATACCAGAAGACAATGGGATGAGTGAGTCTGGGGATCTAGAGAACACTAGTTCTAGTAGTGAGAAACCATTACCTAGTGAAAGGGATGGAAGAGGAAAACCCTGTCCTTTTCTCAACAATTCATATTGTTACATTTCCAATTACACTGTTGGATTATCTATCCATTCACTTTCTCAGTAGCTATTCACTCACCCAGTAATGCCTGCTCTGTGAGGTACTATACTTAGCTGTGGGGATAAAATCTGAGTAGATCAGTGTGATTCCTACCCTCCTGTAGCTTACTATAAACTCCTTGAATTAAAATACACAACAGCCTTTCTAATTTGTTCTATATGACATTACTCTGTGCAAGGCTAATTGTTCACTTTTTACAAAAATTATCAATGCTCAATTAAAGGTGGACAATGCTGCCTCTTGGCTCTCAACTGTTAAAAGTCAGTCTAACCAGAATTTTTGGAATATGAACTGTCTTTTTAAAATATTATACTTATTTATATCTTGCTAGGAGTAATATCAGTTCAGGCACAGTGATCTCTAGCATAATGTTTATATGTGTTACTTTGTTTTGTACTTAGCTCCTTTTTGAGTCTGCATCAAATTTAAATCCCTTCAGTTTTCTGGCTTCTCTTTCTTCTGAAATCAGAAGCTTATCATTCCAATGATGTTACTGAAGGACTAATATTTCTCTAATTAATGATCACGTCCTATTAGAACTATTGAAACAAAAATGTTATCATCCTTCTAAGCTAGACTAATATTTTAACAATATTATTTCATCCACATCAGTTTTTAAATATGAAACTATTTAAATGGATATTTCTAGTTTTGTGAATAAAAAAAATGATTTACTTTTCTGCTTTTTTTTAATTTTATTTATTTATTTTTGTCTTTTTGCTATTTCTTGGGCCGCTCCCATGGCATATGGAGGTTCCCAGGCTAGGGGTTGAATTGGAGCTGTGGCCACTGGCCTGCGCCAGAGCCACAGCAATGCAGGATCCGAGCCGCGTCTGCAACCTACACCACAGCTCACGGCAACGCCGGATCGTTAACCCACTGAGCAAGTGCAGGGATCGAACCCGCAACCTCATGGTTCCTAGTCGGATTCGTTAACCACTGCGCCACGACGGGAACTCCTGCTTTTTTTTTAATTGGAAATCAGATGACATACTTGGCATTTTCAGGATAATTATCAAGAATTTTTATTAAAGGTTCCTCCTGTTCTTCTGCCTCGAATATACCTTGGAGATTGCCCATGTGAGAGAAATATCCCTGTACATCAAACCCTATAATATATACTGTCTATATTTGTCTTTCTTTTGGAGGTTCATGGGGGTCACCACATTTTTTTTTTTGTCTAAACATAACTTTCATACAAAAGTCAAGTTTTTGTCAATATTCAGTAAAATAGGCCTTGGTTGTTTTTCGGTCCTAGCTGTTTAAGTCTCTATGTATTTGGGGTTTATGCTAGGGTTCTGAAAACCAATTTTATGTATGTTAAATAGCCAAAATATTAATGACTAGTTATCTATTGCTGCACTACAAAGTACCACAAAATGGGAGTTCCTGCTGTGTCCCAGTGGGTTAAGAATCTGACTGCAATGGCTCGAGTCACTATGGATGCTAGGGTTGGATGCTGTGTAGTTGATAGCTGCAGCTAGGATTCAGTCACTTGTCTGGAAACTTCCATAGGTTGTGAATGCAGCCATAATAAAATAAATAAATAAATAAATAAGTACTGAAAAACGAACTGCCATAACAAGAAAATATTCATTATCTCACAGTCTGAAGGTGTGGATTGTCTAGTTCCTCCAGCCCAGGGTCACTGGAGAGGTTGGAATGAATCTGTGAGCTATAGTCATCTCCAGTTTACCTGGGATGATCCACTCCCAGCTCACTAATGAGACTAACATTGGGCATCCAAAGATCGTCTTCCAAACATACTCCCCAGGCTGCAGGCAGTCTCCAGTGATCACTGGCTGCAATAAGATGTATCAGGTGCTGGCCAGAGGGGCCCCTTTCAGGGCAGCTCTCGGCTCAGCTTTTGGATTCTGCTGAGAATGGTGTGCAAACAATTAGCAACGCTAAACTGCTAAAACAGAAGCTACAGTATTTTTATAATCTACTCCAGAAGTAGAATCCCATCACTCCACTATGGTCCATTCATTAAGAGCAAATCTCTAAGTCCAGCCCAGATTCAAGGGGAGGGAATTTCTCACCAGTGAGAATGCTAGGAGACAGAGATCCCTGGAGGACTATCACACATGTGTCCTTTCTATACTGGGTGAATAGACCAGAATGTTCTAATTCTGAAATGTTAATTCGAAAGAACAAGTTTTCTCGTTTCCATTTTTCTTGAGATAGGAACTATCTTATTACTACCTGAGTTATATATTTCTCAACCTAAGGCATTAAATAAAAAAAAATTTCAAAGTTATTCCTTTGTGGTGTGGTTTAAGGATCTGACTCGTCATTGTAGCAGCTTGGGTGACTAGTATGATATGGGTTGGATTTCTGGCCTGGGGACTTCCACATGGGTGCAGCCAAAAAATAACAAGCAAATTCAAGAGGAAAGAAAGAGAAAATAAATGTGCCTTTTAGTTCTGTAAAGAGATATCATTAAATTTGATATTTACAAATTCAATTCAGTTCAATAAAAAGCAACCATTGTTTGAGAAGTTGCGTGTTAAATCATGCACAGGATAAAAAATGAATGAAGAACAGCCCTTGGCCCTAAATTTGGGTTTGATTTCAGGCTTGTCTGCTTATAGGCTTTGTGGTCAGAACAAGTTGTTTAGGATAATAAGTGTTCCCATTTCATGGGGTTAACATAAGAATATGGTGCTGTGAGGTTAAAATGAAGTAAATCATATACAAACATACAGTTAGGTAAAGTTCTTAGTACAGTGCTTAGCACCCTAGTCATAGCATAATGAATAGCATCAGTGATAATTATCATAACAATAATAGTTAATGATAATCTAACACTTTTAATATGCTGGAAGCTGTTCTAAGTGCTATATTACCATGAACTCTTCATTTTATTGGTATTCACCAAGCAGCTTGAGTTCTGGGGTTGCGTCCTGGCCAGTTATTTGACTTTACAAATTCCTTATTTGTAAAATGAAGGTACTAATCAGGCTTTAAAGGGTCAGTACTGGTAAAAGGGTTTTAAGATAACTGCCCCGTACGTTGTACATGCTAAGTGTTCATTCATTTTGAAAGTAAAATACTATTTTTGATCATAATTATGAAAGGCAGATAACCATAACACCTGACAGAAAAACTTCCTAAAGAGAAAGATAACATTTAATGAGGGTTCAAATGATCTCTAATATCTGCAGGGAAAATCAAGAAATAGTATATTGGGAAATATATGGAATTTCCTATAGAGGAATATATAGCTAAATGGGATTCTAATATGCAGAGCTAGGAAGTGTATTGTAGGTAGAGAGGGTGACAAAATGAAAATCTTTAAGGGACGAATCTCTGGCGTGCTCATAACAGAAGCCAAAAGCTCTGAAGCAGAGCACTATGATATTTGCTTGCCGAGTGGAAACACAATAAGACTTGCCAGATGGAATTTTAGTGAGTATTAGCCTTGCTTATCTGCCAGCCATTCCTTCTTTCTTTTAAAACAGCACTTAAATTTCCATCTAAGAAAAAGTTCAGTTTCAGACCTTATTGTAGGCACTCACACATCTTTCCCTGAGATGGATTTGGCCTGTCTAAACAGAGAATGTCATCTCACAGAACAGGGGTTCTCAAAGTGTGGTCTGGGTACCAGAAGCATCACCATTACATGGAAATTTACTAGAAATACAATTCTCAGGACCCCCTACCAACCTACTGAGTCAGAAACTTGGGTGGTGGCTTGCTATCTGTGATTTGACATGCCTTTATGCTTTTACCTTTAATATGGTAATTCTAAGGTATGCTAACATTTGACATGACTGACTGAGAATAAATACTTTTGGGGGGAAGTCAGAGTTTAAAAATTTTAAGATCTAAAGTGCACTTTTAATCAGGGTGCACATATCAGAAACACTTGGAGAACTTTTCAAAGTAAAACATCACATGTCCCACCCAACTGTAACTTAAACAATCTGAGATGGGCTCAGCCCCTGTGTAGTAAGTGAATTTATTGTGTACCTATTGTATTTACTGTGTACTTACTTACTAACAACTTGATGTTGTTGTAAGTAGCAACATCAAGGAGCAGTGCCCTAGATGTTGGTTGTCAGTACTTAGCTGCATCAGTCACTTGGAGTTGCAGAAAAGGAGAGAATAAAGAGAAGCCCCAAAAGTAATACAAGATTATAGATAAGCAATGAGTCTTACGTTGGTCTTTTAAGATGGTCTCTGAAGATGGTGGAGGAAGTCATGGAGAGTGATATTTGATCCACAAGCAGGACCAAGGCAACTGGAGGCACCTTAGGCCCTCCTCTGACCTTGGAAGGTTTGCTCTGCCCACCAGTGCCACAGCGGAGTCAGCTGAAGGCCACAGCCTTGAGAGAAGTGTGTTATTAAGACTATTTGGACAACACACATGACTCAACCTCATTAGGGCTTCCGTTAGGATTAGGGGGGTGTGGGTTCAGAGATTACCAAGGCAGTCCTCATATGTAAATTCCACTGCTTAGTAAATCTACCACCTACCTATCTAGGGTGGTCTGCCCCTTTCTCTAATCTCTTCTTTCCTTCTCTGTAAAGAGGGCAGTTTCAAATTTAACCCAGAGAACTCCCAAGATTGCCAGGCAACAGAAGAATATGGATTATTATTTTTCCCATTTATGTCTAACAAATGGCTTATACTATTCAAATATGTAGTTATTAGGAGGTTTTTTTTTGGAAACAACTAGTTTGTGAAAAGGTAGATGGCATTTTTCTACAGATATTTTACATACGGATTTCTTAATCCAGTAAAAGTTTAATGGTTGTACATCAAAGTTTAATGGTTGTAGATCAAAAATAAAAACAAAGGACTTGTTGGACTGTGTGAAATTAATTTATGCTCTTTCCCATTATATTTAGGAATTAAGTTTATCAATTTGTGATCGGTTCCACATTGTCTTCAACATTGACTCCTTTCCCTGGAGTTTCTGGAAATAGGGGCAGAGGGAAGACTCAGTTTCCATGTTGTATGTGTTGTTCTGTGTGATAGAGAAGGACACTAAAGCCAGTGTTAGATTTCATTTATTTTATCTATGAACATGTCAATAACAGTAGGAAAGGAGTGTAAATAAAATCTAACAATCTCTGTTCTTAATTTTATTTCTCCTGCCTCCATAGATAGATTTAAAAGGCATGTATACCTTAATTGTAAGTTGTATTTCATTCAGTGAAGCACAGCGACATCATGGAGAGACATTGAGCATTTACATTAGGCCCTTTGTTGAATTTTTAGTATGGAATTACAACAGCAGTTTTCTTAGGTCTAAATGAGAAGAGAAGCACTTACTCAATTGGGTAGTTGAGGCTTATATGAGATAATAAAAGTCAATTCAACCGTGTCCTGCCTGAAAATGAGATATTAGCCATGGTTTTTATTGTTGTTATTATGTTCACTTGAAGATATCTGGATTTCAGGTAAATATTATACATTAGAACAAGAAAATTTAAAATGAGGTTCTAAAATATCTAGCTTCTTAAAAAATTAACTCATCTAAAATATTAACCTGTTCTCTGGAATTTTGGAAAATGGATTAGTTATAATAGTAACTATAAATGTATAAAATTCAACTATATACTATGTTATGATTTGTCAGGCAGAGACTTAAGGAAAACCAATATTAATCAAATTTTGCTTCCTTTCAGAGAGGCCTTTAGTGCTATAAAAATAGTTGAAAATTTATACATTTCTCATATGCATCCAATAGATAATTTATACATTTATAGTTACTACAGTAATTATAAATGGCTAGACCAATAGTAAGAAGTTTTTTCCTTAGTTTTGCAGTTTTAGGTTTTAAGATTTTAATTCATTTTTAGTGAACTTATGTACAAAGAATAAGGGTTATTCTTCTGCCTGCAATATCCAATTTTCTCAAATTATTTGTTAAAGAAACTACTCTTTGTCCATTGTGTGGTTTTGGCACCTTTGTCCAAGATGACCTGGCTGTAGCAGCATGGATTTATTTCTGGCTATTTTGTTCTATTGGTCTAAATGTCAATTTTTATGCCAATAACAAATTGATTTGGTTACTGTACCTTTATGATAAATTTTGAAATTGGGAGGTACGATGCCTCCAGCTTTGTTTTTCCTTTCTCAAGGTTATTTTGGATATTTGGAATATTTTGTGAATCAGTATGAGTTTTATAATTTTTTGTTTTATTTCTGTAAAGAATGCCATTGAGATTTTGATAGGGATTGCATTAAATCTCTAAATCACTTTGGATAACATGGGCAGTTTGACAATATTAATTCTTCCAATCCATGAACATGGAGTTATCTTCCCACTTATTTTGTGTTTTCCTTAAATTACCTTCATTAGCATATATTATAATGTGCGGTATACAAGTCTTTCACCTCTTTGATAAAGCTTATTGCTAGTTATTTTATTCTTTTTCTTGTTATTATAAATAGGATTGTCTTTTCACATAGTTTGTGTTTGTGTATAGAAACACCACCAACTTCTGTATGTTGATTTCGTATCCTTCAACTTTACTGAATTTATTAGTTCTAACAATTTTTTGTTTTTAAGTTTTTCTACATAATGACCCTATAATCTGCAAACAGTTTTAATTTATGAAACTATTCTTTTTTAGAAAACTTTTCAATTAATCCAAAAAAAATGGAAGCTATAAAGTGTAAATGTGTTGTAAAATAGCTAATGATAGCATTATTACACAATTTGACAGAGCAGAGCTACACATTATTATAACAAATAAATACTTTTCAAAATTTTGAGCTTGAAGTACAATACTGCAATCATTTATCACATGCTTGTACTATATGTACTTATTATCTTCATATTATAGCACTGTGCTCTTAGTAATTGAGGATATGTTTATGATCATAAAACATGGCATTTATTTTGTGTAATTTAAATTTCATATAAACATATACAAATAATTATATTTTCAATTGTGTTTCATGTTAACATGCAAAATACAAGGGTTGGATATAATCTAGATAGGATATGGGGAATTTTTCCATCATAAAGGGAAATTTCAGGTCAAGTCTGAAGAATGGGCAGTACATATCCACACAAAAAAAAGGGTAAAATTTTCTTAGGCAGAGAAATTGTATATGCATCCAGCATGAGGAAGCACATGATCAAGGAGGTTAAATTGGTAAATTCTGGAAAATATTTTGCATGATTTGCAGCTTCAGAAAGTCTGTCAGAGCATTAGACTAAAGGAGCAAGGAAAGAAAATGAGAGTGAGAGAGACAGAAGAGGGAAACTAGAATTATGGACTAGTCAAGAATATGTAAATCGGATACATAGGTAAAGACGTGGTCAAAGCTGTATGGTATTCATTTTAATTCCAGGGACCTTCCTGACATGACCCCCCATTTTATGGAAGGCATTATAACTAGGGAAACACACACGTGTGCAGAAGCAAACATACAAGTGAAGTGAGTAGTATTAGGATCAGTTCCACCTTAAGGGAGAATCTGAAGAGGGAAGCATCAGGAGGATGGGTCTTGGAAAAGAATGACATCCAGAATGGGAGGATAAGGTCTTATACATGTAAAGGTGATCTTGATACTTAGTGTCATAGTTACTCTGTTTCATCAATGAAAGTCATATGTTACATGTTGCTAAACCATGCTGTTTCTGGTGTTACTGCTTGGGGAAAAATTTTGTTTAAAAAGGATAAATAAGGACTATCACTTCCCCAAAATTTGAATGTTCATAGCTTATTGCATTGCCTACTGATTCAGTGCAATCTGGGGTCACAGATGGAAGAGTGCATTAAGAGAAGTTAATAAATTCAAGATAGATTTGAAAGGTACATTTCTAGAGATAGGGAAGGGAAAAAATAACACTAATTTTTAATTGTGTAAATCAATATAGTCTAACTGGGTAAAGACATCACAAAGGATTCTTTGCTGACATGTTTGTCTGACTTCAGGTTGGTGGAGCATCTGCCACCTGCAGCACAGCACGTCCCTGGTTGATGTAGCAGTGCAAGAGACAGCTGGGATGTTTCATGCTGCCTCTCCCTTGCTTTTGCCAGGATTTGACACTCCTCTTGCTTGCTTATACCCTTTGATCAGAGTCATTTTCAAGAACTCGCTTAACAGCAAAGTGGAAATGTAAGACAAAAGATAGACATTTTTGTAAGCCCTGTGGTCTCCATTTTGGTGCTATACTCCTTTTTTTGTCACGTGCTTTAAAAATCCCATATTTTAAATTCACTTTGCCATATGTTTTCTTTTAAGCAAAGAGCTTTGAAAATGTTCTGATAAAATATATTTAATTGACTTCAAGAGTGACATAAATGAATAAAACTCAAGGCAAAGTTCCCACTGTGGCTCAATAATAAAAAACCCAACTAGTATCCATGAGGATGCGGGTTCAATCCCTGGCCTCACTCAGTGGATCAAGGATCCAGCATTGCTGTGAGTTGTGATATAGGTCGCAAATGCAGCTCAGATCTTGGATCCCATATTGCTGTGGCTGTGGCATAGGCCAGCAGCTCTAGCTCCAATTCAACCCCTAACCTGGGAACTTCCATATGGCATAGGTGTGGCCCTAAAAAAAGGAAAAATCAACAAAACAGTGGGTCATTATCATCCAAAAAAACTAACTTTTTTCTGATATATTTAAGAATTAGGATACTGGACAAATTGTAAAAATATTAATAGAATGTGTATTTCTTATTTTTGAAATATTAGAAATATTAATATTTTAAAGAATTCATTTAAAATTATAAAATTACACAGCCAGAGATAGTTTCCAAGGCATCCTAGCATAGTAATAAACTCCTAAAAATAATAACCTGGGCCTTTAATGCAGAAATAAATCCACTCATAATTTATATGTTCAGCTCTGGGAAACATCTTGATTTTATTAATAAACTAAACAAATTATTGATTCATAATTCTATATTAAGACATATGAGAAAAAAACAAATAGATGCCAAATAGAAAACAGACAAACAAAAACTGTAAAATCAAATAATTCCTTTTGGAATTGATATTTAATATTGTCAATAATTATAGTGAAGGACACTTAGAGTGACATAAATCATGTATTTTCTTAAAAACATTTTATTTTTTTTTTGTCTTTTTGCTATTTCTTTGGGCCGCTCCTGCGGCATATGGAGGTTCCCAGGCTAGGGGTCCAATCGGAGCCGCAGCCACTGGCCTACGCCAGAGCCACAGCAACTCGGGATCCAAGCCGTGTCTGCAACCTACACCACAGCTCACGGCAACGCTGGATCATTTAACCCACTGAGCAAGGCCAGGGACCGAACCCACAACCTCATGGTTCCTAGTCAGATTTGTTAACCACTGCGCCACAACGGGAACTCCTTCTTAAAAACATTTTAAATGCTAATTAAAATATTGTAAATGGACATTAAAATCACCACTAATGATATTTAAGTTCATGGTCATACGGCAACAGAATAAAGCCACAGATCATGGAGTTTATTGGCTTGCTTGCTCACAGAGCTTCAGAGTCTATTTCATGTCTTAGACATATATTAAAGTCAGATGCAGTAAAGTTTGTTAGCCTTCAGTTAAGGAGGAGAACAAAGTCCAAGGTAACAATAGCAGGAGGTAGTCATGGGACTGGAAATCATACTCAATTGTACACAATACTAAGTGCTGCCTGCCTGGGTAACCACGACGAAGCAGGAAATTACCACATAAGAAAATTCTTCAGTGCCTACAAATGTGCAATTGCCCATAAGTTTACTCAGAATGTTGTATGCTTTTGCCTATTGAGTAAATGCATTTTTATTCCCCATCAGGAATTAGAACTGGATTTTCCCATTTGTATAGCTTAAATAGTATTATTTTGTAAAGTACATCAATGACAGAGACAAACACAGGCAGTCAGCTATGAAACACAAAGATAGAACCAGACAGGCCACATAAATAGAAACTATTCCTTAGTAATGAGCAAGCCCCAATGGAGAAAATCTTTATGGAAAATTGAAGGGAAAGAAAGCCCCATAAGTGACATAATTCCAAAAATTTACTATTTTGTCTGATCTTTGAAAATTTTCAGGAATATTTTAGAGCTTTACAATGAATAACACTCATGATTCAATTAGTATTCCACACTAGACTTGGTTGGAATTCTCTGATCAGAACTTGGTCAGTAGAATTGAACTCACAGAGTCTACGAAGGAAAAGACAGGGACGGAAGCAGAGAGAGACAGACAGACAGCTATAATGGTGAAATAAATCCAGTTAAATATTCCCAGGTAAAGGTTTCACTCCCCATTCCTAATTTGGGCATAAAATTGAGTGACTGTTGTTGGTAAAACAAGCAAGTAGCATCCTTTATATAGATCTAACTTAAATAGCTTCTCTCTATCAAACCAGTCTACATGTGATTTAAACTTTAAATTTTAAGGTTAAAATAATTTAAAAAGAAGTAAGTATCAATCTGTTGTTATGTATGTTTTTTTGTTTGTTTTTGACTATGCCCATGGCATGTGGAATTTCCCCTGCCAGGGACTGAACCCACTTCTCAGCAGTAACCAGAGCCATAGCAGCAATGCCAGATCCTTAACCTGCTGAGCCACAAGGGAACTCCAGTTGATAAGTAATTTTACAAGGATAACTAAAACACATTCCAAATCCCTAAGGTTAGAGCAACTTTTTGGCAGAGGCAGATCCTTCATAAGTCACTATAGCACACTATAACACGTCACTATATGTGACATACATATGCACTATATATATAGAGAGAGCATATATTATGTACACATAAGTATACATGCACATACATATAATACATAAATAAATGCATGCATATTTCATAAATATATGGATTTGTACATGAGAATAAAGCAAAATTTGAGACAAGAAACAGCTATTTTTGCCAAGAATTGGAGTGGACATGCATATCTATGCCTGGGTGTGTTTAGATGAGCATACTTGAGTTGTGAAGGGCAGATGTCAAACAAGAGAGGGTTTTAAGGTATTTGTAAAGTAGATAAGAGGGTATTTATAAAGTAGATTCTGAAATTGAAGTGAGATTTCCACTGGCGTTAAAGAAGAAACAGTTGAGCCTGAGGAAACAGTCTGCAGGAAGACAGTTACATGAACCAGAAATCAGAACAGTGAGCTCTGGTCAGATCACTGTGTGAGAAGGTTGAAGGTCACTTGAAAGTGGACTCTAATGTATCTGGAATTACATTTCATTACTGCTACATAATGTATGTATGCTACATTTATGGATATGGAGTCAAAGGGAAAGAGTTTCTATGTGAGATGGTCAGTGTGAGCAGATCTTGCTGGTAAAGGGCAGGAGGAACGAGGGGCATTCCACTGGGCAGTTAGGGGGGTTACTGGAAAGTCAAGAGATGTGATGGGGAGAAAGTAAACACTATCAAAAGTTTAGATAGGAGCGTCTACAGAATTGTAAGTGTCATGTAAGTAGTGCACATGGTTGAAAAAATTACTTTAAGAATTGTTAAATTTAAAAAATACTTTGCTTGCCACCAGATTGAATATGTTTACTTTAAAAAGAAAGCTTAAGTTATGATACATTAATGATATCTTTGAATACTTATATAAGATCTCTCTTCAATGCATTAGCGTGACATCTGCATTCTGTGAGGTTTAAGGTTTATGCAATACTGAAAGAGACATAATTATAATGAACTCTGTTTCTTTTTTAAAAAATTATTGTGGTATAGTCAATTTATAATTTATTTGTATACAAATGTGTCCATGTAGTTTTCAGGAAGGAAGCCTTCTTGGAAGAGTTCTTCACTTTACCAGAAATGTAAAAATGATATTTCTTTGAGAAATGGAATCTCATTATTTTCCTGTTAGCAAGTAGTTTTTCCTTCTTTCTTTCTTTCTTTCTTTCTTTCTTTCTTTCTTTCTTTCTTTCTTTCTTTCTTTCTTTCTTTCTTTCTTTCTTTCTTTCTTTCTTTCTTTCTTTCTTTCTTTCTTTCTTAAGCAAAATCCCAAGTGTCTGGTAATATTGTATGATGAATGGCAAGATGTGATATGGAAAGGAGGAAGTTTTGGAAGTAGCTAAAACCAGTAGGGAAACAGACAAGTAAGTGTGATTGATGCCAACTTTCTAGGACCTGGGAGGCATACAAGTGCTTCTATCATCCCCACACCCACAAAGAGCTCGGCACACACCCTCTGAACCACATGATGGGCTCATCTTTGGAGTTATCACTAAGGGCAAATTGACATCTCTTTCATTACGTTAGCCTCTTCAATTTTATAGTTTGTGGCATAATAAGAATGATTATTTGGGGGAGAAAAAAAGTAAGTGAATGTGTTAAACAAGTTGAGGAGAGGTTTATGACAGACAAAAGCAAATGCAAAACAAAAGTGTGACAGTACAATCTACACAGTTTAAAGAAAATAAGGCAAAACTATTCAGTAGAGGGTATGTGAACCATGAAGGAAATACTATCTAATTTGTACCTTTAATTGCTTTCTGGACCAAAATTTTCAGAATTTAATAATCATCACAAAATTATCATTCTAAACATCTTCTCAGTAGTGAATTTGAACACTATTTTCTCAATTTTCTCTTGTGGGAAATGTAAATAACCAGCTGGATACCAGTCCCAGAACGATTTATGCTTCAAGCCTGAGATGATTAAGTCATCATTCTGCCATCTTTAACTTTGATAATGAAAGCTGGGCAATATCAAATCCTTAGAAATTTATCCAATTCTCTACTTTATAAAACTGCAAATTTAATGAATTCTATCTAAAATAAACTTATAGTGCACTTTAAAAAATATAATTGTATGTGCAATTTAAAATAACAGGCTCTTTTTTCCTTTAAATGAAGGCTTATATTGAGCCTTCTTTTATAGTTTTTGGAATCTTAGTTTCAGATAGTGATGTCCGAATAGAAAGATTTATTTTGAACCTTTAGTTTCATCTCATTAAAATTTGTGCTAGAACCCTTTGTGGAGTTCTCTTGTGGTGCAATGTGTTAAGGATCCAGCATTGCCACTGCAGTAGCTTGCATTGCTGCTGTGTCACAGGTTCAATCCCTGGGCCAGGGATTTCCATATGCCATGGGCAAGGCCAAAATAAAATAATAGTAAACAAAAAACCTTTTAGGATGTTCCGATAAGTAAGGAACTTAGTCCAGAGATTATTTCAAAGACAGATGATTACAACACTACAATGCATGGCAGTGTGAATGGCTTTGCAAAGTAAACAAGGGTGATGTTAGTCTTACCAAATTTGCTCTCAGAATTGCCCTCTCAGTAGTAATCTATCATGTGAAATAGGTAATCCACAAACACCAAGCTCTTTGTATCTGAACACTCAGATTTTAATAACCATTGCCTGGTTAGTGCTGAAAATAAAGACATGCATTTACAGGCAAGTAAACCAGAACTCAAATTAAAAAAAAAAAAGTTTATAAGAAAAAAAAGTACTGAAATTGCCAAGGCATTTTAGTAGAAAAGAAAAATACATCTTAATTAAAGAAAAACTTGCCTATGTTAGAAATTACAATGGCTCTACATTTAGATTTGCCTATGATAAAATTTAATAGGGGATTTATACAGGGGTACTCAATGTATCAATTGGTTTATCTTTTACTTTTAAAGTTCTTTATTCCTCCTAGTAAGACATATTTTCTTATCAGAATTATATTCTCTTAACTTTCTAAATGAAGTTTTTACCCAGTGCGGTGGGGGGGTATAAACACTTCTCTTCACATTTTTCGTTAATTACTTTATGATCATAAAGGGTACATAGCTGCTCAAATGTATCACAGTTCTATTAAGTCAGTTTTACCTTTAATAAAGACTATAGTAAGTTAAAGAAATGCAGCTACATTCTACATTGAAGAGTACTCACTTAATTCCACATTGGTTATGTAGCTTACGATATGTCTAATATATCAAAAATTGCCCTCTGTGTTTATAAAATGATTTATAAAATGTAATAACAAACCTTAATTTTGAATTCTTGTTTAAATTACCAAAAGAGATCAATGTCACAGCAGAGCATACACTTATATTACTTCAAAATTTTCTACCTTTTTTTTGTTCTATAAATATCTCTGTTTAGTCTGAAATCTTTAGAAATTCAGAATGTGTGGTTATAAGAGAGGCTGTTTAGATGTAAGAAGGGTGGGGAACTTACTTCCAACCAAATATCTTCCTCTCCTCACCTCTTCTACTACAGACATTCCCGAAGAGTCACAGTAAAGACCTCGGGGCTCACAAAATAGAACCTAAAATATCACCAAATAATGGACTGGAAGCATAATACTGAATTGTTAATTAAATATTGAGTTTTCTCCTGGAAGAATATTTTAGTAAGAGGCAAATTCATATTGGGTGATTATTAAATCTTTTTGCATGTTCCCTTGTAAATGAAGTACAAAATAAAGTAAGCTTTTATTTTAGCTCTTGGAAAAATAATTATACTGAGACTCTCATATGGCTTAGTTTTATTAAAATCTCCCTTTAATAATGTTTCTTCTAGGTAACACATATTCATCATCGAAATATAATATACAATATACAGTCATGTGAGTGTAGTGCCATATGCTAGATAGCCTAAAAATTATGAAAAGATATTTAAAATTGTCCTTTCATTATGACAAAGTACACTGTAATATTTCTGCTTCTGACAGTACATTAAAACCTGCAATTGAAATAATAATATTAAATTTCATTATATTATTTACTTTTCTCTGTAATAATATATAACTTTAAATTCTTTATATGAAGAACAATTCTGCTTATTTTGTAAATATTTTTAATGCACATTGTTTATAATTTTTAGTATTATCAATTTGATTTTATACAACATACATTCATGAATTGAGAATTATTGAAGCAAATCCTAAATTTTTCAGCCCATGAAAATGAGCCAGCCTGTTCTTTTCTGTTTGTTCATTTTAATAAATAATTGTGCTTTGTCAGAGATGAATACATTATAATAAACATTGAAAAAGCTATAACCCTGGTAAATACCAAAAATATTCCAATGTAATGGTGTATGTAACTGTTTATACATTTATATCCTACTGTGAGCCATTTCATGTACTTACATTTTGGCACTCTAGAATTACTAAAGTCATGCTTCATTCTAAACATTTGCTAAGAAATTAGAGGCAATTTTCATTTTTTCCTATTCGTCTTAAGACTATTTAAAATTTAAGATTTCAGCAAAGAGTAACAGACCACATTTTGATTTTATAAAATACTCTGTAAGAACTATGACCAGAAACTAGAAATCCAAATATAATTTAAATAAAATTATATTTTATTAAAGATCAAAAATCCACATATTTGGGGGAGAAAAATAGTGAAATTAAATATATAAATTTAGTTATATCTATTTTGATTATGTTATATATATTATCTCTACAAACAGGTAGTGATAAGCAAATATTTCCTTACCAAATACATTTATATATGTATATATACACACAATATGCATACATATATGTATCTTTCTACTGAGCTGAATTCTTAATATGTTTATAAGTAAATAGTATTTATACATGTGCCTGTAAAAGATATATACACTATTATACTTTAGAGATAATTTGAAATGGATTATAAATAAATATCTATTATCCATGATATCCATACTGTAATTCTACAGTAAGGTGAATTACATTTTGTATTGCAAGACTAGATCAGTAAATGCCATAAACAATGATAAAGAACCCCACATTGGAAAGCATTGGAGTAGCATTAACCTAGTACTTTCCAAGAGAAAAAATTAAGCTGAGACTATTTTGTAGACAGATTCTGGCAGGAAAGTTTTGATCTCAAAGTTATTGATTCTTCAAATGGCTGTTTGGAAAAAACCTATATGGAAAAGAGACATGTCAGCCATTTGATGTACCTTATACTACACAATTAATCTTAGGAATACTGGCTAAAATAAAAAAATGCAGAAACCATAAATACCATTTAATCCAGAGTCTCTCTGCCTCAGAACTGCAGGCACCTTGGACTGGATGATGCTTGGCTGTCCTCTGCAGTGTCAAACTTTTAGCAGCATCCTGGCAACTTGCTATTAATATGAGTATTCTACCCTGCTCCTGCCCTTTCATGAAAACAAAAATGTCCTTAGACATTCCAAATGTACCACGTGGGCAAAATTGTTCCTTTGAAGAACCACTGAAAAAAGTGCCTTCCTTTCCAAGTGGTAGGAATGTAACACAGAGATGCTAAGTGAGTTCTTTATGGTAACATAGCTAATTAGAATCTGAGTAGTGATCATAGATGGCTGAGATTACCTCTTTGCCATCCTTCTCTCTGCTTGGCAGCTGACTAAAATAAACTTCTACTCTCCTTTAATATGAATGCAAGATCACAAAGTTTTCTGCCCCCTTTTCTGCTTCCTGTAGTCTGAAATCATACTTTTCACTTAGGAAATATGCTCATAGTGTTTTGACAGTCCATCACAACCCCCTTTTGTATAAAACATAAAACCACTTGTATGTTAAAAATAAATAACTCAATTATTTTAAGACAAGAATAACAAGGTCCAATTGCATGAATTGTTTTATTAACATTGTGACCACTTAAGACCCTATAACAGTGGGTTCATGTACTGAATAGATGGATGGTTGATTTGTTAACAGTTGAGACTTCGCACTTTTTTGTGTAGTTACGCATTTTAAAATGTGTAGGGATTAATGTAAATGGGACTCCAAAACTATTCACATGAAATGACAGAATTAAAGTGGTTTTGTAGCCGATCACTGGATACATTTGTCATCCTTTAGGTGACAGTGGAACAACAGCCAAATACTGACCATTTAGTAAAAAAAAAAAATAATAATGATTTATCCTGAAGGGGAAGCATAGTGATTACTTAAATAATAACATAAATATATCATTAATTAAATTTAGCCCCTGAATTCCTGTATTCAATGTTCTTTTATAGAATTGCTCTTATGACAGATTAGTTTAAGAGAAAAACAACATTACAGTAAATGGACATGAGAATCTACATTTGGAATACTTCAACCTAGGTTTTATTCTAGGAAAGCAAGTGAAAGATTTTGAAGAAGTATAGTGTAATAATTAAAGCAATCCTTGAGTTTGAGACCTTGGATTCAATCTTTTTTGTCACTTTTATTTAAAGTCAATCAATGTTTCTTTTTTTCTTTTTTTAACTCTAGCATGGGAATCAATAATACAGTTATCCAGCCATTATTATATTTAAATGAGGTAATACATATTGTCATATTAGCTATTATTATTAAACTATAGTTGGAGTTTCTAAGCTAAATAGTCAACATTTTTACATAATCATATCTTTTTAAAAGCGAGGTATATAGCCCATAAAATAAACCGTAACACTTCTTAGATATCTTTCTGTTCCATTTGTTCTAAGTGTAATACGTTTTGTTTGCATAAGGGTTTGCTAAACTCTAGGTTGTGATACTCTAAACATGTGAAATCACTCTGTCTTAGTAGCCCAAATGGACTTTCTTTCCACAGAATTCATGGTGGTTTGGTAGATAGTGCTTGAAGAGTGTGCTTGTATCTGTTGAAGACAAGGAAACATGACTTTTATTAGTCTTTCCAATGATAGGAAAGAATCATTTAGATCTTTCAATTAAAAGTGATACTACTTTCCACACATTTCTATGGAACAACTTGGTATGCAAAAATAAATACAATTAACGTGAGATTTGGTCTTAATTCTATGAAATCTAGACTCCCTAAGCCTCTATACATAGAAATGAAGGGGGATTTATAAATCCATTGGACTATCTTAAAATTGAGTTTCTAGTTAGTAACTTCCTGCTGGGCATTATTAGTGAATATGGTAATATTTTAATATGCGATAACATGAGATAACATATCCATAAGATAACAGAAAGTATTTGTACATATAAAATCACTTCATAGCTGTTTTCCATTAAGATATCAGTAAAAGATGAAGTATTCTCAGAAAGTTTTTAGATTTGAAATCCTTTTAAAAATTACAGATAGTGCATTAAAGGTCTTTGTATACAAAAACAAAAACAGAAACACAATGGGCTTGTTTTCCTATTAAAAGTATATTTTTATTTTAACTGGTTTTATCCTATAATTTTTAATAAATTATTTTAATGTTTATTACCTTTACTAATAAAAAGTGTTTTGTCTAGGTTAATGTAATTGTTATTTACTTGAAACAAGAAAACATAGTAGTTGGCCAATAGGAGCATCTTTAAGGGATCAAGCTCATGAGGCTTACACAAAGTAGCCAATAATAGCCTTAAAGATTCCAGGAGTTGTGAAGCAGCATATCTGTTTCCCTTGAGGACCTGCACACCTGGCACTGCCAGTTGGTGCTTGCTATTTCTCCTTGGCAGATTTCTGACATCTACTAAGAATAACCCTGGCCAGCATTGTTGAAAGATCTCAATTTATTACTACTTTTTGATTGTAGAGAAGCAGAACTAGCAGGACCCTCATTTTTGTCTTAATAGATAAGCTCTAAGTGGATGATAGTGAAACAATTGCTATGAAATAAAGCAGAGGTTTTCCTTTTACGTCTTTCCTCCCACACCACTTTTTAAATCACATATTCTTAAAACGCATCTTGCTCCCATCATAGTCCACATGAGGTAGCTTTCTTTATATATATTGAATGAAGAATGGGGTGGGAGAAGGCAGCACGTAAATGAAATATCATTGATTAGACACACAAGAAGTTGTAAAGAATTCCCACATCGATTTACAGTCCTTTTGATTAGCTAATACTAAGATATATTAATTTCTAACTTTGTTGATAGATCATTCCTTAGGTGACGTATTATAAAAAATTTTCATTTTTTAAAAAACTGGAAAAAGTATTAAAATTATTCACTGCGATTGAATAGGTTAAAATATATCAGATTATATTTAACCACAAAATTTATTAGATGACATTTTAATGCTTACAGGTTGAAATATTAGAGTGTTAATATATTGTCTGTAGTTCAGGGTTACCTCAGGATAAAAATGGATTCTAATATCTCTATTGGAGAGAGACATGACACTTAAAATCTTAAGCTGAAGTATTTAATACTACAAATTTCTGGCTAACACATTAGCTGCAATAATTTGAAATAAAAGCTCTGTATGATGTAATGAAACAAGGTTAAATTTGTATCCATTTATGCACTATTTCTTTTTTAAGGACTGTGTCACATTTAGTTTTATTTTATTTTATTTTCATTTTTGTTTATTTTTATTTATTTATTTATTTATTTATTTTGTTTTTTAGGGCTGCACCCTCAGCATACGGAAGTTCTCAGACTAAGGGTCGAATCAGAGCTACAGCTGCCTGCCTACACCCACAGCCACAGCAATGTGGGATCCCAGCTGCATCTGTAACCTACACCACAGCTCACTGGCAACGCCAGATCCCTGATGCACCAAGCGAGGCCAGAGATTGAACCCGCATCTTCATGGACACTAGTTGGATTAATTTTCTCTGAGCCACAATGGTAAATCCTATTTTTATTTTTTTAAATTTATTTTATTAAGATACTCTGTTTAAAATGTTGTGTAAATTTCTATTGTAGAGCAAAGTGATTCAGTTATATGTATCCTTTTTTCATATTATTTTCCATTATGGCTCATTACAAAATATTGAATACAATTCCCTATGCTATACAGCAGGACCTTGTTGTTTATTCATCCTATATATACTAATTTGCATCTGTCATTTAGCTTTATTTTTAGACAGAAGAATAACATTCAAACTACAGAACAGAGTGAGATATTATTTGATCATTAACACTTTCTTCAAAGAACACAATGTAAAGACTGTTTATGTGAAGATTATTTATTTTTTCCTACTGCTATGTGATTTTATTTTTAGCACTTTATGAAATTAGGCTTTCAATGAAAAAAATTTTTTTCTTAGAGTCATTTTCCTAAATCTTATGTCTCAATGATTTTTATAATGTTTTCCTATAAACTCTATTGGCCACAGACCAGTAGTTATTAGTCATTAGTTATTGTTTGGATGCTAAATCTTTAATACATGCATCCTCAGCCATGCTTTAAACAAATGCATTGATCATAAAATAAATATTTATAATTGCCTTTCTTTGATCCTAATTAATTTTTATTTCATACCAACATTTTCTCAAATAGAATACTTGACGTCTTGCCATATAGATCCCACAATTGCTGAATTAATATTGGAATTTACTTGTTGACTTTAGAATAAACTTCTACTGGGCTGTTCTAGAGGTTGTTGTTGGTGTAACTGATTCTGTAATACCTAACAAAGGTAGATGCATATGTCTCATGTCTGTGAAGTTATTGAATTAATTATGTTCTAGTATATTATTTAGGAATATGCCATAGTAATGGCTGTGCCTAATGTTTGTATGGTTATGTGTATACAATAAAACCTTTTACTTTAGGAGTTCCCGTCGTGGCGCAGTGGTTAACGAATCCGACTAGGAACCATGAGGTTGCGCGTTCGGTCCCTGCCCTTGCTCAGTGGGTTAACGATCCGGTGTTGCCCTGAGCTGTGGTGTAGGTTGCAGACGCGGCTCGGATCCCGTGTTGCTGTGGCTCTGGCGTAGGCCAGGGGCTACAGCTCCGATTCAACCCCTGGGAACCTCCACATGCCGCGGGAGCGGCCCAAGAAATAGCAACAACAACAAAGACAAAAGACAAAAAAATAAATAAATAAACCTTTTATTTTAATTTTATGGACTTTACTTTTTTGGGTAAATTTTATATTTTCATGTAAAGGAATAGAAGCTGCAAAAGAGTAGAGAATCACTGGGAGAGTGAAGTTACTAAGACAATGAGAACATAGGATTTAGAGTGTACTTCTTCACCTCTAATAAAGATTCTTGCAAAGACTGGTGAATATTGGTCTTTGGTGGCAGGAAATTGAAGGCATTAATGGTCTCCATTTCTTTTGTGAGGTAGAAGGGAAAATTATCTCCTGGGAATGTGGAGAAAATATAATACACATTTCTTAAGCGTGCGAAAAAGCAGTGAATAAAATGAAAATTCATGGCACTAAGCATTGGATATTTGGAATTTTAAGCTGCAGATCTAAGTGGGAATTTCCTTTTCTTGCAGAAGGAAATGCAAGATGTCATCCCACTGCCACATACAGGATAAATGCTGTGAGACAATGCCAACCAAGGAGGCATGGAAAATTAAGGCATTGTAGAGCAAAGTCATTGCCTGACAAGAGCAGCAGTTAGAATTTTCACAATTTATTTCAAAGAAACATATTCTCCAAAAATTAATTCTTAGGGTGCAGTAATTAAGTCAAATCTCCTATATTGTTCTATAAATATAAAATCAAGATATTAGTGGTTAAACATAGTCCATAATCACACATTAAAAGCATACTTTCAGATAAGAATTGAAGGATTTATCAGGACTCTATAAATGGGTACAGTGAAATTTTCAAGAGGTGGTCAATCATTATAAAAAGAACTTTCAATTTTATGTGGATCCTTTACCATGCTTTTTAAGCTACAGCACATTAAGCTACTAAAGTCCACATTCTAGAATGAAATGCTGATTAATCTGAGAGTTTATGATCTCCTAGTTTATGAAAGATAACCATCCTAAAAATATTTTTATGTGTTAAATCCATTATCACTGACATTATTAGAGATAACAGATGATCAAAATGAAGTATTGTCAGTATTTAAAGCTTAATATATAGTGCCAACTATGATGATATAATATTTATATTTTCTTTAGTTAAAATTTTACTTTAGTAAATATAGATTATTTTAAAATACAAAATATTTTATGTATAAATTTATTCCCCCCAAATTATTTTCTCCATAAGTGCTATATAATGAATTCATATTTTTTTGATGAAGATTCAGACTTCCTTGTGAGGAGATATTGCTGTGCAATCATTGGCCAACAACTCTATAAACATAATCTAGGCACCTATTATCCTGTCTCTGTTTAAATGATTCATAGTATTATTTTAAATAATACATTAAAAAATAAAACAAATACACACATACCTTATCTGCGTAAAATAGTATTTTAAAATGGTATTTAAATTTACACAATTTTAAATAAAAGCTCAGATAGTACAAATTTTCATAATATATTTTAAAAAGAATATCTGTCACATGCTCATTAGCTTTGTCCCTCATAATTTAAGCCTTTTTATATAGCAAGATACGACAATTTAAAATACTTATGACCCTCTAGAGATTTTGATTAAGAATATTATTATCCTTGGATTAGCTCTCTATTTATTAAAATATTCATATTAGAAATAATGATTACTTCATAGTGAGGAAACTTGGCTCATGTAAGGAAAAGTGAAAAAGCAGAGCATTTTTTGCAGTTTGAAATGTACTTATTTGGAAGAAAATAATTTTTACCAGTAATTTCTGGCTGAAATAAATAGCAAGCATTTAATTTTAAAGCTTGACACAAATTATATCTGTATATAATTTATATGTAATATATAAAACATACATATATATATGTTTTACTATATATTAGCTTCTTATCTTGAAATAAGGATAATGCATATTTCGCATATAACCTTTGATTAGAAATTTTACCATGGTATTATTTCTGAATAGATGCCATCAAACTGATTACATAAAATATGATATTTTGGTATATTTAAGATCCTAAAGATACTAATTTAAATAACTGGAGCAGAAGTAGTCTTCACAGTGCATGCCACAAATGTAAATTTTATTTTGCACTCACAAATGGCTAACAATCCCAATAAATGGGCATTTGAAAATACTGTTATTTCTTATTTTCATTAACAAAGCCTACATTTGAAGAATTCCAATTTTTTAAGTAATGATATCATTGTCCTCTGATAAAATTCATTTCATTATCTCCTTTAATAATTTTTTCAATTTTGTAACTTTTTAGGCACTTGGATATTAAAATGGTCTCTTTTTTTCCTACTTTTAAAACACAGCCCTGTTTATCTCAAAACACTAGTATTTATTTTATTAAAGGTTCTATTTATATGTCCTATCATCTACCCCTTTAAGTGAGTAGCAGTAACTTTTCTTGTTTGCATTGTGTTCTACACATGTACTTTATTTATCTCCTTCCCAAAGCCATTCCACATCTACACATGGCAACATTGTTCTACTTTTCACAGAAACTAATTCAAACTAATCACCTAGCGACATAGTGCAGTTTAGTTCTGCCTCCAACAGGCCCCACAGGCCTGAGCATCCCAAGCATATACTCTTGTGTTGAGTACTATGTCACATACTTTGCCTGACCTACTATGTGCTCCTGGTGAGCAGCCTGTATCTGCCATTGTTGTCTATCATCTGCAACTACAACCCTGGGGCCTAGAGAAATAGATGATATCTAACTTCTATACCTCTTCTGGAGTTCCCGTCGTGGCTCAGTGGTTAATGAATCCGACTAGGAACCATGAGATTGCGGGTTCGATCCCTGGCCTTGTGGGTTAAGGATCTGGCGTTGCCACAAGCTGTGGTGTTGGTTGCAGATGCAGCTCGGATCCTGTGTTGCTGTGGCTCTGGCGTAGGCTGGTGACCAGAGCTTTGATTCGATTCCTAGCCTAGGAACCTCCATATGCCGTGGGAGCAGCCCTAGAAAAGGCAAAAAAGACATAAATAAATAAATAAATAAAATAACTTCTATACCTCTTCAGATGCGGAACTTAGTAGTAAGATATCTGCTCTTTCTGATTGGTCATGATGTCTATCCTATGCCCTTTTTAGCAGCACTAGAAGGAGTCAGAAAACCTAGTGACTAAGATGTTCACCAGAGCATTTTCTATCACAGTTTCTTCTTAACACATACTCAGCAACTTTAGAGTAAAACAGGAAGAAAAATATATAATGTTGGGTATGGATGGAACTGGTTTTAGAAGTGAGTACAAAAGGCCCCACACCATTCTTGGTGTAACTGCTGTAATGTTTTATTTCAATTAAGTTAAAAAAGCAATGCTCTTATTTGTGAGGAAAACAACAGTTAATGGCAAAAGAAACAAGATTTAAGGAGACGCTGAGAGGAACATGCATACGTGGAGACCGCACTTGCAGGTACCCCAGATTTCGTGGATCCCCAAAGGGTAAAAAGTATCAAGAGTACAAAATGTAAAGGGGAACTCCCACTCAAGTGCTGACCCTGCTCTTGCCTGAACCCTCCTTAAAGTTTTCACTGAGCACTTCACTTGCCTCACTGTATCTCCATGGTTTAATTTTCACTTTAGGCTTTCAAATATATGCAGTATATATTCTTTTTAACATTCTCAACCCTTAATTCTACTCTTTATATCTGTTGCTTGTTATTTTAGTCCTTACTGTGGGTTTTATTTGCTGTTTCTTTGCATGATTTGTAATTTTTTAAATTTTAATTGTTATTTCCTCAATACAGTTTTTTTTTCTACTGTACAGCATGGTGACCCAGTTACATACTTGTATACATTCTATTTTCTCACATTATCATGCTCCATCATAAGTGACTAGACATAGTTCCCAGTGCTACACAGCAGGATCTAGGATTTATAATTTTTGTTTGAATGCCAAGTATTGTGGATTTCACTTTTGTGGGTAATGGATATGTTTTTATTCCTATACATATTATTGAGATTTGTTCTGAGTCACAGTTGGGTTAGTGGAAACAATTTGATTTATCTAAATATTGCTTTAAGATTATTTAGGTGGTACTGTATTAGTGGTTGGACTACAGAAACAAATTTTAGTTAATATCACATTCAATGAAGAATTAGTGAATGTCTTCCAAATATGATTGAAAGACACGCAAGAATGCCTGTTGTCACGAATTTTTTTTTTCTTTTTAGAGCAGCATATGTGGCATATGGAAGTTCCCGTGCTAGCATATGCCAGCATATGCCACATATGCACCATACGTATGTATGGCACATACGTGCCCCCATATGCCACAGCTACACCATACCTGAGCTATGACCTACAACACAGCTCATGACAATTCTGGATCCTTAACCCTCTGAGCAAGGCCAGGGATTGAACCCACATCCCCAGGGACACTATGTCTGGCTCATAACCTGCTGATCCACAGTGAGAACTCCCATGTTGGCACCACTTTTATTCAACATTGTGCCAGATGTCCTACATAATACAGTAATAAAAATATTGTTAAAATAAATAAAAAGTGTAACATTGAAATAATGAAGTAAAATTGTATTTATTTGCCCCGAGATGATTGTTTACTTCAAAAAATCAAGAGAAGTCTAGAAAATAACTTAAGTACAGTAAACAAAACTAACAAGGTCATAAGATGCAAAAGTCATATACAAATACTAGCAATGAGTCATTAGAAAATGAAATTTTAGAATTTAGATAACATTAAAGATACAATTGACATTTTAGGGTCATTAAAATCTTTCTGAGTGTAACAATGAAGGTATGTTTAATAGCAATTGCCTCTGTTGCTAGAGACTGTAACATATATTTGATGATAGTTTTATTAAATCTGTTCATCAGAACAATTAAATTTATTTCTTTTTGTTTTATCTATGTAGTCAAATAGATTTGAGTAGTATGCAAAAAAATATGTATTTATATCAATGTCAAGAAACAATACATACAACTAAACTTAGCCAAAAAGGCTAAGACTGCTTCCCTAAAAACTATATAATACTCCTTAGAGAAATAAAGAAGATTTTAACCAATGAGGATATGTTCCATGTATCTGGATTGGAACACCCAAATTTTTTAGATGTTAACTGCCCAAATTGATCTATACAAAATTCCAATCTAAATTCCTAGACGCTGTAATTTTAGACATTGAGAAAGTAATTATAAAGTTACATGAGAAAGAAAAAGACTTGGAATAGTCATAAAATTTTTGAAAAATAATAGTAAAATGGTAAGTCTTACACTATCTAATTTCAGGATTATTGTAATGGTCAATCAATTTCCGACAAAGGTGCCAAGATTATTAAATGGAGTGTTATGGCTTTGTTATGTAGATTCCTGAGGTGTTTAACATGAGATGTCATTCAACAAAAGACCACAAAATAACTGAAATAAAGTGTTTTACTCACAGGTCCTGGAGTGTGTTCAAGGCAGGCATCCAGGGTCCCATAGGAAATAATCAAAGTAGGGTGTAGGCAGAGAGAATGGAGTAGGACCTGTGCCACATGCATTTGGTGAAGGGTCCACTGGTGAAGAGCTGTGGGCTTCCCAGGCAAGGGCCAAATTAGTCAATCCAAACCAAAAAAGATCAGGGTCTTCGTAAGCTTGGAGGGTCTCATCTAAGAGGCACACAAAGGGGTGGTCCTGGGAAGTGAGGGAGACTGCTTATCACTTGGAAAGTGTCCTATTAGTCATTTATGTTTACATTTAATTTACACCTACTTGTGCCTCTGTGGGCTGTTTGTTATCAAGGGCACTTGCTAATGAGAGAGGATACTCACACACAGTACTGTCTTGTCTCTGCTATATGGTTACTCTGTTACTCTGCATCTTCTATTTCTTCTCACATACATATGATCAAATCTTGAGTTTGCTTAAGTTCATTCCCTCACCCAGCTTTTTTTCTCTACTATAAATCTCTCTTTTTATAATTTTCTGGCATTTAATTTCCTAATGTTTGCATTTTGATCATTTTGATAAATATTTTAAAAAGAAAACACCAAAATCATAAACTTCAAAAATATATGACTTTATAAAAAAAATAAAAACAAACTTTTGCTCTGCAAAGGATAATGTTAATAACACCAGAAGTCAAGCCAAACACTGGGAGAATATATTTGCAGAAATAACTTAGAGTTGATGACCCAAATGTAAAGCTAAAAAATTTGCGTTATTTCTCCTTTTAATGCATCTTGATATCAATTTGACTGAAATGTACATTTGAGGCAGTAACACTATTCTAAAGGTAGGAATTGCCTAAAATTCCATTCAGATTAGTCAACAAAATGATCTTATATTCAGCTTCATAAAACCAGTTAGAAACCTAAACGTAGGGTACCAATATAAAGAGTTGTTAATTAAAGGATATTTTCATTGATGGGGTATCTCTAGTTTATTAATATGCATTGAACTCCACCACGTATTTTACAAACGCAAAATCATTTCTCCCGTTTTTCATGATAATTGACAAATCTGTATTTCCCAGAACTCAGCATAGCCGACTCACTTACAATGACTACCTTAAGAATATGGGCTTTGGATTTGAGTATTTAAAATACTCTCTAAGCAACCCTGGATTTTTTGTTCTCAATTACAGTCCTGCCATGTGAGGTATAGTAAACTCTCTCTCTCTTCCGCTTTCTCTCTCTCTCTCTCTTTCTCTCTCTCACACACACACCCCCACACACACACATGCACCACTGTCTATGCTGTAAAATTTTAAGCTAAATTACAGAAATTTAGCCCTGGCTGTGATAGGTACTGTGTCCAAAGATTCATATGGCATCTTCCCTGACTTTAACTAACATTCTAGGAAGGGAAATGACAAATATCAGTGTTGCTACAATTCTCTTTTAGTCTCTTTGTGCATAAATTTTTTTTTCCTGGACCATCAAGACAAACTACAGTCAGTTCTCATTATTTGATGACTCTTTATTTGGAAATTTGCTTACTTGCTAAAGTTGATTTGTAACTCCCAAATCAACAGTTGCAGTACATTCATGGTTATTTGTAGACATGTGCAAAACAACAAAAATATTGAGCAGCCCAGCATGCATGTTCCCAGCTGAAGGTGAATAAGGTGATGCTCTATCTTACTATTTCAGCTCTCATACCAAGGTGACCAGAGAAGGGAGATGGTAGGCAACATCTCTGTATAGTGCAAGAAGCTCTTGTTAGGATCAGCGTGATGAATTATGAACCCCAACTTGGCTTTTGTCAGTGGTGCAGCCTCAAGCAAATTACTTAATGCTTCTGAAACTAATTTTCTCTTTATAAGTAAAGAAATTAATGTCTAAAAGAATGAGTTGTTTCCTAGGATTTATAATCTATAATCTATATTATATATACAAAAATATGGTATTCAGCTCTATTTGTATCTATCTATTTCTCTAGCTAGCTCTCTCCACGGAGAGCTAATTTCAATATTTACTAATTCGGCATTTGTAGTGATTTTATAGAACATAACAGCTGTGAATAGTGAGACTCAACTCTACAAGTATTACTGGATTTTAAAATACATTGTCTCCAGGAGTTCTTATTGTGGCACAGTGGAAACAAATCCACTAGGAACCGTGGAGTTTCGGGTTCCATCCCTGGCCTCACTCAGTGGGTTAAAGATCCGGCGTTGCCATGAGCTGTGGTGTAGGTCGCAGATGCAGCTGGGGTCTGGCATTGCTGTGGCCACGGAGTAGGCCGGCAACTATAACTCCAATTTAACCCTGGCCTGGAACCTCCATATGCCGTGGGAGTGGCTCTTAAAAAAAAAAAAAAAAGAAAGAAAGAAAAGAAAAGAAAGAAAGAATAGAAAATATAGTATCTCCAATGTAAATTTCTTTTAGAATATACAAAAAAGTAAAAAGTGCCTCCAAAAATATTTAGTACCTTCTAGTACTCTGTTAAAGATACTTGTATTAAAAGAGAATGACTTTATTTCTGAGACCTAAATTTCAAGCGTCAATCTGAGTCATAATATGAATGAAAAAGAAACAAAACAAATAGAACTCTTCTTACTTAAGACCTTATTTTTCACCTTCTATTTCTAGATGTATTAGAGGTAAGAGTCAATCTCTGTTTATGTCAAAGTTAATGGCTATTACTTGTTGACAGTTTTAACAGATTCACTTAAAAGAACAGGACTAGATTGCTCTGTGACAGTATCAGCAGGAGTTCTCACTCCCAGCTCAACCAATCTATAAACCCAGCATGAGAGATCATGATAAAATCAGTTGTGAAACTCATACAATGGGTGAAATAGGTAGTAAGTCTGCATTTTTCATGAATTTTGAGGGGAGAAGTGGCACAGCAGTTAATCACAGCATGATAACTTCAAAATGACTTGCTGATGAGTTTCAAAAAAAGGCCCTAGTAAATCATTGAGGGGTAAGGAAAAACTATTTGTTAAGCATAATTTAGCATGTTTTCTGCATAGATCATTTATAAAGCATCATGCCAATTCATTGCCACTCTTAAGAAAAGTCTAGATTCTACTTATTTATTGCACCCTCTATTTAGTTGACAGGAAAAAAGTGTTCAATAATCTCAACTATATTGAGAGTTGGAAAAAAGCATATCCTCTTAAAACACATCCCTTTTAATTTTTCCCTAGAGAAAAACAAGTAACAGTTTTCCTTTTTTTTAATAGAGTCTAAAATATGTCATGAATTTAAGTTAAAACAATAGTTGACCTTTATAATATTTGAATCTATGTTCCAACCCTGATTCCTCTTGCCTCTCACAAACTATCTCCCAAATTCAATTCCAATGTTTTGTAGTTATACATTTGTCTCTAAGTATTCAATTCAATATTCTTAACATTAATCAGAAGTAACATTTGCAAGCTTAATAAACAATCAACAACTAGAAAAGATAGTCTGAGGTGCACAATATTATTTTTCAATCACTTTTTCTAGAAAACAAAAATATATAACCCATTTGTTAAAAAAAGAAAGAAAAAATAAAGCAGCTTGGAAGATGTGACCATGCAGAAATTAGCTCAGATAATTTTGATATTGAAAGATTGTACTCAATCCTCTGTTGCTGGGAAAAATATTCTATTTTTTTCCAAAATATAATTTTCAAAAATTTAAAACATTTGCAAGTCAAAAGGTTTATTTAACTTATTAATTAATAAGAGAAGTTAGGTAGTTCCAAGGTCATTCGAGGAAACAAAAAGTATGGCTAAAATTCTAAAAATATTAAAATAAGATGATGAAGTTCAGTAAGAGACAGGATAAAGCACTGAAGAACATTGCACAACTTTTGGGGTATTTTTTTTCCTGAACAAAATTCATTTTTATTGGTTCTAAATCTTTATATTAACATACAACTTCACTGACTCTGAGACCACAGCAAATTAAAACAATGTCTAATCAAAAAATAATATATCTCCTAGAAACAATTGAATAATCATTTTGTGCTTGATAAGCTATCCTTTGTTATAGGCTTCAAGTCCCCTTCAAGGAGATTAAACCCAAAAGCCTGGGCCATGTCTCATTGTAATACCCCTTTCCCCACTTTGAGAAGCCTGGGCTGCTCAGTCCCTTCTAGGGAAGGAATGTAGGCCATTCCTCACCCTGCCTCTAGGTAACCTGTTCCCCATGCAAATAAGGTCTACAGTGTGAGGATACAAAAACAATTGTAAAGTGAGGTGGGCCCTCTTTTATACCTGTTCCTAGGAAGTGTGTTTCTTCTCTCTCTCTCTCTCTTTCTGAAAATGTACTTTCACTTTAATAAATTTGTAAAACCCACTCCCTACTCCAGGGCAGCTCGCTCTCTCCCTCTCGCTGTGGTATAAATACAATTTGCTGTACCTTTCTGAGACTTGAGCTTGATTATGATCTCCGAGGCAATCTGTGGTGGGAGTGTTTTTAGCTCCAGGAGATGGATGGGGGCCTGACTCCCTCCATCCCTATGTGGCAAGACTTCTGGCTCTATCTTGGTGCAGCTGCAGCACTTCCAAGCCAGAATAGTCCCCCACCAGACCATCCACACCTCCAAATCCTTGCTGTGTGTGGGCAAGAATCAAGAGAAATAATGCAGAGGGACCTGGCAGCTACAGTATTGGTAGAAATGCAGCTATTCTCTGATCTTATTTAAAATGCTACACAATTTTATTAATAGTTATTACCTATTTCATACTAATTATAAAGTGTAGATGGTATATTGACTAATCCGTACATATAATTAAGAAATATTTTTTATAATTTAAAATTTTATGCTTCCTTTTATTTTATTTATTATATTTACTATGTATTCTATTTACTAAATTCCTCAGTAAAAAGATGTAGAGCGAATGAATGGATTAAAAAAAAAAAAGGCCCATCTATATCCAACTATATGCTGCCTATAAAAGAGTCACTTTAGATATAGGAACACAGATAGACTGAAAGTATAATAGGATTGAAATAGGTGTTGCATGTACATGGAAACCAAAAGAAAGCTGGAGTGGCTATCCTCATACCAGACAAAATAGACTTCAAAACAAAGACTGTAACAAGAGAAAAATAAGGACATTGCATAATGCATGAGATATCAATTGAGAAAGATACAGCACATGAAATATATATATGTGCAACATAGGGG
Organism: Phacochoerus africanus; assembly: GCF_016906955.1. Classification (NCBI taxonomy): domain Eukaryota; kingdom Metazoa; phylum Chordata; class Mammalia; order Artiodactyla; family Suidae; genus Phacochoerus; species Phacochoerus africanus. Next base: position 46,671,780 of record NC_062545.1, on the reverse strand, counting down.
CAACCTAATACACAGATCAAAAATTAACAAACATAAAGAGTGAAATAATAACACAATATTAGTAGGGGAATTTTCCACCCTACTTGCATCAGTGGACAGATTATCCAGACATAAAATCAATAGGAAACATTGGCATTAAATGACAAATTAGAATAGATGGAATTATAGATAGATAGATAGATAGATAGATAGATAGATAGATAGATAGATAGATAGATAGACAGACAGATAGATAGATCACCCCCCCCAAAGCAACAAAATATATAAACTTCTCAAGTGCATATGTGACATTTTCTAGGATAGATTATTTTAGGCCACAAAATACATCTTAATAAATTCAAGGAGATTGAAATCATATCAAGCATTTTTCCAAACACAGTGGTATGAACATAGAAGTTAATTCCATGAAGAAAAATCAATAATTCAAAAATATGTGGAGATTAGACAACATATTACTGAATAATCAAAGCATCAAAAATGAAATCAAGTGAAATAAAAAATTATCTTGAGATAAATGACAATAAAAATGTATCAACATTTGCAGAATTCAGGTAAAGGAATTCTAAGAGGATATAGTAAAAATGTCTATCTCAAGAAGCAAGAAAAGTATGAAACAAACAATTTAACTTTCTACCTTAAGAAACTAGAAAAAGAACAAATGAAGCCTTAAGTTAGAGGGGATGAGATAAAAATTAAAGCAGAAATAATTGAAATAGAAACTAAAAGAAAATAGAGAAAATCAATGAAACAAAGAGTTGGTTCTTTGAAAAGATAAAATTGACAGGTTTTTGATTAAACACGCATACACACAAAAAGAGAAAATTCAAATGAATAAAATAATAAGTGAAAAAGATGTTACAACTGATACCACAGAAATACAAATGTTTGTAAACGACTGTTGTACTCCAACAAATTGAATATCCTAAAATAAATGGATAAATTCCTAGAAACATACCACCTACCAAGACTGAATCAAGATAAAATAAAAAATCTGAACAGAGCCATTACTAGTAAGGATATTGAGCCAGTAATCAAAAATCTCCCAACAAACAAATTTCCAAGGTCACATGGCTTCAATGGTGAAGCTGACCAAACATTCAAAAGAGAATTAATATGAGTCCTTTTCAAGTTATTACAAAAATTTTGATGAAGACAGAATACTTCCAAACAAATTTTAGGGGGCCAGTATTATCCTCTTATCAAAACCAGACAAGAATGTCACAAGAAAAGAAAATTTATAGGCCAACATTCTTGATGAACAAAGATGCAAACATTCTCAACAAAATACTAGCACAATAAAGTCAAGAATACATTAAAACATCTTACATCACGATTTACTGGGATTTATTTCAGGGATGCAAAGATGGTTCAACATTTGTATACCAGCCAATGTGACATACCACATTAACAATATGAAGAATAACATGATCATTTCAATAGCTGCAGAAAGAGCATTTGACAATATTTAACATTAATTTACAGTAAAAAATTTAAAAACTCTCAATGAAATGGGTATAGAGAGAACATAGTAAAGACTTCAATGTAATAAAGATCCTATATAGAAGTTCTTGCTTTAGTGCAGCAGGTTGAAGATCTGATGTTGCCTCTAGCAGCACATGTTTGATCCCTTGCCCAGGGAAATGGGTTAAGGATCTGTCATTGCCATTGCTTTGGCATAGGTTGAAGCTGTGGCTCAGATTATTCCTGGCTTGGGAACTTCTGTATGCTGCTGAGGTGGAAAAAAATGTTCTGTTTGATAAGCCGTCAGCTAACATCACACACAATGGTGAAAAGTTGAAAGCCTTATTTATGAGAACAGGAGCAAGATTCTTGCCACTTCCACTTAACATAGTATTGGAAGACCTAGCCAGAGCAATTAGGCAAGAAAAAGAAGTAAATGACATCCACATTAGGAAAGGAGAAGACAAGCTGTCTTTATTTGTGCATGACATTATGTTATATATAGAAAATACCTAAAGACTCCATAAAAATCTGTTAGACTAATAAATGCATTCAGTAAAATTTCAGAATATTACTGCATTATCTAGCAATTCCACTTTTGAGTATTTATTCAAGAAAATGAAAATATTAACTCAAAGAGATGTATACATCTCAATTTTCAGAGCAGCTTTATGTACAAAAGCCAAGATATGAAAACAAATTGTGTCCATCAATGGATGAATACATAAAGAAATTATGATATATACATAAATGATGCTTTTTTTTTTCTTTTTAACTTCATATATTATTAGCCACAAAAAAGTAAACCTTACTATTTGCAAAATATGGATGAACCTTGAGGGCAATAAGCCAGATAGAAAAAGGCAAACACTATATGATCTCTCTTATATGTGGAATCTTAAAAAAAAAAAAAAAATCAAGCTTATAGATACAGAGAACAGATTGGTGGTTGCCAGAGTAGTGTTGGGTGGTGTGTTGGAGAAATAGATAAAAGGACAAAAGAAAAAAAGAAAGAAAACACAAACTACATGTACAAAGTTATATACGTAATATTATTATATAAATTCATTTCTTTTGGTCTACCATTTTTGAAAATATATGGTAAATCATTTTTTAATCTATATTTCTATTGTAAACTAAACTTGTAAATAAATTGCAGCCACCTCTAATTTTGTACTTGCTGTTCAATTCTAAAACTTACTCTTTGGATATGATCTTTTAATGTACTAAATCATAAAAAAAAAAAAAACTTGGAAAAGAAAACCCTGGAATCATTACATGCAATTCTTTTACTCTGCAGTTAATAAATTTAGATCCCAACATCTGAAGTAGTTTGTTAAAATCATAGAGCTAAGGTATGATGACAACTAAAATCTAGACTTAATGTAAAGAATATTCTTTTTATTTTGCCAATTTTAATCAGACTTACAACTTTATGTGTTTTTTTAATTAATTAAATAAATTTCCAGGAGTTCCCGTCGTGGTTCAGTGGTTAACAAAGGTCGCAGGTTAAATCCCTGGACTTGCTCAGTGGGTTAAGGATCTGTCATTGCTGTGAGCTGTGGTGTAGGTTGCAGACACAACTCAGATCCCGCATTGCTGTGGCTCTGGCACAGGCTGGCAGCTACAACTCAGATTCTACCCCTAGCCTGGGAACCTCCATGTGCCCTGGGTGCGGCCCTGAAAACACAAATAAATAAATAAATAAAATAAATTTCCATATTCCTATTTCCAATATGTATGCTATTTCCATCAATTTCAAAATAGTATTTTCTTTAGAGGAAGTAACTTCATAATTAACCTTATGCTACAGTCTTAAATTTATTACATATTTCAAAAAGAAATGGACCTTTCTGAATTATTACTTAAACAGTATTTTTTTCTATAAGAAATGTGTGAAAATTTAGACAAATATTTTGTTTAATAAACAATTGAAATATAATTCATAATTTTCAAATATTTGTCTTCTATTATACTCCCTAATTTACCTATGTGCTTAGGGAATGAATTAATAAATGCTTATTGGATATTCTATCTTCTGAAATATAGTGTACTTTTCAAAAGAGATAACTACAATGTTAGTTTTATTTAGTTGAGCCCAGTGGTAAAATTAGTAATGAACTATTGATATCTTTTTCACCAAATTTTGAATAATATTTTGTGGTGAAAGGAGTATTGACTATACCAGGAAGTTGGAGACATAAATTCAAGTCCCTCTCATTAGCTGGGCTTGTTATAGAAATGTTTGAACAAGTTATTCAAATTCTCCAGACTACAATTTCTTTGTCAGTAAAATGAAAAGAGGTGGATTAAAGGATATCTAAGTCTTTCCAGAGCTAACATTGTAAGAATTCCATAAGTGTTGCTAAAATAGTGGTATCCATGGTTCATTTGCTTAGAATTCATTCAGGCAAAAAAAGCAGTATCATTTTATTAAACTTGATGAAGCATCAATGATCAGCATCAGCTTCAAACCACCCACAGATATTGTAATTGCCTTGGCAATCTTAGCCAATTAATGTAACATTTTTACAAAATTAAGTATTTAAACTGTACTTCATGCAGAGGACTGTTAAAATCACAACACATTTTATTTTTAACAGTTACTAAAGGAAATTTTATAACTGAATATAGAAATAAGAGTAACATAATTAACATAGTATTTATTCCATCTCATTTCAGTCAGGAAAATTGTGTAATTCATGTATGCTAAAGGCAATCTATCCTTGAAACATAAAATAAGCTCCATCTTCAATCCATATATACTGAGAAACTGAGGGCCTATCTCCAGATAGTCTTGATATGGGAATGTGAGTGAATATAGGGTACTTAGTTCAAGATTTCTACAGCCTCTAAATTTGAAATGTAGCTAATATTTCAGCTTTTTCAGTTATTCCATCCTTTCCATTCTACTGTTACATTTATTGTTTTAGACAACAGTATGGCATATAGTACATTATGTTATAAGTGACAATTAAAATATACTATCTCTTCCTCTTTGAAGTCTTTGGCTATGATCTCAGGGGGTCATTTTTACTCTACCATAGGATTTATTGTCCACCTGTCATGTTCCTATTTGACATTTTCTCATTTCTTACTAGCTCACTTTCACATCTCGTTTATTTCTGATGTTCACTGCAAACTTTTTGCAAACAACAAATGTGAATGAAATTATCTATTGATTAAAGATAGCTCCTTCCAGTGGAAATATCACTACCAGAGTGTAAACTAATAATTTTTTGGCTCCGTAAACATGCATGTTTTAGATGGGATATAATTATCCTTTATATATTTTCTGAAAGTATTTACATGGCTCAAAAAAGTATAAAAAGAAAAAAGTTACAATGAGAAAATTAGGTGAGAAAACTAGGATGATACGAAGCCCTAGTGGAAAAATATTCTACTTTGCATGGTTATTATAATAAATTTGGGAAATTAATTTCTGATGAAAAAGATATCATACATGTTACATAAGACTGTTTACTAATGCTAGTAAGTAAATGATATTTATGGTATGAATCAGCACTCTTAAGATTACAAAAGCATGTATTTTAGTAGATTTAAAACAGAATTAGAGCAGAGGTCTTTATTTTTGCATCTCTAATATCCATAAGCATTTTGAAAAACCTCATGACATTTTAAGATGTCATCAAAGATTTATTAGTTTAAATATTTGAAAGGTACATAATTTATAAATATAAATATTGACACTTCAAAATAAAATTATTAAAATTATTTTTGAAAATATTAAAAACTTACTTGCCATCTAATACTTGCCATAATCCATTTAGAAAGTCAAAATAAGATGTAAATATAATACAGCTAGGAGGTAACATCTGGATCAACAAGCTCATGAGAGACAATGAGAATATGAATTACATCACAAGAGTAATAGAAAAATGGGAACGCACTAGAGATACCTTAGAAATAAATTGATAGAATGATCTGTGAGAAATAATAAAATGGTGAATCAAGAAATTTTGGTTAATTGGGACATTAAATGTTTACTGATGAATGGGAGTAGTTTGCCTACACAAAATTTGGATTATAGGCTGTACAATGTTAATAGCATAGTTTTCAGGATAATGTTGAATGGACCATTGCAGATTATCTCTCTTTATGGATGACAATTTAAGCTGCCTGTCAGCCCCAGCTTGCCTGTAGGAAAACCCATGCTGGATGAAGCCAAAATGTGCTCAGTGTATATAGCAGGAAATAGCATTGGTGCTGTACGTCATTCTGAAATGTGTTTGGTTGATACTATCTGCAAAAGTGAATCAAACAGCAAAGACAACATCTAATTTCAGAATATTTATGAATTATCTAAAGTAGCAACCAACAAAATAAGAGAGAGCAGTAATGAAAAAAGAAATGTAGCTCTAAAATTTGAAAACCTTTAAAAATCTTCCATTTTATCCAACTCTGTCTTACTATAAATGAGGGAAGTAGGATATAGTGAAGTTGTAACTTTTCTAGTGTTATGAAACAAAACACCTTGTAACAAGGTGTTATAAACAAAACACCTAGATTTGACATCTTCAGAATTATCTTCTATCTGTTCTTTAAATACTGGCCTGCCTGATGCGTTTGCAAGCTGAATGATGGGGCAGTGCCTTTTGTGGTCCAATGGAAAAGTCATCCCTTTGTCCCATTCTTCTTTGTGCTAAATCTGAAGTTATGTTTATTCTCATTATAACACAGTTTGGAATATCACCATTTCTCATACAGACAACTATTCTATCTATATGTTTTTAATGGCAAAGCTCTCTTTGAATTGATTCGAAAGAGGTATTTGTATATCGAAGCCAGGTACATGATAGTTATTGTTACCACATATTGTTGTTACAGCAAAATGTATTGCTTGATTTTGCGTTCATTATCCAAATCATTAAAATTCCCTAAAAAAGTGTATGTAGTATTAGACACAATTATAAAGCGCTCTAAAGACTTACATTCATTGTTATACAGAATCCATTTAAATATGTAATAAGAAAGGATAAGATCAAAATAGCAATAGCCAAATTGATTTGTGTCAAAATAAGTTAAGAAATACCTGATAAAACTAGAGAGATATTGAAAGGAAAAGTGTTTTAGGTTGTACTAGTGAAGCAAAAATGGCAACTTCTTTAAAACTCTTTTTTGTGGAAATTAAACAGTTGTAATATTAAAGAAAAATGTACAGAAGAGATATTGAACAAAAGCTAGAACAGCATTGTCCAACAGAAATATAATATTTCTTTTATATTAATAATTTCATGTATATAATTTTATAATTCTAGGAGCCATAATTTTAAAAAAGCAAAAATAGGTAAATTTAACAATATATTTGCTGTAATCAAACATACCAAAAATGTTTTCATCCCATTATTAATGTGATATTTCCCATTTTTTCTTTACTGTTATTGTCTTCAGAATCCGGTGTTTCTCTTCACCACTGCATCTTACAGCTCAGATTTACAAATTAACTTGATTCACAAATTTAACAAACTATGGAGAAATTATTGATTTAATGAAAGTGGGCAAGACAACACTATAACATTAATGTGTTAAGACTGACTGGAAAATATTTGAAACTGCTTCTGTGGATAATCACAAGTTCCAGGTTTAATTAGTTTAAATTACAATGTAGGTACTTTTGATAAAAGTATCAAAGATGGTTTCAACCCAAGTGTAAATTAAATGTATATATATTATTTTTAATGAATTATTTATGATATTGGGGAATACATTGCTAATTAATATAAATTAATACGTTAAGAAAGAGTTTTACAAAATATAGAGCCAAATAAAACATTTAAGCTATATTAAGCATGACTAGACAAGAGAAGAAATAAAACCTTAGGTGGTAAATTTATTTCTGAATACACCTTCAGGAGTGTTATTTGGTAATTTATAAATCTATTAAAGTGGGATTGCTAGTGATGGTGTGTGAAATAAATTCAGTTTATTCCATAAAGTAGAATGAATTAGTTTATTTCATGGTCATTTTAGGTGTACCATAAAGATAATGAAAACATAAATTTTACTATTCAGTCAGAAATCACTTTTATTACTTTTGATTGATAGTAACTATAACCATCAAATTCTATTGTCTGATAACTATCTTGGGCTAGTGCTCTGAAATTTTCTTTATACCAGTCTTTGGAATATAATTAAACGAGTTGCAACTTGAATGTCATCTTTTATTTTTTTGAAAAGTTATAAAGCATATTCAATATTTTGAGGGCCAAGCAGAAATTGAAAACAACATATTAATGCAAAAGTGTGCAAATTAGAGAGTTTTAATATGAAATATCTGCTGAGATCAAGACTGACACCAGGGAAAACTGGAATATATCTGAGTTTGACTACGGATCACTCCTTGAGTTGACTTTAATGTCTTATATTTCTTCCTGGCTACATATTACATTCTGTATTTAACCTTTATACCATTTTATAAATCAGGAAACAGACAGCTATCACTCACTTGTCCACCTCTCAGATGGGACATTGCCATTTTATCTAGGGACTTCATTCATTTGTCCAACAAATAATTGAACATCAGCAGTAGGTCAGGTCCTGAGTTAAGTGCCAGAGAGAAAACGGTCAATAGGACAGAGGACAAAGAGCTCATGGTAATTACAAAGGGAGAGAGTTGAATAAGTAGGCAAATATGGCATCTTGTGACAAAGCTACAGACATGGTAACGGAGGGGGCAAAAATGAGAAAAGCATTTCCCCAAACAAGCGAGTTGAGGAAGGATCCATCCTAAAGGAAATGAGAGCTTCTTGGCTGATTATAAGTAGGCCAAGGTGACACTATTTGGGTGACAAAGATATTTACTGAATACCCTGTGGATATCAAATAACTGGAATGCTTTTAGAGGGAAGAGAATTATAACTTTCCATCCACATATGTTTTTCAAAAGTTGTATAGAGCTTGATTAGCTTATATAGATATTGAATAACAATTTACTTTGCATAAACTAAATATAAATATCATTTTAACATTGGGAGATTATTAGTTTCTTAAAAACAGAGAGGAGGTCCTATCATAGCTCGGCAGAAACAATCTGAGAAGGCAGATTCGATCCCTGGCCTCACCCTGTAGGTTAAGGATCCAGCATTATCATGAGCTGTGCCATAGGCCAGCAGCTACAGTGCCCTTTCAACCCCTAGCCCAGGAACCTCCATATGTCATGAGTGCAGCCCTAAAATGACAAAAAAAAAAAAAAAAGGAAAAAACGGGGAATTCCACCTGTGCTAATCCATTGAGAGAAATCAACTACGCGTAACTCAGTATAACTTCCTCATAAATGTTCATTGTATTACATAGTATTGTAGAGAGTTTTCTTTATTTTTTCTTGTCATTAGTTTTTAAAAATAAGGTTTATAAGATGCAAATCTAATTAATGGAGGAAATAGGTAAATTTTTGTATAAAGTGGACAAGAGCAAAAATCTCAATAATAAACTGTTTTTTTTTTCCTTTAGTATGATTTCACTAAACAGTTTAATATCATTCCAGAGTTACAAATCACTGGCTTCCCTCACCTGTTTAATTTTTTTAATTTTTTTTTTTTTTGTCTTTTTAGGGCTGCACCCACGGCATATGGAAGTTCCCTGGCTAGGGGTCCAATCAGAGCCGTAGCTGCTGGCCTATACCACAGCCACAGCAACTCCAGATCTGTGCTGCATCTGTGACCTACAGCACAGCTCACGCAACACTGGACCCTTAACTGGCTGAGTGAGGCCAGGGATGGAACCAGGGTCCTCATGGATCCTAGTCAGATTCATTTCCACTGGGAACTCCTCTCACCTCATTTTAGACACAAGTACTGACAATGGCCTAGTCTGGATCCTTGTTTTAGATAGCCTCTTATTGATCACTTTGCTTTCATGAGTCTATACAGTTTTAAAATGTTTCTTTATAGAACAAAATGTTATGATCTATATTATATTCCAGAGTAATGTGTTGCCCTGATCTTTTATTGCCTATAGTGACCTTCCTAAACTGAATACTGAATCTTTCACACTGCCACATAGTATTTCAGATAAATTTATTTAGTAGAAAAATATATATCAGGTCATCATTTCAGGAAGATTTGAATATGGATGTGATTTTATATTGTTTTCCTGTTAGACTTTATTAGAGCTGTGGATATATAGCAACTCAAAAACAATGAGTTTATCTGTTATATGAGTTTAGGTGAGATTCTAATTCCAATATTACATTCCCCAAACAAAGGTCCTGGTTTGAGTCGTTCTTTGTCTAAAACACGCCCCCAAAAAGTGAAATATTTTTTATCAATGCAACTTCCTCAATAATTGCCTTTGTTTTGTTAAATATGCACTTTACGATTGAGTGGCCTTTGCTTCTGATCAGTATTCTGGGGCTCAGAACTCTTGACTCTCCTAAATTTCATGCCCATAAATATATAGCAATTTTGGTTACTGCTTTTATTTTAGATCTTAGGGAAAACACACACACATAAAAACCCTCCATTATATTAGTATCACCAGAGTTTAAGAATGAATTTAATTAAAATTATTTTGAACCTGTTGAGGGAAAGATGTTAAGTTCCAATCTATATGACACTTAACCATCTCCTTGATTCTATCCATCTGTTCTTGGCTGTTAAATTAAGTTGCCAAATAAGATGCATTTCCATGTAATTAATGAATTTTAAAATTTCAGAATATTTCTTCAGCATCATCTCTGTATGGCTTCTGGATATATGAGCAAGTCTGTCAGCCTTTAAATGTTATCTATTGCATTGATACTTCATGTAGAGTTTGAAAAGAAAATTGCAATGAAAATAATTTAAAATAATCTGACTCATCAAGACAATCTCCTTTTCATGTTAAGTCTAACTATTAGATAATTTTTTAAATAATCTATCAAAACGTTTTAAGGACAAGGGAACAGCATTAAATGCTTAATTTATACATAATGGAGCCCTCCTTCTAGTAAGGATGGACCCCTTTTGCTTAGGGACAACGAAAATGTTCCCCAACACATTAAAACAATCTTTTTGAAGAAAGTGGAAGGTGATGAAGCCCCAGAAATAAGAAGATGGAGACAAGTCTGGAATTCAAATCCACCCTTGTCTATCGTGGCTTCCAGTCAGGAAAATGTGGTGAAATCAGAGCTGTACTTTTCATCCTCTTAGGGGATAAAAGGTCCAGCTACATAATCTAGGGCTCAGGGCAAAATGAGAACATTTGGCCCCTGCTGAGATGAGGGAATCAGTCTTCCCTACCTTGAGGCCCTCTGCCCCATAGATCCCCAGAGCTTTCAAATCCTAGCTATGTGTGTTCCCTACCTGGATGGGGTGTGCCAGAAACCCTGCCTCCTTACTTCCAAGCGCACTGTGGCACTGCCAGCCCAGGGTGGGAAAGTCATTCCTTTGTCCCTCTGTGAGACTCCTAGGGCCATGACAGCCCAGCTTGCCAGCACCTATGACATCCCCTTTGAATGACTGAATGTGGACCTCTCTGACTAAGGCCACCCTGTCACTGCCCCCAAGGCCAGGGAAGCAGCCAGTGAAGAACAGAGACAGGGAGGAAGAGGATGGAGAGTCAGTGCTGGCAGAGGCAGTGGTCCAGGAGATGCTCCTTGGAGAAGAGATAGGATGAGATGAAATAAATGTTTCTTGTTGTCTCAACAGAATTCACAAAACATAATTCAAAAATAACATTTTTAAGAAGCTCAGAACAATGATTACAGAATGTTAAGTTTCAAGCTCTTCTGTGAGTGGAGACCTGAGTGACAGACTGCACTGGTCACGGCTCATGAAGACTGCCAGGGAATAAGCTAGATAGATAGAGTGTCCACGGGAAATACTCAGCCTTGCCTTTATAGCATAAATGCAGAACACAAACTACAGCAAATGACTGTGCTGTAGTGGGTTTGTAAGAACCTTTATTTACCAAAATTGATAGGCCCAGATTTGGTCTCTGGCTGCTATTTTCCAAACCCTGCTATAGGGCATGGCAAAGTAAAGCAAAAACAAATTTAATTTTTTTTTTTTTAACGGAAACTCTCTGTATCTCGAACTCTCTCAATGAACATTTTGTGATATGGATTAACTTTTCTGAACTAAGTTTAGTTAAAGCCCTCTCTCGTATATAATCATTAGGTCCAGGCTACTATTGTAAGGTCTATTGGTCCAGGAATATCTACTACGGAACATTGAGTATTTCCTTCCTCGGGCATAAAACTGTACTTGTCTTTGAGCAGAGTTTAGAGAACTGAATGTGTAGTTGTTTCCTAAAGATGACTCTGAGGTAGAGCTGCACAAAGTTGCTTTAATACTCAGGAAATCCTGTGATATAGAGCAATTACCATAAGTTAAAGTGAGATTCATGAGGAAAAGCAAAGATTTGAATAATCAGGTCCAAACTGTCAGGAGCAGAATCATGGACAAGAGGTGGATGCCAGTGACTGGAATCAGACAGGTATTGCATTTGGGGGAATGAATTCCTTTGGGAACAAAGGAACAAATTGCACAGTTGTGGTGGAGACTGCCCTAACAGCATAGCAACCTAAAAATAAAAATTTGGAGTTCCTACTGCAGTACAGCTGGTTAAGGATCCTGTGTTGCCACAGCTGTGTCTTAGGGTTGTTGAGGGCTGAAAGAGAGTCATTTTTTAACTGCTCGATTCTTCATTCTTATTTCTTTTTATCTAGGAAAAGATTCAGCATGCTAATTAGGTTCTTTCAAAGTTAGAGGGAGACAGAAGAGGACAAACAGGAAAGGGGCAAGAGAGCTGCTTTCATCATGACATCTATAAACTTCTCAAAGGCAAGCAAAGAGCTTTTCTTTATAGGAGGAGTAACATGGCTAGAAGGACTGCATGTGGGCAAATGGAATGAGAGAGTGGCACAATAGGACCTTTGATGATTGTAAGGGGATGTTTTGACTGAATCTAATCTGACCAATTTTATCAAATATACCCAAATATCAGACTAATATATACACATATGTATACAGGTTAGCTTAGCATACGTTTTAAACAAAAACATTAATTTTATACCACAAACATACAATTTATGAATATTCTGTCTTTTCATTTAAGGTTATTTACTTACAATTATTTGACATCTATGAGTTAAAATATTTTAATTGACCTTTAATATTTTAAAAAATCATTCACTTTTGAGAGAATTGTGATTTCATCCATTCAAACAATATTCTATGAAATGATTTTTTTAAAAAAAATAAACATGCAAAATATTTTATTTAATATCTAAATGTTAATTTGAAATATGGACTAGGTTGCTCAGTTCCTATTAACATTCAGGCAGACAGCCCATTTAAACAATCCCCTATTTAATACTTACAGGCAAATTTTTCCTCCCTACCATCTTATACTTTAATGCATGTCAGAGTATTGAGAAGTCCATTTCCCAATTTATTTTTTTAAATAAAATGTATCTTTTCTTATAATTTCTCCAGTAAAATTAGATTTGATGTCCAAGCAACCTCCTTAAATACTTAAAGAAATAAAACAATTATTTTCCCCATATGTATTATGTAGAAAATTTGCCCATGATTATCAGGTTTTATAAGTTATACTATAAAATGTTTTGATAAAATTTTAATTAGAATAATAAGTTCTGCAAAAATGATGTTTTGTTAAGATAATCACGTTAGCTACTTTTTGCCTCAATGGGGCACCAAGACAGAAATTTCTCAAACTAATTGGACCATTTACATGCAATCTCACATTTAAGTTTTGGTGGTTTTCATATTTTTCTGCACATGAAATTTTTACTCAGTATATAGAGAGTCTTTTACTTCAAAAATAATTTGAGCCAAAGTTACCTAGCAGATGCAACTTTACCTTGGGAAATACACATTATAAAGTGACAAACATTCCGCAAAATAAAGTGAAATGAATTCGAATAAAATAATTTCTGGTAAGAACTCCACATGTTTTCATGAGTAAACCACTTACATAAGCAACTTCCATAAAAAATAATGTGCAGCACCAAACCATATCCAACTTTCAAAGCAAAGGCCATGCCTGTAGCCATGCAAGAGTTCAATAAAAACAAAAAAGCAAACCCTCAGATCCTCCTCTGGGTAGGATCTGTCAGCAAGTCATTCTCTCTCTCTCTCTTTCTAAACAATGAAGGGGAAAGTCTGATTCAGTTCTCCCACTGATATTTTCCATGCCTACCTGAATCTAAGGTGATCCCCATCAAAGTCTCACACCTCTCACTCCAGCCTCTCAGAGAGAAGTAGACATTTACTATTGCATGCAGCAAACAACTTTTACAGAATCAAGGTTTCTCATTTAAAAGTCATCTGTTATTTTGGTCTAGAAAATAGCAAATTGTGAGCCAAAATATTAAAGCAAAAGAAAGAATTTATGGTTCTTTTAAGTCTGATCTTTAAGCAGATTCCGATGAGGTCCTTGCTGACCCTACTTTTGAGTGAGAGGGAAAAGGTTAATAAAGAACACAGAATACATTGGTTAAAAGAAAACAAAATTTTGAAAAGATATACATTGAGAGATTTAGTTTGCAGGAAACAGATAAATATTTTATAAACTCCCAGTGAGACAAACTAATATTAGAATGATAAGATAATATAATTTTTATATATAATATATATTGTATAGACATTCATGCATACATACATACCTAACAAACTAAGGCACCAAACACACATAGAAAAATACCAAATTAATTTAAAAAAGTAATAGCAGACTCCGATCAGGTTCTTAATTATATAACTTACCGCCAATCCAATTTTATGTGTAGTAAGTGCAATTAATTCAGAAAACAGGATCGTGTGCATTTCTGTGCTTGTAGTCATATTACCAAAACAACAGTTGAGGAGACCAATATCTTATGTATGAATATATCTGAGTGCTGAAGCATCTATCTAAATATCTTTACAAAAACCAGTGCCCTGATATATTTACTAATAATGGTATTTACTACCATCTCTTTAATGTCAATGTAAGGCTTATCCAGTAGCAGGCATTTAGGTCATGGCCATAGACTTGGGGACAAAAGCCATGTCAGACTTTGCACCTTCTCTTATGTATTATAAAACCAGCTTAAAGTCTTCTTAAAACATAATAATGAAAAATAGAATAGAGAATGCCACCAAAGATACAGTCAAAACCAAATAATGTTCATTCTTCGAATAGCTTACATGTGATTAGTATTGAAAGATATATTCAGTGTTTTAGAACATGATTACATACACATACAGGCATCCCCTAGCTACCCTTTGCCACAATTGTGATCATTCTCAATGTGAATTGATGTTTGAAAAACAATATGAAGTATTCTAAAATTGAGTCCAACAATTGTAAAAAACTTTACTCAATGTTCTATATTAAATACATTGTAATCTATTGTTTGAATCAAATGCTAGTTATTATTGGAAGGTATATGTTTTTTCTATGTCTAGTTGATTATGTGAAATAATTTTTACAATTTTTAAAGCCAGTGGGAATAAAGAAGTATCTGGATATAAGCAGATAGTTGAAAATGATTTTAGAATTCACAAACTATTTAATCAAAACAGCTAAATGTAGTCAACTATGTCCATATTTAGAATAAATAAGATTAAATGCCTGTAAAATATGCAATACAATTCTTAGCACATAAACATATCTGTATCAAATATACTCAAAATAATTGGAAATATGCTTAATATGATGTATATAATCTCTGGTTAAGCCTTCAAACCATGTTGGTCTCTCAGAATTTATGCTCTGTCAGCCTTCTGGCATATTAGAACATCAAGCTCCTATATTTCTAGGTTCCATGGAAATTACATTCCATCCTCCATAAGAGTAAGCACTTGGCCAATATGAAATTTCTGGTTTTTCATGGTTCTGTAGGTTTTCATCAAAGAGATCTTTTGAGGACATACTTTAATTTTGAAGAAGGAGACTATATATATATATATATCATAATCATATATATGTGTACATATATAAATATATATAATTGAAGCAATACCATTGGGTTGCAAACAAATTCTGCCTACAGTTTCTTTGGGTTTTTTGTTTTGTTTCGTTTTTTGGTTTTTGTTTTTTTTTTTTTTTTTTGGTCTTTTTGCCTTTTCTAGGGCCACTTCCCACGGTATATGGAGGTTCCCAGGCTAGGGGTCAAATCAGAGCTGTGGCCATCAGCCTACGCCAGAGCCACAGCAATGCGGGATCTGAGCCACATCTGCTACCTACACCACAGCTCACGGGCAACACTGGATCCTTAACCTACTGAGCAAGGGCAGGGATCGAACCCGCAACCTCATGGTTCCCAGTCGAATTCGTTAACCACTGTGCCACAACGGGAACTCCTCTGGCTGCAGTTTCTAAAAAAATATATATACTACTGTTCTCGTGGGACAGGGGCAGAATTATTTATAAGACATCATAAACCAATCCTTGGATAAAATTCTAAATGTTATGCATCTGGTAATTGAGAGGCAGATAAGGGTTTTTGAAAGGAAAGTCAACATCTTAATTATAAATTAAATGAACAGAACTTCGCATTGTGGCTCGATGATAATCAACCCAACAAGTATCCATCAGGATGCAGGTTAGATTCCTGGCCTCAGTCAGTGGGTTAAGGATCCGGCGTTGCTGTGAGCTGCGATGCAGTTCATAGATGTGGCTTGGATCCTGTGTTGTCAAGGCTGTGGTGTAGGCTGGCAACCGCAGCTCCCATTCGACCCCTAGCCTGGGAACTTCCATATGCCATGGGCATGGCTCTAAAAAGACAAATAAAATAAAATAAAGTGAATGAACAATTAAGATGAAAGATGTTTTAGAATATAATATGAAGCATACAACAAAATAGGTGACTTAGTTGTCATTTTAAAACAAATAAATGAAGAATCAGTTAATTATCTTACCTGAATATTCAGCTTGATTATTTTCTAAAATTGCAAATTATATAATTACCTAATATTTATTCTTCAACAACTGTCAATAACTTCCAGTAATCTTTGAGATCAAATTTGTTTACCTAAAAAAAAACTTACTTACTGTGATTACACACTATTAGTGGCAATTTGTGCATGTGTATATTTTTTAGATAAAGAAGACATTGTTTTGTACTATTCAATGTGTGTGTGATCAAGTATTACCACTCAACTTAAAGGGATAAATTCCTGGAAATTTTCCAGAAAAGAAGTATGGGGCCAAAAGGAAAAAAAAAAACAGTGGCAGGGAAATTGAGGCTATGAGTAAATTTATACAAGCTCTGACAGTAATGATACTCCAGTGAAAGAATAAATATACGTACAAACTAAAAACAATACCAATGAAAACTTCATTTTTCTCAATTTTGTAGTACTGGGAATTTTACATTGTTTCTGTTGTCAATTTTAAAAATAATATTGCTGTCTGCTCTCTGTGAATATGTGCTCACTTATCAATATTGCTTTGCTAATCATAATACCCATGCTTAGAAGAATTTTGCCTATATTTGGCATCAGTTGTTTGGTTTTTTTGGTTTGTTTTGTTTTGTCTGTCTTTTAGGGCTGCATCGGTGGCATATGGAGGTTCCCAGGCTAAGGGTCCAATCGGAGTTACAGCTGCCGGTCTACACCAGAGGAACAGCAACATGGGATCTGAGCCTTGTCTGTAACCTACACCACAGCTCACAGGCAACACTGGATCCTTAACCCATTGAGCAAGGCCAGGGATCAAACCTGCATCCTCATGGATACTAGTCGGATTCGTTAACCACTGAGCCACAACAGGAACTCCTGGCATCTGTTTAAATGATTAATTTTCTTTTAACATTATCCCATTTAGACCAATGGACTTTATAGTTCTCAATGCCAGAAATACAAATTGGTTTGAATTTTTGTGAGGTTTTAGTTGACTTTCATTGTGGCATGGATGAGGCAGTAATAAAACTAAACTCTTTCATTTGAAATCTTCTCTTCCACATCACTCTCCTTAGCTCATTTTATGGCCCACAGAGACTTTCCATCACAGAAACTAGACACTGAGAAGCCTTGAAACTTTTCTCCATTCCTTTAAAAAACATCAGTTTTTTATTATTATTGGAACAATGGTTTGATGGAGAAAGGGTTAAGATACTTCCATTCTAGCTCTTCCATTCCCAGTTCTGCTCCTTCTGGGTCTTGGATGAGACCATGACCATTTCAAAACCAAATTAGGACTCCTCTTCACTAAAAATGTGAGTATATATATACATATATATGGAATATACCCTTGCAATACTCAAGGTGTAGCAAGATCCTCATGTGTCTAGAGTCAGTGAGAGGGAGCAGAATGGTCTGAGATTGGAGACCTAACAGGATGCCAGATCCCATAGAGTCTGTAAGCCTTTTTAAGGGATTTTGAATTCTAGGTTATGGGAGGGATTGAAACACACAAACAAATATATATATAATCTCTTTATAGTTTGGAAGGATTGCCATGGTTATTGTGTCATAAATAAAAAATAACTATGTTTTAATGTTGGATTAGATAATGGTGAGTCTGCTTAAAAACATACTTTTTTGGGAGGTAGGCTACCCCAGAAGTTATAGCGTAGGTGTGAAGTTGGAATTATTTACTTTTTACATAGCAAATTTGTTTGAGAATTAAATGAGGATATCTCTGTCCAGAGCTTAACAATAATGTATAAAAAGAATGCTACATTTAATTGTGTATTGCATATTTGTAAATCATCTCTTCATGTGTGTAAATTTGGACACTATATCTAGTGGCCTTTAGCAGGGGATCTCTCCTATCCCCATGCTTTACTTATCATCTATATCCCATAACTCTCAAATTCATCTTTGGCCCCATGATTTCTCCTATTATTCGAAATTATACTATGCAAGGTTTTTCTCTGTATTCACTTAAATATATCACTATATCTCAAACTTCATCTCAAAATACCTCAAATTGAATTCCTTCTCAATCACCACATTTCAGCCTCTATCACAATCTCCTTTTTCATTTCACCTCAGACGGTGCTACTTTGTACTGAAGACTGTCTATTGATGCTTAGAACTGTTTCCACTTTTCCCTGTATAAAAGGGGCTAGAAACCGTTATGTCACTATATGATGGTTAATTTTGTGTGTCAACTTGATTAAGCAAAAAAGTGCCTAGATATTTGGTCAAACATTAGTCTGGGGGTTTCTGTGAGGGTGTTTTAATGAGATTAACATTTACATCTATAAACTTGTTGTAAATTGATAGCCCTTCCTAATATGGGTGGACCTCATCCAAGCAATTCACAGTCTGAATAAAACAAAAAGACTGACTGTATCCCAAGTAAGGGAGAATACCACAAGCCTGATAAGCTTCTGGCTGAGGCATCAGCTTTTTTCCTGTCTTTGAACTCAAATTAAACGTCTACTGTCCCTGGTCTTGAGCTTTCAGATTTCAGAGTAGAACTTACACCATCAGCCCTGCCGGCTCTCAGACTTTCAGGCTCCGATTAGAAGTGAATGATTGACTCTCGTGGGTATCCAGCTCACCAGCCTGACTCACCCAAACATCTTGTTACTTGTCAGATTTCATAATCATGTGTCCAATTTTTTGTAATAAACCATGTATGTATATGTGTGTGTGTGTGTGTGTATATATATGTATCTCCATATCAATAGGCATTCTAGTGGTTTCTTGAGGATTCTGACTAAAACAACCAAATTTGAAAGGTGGAAACAGAACCATCATATTATATAGTAGCAGCTAAATCAGGTATGGGTGTGGAAATAAACAAAGACCACCCAAATGAGAACAAGCAAAAGATATTTATTCAGAACTTGCTATATCAAAAGAGTCAGGACCTCACTTGTATTTGGCAGAGACTTAAAGATGGGCAAAGGAATGGGACAGGTTTCTAGTGGAAAAAAATGCTTGCTCTGCTTAGAAGCCATGAGCATGGGAAAGCTGTAGTGTTAACTGGACCTCTCAATATTTTCATAAATAATTCACTGTGATCACAGATACTCATTTCATGTTTCGTTCTGATAATTAATTACACCTTAATGAAGATTTTCATTTTATGAAGTACTGTTATTAATTTTATATCTTTTTAATTAAAAACATAGAATTTCTCTTTTTTAAAATGTTTTAAGTATAAACAAACTATAAAATGGCACCTGTCAATATTAAACTGAGGGAGTAAGAACAATTAATAAATTTTGGAGCTTTTTTAAAAGATCTAAAAACATATTCCACCAAAAAGGAAAGATATATGACAACCTTAGAAAATAGAAGTAGCAATTATCTCTTGCTAATATTAGTTATAAAACTTTCTAGTATGTATCCATCTAGGGACTATGAGAAGAGTCATTCCTAATCATTTCTGTTTCTTAAATCTATGCTCCAGGGCGGCAACATTTTAGGAATGATCCTGATTCTCAAATTTTGAAATCTGGGCTGTTTTGCTGGAATTTTTCCTTTTCCACATTAAACTGTAAAGTGCTTTTGAAACATAGCTTGATAAAACAAGTGACAAAT
This sequence comes from Phacochoerus africanus, assembly GCF_016906955.1. Lineage (NCBI taxonomy): Eukaryota > Metazoa > Chordata > Mammalia > Artiodactyla > Suidae > Phacochoerus > Phacochoerus africanus. The sequence continues at coordinate 46,651,870 of NC_062545.1, read as the reverse complement.
GTGATATTACATTGCTTTTTGAACTAATGCATCAGGGACTGTAGCTGTAATACTTCATGTTTTGATCTAATCTTGAAGAAAGGTTAAATCAGAACAGGAAGAATTAGATATAATTAATTCACCAGAGCATGGCAGAACATTCCTTGTTCATTTCCAAAGCAAGAGCTAGTAAAATATAATGGGTCTAAGAGTCTTAAAATAATTGAATTAAATTGGACTAAGGGTATTCACACTTTCTATTGTGCCATCAGAAACAAAGATTATCTATATATTTCTACTGCAGAGGAAATCTAAAAATTCTGCCATTCATTAGTGTTCCTAAAAAAAGAGAGACTGAACATCTTAACTAGCATATTGGAATGTAGGAGCCATAATAGGGGTATCAAACAATTTAGGATCAAAGAAAAATATTATGGCTTTAGATCATTCAGATTTAACATGACTATGAAGGCCTTAAAATAAATATCAGCATAAATATGAACATCATTGTCTCTTGAGCTATACCCCTGACTATAATCTCAGGATTTTTTATTTTAAATTATTTCTCTAATTCATTTTTTTCAAGTACATCATTATATGTAACTTCATAGGTAAATAAGTTAATTAAACTGATTTATTTTTTCCATAATTAAAAAAAATGCACCAACTTTTAAAAAGTCTTTTAAAAAGCCCAGTTGTGTTTCTTATGCATTTTGCATAAAATAGTAACAGAAATCATAAGAATAATAATAGTAATTTACTTATACAGAGTGCTTAATAAGTGCCTAGTACAGCATTTTTTTACATGTATTAAATCATTTAATATAATCATGCAGCACAAATTTAGCCAGTTCTATCCTAGGTTATGAGAAATCACAACACCAAATAAGTTATTAATTAGGACAATTAAAGTTATAGAAAATCAAGATGTTCTAAATCGTGTTGGTGAAAAAAATGTTAATGTGTAATTTGGTTCTGATGTGGTCCTTAATTGGATGGCTCAGGTCCCTTCTTTTCTTCCATTCAGCAGCTGGCAGCACACATATTGTGATTCCCACCCTGTGCTCTGGACATCCACAAGGGCATGCTAACCTTATGTGCCAACACTGATCTGCATGCCTAGAATCACAGGGAAATAGATCTTGTCCTGGCTTTTGTACTAATGCTAACTTTTAGGGTTTATTTTGGTTTCCATACCCATCTGACCCTATGATATAGTACTCCTAGCCGCATACTAGAACTCAATTTTTTTGTCCCATGTAATCTGAATTTTGAAATTCAGGTCTTCAGTTAGCTCAACCTTTCTAGTTCTGTCAGATTCTAGTGGACTCCTAGATGTGACATTTTATCTTCCTATGTTCCAGTCAACTGCAGAATCTTGAACACTGAACTCAACTCCGTCCTCCAACTCCGAACTCCAATCTAGTTCCTTTATTTCTCTAGGAAAATGTATTTATTGGAATTTTGGAAAGGCAAAATATAAGATGGACATATTTTTAAGTGCCTATAATGTGCAAGCACAAAGAATAGAAAATATGCAGACTGAGTTCCCTCAATAAATTTTTCCCTCACCCAAGCACTTCAGGTATATGATCTCCTTCTTAGTGCCATGAAAATGCATGCTTTTCTTTTCATGTACAAAGAAACAGAGGTAAAAAGCAGATAAGTAACAAGGCTGAGATCAACTAAGTGATTCCATCAAGACGGCAGATATATTTTATTGCCTGAAAAAAAATAATGAGGCATGGGAAACAAAGAGCATGAGTCCAACTTAATACTTGGAGTGATAGAAAAATTCTCTTTCTATAAGCCTCTTTAAAAATATTCCTGTTTTTAGGAGTTCCTTTGTTGCCAATTAATCCAGTGTTATTTCTGTAGCAACTCGGGTCAATGCTGTGATGTGTGTTTGATCCCTAGCCTGGGAACTCCCACATGCCATAGGTGAAGAAAAAAAAAAAAAATACAGTTTTTAAACTTTTAGTTTAAACCAAGTTTCTACTACTATTCCTTAGAGAGTAAATATTGCAGGCTTTGGGCCACCTGGCTCTTCTAAACTCAACTCTATATACATAGGGATGCCTGCTGTGGCACAGCAGGTTAAGGATATGGCATGGCCGCAGCTGTGGCTTAGGTCACATCTGTGGCTCAGATTCAATCCCTGGCCCGGCAACTTCCATATGCTGTGGGTGCAACCTACAAAACAAAACAAAACTCTGATTTGTAGCTCAAAGCAGCCATGGATAACAGGTCAACTAATAAGCCTGGCTTCGTTCTGAGAAACTATATACAAAAACAAGTGGTGGGCTGGACTTGGCCCATGGGCCATTATTTGCTTACCTCTTCTTTGGAGCTGGATCAAATATTATGCAGGTTTAATATTTGATAAACATTGGGAAACTCCTCTCTCAAAAGATTGCATCCATTGGCCCACCAAACAAAATAATTTGCAAACTCTTCTCATTTCAACTGTTATCAGGCAAGTGACAAGAGAGTTTCTGATGACATGGCTATATTTATTTTAACTCTGTAAAAACAAGAAGCCTCTATTGTTTGAGTCGAAGTTTGAGTTTTAATGATCTGGGGGGAGACACAATCCCAAGGCTGAGAGATTGAGGAAAAACGTGAAGCAGGGAAAAGTCAGAAGCAAACACAGGGGGCTATGTTACCAACGTGGTTGCTCTGGCATAAAGAAAATTCATTCCAGCCACACAAGAGCACTCTAGAGAGAGTGACAGAAGAAACCACTCCTTCAGTGCATTTCCATGGAGGAAGTAACAGAAAGGGAATTTGTTAGTCAGTTCTACTATGTATCATATCCCATCAGTCAAAGTTTGTTCCACAGAATTTCCTTTTCCTAATCCTTTAAATTGCATCATTGTACCTTATGCAGTTTCTGGGGAAGCCAGATTCTATCTCATATTGTCTTTCCCTTCATCTTAGCCCACAGTATCTAGAAGTTAGCCTTAGTTAATATAATCATAGGGATCACACCATGATGGATCAAAGGATTAATACAGAATTAAGAGGAAGTGAGCATCCAGAAGCCAGAACATCAGTCAGGTTGAAATCATCTTAAGTGTGGCATAAAATGCATCTGATATAGTTTACTCCCTGCATCATTCAGGCAGAATTGCTTATAATGTTCTCTCATTATGCCTAATTCCTATACTGTATATTTTTTAAGAAAGACTAAGTCCCTCTAAAAGTTGAATCGACCACAATATCCCCTCCAAGATGGTAACTAATTGGATCTTCTAAAGAACTTAAAACAAAAAAGGCTAATGAAACAATCGACAGTCCTTACTTCTGAAGCTCCTCCTGAAGGATTAATTAACATTTATCATCTTCCTCTTGGATCACCCATTCTGGACTTTCCGAACACCTGCAGAAGTACCTTCACTTCCCTGAGAAGCTGGGCAAGAAGAGAAACCTAGAATTTAATATCTTAAAGGCCTAACCCTTAGTAACCATGCTCTTATATTGTTATGGCTAAAATTTCCATGAAAATTTTCAAGGGGCATGGAGACAAATGATGCCAAGTGAATCCTCCACATCCTAGGTGTAAATATTCTCAGATAATTGAGTAGTATCAAATACACTACATTGGCCTGTGCAATAAAAACACTTTGCTCAATCAATGACACAAGACAATCAAACAGATCGGATTGTTGTTACAGCTTCCATTTCAGGGAACAACTCACTGTGTTCCTCTGGCAGAATGTTATCCAAGAGCCAGAAATAACCCATGTCTGTGAGGACAGAATTCCATAAGTGTTTCATTTGGTGAAATATTTCACTTCTACTTTCACATTTATTTCCTGGATTCATGTGAAGTCACAATCTCATATATTGGCCATTCACTTCAATTTATATGCTGCAACTATGCTGATGTCTCACCAGGGTTTTAATAATCTAAGTAATAGTTTTCTTACACTGATTCTAGGTTATTGCACATGACACAGCCAGTGAATCCTCTGGTCATAAGCAGATGGTACCAAGAGTGTTGTCATAAAGTAAGCCTCTTTTTCTGGGACAATGTTGTATGAATGGCCATATTTATACATAAAAGATTTTGTCAAAATTCAATTGGAGCTGCTTATGGAGGTTGTATGTGCAGAAAATCAAACCCAGACCCAGGCTATTTATTAGTTCTGGTATGGATTAATGATTTTCTTCCAAGTTAGATCTTTGCATATGGATTACTGTAGGTATCTGACTGGACTCCCTGAGCAAAAGTGTGCTATTAGGTTTCAGATCTGATTATGCTACTGGCAAGCTGGACACAGACCAGTGGGAATGACTGTATTAGTCCTAATAAGAAGGTGTCTATGTCATTAGGCTGTGCGTAGCCTCGATTCCTGTCATGGTGCATTTATGACCCTTCTGTGCTAACAGCAGGGGAATCTGGAGAGAAGCTGGGAAACTTGTGAAAGACAGCTCTTCTATTCTTTTGGAAGTTGAGATCAAGTGTAGTTTAAGGGGTCTGTCCATTGAGAGGTCTTCTGTTCATCCTTATTCTGTGATGTCATCCTGTGTAGAGCTTTAAAGAAGAAGTCCATTTCTGTATAGTGCTATCACATAGCAACCCACATATACTACCCAAGTATTCTCCTCTACTATAAATTGACCATTAGGAACCCACACTGTGGCTCTACTGTGAGTTAAGGAAGAGGCTTTAGTAAAATAAAGGAGGTGATAAGGGAGTCTTTATTTTTCAAGGCCTTCTTGAATCTGACCAGAGTACCTTAGTACTAGCTTAGAATAGACTGCAGCTGATAGGGCTACACAGGACACATAATAATAGTCTCTTTTTTTCCCCTCATTTTATATTCTTCCAAATGTTTTTATCTGAAATAGGCTTTGAATATATAGCAATGAACAATACCTGACAAAAACACTTGGCCTCATGGAATTTAGATGCTAAGATCAAAACGTTTCCAGTTTTCTTTTTGTTTTTAATGACCTAAAAAAATAGAAAACAAACAAACCCTGCATTGTCAATTAGATAGTATATTCGCTACATCAGGAGCAAGTGGACTTGGAAATGTCTACTTCCTTTTTATTGTGCAGGGGACACTATGATGTTTTAACAAAGATGTGAATTTTCTTTTGGCTTTCCCTGAGGCATGTGCAAGTTCATGAGCCAGGGATCAAACCCTCATCACAGCAGTGACCCAAGCCACTGCAGTGAGAAGGCTAGATCCTTAATCTGCTGAACCAAGTGGGAACTCCCAAAAAAGATGTTATTGAATGTTTACCATGTGTTTGCCAACTTGCTAGATATATTGGTGAAAAACACGAAAAATATTCCTGTCCTTTTAGGGAAAAGTTAAAAGTAAAAAATAATAGGTGAAAAACATAGTTTTCATAGTGTGTATGTAAACATGCATATTTTCATGTTTCTTAATCTTGTGGAATATATTTTCAAATGAGTCTACTGTAGAGTATGATTTAAAACACAGATTCTTAAAGAAGAATGCTTGGATTCATTTTCACACGCTGCCAGATCACAGCTGGGAGATACTGGGATATTTCTCTGGAAATTGGTTTTTTCCTCTTTCCAGTGGAGATAATAGTCTAATCTCTTAAAGGTGCTGTGAAGCTTAGATAATTTATATAGGTTAAGCACATTAAAGAAAGATATTTTAAGACCCAATAATTGATAATTATTATCATTTTCTTTATTTTTCTTGTTATTTGTTTCTTTACTGCTATCTATCTAGACAGAAAGATCCTGGAGAAAAGGGCTACTTCTACATGACCTGGAAACTTAAACATGAAAGATGTTTTAAGTTGAATTTTACCCACTTTGCCTCAGACCTATACTCTTTGAACTTGTATGTTCTTGGATGATATATATATTTGATATACATGTATATTTGAATTTCCCTTTATGATTAATGTCTATAATTTACAGCAATGGTAGTAACTGCCATTGGGGTATGCTGTAATGACCTGTACTTGGTTGAAAGAATTAAACTTTACTTTGATGCCACTACATTTTAATAGTTAATTTCCAAATGTTAATTTATTTAAGCCCTTTAGCTTGTTAGTTTTCTTTAGTTTAAATAAACTCAGAGAAAGCCAAAAATTGCCAACGTGGCTATAATTTTGATGAGGAAGTAGTAGTATTATTTAGAAATAGGGTTTATCATTTTACTTTTAACCTTTTTTACATATTGCTTCAAATGTAACTTTCTTAGTATATATGTGAACCCAAAGTAATTAATTGTTAAAACCCTTAAGTAATAAATTTGTATAGAGTAAGAAAGACTGATTTAGTGCTTTAAAAAAAAGCACTAGGCTTCTTTTTTTAAGAAAAAAATAGGGTTAGAAAAATCTTTGTTTCCAACTGTTATTGCTGTTAGTAACTATGTCTCATGGAATAGAAACAAGCTGTTAAACACACAAGGATATAACATCTTTTTTTAGGTTTACAATAGAAAAAGGTAACATGTTAGACATGTGGCACTCTCACATGTAGTATTTCCTTTGGTTCATAAACCAATTTGCGAGCTCTAAGAGCAAGAATTTTGTATTAGTGCTGTTACAGTTAAACAGACTGGGGTTTAGAATAATTTGCAAATGAGTTCAGAAATCAATAAATGTAATAGATACTGAGGGCACTGAATATCATGGAGCTGTTCTCCACAAAAGCCAGGTATGATCTTAATAATGTTACATTTGTTAGTGTTCTTCAGAGAAACAATACACACACACACACACACACAGTCAGCCCTCCCTGTCCCTGGATTTTACATACACAGGTTCAACCAACCTCAGATCAAAAATATTTGGAAAAAAAATCCGCTAAATTCTCAAAATCAAACCTTGAATTCGCTGCATGCCACCAATTATTTACATAGCATTTACATTATATGTACAACAATTTCCACAGCATTTACATTGTATTAGATTTTATAATTAATCTAGAGATGACTTAAAGTATATGGAAGGATGTTTATAGGTCATATGCAAATACTATACCCTTTTATATAAGGAAGTTGGCTGTGTATTTTCGTATCTATGGGGAAATCTCTCCTGGAACCAGTATCTCCCACGGATACTGAGGGATGGAGAGATGACATTCTTTCTCTTTTTCCATCTAAATATAAATGCATTTATATATTTATTAAAAATATTAAAGGATTAGTATGAGAAAGAGGTCACATGATTCTGGGGCTAAAAAGTCTCAGGATTTGTTATCTGCAAGCTGGAGAACAAGGAAAGCTGGCATGTCATTTAGTCTGAGGCCCAAGTCCTGAGAACCAGTGAGCACATAGTGTAGTTCTCAGTCCAGAGCAGGAGAGGACCAATGTCCTGGGTCCTTCAGGTCACAGTCTTCCTCTGCCTTTTCTATTCAGGGCCCACCAGATTAGATGAGTCCCAGCCTCAACTGTTTTACTCTAATGCACTCCTCAGAGGCTCACCCTTCCCAGACACACTCACGGTCAACAAATACTTTGTTAACCATCACAAGTCATGTCTTTTCTTATTTTAAAGAAAGCATGATAGCAGTACACAGTGAGCTGAAAGGTACATGGAAGGATGTCTAAACATTTTTTCCTCAGTGAGAGAATGAGTTCTCTGACCAATAAGCAGTTATTCTGACATTAAGTGGCAGTGTCTGGTCTCAAGCAGAATCTAGTTCTGTTTTTTTCATAAAATTCCAGTTCTTTCACAATATATTGCCTCTAAGAAAATTATTTTTATGAGAATTTTAAAGGAATTCATGGGGAAAAAGTTGTTAGCAACACCATGTATCCTTGTACATCTTCATACCCTTATATATAAGTGAAGGTAAATAATTGTACTAATTTCAAGGGTTGAATATTAAAAGAGTAAAATATATAAAACATTTAGAATAGAGCCTGATGCAGATGAAGCCTTTCATAAAATAACTTTCATTAAATCTATAATCAGTAACTTAAACTTTCATCTTAGGACACTAAAGAAAGAAAAGCAAAAGAAAAGAAAAATTAGAACAGGCATTAATAAAATTAAAAAGAGAGAAAATCGACGAAAGCTCATTTTTTGAAAGAACAATAAGCATGATAAAAATTTTAGACAGGCAGGCAGAGGAAAGAGCATAAACAAATTGCAAAAATCATAAATGAAATAGGGGTCAAGGTTTTTGCTATTATGAATATTAAAAGAATAATAATGGGATACTAAAACCAACTTATGACCCAATACTTGATAAGTTATATGAATTAACAAATTCCTTTTAAGATATAAACTCTCAAAACTTACATAAGAAGACAGACATTATCTGATGGGTTTATATCTATTAAATTGATTCAATAATTAATGCCCTTCCATAAAAGAAATGATGGGCCTAGATGATTTCACTGGTGAATTCTATCAACTCTTCTAGAAAGAAAGGATATCAATTCTATACCATTTCTTTCAGACAATAAAATAGAGGAACCATTTCCAAGCTCATTCTCTGACCAATATTAGCCTAATTCCACAACTAGACAAATACATTAAAATAAAGTAAACCTACAAAATAATAACTCTCCTAACATAGATACAAAATTCTTATTGTAATATTAGCATCTTGAAACAAACAAGAAATAAAAATAATTATAAACCCTGAAAAATTGTCATGTAGATCACATATATAAATATGCCTCTAGATCTTAAAGTTAAATGAATGTAATTTAACATATCAGCAGACTAAGACGACAGATCACATGACTATATCAATTACAGCAGAAAAAGTATTTGACAATATACAACAGCTAATCATGATAAAACCCTAAGAAAGAGAATATAGGGGAAAATTCTCAATTTCATAAAGAATGTCTACAAAAAACTGTTGTTAACATCTTAATGATGAGAAATGAGATTCTTTCCTCTTAATTTCATAAGCGAGGATATTTTCTCAACGCTCCTATGCAGTACACACTAAAATTCCTAGTTAGTGCATTAGACAAGGAAAGCAAATAGAAGATATGCAGATTAGTAAGGAAAAATGAATCTATTACAAAATCAAAACAAAACAAAAAAGGTCTTAGAAATAATGAGTGAGTATAACACGGTTCCAAATAAAAGTTGATGTACAAAAGTCAATTGCTTTCCTGTGTAACGACAATAAAAGACTAATATTTAAATGAAAAAAAATAGAACTTAGGAGTTCTCTTCATGGCTAAACAGTTAACTAACCAGACTAGGACCCATGAGGATTCAGGGTTTGATCCCTAGCCTCGCTCAGTGAGTTAAGGATCCAGCATTGCCATGAGCTGTGGTATAGATTGTAGATGTCTTTTGGATCCCCTGTTGCTAAGGCTGTGGCCCCACAATTTGACGTTTAGCCTGGGAACATCCATATGCCACAGGTGTGCCCCCCCAAAAAAAAACTTCCAGCAAAGAGCAGTTAAATAATTAAACATAAGCCTATGAAAATATTTATGGTCCTAGATACAAAAAAAAAATGAACTCTGATTTTTTTAAATGTAATGGTGTAAATAAATGGGGAGATAGTTCATGTTCATTGTTTGGGAGCCTCAGTATAGCTAAGATGTCAATTCTTCCCTGCTTTACCAATATATTTGGCACAAACCGAATCAAAATCACAATAAACTATTTTCTTGATATTGACATCCTGATTCTAAAGTACAGAAAGGCAAAAGACTGAAATAACCACTGCAATAGTTAAGAAGAACAAAATTTGGAAGATTTACTTTACCTGATTTCAAGACTTAACCATAAAACAAGACTAATCAAGGCAGTGTGATGTTGTGGTACTGGGGAAAAAATAGACGCATAGATCAATGAAACAGAATAAAGAGTCCAGAGGTATAACCATGCAAATATAGTCAACTAACATTTGACAAAGGAGAAAAAGTAATTCAGTGGTAAGTAATTTTTAAATTATTGCTTTTAGAATAATTGATTATCCATATGTTAAAAAATGAACATACACATGAATCATAACTTTCACATAGGAATTATACACTTAAAGATGAAACTTCTAATTATAAAATTTTTAGAAGTTTATTTTCTATTTTCCAGCAACTTTGTTCTGGCTCCTATTTTCTCCCCCTCTCTTGACTGGCATTTGTTCTCCTTTTAATTTCCTTAGAACAGGTAAGAAATGGGAGTCATCTTGTGTTTGTCTCTCCGATGGTATTTTTTATTTTATTTTCACTTAAAGTTGCAAATAGAACTACTCTTTCGGTTTAAGAATTCTGTAGTTCTGTTTTGGCTTTCAAAGAGTAATTTATTAATTTTATTTTAACATATAAGGAAAGACAAAATTTTCTTCAGGATATTATCTTTTTTTTTTTTTAATTTTTGTCTACACCCATAGCATATGGAAGTTCCCAGGTCAGGGACTGAATCTGAACCTCAGCTGAGGCAATGCTGGATTATTTAACCCACTGTGCTGGGCCAGGGATTGAACCAGCACCTCTGCAGCGACCTGAGCCACTGTAGCTACATTCTTAACCCACTGTGCCAAGGCAGGAACCCCCAAACAGAATTTTCTGGATGTTACATTTTACAGCCTATATCTGAAGTGACTCAAAGAAGGGCTGTCTTTGGCCCTGTGCAGGCCAGTGACGTTGTCAACAATAGCCCTGATTTCCCAACTTATCTAGACATTCATATCCTCAAAGAATTTGGGCCTCCAGGAGATTTCACCAGACTTAAAAGACTTAAGATTTCAAGTTTTTATTTGTTCAAGAGTTCAACAAGGAATAATTATATCTCTAGAATATACTAAAAAATATAGGAAAGTCCACACCTTGTATGGCATTTACCATTGCCAAGAAATAGATTTTAGAAAGCAAGGACTGGAAAAGTAATTTCAATTCTCGAAATATTTTTTTCTATAAATTACATATACCTTGTGTTTTTTTCGTATTTTAGTTATGTATTTCAATGAAATTTTTAATGAAACTAAAATGAATAGACAATGTAAATGAAGTTTCACTTAATTAAAAAAATAGATTGAAAAATAAAGTAATATTCTAGTTAAATGTGGAAAGAAAGAAGGTCTAAAATAAGGCACAATTTACCTGAGTTTTAATTTTACAAAATCTGTTTCTTAAAAGCAAATAATCACATTGGTTTAAAGTATGATGGTATGTGATTTTCTGTTTAACATTAATATTTCAAACTTCAGAAAATGGAACTCTTGCTGAGGTAATATTTTAAAATTAAGATTAGAGAATTATTAAATCATCTCTAACTCCTTGGGTATATTCTGGTTTGTCAACAATAATCTCTATACCTTTTCACAGTGTCATATACAAAATGAAATGGTTCGACATAATTTAACCAACCACAAGACATGGAAAAATTAATATAAAAATCTGTAATAGATACTAAAATGATAGTCCTTAAGTGAGTTCTCACTTCAAAGTAAAATCTGTTGATTTTACTTTACATTCCCATTAAGACTCTGGATCCAGCTATTACACACCAACTAGATTGTGGCCATTATAATTTGTGTGGTATTCTTAATTGCAGCTTTTTCTCAATGAATTTTTTGTTTTGCCACACCCATAGAAGTTCCCAGGCCAGGGATTCAACCCATGCTGCAGCAGTGACCCACGCCACAACAGCAACTTGTGTCACAGCCGTGAAAACACTGGATCCTTAACCTACTGTGCCACCAGGGAACTCCTTAAATGAGATTTTAATTCCACTTTGTTGACTCCACTATTCACTCTTCTTTTTATCATAAACAGTTTGTTTTTCAAAGAGTCTTATACATTCAATTTTTCTCTCAACTTTTATAATTGCACCATCTCATTCTAATTTTCCTGTTCTTGTTACCCAATTAAACTTTATTGTAATGACCAAATTGAGTAAACACACTTAAAAATTTATAGAAGTACTAACTCTATAAAAATTTGGAAATGTTTTCCTCCATCATTTTCCTTAGAAAAGTATGGTTATTTGAACTAACATTTTCACCCCTATCTCTTGAATAGTATTGTCCTTTTTTCACCTAAATTTCTTTGCTCATTCTTTTGTCCTATTGGTAAATGAGTTTTGAATAATCTTCTTCCTATATTGGATGTCTCTTATCCCATCACTGCAATTTCAACTTTAATTTTGAAGTTTACCATTTTTTGCCCTTTGCTGGGATTTCCATCCTCCATGTGGTTGATAGCTGTATTGGTATTTCTGAAACACACATTTCCCCCACCTCAACAATTTTAATCCAATCTAATGTATCCCCAATGTGCCCTGCACTCTCTAGAGGTCAGGCACAGAACTTTAGAATATTTATATCTGTTCAATTAACTCCTACAATTACAATTTTCATTTTTGTATATGTTTTATCAAGTATAACATAATTTTTTAAAAAGAAAAAGCTATTTATCCTGGAGGTCATACTTCATAATGGGGTGAAAAATGTAAAAAAGATCTCTGGTTATAGATCAATTACAAACTCATTGAAAGCTTCCACAGTTCATGATCTTATGTACTAGGCACAAAATGCAAATGGATTAGATACATTATTTCTAGTCCTCCCTCAACTATCTTTTATTGAATGCCTATTGTAATCTGAACACTATGAGGAATGTTATATTTAAATCATTCTTTGCTTATATAAAATTGATTCATGTGAATCAATTTCCTTATTTTTTAAAGGAGGTCATTTAAGATGATTTATATATTGGAATGGGATAAATAGTATCTATTTTTTTAAATGTTGAATCTAAGTTTTATCTTAGGTTTTATCTGTTAGCATAATCTAACTACACAGCTACCGTAAAAGTGATAACAACTCACATAATTTAACATCACTCCATAGTTTTTCTTGTAAAATATTTTCCTGGTAGCATTGCTGCCTAGTGATGATAGGGTTATTACTACGTACAATTCTCCATCAGAGTCCCTGGATATGTAGGCTTCTTGGCTCAAGAATTTATAAGATGGTAATATAACATGGTATGAAAATAATTACTGAATTCAGCTCTTAGACATACTATGAACATGTGTATGTGTTTAGAAGTTAAGCAGAATGCCACTTGGTTTCTGCTTTGGATAGGATTTAAAGTTCTTTATAAATGAACTGAGTCATGCATCTTTGTATTTAACTTTTGAGCCCAAATTACAGGTCCTTATTCGAATACATCTAAATATAGTGTTCATATTCATATTTATCCTAATAAAATTCAAAGCATTTTGTTTTTAACATATATAGAGGCAAATTGATCTCATAGAGGCTTTTCTGTTTTTGATTTTTTTTTTTCTGGCTTGTTGTTTTATTTATTTTTTCTTGAGCTGGAAATGCAATACATGAAGTCACTTTCTCTTAGAAAATATAAATGCGCAATAATTAGGGATGCAGAGAATTCTGAGAAGCACGGGATTAGCCATGCAGTAATGTGAGATCACATCTGCAGCTAGTCTAAAAATATCACACAGATCTAATTCTGCTTCAATGCAAATGTAATTTGCTGGTGACTATGTTTGTTTAAACCCATTTACTTCTTAATTTTGTATTGTATTTTTTCAACTAAGTTACTGGGAAAATAATGCACCTGTGTAAGCTGATACTTACCGTAAGACTGTGATTTGCAGCCACAAAAGTATTTCAATATTTCCAAGTGATTCTATTTTTTTATTAATTAACATTCTCTCATATTTTCTTCACTGCTCATTTCAGATTTAGTCAATCCTCCCCTTCCTTCCAAATTCAACACCTTCACCAATCACCCCTTTTTCTTTTAATTTTTTAAACTTTCACTGCAGTATAGTTGATTTACAATATGATAATTTCTGCTGTACAAAAAAGTGATTCAGTTATAAAATATCCATTCATATGTGGATCCACCTATCCATATCACAAACCCATATCCCTTCTTTTTCAGATTACTTTCCCACATAGATTATCACAGGGTTCTGAGTAGAGTTCTCTGAGCTATACAGCAAGTCCCCACCGACCACCCATTCCATATACAATAGTATGAATGGGGATTTGGGATTGGCATATGCCTACTATGTCCACTAACCACCTCTTACTTCACAGAGAAAATAGAGAATCCCACAAGATAAATTCCACAACTTCCTGAAACCAAAGTCACAACCTTAATAATCTACATTAATCTTTATTCTTTCCTCCAACCCTACACTGTGTCCATTGCCACTTACATTCTTCCATCTGCTTTATTATCTCCGTATGTTTCCCTTCCTCATAATTTAAACAAGATCAAGTCTTTTCCATCTTAAAACAACCTCCTGAACACTTTCCATACAAATCAAAATATAAAAATATGATACAATTTAGAATCTGAGGCTAGATTCTTGCGTGTACTGATATTTGACCATACCATTGATATCTCAGTGCTTCTACAAGAAAATCACTCAGGTTCACTTCCAGTTCAGTATGTGCATAAATGAGTCTGACATCTCCTCTCCCTTACTATCTTCTTTATGCATGTATTTTTCCTATGTTTCCTTAGATCAACAATCTTTAAGACCTGGTAACTCTACCATTACATATTTCTGGACTCCACCACTGTTGATGTATTTCCACTACCACTGTATTTTCAGGCCTTTGCTATTGTTTCACTAGACGAGTTCTACTACCTGTTTCCCAAATTCTCAAGTTTCCCAGGTGTAGCCATCAATGCATTCCTCACTCTCCTACTAAATTGATATCTTATGAAATTTACTCTTGTTAACCTCCTACATAAAATCTACAAGAGGCTCTCCACTTCCCTAAGGTAAAATGTGAGCTCCTTTACCAAAAATGCCTGCCCCTTCTAATATAATCTCTATTGAAATTAAGAACTTACATTTTATTATAAGTTCTTTTCCCTCTATACTTAGAAGCTCAACTTCTCTCACTACATTGAAAGTATCCACTCTCACACTTATTTCAAAATCTTTAGACAAATATTTTCTCCTGGAATTCTCTCTTGGCAACTTTCCTAGATTTCATTTCCAAGATTTCATTTCCATTTCATTTCCAAGCTTACCCTTGTTTCCTATTAAATTCCTCTTCTATTTCTTCTTACGTTGCTGTAGACTATTCTTTTGGTAGTATTGCTTGCTATCTGCTATTGCTTGCCTAATAATCTGTCTCCTTCATTAAGTACTTGGTTCTTTACTTTGATAGCTAATTTCATTTGGTTATTGATAAATTCCTAGTAGTTATCATATTGCCTTGCACATAGATTGGGATTGAATATATTTGTTAAAAGTACCTTTTATCATTTAGCAATACTATACATGGAAGTCCAGAATGTATAGTTAACATATTTTAAATGATCATGTCTATACATAACTTCTAGTTCTAAGAAAGTTAGAAGTTAACACTTTGTTACTTACATGAATTTATATTTTATAGATTTATAATATCTGGGGCTGAATTTGTAAAGAGATAATTTATAACTCAGATTTAATTTCTATATGATTTATGAGACATCAAGATATTATATTCATCATAAATATTTGATATGAACTAAAAAATTAATTACAAAATATAATTATATGAAATCATTTATTTTAACAATTTTTGATTTATCATTAAGGTAGTCCAGAGAATATGGGGATTTTTGAATCTGACAAATGTGGATGTCAATCACTGAGTGAAACTGGACAATAATAAAAGTTACCATTTATTGAATGTCTAGCATATGTTTACATGGTCTAACTCAATCTTTAAATCTACCTCATCAATCAATACTACTATATTAATTTATTTAAATAAATCTCTTTAATATATTCTTTCTTATATAACAATGGATGGAATGAAAACTCATGTGTCCAGGAACAGGGAAAAAATAAATAATATACCTTAGATCCAAAGATCATGTTTTTATATTATACCATTTACCCTTCTCACAATTTGAATTCTGTTATGAGGATCACAGTGTATTTCTTAAGTAGTAAGTGGTTTGCACAGAGAAAATCCTTAATGACTGTTATTTACTATTTTTTAAATTGGATTACTATATTAAATCTCAAAATCCCTGTTTGTTTTCTTTCCCTGAGGGGGTCATGGCGCCTTCCAACAGAATTGACCTGCTGACTCCTCCTTCCACATGAGTATTGAGTGGTGAAGGAGAAAGCTACTGACACATTGTTTCTAGGTATCATCATTTCATTATACCATTTTATACTTCCTGTTTCCTCTTTGACTGCTACCTTCCCACCATTCCTGAAGAAGTTGGGTGAAGACTCATTCTGCATTTAGTTATTTGTCTAACAGAATTTACCATTAGTATTTTATGTATACTCATATATGAGCATACACATGTGGGATCTCCCACCTCCTGGATTACAAGAATATGATTTGTCACCAACAGGCAACTTAAGCTCTGTTTGTATGAAAACTTTACGTAAACATTATCTTTGAAACATTTTATTCTTAGATATTTGAAAAAAATTTTTATAAAACCAAGGATAATTGTATCTGAAAAAAAAAAATCCAAGAAGGATCTTGAATATTGCTATGTTTCAATTATGCTGATACTTGGTATAAAAAACTGTAGTAAGTTGCTTATTTATTAGGTCATGATACCAAAACTTCAAAATCAGGTAATCATATACAGCAGGATGAAATAAAATATATATTGACCACTTTTTTTCCTGGCCTTGATCTACAATGAAGGTGCCTAGCTGGTGACACAGTCCTTGCAGAAAGCAGGTAAGAATTTTCTGTATAATTAAATTAGGAAAAATTTCACTAATAATTTTTTTTTCTGTTTAAAGGGATATTTTAAACAATTGAACTCTACTATTTATTGATCAAAGTCCAGTCATTAAATCTACTTGCACTTTGGGAATAGACAAAAAAACAGGAATAAAAAGCCAGTTCCCAGGAATCCCTGAACAACATCTCAGCTTAGAAATTTCTGGCAATATTGAAAGACCATTTTGTAGCAATTCTTTATGACACTTTCATGATAGATTGTAAAATGAAATTTCCCCAAATGACTAACAAATTAAATACTCTTGTGACCCTGGTGGTTCTTCACAGCATGCTTATAAATGGAAAAACAACATGTAAACGGCACTTAGTGGAAGAATGGCGTACACAGCCCTCATCATATGTGGTGAATTGGACACTAACAGAAAACATCTGCCTAGGTGTCTATGGAGATTGCCGGTTTGGTGATGTAAATGCTAAAATGAATACTTCAGAAAATCACGTTGTCCCCCAGATTTGCCCTTTGCAAATTCAATTAGGAGACATCCTTGTAATTTCTTCTGAACCATCTCTTGAATATCCAGAAATAAATTTGATGAACGTTTCTGAAGCATCATTCATTGACTGTCTGCAAAATACCACAGCTGAAGATCAGTTACTTTTTGGTTGCAAACTGAAGGGGATGCACATTATTAATTCTCACTGGCTGAGTGTTGGAACACATTATTTTATCACAGTAATGGCAAATGGCAAGTCCCTTTGTCAACTGGGACTTCGACTAAATGTGACCGTGAAAGAGCAGTTCTGCCAGGAATATCAGAGTTCAGAACTTTGCTCTGGGCATGGTAAATGTCTTACTGAAGTTTGGAGTAAGACATACAGCTGCCATTGTCAGGGTCCATACTCTGGAAAATACTGCCAGGAACTTGATCCATGTTCTTATAAACCATGTAAACATAATGGCAGTTGCATTAATAAAGGAGAGACGTGGAATAAGCAAGGATATGAATGTATCTGTTATCCACCATTTACAGGTAAGTTTATTTTTAAATAACACAGTTCTATTAAAATAGTAAAATATATTTAATCCACAACTGTTCCTCACCAAAAAACAAGATACATTTTTAAAAATTTGGTAAAATTTTTAGAATAGACTAATTTTGGATTCAGGTATTCTCTAAAATGAAATGTTGCTTATTTAACAAGAATTTCTTTCTTTCTTTCTTTCTTTCTTTTTGTCTTTCTGTCTTTTTGCCTTTTCTTGGGCCGCTCTCATGGCATATGTAGGTTCCCAGGCTAGGGGTCGAATCGGAGCTGTACCCGCCAGCCCACACCAGAGCCCAGAGCCGCAGCAACGCGGGATACAAGCCACGTCTGCGACCTACACCTCGTGGCAACGCTGGATCCTTGACCCACTGAGCGAGGCCAGGGATCGAACCTACAACCTCATGGTTCCTAGTCGGATTCGTTAACAACTGCGCCACAATAGGAACTCCACAATAATGTCTTAAAAATATGTTTATCCTAAAATATCTAGATTAGATTAGATTAGATTTTATTTGTTTTATTTGATTTGATTTTTCTATGGAAATAACAGTTAATCTGAGATCCAGCTTCTTAAACAGCATTTTAAGAAGTGTTCTTCATTAGTGAGGTAGGGATGTCATTCTATAAGGAATATGAAAGGCACTAGCCATAATGGTAAGGACTGCTCATCAATTAAAATAAGAATTCAATTAGAATGGGGGCTGGGCTACTGCCAAATTGTGTGCAACTGTTTTGTGGTGACCTTTGTCCACTTGCCATGCCCTGGAATTTTGTAGACACATTCCTTTATGTGAAGGATATCATATGAGATGATTAACTACATATAAAAATATGTCCTGGGAGGTTATGAATTTTTATATAGTAGAACCACAATAACTTGTACAGATAAAATTTGAAAGATAATATAGAAATGTAGAATTGACTAGATACTCATGTTGCAACAGAAGAAAGGGTGGGGAAAAAAATGTAATTGTAATGTATACATGTAAGGATAACGTGACCCCCTTGCTGTACAGTGGGAAAATAAAAAAAAAAAAAAGAAATGTAGAATTGAGAAGTTTGTTCATAGCATCAAAGAATTTAAGCAAACTTTTCTCTTTTCTCCAAATAAATTTAGATTAGATTTCAAGTGTCAAATATATTATTGTTGACAAGAGGTACAGTGTTGTACAGCAGATCTCTAGGGCTTATTTTTCTTACTTGACTGAAATTTTATGCCCTGATTCCTCTTCAGATGGTACCATATTTTCACATTTTCCTTCTATGAATCATTACCTTGGCTGGGTAGTAAAGCTAAGACACAATATAGGACAGTATAAGACACAATATACAACTCTTGAAATTAGTATATTTACAATACACATTTGAATATGTCACTTTCTAATTTATCAGGGGAATGCTACCAGTGTATGTTGAAGAATTGGTACTTACATGTATTAATATTACCTACTCTCAAAACACGATTAACAGGTCAAAATTATTGTAAAATTAAGTAAAGCTCAAATATCAACAATCAGAAAAGTATTTGAACTTTAAACTATAGGGTCAGAAGATGGAAAAACTGATGTCATGTTTATTGAAATTATTTTTTTGTTTCCACTTAAATACACCATCCTGAAACACTGGTTCTTAAGTAGAATTACAGTATTCAAAATTTTGATGTTATTAATTATTAAAAAATTTGGGGAAATTGATGACCATAATTAACTATATAAGTATGATGTAAATATTTTAATCTAGTTGAGACATTATTTTTCTTTCACTTTTATAGGCATAAATTGTTCAGAAATAATTGGCAGATGTCAACCACATATCCATTTTCATGGGAACTGCAGCAATGTTACTTCAAATAGTTTCATTTGTGAATGCGAGGAACCATTTTCAGGTAAAAATGCATATATATGTATATATACATACACACTGGTAATTTTAATTTTGTTATACTTATTTCAAATTAAACTTGAAATATTTCATTTGTTACTGAAAAATAGTATTGTAATGGTTCTATACTTTGACTATTTTTAGAGATAAATTTACAAGGTCAATTTGGTTAACAATTAAATGTTTATGCTGCTAAATATTTCATAATATATGAAGAATTTGAATATCAGTTGAACAGGTTTTTTTTTGCTATAATAAAATATATTTTACTCTTAGGTTCTAAAATGTATTTAGAAATAATTCACATTTTGCACATAATCTGCATAATTATATCTAACTTATTTCCTTAGGTAACATGTCATTATGGACACATCCCCTTTCATGAAGAATAAAAATGTTTTATTCCTTCTCAAATGAATTTAAAAATGTGAAATAAAATCATTGTTTAATAGTTTCTTAACTACTGATCAAACATTTAACAATGAAATTGTGTTTAAACCATTCCTATCTCATCTTGAACTCTTCCTTCCCTATTTTCCAGAAATTATAGCTCACCATCATTGTATTTATCCTTATTTAAAATGTCTTTAGATAATGGTGTCTCCAGCCACAACTAGACACCTAAAAATTCTTTTTGCGGGAGTGAAGCAAAAGATTCGTAACTCCCAAACTGCAGAGAACAGGAACCCTGTGTGTTTCTCTGGCAGATCCTTCCACCTAATGTAGCTGAAAGCGAGATGAAAGTTTGGTAGAGTGCATCAACCACTACCAGTAGTGGAAGGGCTTGGTGGCAATGCAGGCAGTAAGAACTCGTGCTGTCTTCAGATAAATGTTTTCAGGTCGTTTTTCCCCGCAGGCCATTTATTGCTTTGAGAAAGATTATGAGTTGTGAGATGTTTTAGGATATCTTACCATATCCTGCAAATGTATGAAGACCATAAAATTTATCTTCCAAAACCCAGCATTTGAGAACAAGAGAGGCAGCTAAAAGTGTTATCATTTTTTAATATTTAAAATATTTTTTTTTCTCTGGCAAATTGGTTTCAGTAAATGGCAGACATATAAAATAGCTCTATGCAAAAAAAAATTGTTTAAATAAAACTCTATCCAAAGAAATTAATTGTAACTTCATTTCTGCAAATCAAAAGGACATATTAGGCATTTTCTTGAGGCTCAGTGAATTAAGGATCTGCCATTGTGACTTCAGTGGCTCAGGTGGCTGCTGTGGCATGGGTTAAATCCCTTGCCCTGGAACTTCTACATTCTGCAGGAGAGCCCCCCCGCCCCGAAAAAGACATTTTAAAGCATACTCTATATTATCTGAAACATTACAAACTAATAATTTAAGTAAAGCTATGTTTAGACATATCTCTAAAATTATGTTGCTAGTATTTTTTCTGAAGAATATTTTTTTCAATATAGTCATATATAATTTTTTATAAAGCTATTTGTGCCCTCTTCAAAGTTGGATTTATGATTAAAATCTGAAGTCGTTAATGCCTTCAATTGACTTCTAATTATGGCATCTTAATCGGGGATATTTTCACTGTACACGTTAAGATTCCTATTAATCTCAAATGCAAATCTGGTAAATGTTAAGTACTGTCAATTTGATTTTTTTATTTAAGATTTATGGATGAAATATTTCCATAGAAGCTATATTTTTATTCTATTCAGAATTCTTTTTGACAAACATTTTCAGAGACTCTTCATGAAATAAATTTTCTCCACATATGATTCCTTTGAAAATTTTATGAAACTTAGGTACTACAAAGTTGCAGGCCTTCTCAATTGATATCCACTATGTTCTAGCACATGAAATTATCTGTAAAATACAGGACAGCCTTCAAATATTTCTTCCCACAAGTCCAACTCTTCCAAAGCCCAATTATAGCATTTGTAATCTCTAGCCATTTTGAATTTGTCAAACTTAAATATCTTCATTGTATGATGTAGAAATAAATTTTGTCTTTTTAAACATAAGTATAATTCCCTGAAACTTTCTAAAGTGACCTTTTTGTGCTTAATTTATTACTTTTTGATTAAATGATTACAACTGATTTTAAATGCGATACAAACGAATTTACAATATTCTTTCACTAAAATACCAAAATCTCCATGAGATACTTGGATGTATTTTCAGTAATTCTTCACAAGTTTAAATATTTCTTCAAATGTTAATGGACAGCAGCAAGAGAAAGTACATTTTTCTATGTTACTTTTTTTCCCTCAATATCAGCTTTATCATAAAAGTTTTAGTCTGATGTCCTGTGACAATTTTTAATTATTTGTAAATTTTGCAATTATAGATTCTAGTCCACTTGTGTGAACAGCACAAACTAGTTTTTATTAAAATGAGTAAAATATGAACCACAAAAAATTCCAAGTCCATTTCTTTTTCATACTTTTCTCAACTTAATCAAAAAATGTGTATATTAGGATAAATTTAAATTTATATAACTTTAGCATAAGAACAAGTAACTTTAGCTTTGAACATTTTTACTGAGTTTTTTTTTAAATGAGTTTTCAGTAACATTCCTAATATCTTCAGAAGTCTTGCTTTAACAGAATAAACTTGTACAGCTCTATTTTAATTCAATGATTTGTGTGGAAATGTCCAACTATTATTGAACTTAACTAATCTATTTGAAGCCTCTGATTTTACTAATGTTGGTCTGACAGTTTTTAACTGTGTGTGAATTTATTCTGCTGATTAAGCCAACACATTTACAATGATCATTTCACTTTTTGTATGTACAGAGAAACTATCAATAAAAAAATGGAGAGAATAATTTTAAGATAGACATTTGATCTAAATAAAAGTGCATACTTCGCAGAGTGATAGGTAAGAATGTCTGCATATGAACCTAACTCCTCAGTGGCAGAGGATCTTCTAAAATGTTAACATTTGATATATATGCTGCTGGTTCTTGAACCAACAGGTGTCTTGTTTTAGGTAGTCAGCGATGTAACTGTAGTCACTTGATAGATCATAAAAAGTGACATAGTTTAGGAGTTCCCACTGTGGCTCAGTGAGTTAAGGACCCGACATTATCTCTGTGAGGATGTAGCTTCAATCCCTGGCCTTGTTCTATGGGTTAAGGATTCAGTGTTGCCAAAATCTTCAGTTTAGCTCACAGATGCAACTCAGGTCTGGTATTGCTGTGGCTGTGGTGTAGGCCTTCAGCTTTAGCTCTGATTTGACCCTGGCCTGGGAACTTCCATATGCCTCAGGTGCAGCCATTTAAGAAAAAAAAAGTGTGATAGTTTAGCAGCAAATTCCATATTTATTACCAAAGTTCTAAGGAAACATACATTTGAAAGATATGTTTTTATTAAAAATTTAAATTTTCTGATATTGTTGGGGTTTAAGTATTTATTATAAAATATGAAATAAATATAGGTACACATTAAAATATGCAAATAGTTGTATATTTATACCAGGAGCTGGCAAGCTTTTTTTCTGTAAAAGATCAGATAGTAAATATTTCACTTTCTGAACCATATGGTCTCTATCACAATAACTCACCTCTGCTATTGTAGTGGGAAAACATCCATAGTATGTAAATGAGTATAGTTCTTTACGTTCAGAAAACTTTCTTTACAAAAATAGGTGTAACTTGACTCACAGTTAATAGTTTACCAACCCATGATTTATACCCTATAAAAAATGACCAGTTCCATAGCAAGGACCTATGGACAATCCTCTCTGCACTCCATGACGGATGTTTTGCCTCCACTTGGCTCTCATATAAAACCTAGACACAGCTCAAAATTTCCTGTGGTCCCATTGACCCAGCCTCCTTGCCGTCAGCAGCTTTGGGCTCCCAGGGCAACATCAGATTCTTCCACTCCTGCTCAGGTAAGAAGGAGGCAGCTATTTATGGCAGCTTGGTTTTCAACATCCACAAGCTGTCCTTAAATGATGTAATACACATTGAGTTTGAAAAGGATTGGGAAAAGTGAGGTAAGTAATCAGTGATTAACTTACAAGTCTATCTTCATGTTAAAAATAAAATACTGCTGCAATTCCCAGGTGGCTCAGCAGGTTAAGGATCCAGTGTTGTCACTGCTGTGGTACTGGTTTGATCCCTGATCCAGGAACTTCCACATGCCTCAGGGCATAGCCCCCCTAAAATTAAAAACTAAAA
Organism: Phacochoerus africanus; assembly: GCF_016906955.1. Classification (NCBI taxonomy): domain Eukaryota; kingdom Metazoa; phylum Chordata; class Mammalia; order Artiodactyla; family Suidae; genus Phacochoerus; species Phacochoerus africanus. The sequence goes on along the minus strand of NC_062545.1, from coordinate 46,628,185 downwards.
AAATAAAATAAAATACTGCTTATATATCCTAGAAAAGACCATGGCAGAATTTAAGGTGCAAAGTAGAGATCTATCAAATACATTTGTTTACTTTTATATAATTGAAAATAATAGATCTTGGTTAGAAAATATAGGACAAATGGTAATTTGATTATCTGGGAGCACTTATATTTCAGCAATGTTGTGCCTGACACTCTGAGCATAAACTGCTGTTATTGTGGACAAAATAGGATGAGGACACTATTGGAAGACCTAGCAACTATAACAGATTAGAATATGTTTGATATGTATTGTATTTTTCTGTGACTTAAAGCCTTAGCCAAAAACATATAAGGAGAATCACATTTTTAAAACTTATAAAGTGTATGCGTGTTCATGCATGTATATATGTATCTATCTATCAACTCTCTGCCTATGAATGTGTCTCTCCATATACCTATTCATTTATACATATTTTCTATTCAGTTTCTTCAAAAACCTTTAGGAACTAACATATGTATAATCTTTTTGCCCACTGTAATGATCCATATATATTAATACACAAGATCTGATGTATGAAACAGAATTCACAAATAAGTTTAAATTGTGGTGTTCCAAAGAGTCATATTATTGTCAGAAACTTTATATTTCCAATGTCTTTGGAATAATGTTATTATTACATAAATTAACCTTATAGGAAATTCCTGGTGCTCTTGAGCTTCACTCCAAACTGATAATTTTGGAACTCAAAAGTCTTTTGGGTGGGTATGGCTATCATACTAGAAACAATTTACTAGACTACATCTAATGAAAATTTAAATCAAGACTGCAAAGAATGTGTGGAATATATCAATCCTATTTTAAAACTAGTAAGACTTCAGAAAAAAACATATTCCTAATTTTTAAGACACCTCAAATATTATAGAAGAGCATGAAAAAGACTAATTAACCATGAGGTAAAACTGCAGTCTCAGACATTATAAAAGTGAAATTAAGAAATAAAGTTCTAATCTAAAAATCTATATATGAAAATGTGTTCTTCAGTTTAATTCCAAACTTGAAAATGTTAAATGATTTATGTGTCTGTTATAAAGTGATTTTCACTAATTTTGTAACTTCATAAGGTTTATTGCAAAAATTAATATATTTTTTGGAGCAATTGAAGGAACTCTTAAAATTCTCATTCTATATATGGTCAGCTACTGACTTATTTTCAAAATTTTTCAGATGTGATTTTGATATAGGAACAAGTGATCATCAGAAAATAAGCTCTCACTCTTAGTTTAGGACTACAGCAAAAAAAATAATTTTAGTTTCAAGATTCAACAAGGTTTATTTACAAGGCATGCTGTGATCTCTATACTCAAGATGAATGATTCTTGGAAACTCTGGCATAACTTTGGAGAAATAATCATTTTTCAGGAAGTGATAACCCCAGGTACCATTCTGATAGATAACAAGAGGTCTGATTTGATTATTGAAGAATGCTGTAAGATATTTCATTAGCAGTTTAAAACAGAAGGTAGACAATATTTTTCAAGGTAAATTTCCCCATTTTCAAAATCCGTACCAGTGGGTAGAATTTATGGAGAATATCATTTTGTCCATGGAAAGAGAAGTTAGCAAGAGCTAAATCAGATATAACATTTTTCATTTTTAATAATTGAACTTTAATCCTATTTTGAAACTCAATTCTGATAGAGGTTGGAAAACTAATCTCAGTCAATTCCACCCCGGCTCTAACCCCCTGCCATGTAGAGAATTGAACTAGTCCCATTCTCATCAGTGTAATTTGTTAAGTGTTGTGGATGGCTAATCATGTTAAACCAGCCAGTAAGAACACTACAGGTATTCTAAAGCTTAGCATTCATAATGATTCGTAGTTAAAATTATGGCAAATATTACACAAGTTACACACTTAACGATGCACATAATTCTTTTAGGTGTTGACCAGAAAAGTGTTTATATATTTTGAATTATTATTTACATTGTCAAAGTTTATTTTGTGGGATTTTTCTTCTTGATTCTCTGATCATTGTGATCATTATCAGCATTGATGGCAACTTGTAGTTCTAAACACAGCATAATCCACTGTAACATAACACTAAAAAGCAAAGGTTCTGTATCCAGTTACTAACACAAAGGATTTCCTTTGCTACCCTACTCCTACCTGATGAAGGTCTGAAGCTTGCTTTATGTTTTCTGAGTTTGTTTGTTGTTGTTGTTGTTGTTTGCACCTTTCCATTATGATAGTCCCTTAAGTGGCTAAATAATGCATTCAGGAATTCCCTCTGTGGCAGAGCAGGTTTAGGATCCCATATTGTTTCTGCAGCGGCAGGTTTGATCCTAGGCCAGAGAACTTCTATGCCATAGGCGTGGCCTAAATAAATAAATAAATAATGCATCCAAATGCTTCTCATCCCACTATAAATTTTCTCAAGACAATTTGTATGCCATTAAGTATCTGATATAGATTATTAATGAATAAAAAATTATTGATAATTATGAGATCTCAGGATAATCATGAAGGTTTTTTGATCTCTTGTGTTGATGAATGAATGAAAGTATAACCTAAATACAAGTGATAGAACTTGTATGTTCAATAAAACATATAATTCAGCTAAAGTTATACAACGTATATGTTGTTCTGCAATTTGAATGCCCTCTCATTATCATTCAATAAAAAGAATATTTATTAACTACTATTTATTATGTGCCTTGCTTTTTGTCAGAGAACAAGTCCATGAAACAGTTAATCTCATTTCGATTTTACTTTTTGAGGAAAAGGTGAAAATAGAATCAAAACTTGAATTATTTTATTCTAGTGATACTGATCTTAAACCAATGTTATGTTGCATCTCTGGTTTATTCAGGGAAGTTAACTAAATAATACTGATGCAGTGTTAGTGTAATTTGCATAGCATACTGTAGACCTTGAGAATCAGAATGGGTTACTCACTTTGTCATCATCTCTATTAATTTGTAGAGAAATTTTATATATTCTGGCTAGAAGTAATTAGTGGTGTATGTATGTTGCAAATATGTTGAGTCTGTGGCTTGTTGGATGGATTCATTTCCTCTGTGCCACAATGGGGACTCCCGAAAACTCTTCATCCATGATTTGCTTTGCATCTTGTCAAAAATCATTTAAACATATAAGTGTTTGTCTGTTTCTACATTTTTGATTTTTATAGAAATACAATGAAACATGAGGTCATATAGTATGAGTTTTTCAGCTTTTTTTTAATCCATATTGTTTTGGCTATTCTATATCCTTTGCTTTTCCATATAAATCTTAGAATCACTTGAAAATTTATCTAAAACTTTCTGCTTGTGTTTAGTTAGGACTGTTTTGAATTTATCATTCAATTTTGGAAGGATAACCACTTATGTTCAGTTTCTAATATATGAACATGAACTCTAATTTTTAGGGTTTTGATAATCACTCAGCAATATTCTATACGGTTTTTAGAGGAAGGGAATTGCACATTTAGAATAATTTCAATTTTAAAGTATTTTAATATTTTTATCATGATATGAGTATAATTGTTTTTAACTTTTTTCTAATCATTTGCTGTTATATTATAGACTTAAAAATGCTGTTTATGTTACTTTGTAAACTAAGTCATTGTTAAATGCATTTATTTGTTCTAATTCCCCCCTAGATTCCTTAGTATTTTCTTTCTAAGCAATTTTATGATCTGTAAAGTTAGTTTTGTAAATTCTTTTCTAATATTATACCTAGGATTTTATTTGGTTATCTTACTGCCCTGGCTAGGCCCTCCAATACAGTGTTTGATAACAAAGAGGACATCCTTCCCATTTTCTTGATGCTAAAAGAAAAATATTCAGTATTTCATCATTAAGTCTAGTTAGCTATGGGTTTTATATAGACACCCTTTGTCAAATAAAGGGAATCTCCATTTAGAGTCTGTTGATAATTTTTTGATGAGAATTGGATGATGAATTTTGTCAAATTTTTTACTTAACCTACTGAGATGATTTTATGTCTCAAGTTAATTTTAGGATTTTAGAATGTCTTCAGTTAATCCACAAATTACAGATTTTCAAACCTAAACCAACCTAGCGTTCCTGCCTGCCTATATCTCAATTGGACATGGTAAATTATTTTTACATGCTCTGTGTTTAGTTGGTAAAATTTTGATTATTTTCCAATTATATTTGTGTGGGATATTGATCTATAATTACAACATGGCTGCTTTTTACATTCTATCTTTTTTTTTTCACTCTTCAAGGACTTTGTGTAGTTTTTGCTTGAGTGTTTTTATGCAGTTATACAATTTTCTGTATGTTAATGTGAAAACCTATTCCACCAGTACCACAATTACAACTGTCAGTATTTCTCTTGTTTGCTCTCTTGTATTTTTTTTGTAGGTTTGTTTTGTTTTATTTTCTTAATCTCCAAGATTTTTCTCTCTTTATGGTGAAATAGATAACTTCACAGGAAGCCTAAAAGAGTACCTCAGATATATGTCATTTTAAGCATCAAGTGTGTATAATTAGGCATAAAGTTTAATTTCTGGCAAAGCAATTCTAACCCCACTTTCTATATGGTAGTAATTACTTTTAAATGAAATTTACAACTGTAAATGAGGCAGCTTTGGTAAATGGAGCCCTGTCAGGGCTGAACTTTTGGGAGAAAAGAATGAGTAGCTATAAAAAAAATGTTATTGCCTGCCCAAGTAATTTTACTTGGTACAACTAATTTAATTTTCTAAATATATCTTTGTAAATGCTATTTTCTTTTTCAAAAGATTCTACATCCTCTTTGTTTATGTTACATAGCAGAAATATGGACTTGAGAGTTATATAGATTTGGTCATTAAATTATATTACGCTAATATACAAATTTTAGCCGTCTATGTTTGGTTACCTCATCTACAGAATGAAGGAAATATTGCAAACCTTGCTTCTTGCTATGTAGAATTAATAAGAATTACAGCCTAGGTGTGCTTAATAAAGCATGCCCATTAGAGTTAAGCAGATTTTGTTCCAAGACCATCTCCACAACCCTTTCCCTCTCTGACTTTTCAAATATTATTTAAGCTCTCTAAATTTTAATTTCCCAATCTGTAAAATTTTGATGATTTTCAGTACTCATCTCATTTTTTTTTCCCTGTGGACTAAATGAAATAGTATATGTTAAATGTTTACTAAAATGACAGACACATAATAAGCATTCCATCAATTTTAGCTGTTACTTTTGCTATTGCTTGACATAGAAACACTCCATTCAATACTTATTTTTTCTATTTTACTAATACAGTTTAAACCAGTCTGTTTTTTTCCAGCATTTGAGTTTTTATACAATCACATCTTTTATCTACTTTTATAACTTATTTTTCAAAATTTCTCTGTAATCTAATTGTTTGAGGGTTGTATGATGAACAAATCATACACATTCACATTTTCTCTTCTGTTGTTCATTCTTTATTTTTTTACCTGCTATAGAATGAAATCTTCCTTCCTTACCCTACTGCTCCGAAATTTACTTCCACTGTTCCTCCTGCTGATTTACAAAGGTCTTGGCAGCAAAATCTATGACCTATTTAAATTTATAGGCCCATCATATAGCAAATTTAAGGTGTTGAATAAATGTTTCATAATGAGGAGCTAAAATGGGGTTGTTCTTAATCTTAAAGAAATTTCAAAGTGCTATGATTCTCTTCAGACAGTTGTATGTCAGAATAGGTATGAAACAACCTTTTTGTCAATCTGGAGCCCAAGAGTTATATTTGAGTATTATATACCTCTGTTGCCTTATATAAAAATAAAAGGAACACAGTTTCCATTGCATGTTTTATTAGGATACTGGGAGGAATATTGAAAGAAATATACCATCTCTTAAAAATGAAAGGTACAGTCTTGCTACAAACAGCCATGTAGGTAACATGAATATCTGCTTATCTGACTCAGACTGTGTTCAGTTTACATGCCAACTATGAAAATTGCATGATTGCTTTGTTTTTAAAGTGAGTAAAGTATAATAACTACTTTTAGCCTTGTAATGTTAAGTACACCAACGCCTCCCCTTGTAGAATGTTGAATTGGCTATCATTAGTGACAGATGTTCTATACATAACACTGCCTATATAATTGTGATAATTTTCCACTTCTGATTTGTCAGTTTCAGTGATTTAAAAATCACTTGATGACTGCCTGAAAATGACTGATGTTTTTCCTCCATTGAGTAATTTCTGCTGGTACAGTGTAAGTCTTTTTTTAACAAGTTCTTGAATTCTGTTGAAGCCTGCATGTCTTAATTCTTTGTTCAACTAGACAGGTGTGACAATTTACAGAATTCTAGGCAGAAACTCTCTAATTACTCCATCTTGGGACTTTGAAATGTGTTTTATGGGGAGGAACTATGCACTTATTTTTTAAACACAGTAACATTTTTGAACATATGGCTTCAACTTTTAGTTAGTGAGAAAAACTGAAAATGAAATTCTGGAAAGTTGAACTTAACAAATGTTTTTCCTTTAATCTGTAAGTACTTTTGTTATCCTATTTTGTTTTTGATATTCAATGCTCTTACAGTTTCAGAGGCTGCCTATAAAATCTCAGTGGAAGAATTACCAAAGTGTCATTATAAATATCCCTTTCAATAGATATGATCACACTTGATTGCTTTAGTATGCTGATTTGATTACAGTGATCGAAAATTCCATTTTTTCACAGTCTACTTCATTATAGCCAGGCTGACCCAGCAACTCTATCAACTTTATGCTGCCTAAGTTCAGGAGTAATTTTAGAAGTGTCCTGCAATACATTAAAGACAAAGAATTTGCAAACAGTTTATACATTTTGATGCCAAATTGTGTCTCCATTCAGTGCAATTCTTCATCAAGCTAAAAAATAACTTTAAAAACAATATGAAACAATAAATTAAATTGTACCTTTTAATGAGATATCAATTGAGTAAGATTGGAAGAAAAGCGATTTATTTTCTATCACTCGTACATTAAATTTGATTTTAGAGGTATCTGTTTCCTTATCTAGGACAGTGGACTTGATGACTATACTTGATATACAGGGTATATTTGAGCTTAGCTCTTTCAAGGAGCAATTTTCTCAGACTTTACTCTGTTTTCTAATAGAACATAAATAGCATGCATTAAGGCAAACATCATTTTGTATTTAAGGACTGACAACTTTCCCTTCAGGCGCAGGATTGCAAAGAGCTAAAACTCTCTAATCCCATCATGCCTACTTCTTGAGAAGCAATAACTCCTACAAAATAAAAATCCTAATATTTTTCCCCTGAAAAAGTTGTCCTTGAACTCATTACTATTAATGGGCATCAGACTTGTAAAAGAAGAATTTCATTTGACGTGGTGGAAACTACAGGGCAAACATCACTTTTAGCCTTCTGAGTTTATATGATCGGTTAGACAGTATTCCATATTTACTTATTATTTTCTGAGCCTAGAACACTACTTGAATAAATTGAATTACTTCATGAACAGATGATAATGTACAGGGGTGTGTGTGTGTGTGTGTGTGTGTGTATGGAGATGGGGACTAAAATTTATAAAATGAAGTATAACAATATATATCTTGTAACTTTTCAAAAGCTGATAAAATTCTGGTAAAGTCTGAGAGGTTAACATCAAAATATTGCTGTATTCTTTTCAGCATTTCCTCATGACTATATATCATCAATTAAATATAAAATATTTAAATATAAAATTATTTCCAAATGGATATCCTTTACACCTCATATCATTATGTAAAAATTTAGTCCCATAATCTTAAGATTTCAAGAGTTTATCTTAGGCCTTGAAACAGTTTTAATGAATGAACTCCCTGGTCCACCAAGTATATACATAGAAGACTGTGGTGGAAACTAGATAACTAGTATTGACTAACTGAAAGGAGATAGCTTTTTAATTTCACTTGGTGGTAGTTTGTTTTTGTAACCAAGAACCAAGAACTCCTCACTGTGTCTGTTTAGTGTTTTGAATATGTGTAATGTCTTCCTGTGCAAATGGCACTCAATGTTCACAGCTACCCTATAAGGAAAGAAATACATTAATCTTAAAATACGTAATATATATCTGATTGTTAGGTAGATAGATCCTGACTGGGAGGTGATTACTTCTTCTAAGACAGACTTTTAATTTCTCAGCAGCATTTGTTCTGAATGTTGATAAAACATTCCAATCTGACAAAATATGACTTTGATCATATATTTAGTTTTCTAGTCCATAACACAAGCATATTTTCTTCTCTATTCCTTTGATCTCTATCTTTCTCATCCTCAAGACAAAAATAGAACTCTCTGTCTCCATGCTTTTTTATATTCTGAGGAGCCCTCATCCCTTTTTAAAATTTTACTCCTGCACTATTAATTTCAGAACTTTCTTCTCTTTTAATTCTTATGCTTTTACTCTTCAACAACCTCACAGGGCTTTTACTAGTTATATATTGCTGTGTAACAAAGTAACCCTAAACTTAGTGGCTTCTGACAATGATATCATTAGTTTTTATTCATAAATTAACAGTATGATTTTGTCTTTCTCTGATAATTGTCATCAGGGATGGCTTATAGGCTGGGTGCTAGAATCATCTGAATATTGCTTACAATCTTTAGCCAGAGCAGTTGATGCTTCCTCTCAGCTGAAATCTTAGTTGTGCTGTTGGATGAAATACTTATATGAACCCTCTCTGCATGGCATGGGCTTCCACAATGTGGTACCAGAGTTCTATAACAAGTGTTCAGAGAAAAGAGTGAAATCTATTACCCCTCATGACCTAGCCTCGAAAGTGATATAATTATTCTCTGTGCATTCATCTGTTGATGATATTATAAAAGGCCAGTCAGGTTGAAGGGAGGGGAAAGGGTCTGGAATACCATGCTTATTTAGTTGGAAATATTGCTGCAGCCATTTTTAATGGTCTACTATAGATTTTTTTTTTTTCTCTTTAACCTGTGAAACCTAGGTAATTTTCTGTTTTCCTCTTCTGAAGCTCTATAGAAGAAGGCACTCACTTTATCATATAATGTGCACCCTCTCCTCTGTGTCTGTCCTTTTGTTCGTGGCTCATGTTTCCAATCCTGTATTCTCCCTACTTTGGGATAATCCACTTCAACTTCCTTTGACTCTACCAACACCACTGGTTGGGAAATCAGTGTTTTTTAAATACTACATTTTAAATCTATTTAATGCTCTTTTAAATACTATTTGGAATAACAAACTTTAAGGTCTTGATAATTATTGACAACACTAACCCAATGAGTGCTTACTCTATGCATATATATGTATGTATGTAATTTACATGTACCTGTTGGCCATATGTATGTCTTTTTTTTAATGTCTGTTACATCATCTTCATTTTTAATCATTTTTTATGATATTGAGTTGTATGAATTCCTTGTATCTTTTGAATATTAATTCCCTTTCGGATAAATCATTTGCAGATTTCTTCTCCCATTTTGTAGGCAGCTTTTTCATTTTGTTAATAGTTTCCTTCACTGTGCAAAAGTTTTTAGTTCTATATAGTCCCATAAATTTGCTTTTGCTTCTCTAGCCTGAAACAGATCCATGAAAATATTCTTAAGACTGATATCAAAGATCTTATTGCCTATGATTCATCCTAGATTTTTTATGGTTTCAGGTTTTACACTGAAATCTTTAATCCATTTTTAGTTTATTTTTGTGCATGGTGTGCGAGAGTAGTCCAGTTTGATTCTTTTATATGTAGCAGTCCAGATTTCCTAACACCAGTTATTGAAGAAGCTGATGATTTTCCCCATTATATATTCTTGCTTCTTTGTCACAGATTAATTTTCCATTTAAATGTGAGTTCATTTCTGAGTCTCTTTTATTTTCCATTGATCAATGTATCTGTTTTTCTAGAGTACCACCGTGTTTGGATAGCTGTAGCTTTTTTATTTTTTTCCTCCCCAGGGAGCATAATTCCTCTAGATTTGTTCTCCTTTCTCAACACTCTTTTGGCCATTCAGGATCTTTCAAGTTTCCATAGAAATTTTAGAATTATTTGCTCCAAATCTGTGAAATATGCCATTCCATATATATAGAGAAGATATTAACAGCATAAAACATAGCATAATCCAAATAAGTTGTTGTTACCATTTAGGTCTTATATTTAGTTTCTTATTATGTTTAATTTAGAGTTAAAATAAGTAAGAGTGATCAAATATAGAGTAAAAATGGGTATTCTAAGATGTTTACATGGATGATACTGTCACCCCATTTTAAGGTTTGAAATGTCCTAAAATGTTTTATTAAAAATATAAGTTATTTGTGTAACCACATGGCTTTATTGAGAGCAAAATGGAAGAAAAAAAAAACTGTTTCAAAATGGAGGGAAAAAAAAATCAGTGAACACCTAGTTTTTATAACATTTTATTTTATTCTCAGGAATATTTTTCTTTCCAGCTGCCCCAGCTTCAGTGGCCAGATTTTGAATTCTTCAATTCTGGGGTAAATGTTCTTTCTGAATCATAGTAGATTTCAATGTCAATTATCCTGATATCAAAGCAGGGATCAGAGGAGAGCTGGTGTGACATGCTAAACAAGTTGTCTGATGCTTGAAAACCACTCATTTCCGCTACCTCTTCCCAACTCAGTTTAAAGCCCTGTTTCTATCACCATCCACATTCATCTTCATTCTATTTTCAGCTCCTGCAAACTTTCCATGAACTCTTTTTCATATCTCCATCTTTACTTTCAGAACTGCATACCATATCCACATCCATCTTCCTACATGGATTTAGCATCTAGGTAACAATTTTCCTTCTTGACAGCACACTTAATAACTTTCACATTTTGTGGATAAAACTTCAAATACTACAGTTTTATGCTTAACTCTCTTTGATGGGGCTAACATATAACACCTGTCTTTATATCAGTTCAGTCACTTTCCAGTTTCAAATTGTTTTTGTCTCTGGACTGGGTAACACAATTTTAACCATATATTGAGGTCTAGCATTTAAATGGATGTTGTTTTTAATGCCAGGAAATGTAATGCATATGGAGATTGAACAGATTGTTATTAAGAACATCATGTTTGGAGTTCCCGTCGTGGCGCAGTGGTTAAAGAATCCGACTAGGAACCATGAGGTTGTGGGTTCGGCCCCTGTCCTTGCTCAGTGGGTTAAGAATCCGGCGTTGCCGTGACCTGTGGTGTAGGTTGCAGACGCGGCTTGAATCCCGCGTTGCTGTGGCTCTGGCATAAGCCGGTGACTACAGCTCCGATTCAACCCCTAGCCTGGGAACTTCCATATGCCGCGGGAGCAGCCCTAGAAAATGGCAAAAAAAGAAAAAAAAAGAACATCATGTTTTATCAATTTAAAATATATATGATACTTCAAACTCATGTAGATTAAATAATAATAAAGTGTCAGCTATTAATTTTTATTTACTATATGCTGGGTGTTATGGTAATAATATTTTATGTATTATTTACATGTAACCCTCAAAACTATACTATGTAATAACTTCCATTATATGTCCTTTTATATCTATTAAAGAAAAGGAGGCTCAGAAAGCTTTTATGAATTTCTCAGAATTTTGTCAGGACCATTGTTAGTTATTGGTAGAAGTAAGGTTTTTTTTAAAAAAAATTAGTGAAAGTTGATTTTTCTCTTTAATGCTCAGAGATAACATTTAAACTTCTGACACGGAGACTTCTGTTGCTTGCCACCAATTCTTTACAGCAAATACATTTAAGGAAATGGTGTCACCACAAAGTCTTCTAGAAATAGCCATTTCCTATGAAAGCATTATTGTATATCCAATATCTAATACACACCATTTTAAAAATCCATAAGTAAATTTTTAAATGTCACATGGAAGAATTTTGTGCCTTTTCCTTTGATATAATTTTAAGTCGTGCAATCTGGCAACTTCTAAAGTTAGGCTAAAGCTAGGGATTTAAAATCTTTCAAAATTTACTTACATCATTTCCTTAACAGATGCTTGGCAGAAGAGATGGCTATGTATAGCTGAGAAAGAAAGTTCTTTAAGGATAGTGAGAGATTTGTTGAGGTTTGAATTCCTCAGGATTATTTCAAATATTTTTTCTTCTTATATTCATAAGTATTAATGAAAAAGTGTTCCCCCTTTGAGATACACAAATCCAATATTTTAAAGAAATTATAATAATTATTTTAAAAGGAAAAATAATATTCTAATTTCCCAGAAAGTTCACATGATTCTAATAAATTTGAAAAAGTGAATTTTTTTATACTTTAATTTTTTTACCTTATTTTTAGATTCACTGACCTGAAATCTTTAATAACAAGATACACTGGGATACGAAGTTCTTGAAAAAATTCAGTAGCAAACAAACACATATCTACTTACATTTACCATATTAGAAATATTTTAGGAGTTCCCATCGTGGCGCAGCGGAAACGAATCCAACTAGGAACCATGAGGTTGTGGGTTTGATTCCTGGCCTTGCTCAGTGGGTTAAGGATCCAGCGTTGCCGTGAGCTGTGGTGTAGCTCGAAGATACAGCTCATATCCTGCTGTACTGTGGCTGTGCTGAAAGCTACAGCTCTGATTCGACCCCTAGCCTTCCTGGGAACCTCCATGCATGCGCCACAGGTGCAGCCTTGTAAGGAAAAAAAAAGAAAGAAATATTTTATATGTTATTAAAAATTATAAGTAAAAGAATTACACTGAAAGAAAAATTATTTATTGTAAATATAAAAATTATAATTTATTATAAATATAAAATTGAAAAATAATAATTTCTTAGATTTTCAATGTCTAAACAACCTACAACATTATTACCCTTTTAATACAATTTACTTTAGGGATCAAAATATTGTTGGCACCTTACTATTTGCAATGTAATGCTTAATGAAGTTCATGGACTTAATAGCATTTAAGGTATAATATTACGGTTGCCAGATTTAGCAAATAAAAATACAAAAATTCTAGTTAAAATTGAATTTCATATAAACAATGGATTTCATACATTGAATGGTACAATCCTCTCAAAAATTTTTTCAGAACTTCAAATCTTGTGACTTGTTATGTTTATAATCTAGCACTCTGGAAGGGAATTTGAATTTTGATTTTATTTCTTCTTTGCTTCAAGGAAAAATAAAATTGATCAAAGAAGAGCTATCCAAGATTAGTCAGATAGATTTGTACCTCTGAATAAAGCATATCAATTTTAAATATTAAATATATTAAAATACTAAAATATCCCTGATGCCATTGTCACAAAGTATCCTGTTTTAAATCTGTGAATTCATTAAAGATGAGCTTCAGAGATCTGGAAGAGGCATTTTTGTGGGGAAGAATTTTGGTTCATTTTTCTTGAAACCTGACAATCAGAGAGAACTCCAATAGCTGCTTTGAAGTCTCACTCTCCAGTGTTTCAATGGGGCTTGCTCAGCAGTGCAATGTGTGTATATGGATGTATGTTTTCCTCTAGTTCCTTTCTGAGTAGGTAACTGCTGCTCTGTTTGTTTATTTGTTTGTTTGTTTGTTTTTTAAGGGCTGCACTGGGTCATATGGAAGTTCCCGGGCTAGTGGTTGAATCTGAGCTACAGCCGACATCCTACAGCACAGCCACAGCAATGCCAGATCCTTAACCCACTGAGCAAGGCTAGGGATTGAACCCAAGTCCTCATGGATACTAGTTATTTTCCTTACCACTGAGATGACACAGGAACTCCACTACTGCTCTAATTAACTCAAAGCACTTCAGATGTTTAAGGGGGACTGAAATACAATAAAATCATAATGAAAATGGTGGTTACATTCACCTAATATCATGCAAAATAGAATTATGAATCAAAAAAATAAATGACCTTAAGAACCTGGAAATCATGCTTTAAGTCAATCCTGAATGACTCAGTCATAGACTTCTCCTTTAGTGCACAGATCTTCCTTAACTAATTCTGGCATCTAGCCCAATGAGGTGATAAGATAGGGAAGGAGCTAGAATAGGTAATAGAAAACCTCCTTTGTTCTTGCCCAAGAAAGCATGAGGCTTTAGAAAAGGAGAGAAAAGAACAAATAAGTCAGACGTGTGCAGACATGTGTGTGTATTTCCCTTTTCCTGGCTTTGACTTTGTGAAGGAAGGGATTGATTCATTAGATGAGGAAGGAAGTACAGAGAGTAACCCAGCAAGGGTTTGTGTGTCCATGCAGAAAGCCAAAACATGAGAGAAGCAAAGTAAGGGTTTATTGCATGGCACCAAGCTGGGGAGTGGGAGATAAGCCTTCAAGTACACTCACACTGCTCTTTGAATTGGGGGTTTGTCAAAGGAGAACAAGGAGTTTGAGAATAACTACAGTATTTTGACGTTTCTGTGATTTTTTTTTTTTTTTTGGCTGTGCCCATGACATGTAGAAGGTTTCCAGGCCTAGAATAAAACCCAGGCCACCATAACGACATGAGCCACATAAGTGACAAAGGTTGGATATTTAACCCTTTAGGCCACCAGGAAACTCCCATCTGTGACATTTCTTAACTGTAGTTTCAAGAGTCAAGATGTCTCTGGTTTAGGATTCTATGGCTAAGTGGTCCATGGCTGTGGTCTGGGAGCTCATCTTGCCCTGGAGAAAAAAACCTCAGTTTGAATGTTATGATATCTATAGCAGTGATTTTAGTCATCTGTCTCCTGTTACTTAGTTTTCAGTTAGCACAAGATGGAGGCCAGAGGGAACAAGAAAGAATAAAATTTTGGATAGAGAAATGAATCCTAAACTTGGTAAGTGAACTCAGTTTTAGGAGCACTCAGTTTCAGGAGTAAAGGAGGCATCTTGCCAAGAAAGACCTCTGTTGAAAGTTTTGAAAACAGAGCATCTCCTAGCTGCCTCTTATTAGGTTGCAAATGTCATGGCTAGACTCTAGATCTTAACTTTCCTCCTCTACCCTTAGTTCCTCGCTGGTGTATATCCAACAGAAAACTCCCTAAGGTTCTGGCTAAAGAATAAAGGGCTAGTGGACTGGGCAGGGTAAGGTGGGGGGTCCATTGCTAGAAATGTACTTTAGTTTTCAATAGTAACTTTGACAATATAGCTCTTAATCTCTCCTAACTTTTACAAATTGCAAATATATTCTCAAATCTATTAGTTTTGCCCATAATGCATTTCATTGAAAAATAGTATACATACTCAAGCCATCATTTTTAATGATGCAAGTTTTGTAGTTTTAATTCTTTCTCAACATTTAGCCTTATATATTATTATTATTTTCTCATGCTAAATTACCCATTTGTGACTCTTTATATTTCATCATATATTTTCAAATAATTTAAAGAGATTCAAAAATATGCAATTTCCTATTACCCATATTATGTAAAGTGATTGGGAGAGGCAGACATGGTGTTAATTAATGGCACCTAATAAAGTGAATTTTTTTTTCATTTATTCAAATTTTTTAATGTTCTTTATTATGGTTTTTCTCATAAGGGTCATGTGTGTATATTTAAACAAGTTGTGTGTCAGATAATTTTATCACTCTAATGAATAACTTATTTCTGATTATATTTTATAGTCAGTATTTTTGTAAGGAAAAGGCACTGAGTATTGTACATTAATTTTGTATTTTACAACCTTGTGCAACTGAGTATTTCATCTGTTCATTCTATGCATTATCTTCTGGTAACTAATTTAATTTCTCTACGAATAGTTATAACACTAACATTTCCCTTAAAATTCTTATATCTTATTATATAAATAAGGCAAAAATATCTGTGTGTATCAGTTCCTAGTTTATTTCTTTATTTCAGGCTGTGACTGTTTATTCCAAAGCCTGCTGGTGTCAAATTAAGTTTTTACATACCCAATTACTTTTAAAATAGCTGAAACAATCAGATTAGCAGCCATTGAGAACCTGCCTGCCCCTGGATAACCTGTGAAACTATATCAAGCATATGCAAGTCTTTGAGATAATAAGGTTTTGTGGTGATAAACCTCTGAGCCATTACATCCTTCAGACCTCTCTGGCCCCAGACTCACTGCTGTGCTGCTGCAGGTCATCACTTAGGAAAGCAAGTGCCCTCTCTTATCCCTCTCTTCCCCAGGAGTTCTCTTCTCTTCATCTCTTCTGTTTCTTTTCTTTTTTTTAATGATTTTTATTTTTTTCCATTATAGTTGGTTTACAGTGTTCTGTCAATTTCTACTGTTCAGCAAAGTGACCCAATCACACATATATATGCATTCTTTTTTTCAATTTTTCCTCCATCATGTTCCATCATAAGTGATTAGATACAGTTCCCTGTGCCATACAACAGGATATCATTGCTTATCCACTACAAATGTAATAGTTTGCATCTATTAACCCCAGACTTCCAGTCCATCCCACTCCCTCCCCCTCCTCCTTGGCAACCACAAATCTGTTCTCCAATCCATGAGTTTCTTTTCTGTGGAAAGGTTCATTTGTGCCATATACTAGAATCCAGATATGTGATATCATTCTGTATATGTCTTTCTCTTTCTGACTTTCTTCTTTTAGTTCAAGAGTCTCTAGTTCCATCCATGTTGCTGCAAAGGCATTATTTGGTTCTTTTTTATGACTGAGTAGTAGTCCATTGTGTATATTACCACATCTCTTAATCCATTAATCCATCTATTGATGGACATTTAGCTTTTCCCCCATTTCTTAGCTATTGTAATAGTGCTGCAGTGAACATATGGGTGCATGTATCTTTTTCAAGGAAAGTTTTGTCTGGATATATGCCCAAGAGTGGGCTTTTCTGACTCGCCACCTCTTTCCTTCAGTCTCTGAATGGTCCCCTGTTGTGAGAATTCTCCTGCAGGCAACCTGTCCAGGCACCATTTAACAAAATTTGGTGTCTGCTACTACAGAGACAAGCTCAGCAGGGTGGGGCTGAACAACGGGTGCTGTGAAACTTAAGGAAAAAAGTTAACATAAAACAAGACACAGAGATGTTTATCATAAGTAAAGGTGGGAACAGGGGGACTCAAGGTCTCAGGGACCAAGATCACCGCCTTAAGAAACCACACTGCTTTTATTGTGTTTTTTAGGATTATGTCACATGAGAAGGGGGTTGTAGGTGCAGGATATAGGTTTTTTTAAGTTATTTTAAAAGTCACATAGCCGGTTGCTGATTAAGCTTTTACTCTGACCTTTAGGCATTTAATAATCATTAACATTTGAGGAAGCTTGGCATCAGCTATCTATGCATAGCATCTAGAGAATCACCATTGTGCTTCTGCAGACAGCATGCCCCTCTGCAGCAAACCAGTGAGCCTAGGTTTGCACCTCGGTTCTTCTTTGCTAGTGCATATCCAGCTATCGACTCCTCATAAACCCCTTGGGGCTATGGGGCTCCTCTTTTATTCTTAAGAGTATGTATCATGCTGTGCAAAACGGCGTGCCAATCTGCACAGGTCCAGGCGTGCCTAGACCAATGCATTAAGTCCTCATTCAGCTGACCCTATGAATAACTTATGCCTTTAGGTCTTTGTTCTTAAGCTTAAGTCATTCACTGTCACTGCCCCTGTTTTTCAAGCAGGAAGATAGGGTAAAGTAAAGCAGGACAAGATAGAGTTTTCAGCAAAGAAGCTAAGAAAATATTGTAGAAACATGTCTCGTGACATGCTACTATCTCTTGCAGTGTTTCTTTTTCTTTGATGACTCCCCCATTTTCTCAAACTCTGCATTTTTTTTCTTTCTAATATTTTTTTTTCTTATTGAATTGACAAAGACCTCCAAGATTGTAATAAATACTTAAGGTAATAGTGTTACAGAACTCAGATTTGGCTGCCCACCTCTCAAAGCCAATAATCAAGAGGCAAGTATTAACAGGAATAAAATTGCTTTAATCAGAAGAGGTGACAATCTGGGGAGAAGGTAAACTCATGTCCTAAGATCAACTCCGAAGATTCTGCTCAGCCATGATAATTTTTAAAGGGAAACAATCTCAGTTAATCATTAAGATAGGAGGTCAGATTTCTTGACATTTTTCCATTGTGGGCAGACCTGTGACTTCCCCTATTCTTCCTTTGGATGCATATCTCGCCTGTGTGATTCGGTTACAAGTCTCCACGTCATTCTTTTTGGTTCTTGCCCACATGCAGCAAGGATTTGTAGTGGCTGGCCCTTGGTGGGATGTTCCATCTGGGAAGTGATGCAGCAGTGCTGGGATAGATACAGCTGTTGGGCTGCACCAGAACCCCAGCAGCATTAGAGATGCAGACAGACATGCTCTCTGGGCAGGAGCATTCCATTGGGATCCCAGCAGAATCTAGCTGGAGCCTAGAGGGACCTGCCTGGAGGTGGCTCAGAGGAAACTAACCTGACTAGTATCCATGAGGACACAGGTTCTACCCCTGGCCTTGCTCAGTGGGTTAAAGATCTGGCATTGCCACGAGCTGTGGTGTAGATCACAGACTCAGCTCAGATCCTGCATTGCTGTGACTGTGGTGTAGGCCAGCAGGTGTAGCTCCCATTCGACCCCTATACTGGGAACTTCCATATGCTACAGGTGTGGCCCTAAAGAGCAAAAACAAACAAACAAACAAACAAAGCAACAGCAAAAATATCAACAATTGATCTATTTTCATACTCTTGTGAGCCCAAGTTTGTGTGCCTTATGCATGGTGAGGCCAAACAAACTGAAATGTTGGAGATTGGAGCAGAAAAATATTTGTTGCAAGCCATGCAAGGAGACCAGTATCTCATGTCCCCCACCTCCCAAAAAGAAGCCTGAACTCCCTGAACCAAAATTATAAATCCAGATGAGGGAAAATGGGGGCAGGGTCAGTGATCAGCTTATGCACGGTTCTCTGATTGGTTAATGGTGAGAACTGGGCAGTATCACAGGGGTTAATATTATCAATCCTTAGGCTCCAGAAGGCCTAGGGTTTGTGTGCCCATGATCATCAGGTAGTTAACATCTTCCATTTGCTGGGGGGGGGGGCATTTTTCACATTTGCAAAGCAACTCAGGTAATGTGCATCATATACACTTATCTAGGTACTTCAGAGAGGAGCTAAAGCAGAGGATATGGGGGAAGGGCCTGCCCCAAGAAGACCCCATAGCAACCTGCTGGGTTACACTCTGAACCTAGGGAGTGCACAAAAAACTAAGTTTTAAAACTATATTCCTATATATTCACATAAAGTGGTTCAGGGAGCAGCTGTTTCTGAATAGATAAAACAAGATTGGAAAGAGGAAAGGACTGAGTAGAGATAGGACCCTGATATATTAAGAGGGCACCTGTAAATTTAGGCTTTGGGCTGGCAATTTAGGGGTCGAAAACTAGAGAGTGCTGATGTGACTGCCCACCTTCTCTTAGGTGATAGACAAATTGCTTTTTGTGCTGGTTCTATTGCAGGAAGGGGGACCCCTTCCAGGGCCCAAGAATGGGCTTTTCTCTAACACTTGGAAATGGATTGTCCAAGGAGACATATGTGCTGACAAAACCAAAGGCTTTATTGGGAAAGGGGTACCAGGGCAGAGAACACCAGGGTAAAGGAACCCAGGAGAACTGCTCTGCCATGTGGCTCACAGTCTCAGGTTTTATGGGAATGGGGGTTAGTTTCTGGGTTGTCTCTTGCAAATCCTCTTGCTTGGCTTATATTTGGTCTGACCCAGGGTCCTTCTTGGTGGCACACGTAACTCTCAGCCAAGATGGATTCCAACACCAAGGATTTGGGGAGGGTTGTCTCCTCCTTCCTATTGGCCTCTCAAATCCTCCCAGTCTGTCTTCAGGGCAGCACCATGTTCCTTATTGGGGCCTGCTATTGTGAGACAACTCATGCAAGTGGCTATCATCACGTCTGGCCAAGGTGAGCAGTTTCAGTCAATGGTCCCCTAACTGTTCCATTATCCTTGTTATTTGAATAAATTCAGCCTTAATATTTAGTTGTACTACAAATTCTAGTCTATTTTCACAGACGTATTCGACAGGGTTTGGGAAATATTTTCTCATAGATTAAAACTCAGACATTCTTTAAACCAGAGAATACAATTTGCTATTCTGTGGTCCATGAAATTTAACACTAAATAAATTATACAGTCAAGGAAAACATTAAAAAATATCTACCCTTAGTGGCTTTTGATCTAATCTAAACAAGCTATATAAAAAACTCTTCTTGGCTTCATATTTTCCAAGCCACCATGTCTAAAATTTTTGTTCAATTGCATGCTTATGTGTATTTTGAATGAGTTATGTACTAAAGGGGAGCTGAATTATTGTGTAGAGTTGTGCTGCATGACAATTTGTATCCACTTATGGGAATCAAATAGGCTAGAAACAATTGAAAATATAACTGAAATCTGAAAAAAAATGGAGTTTTCCCTAGGATATTGATAAAAGAAACAAGGTTGCATGGAATCAAAGTTTTTAAAAGCATGCATTATACACTTGAGAGGTAATTTGAAGTGTATTCCAAAAGTTTCAGATTCAGTGATTCTTTATATTATTTTTTATATTTTAACTTTATATCATTCTTGTTACATTTAATCACAAATTTTTATAATAATTTAACATATTTTGAGAAAACAAAAAAATAATCATTTTACCCAATATTTGATTGTAAACCATCATCTTTCTAGGCTATAGAAAATATTTTATGCACAAATTAATTCATCCATTGTCTTCCTTCATTGAACAAGCATTTATTAGGCGAGTGTGTTAGCACACTACCAGACACTTGGAAACATCAGTGAATAAAACAGGGCAAATATTTCAGCTCTCATAGAGGTTCAATTCCAGTGTATACAAAGAGAAATAACAACTGAAGATAAATGAAATAAAGAATCTATGTTAATAAATGTTAAGTGAATAAAAATAGAAAATAGCAGAGCAGTATGAGATCAACAAATGCTGAGGGAATGCATACCAGTTTTACACAATGTGGTCAAGAGAGACATCATTGAGGAAGTGATATTTGAGCACAGATTTGAAGCATGAAAGCATTTTGCCATGGCAGGTGATAGGGAATAAAGTTCCAGACAAAAGAAGCAGCCAGTACAATAGGTCCCAAAGAGTGGTGTGTCTCTGGTGAAACTAGAAGAATGGAAATAGTATGAGATAAAGTCAGAACAATAAATGAGTAAGATTCTCAGAGCACATGAGGAGCACTTTAATTCTGATCCTGAAATAGGAAGCCCTTGAAGAGTTTTGAGCAGAGGAGTAATATGGCTTGACATGTTCAGAAGGATCAATTCTGGCTGCTGTGGGGATAGTGTAAGGTGTGTGTTTGGGGCGAGAAGAGAGGTTGAGGCAGAAGTAGGGAATTCTACAGTAATCCAGATGAGAAAAATAACATTTGTCATAAAATAATATTGTTTTGATTATTTGCAAATCAAGAAAAAAGTTCTATTATGGAATCATAAAACAAAAACTTTGAGCAAGATTAACTGCAATTAATCAAATTGAAAAATTGGAAATTGTTAAAAATTTCACATACTGACAACATACAATGATAATAACAAAAAGGACACATAGTTTAAAATGTAAGTAGTAAAATTCCCAATTTAAAACACCACTGATCAATTCTTTGTCATTGTAGTTCATCTCTTCAAGAGCATCATATAAAGGAATCATGCATTTCATAAGCTTTAGAGACTAGTTTTTCCCCCAGCATATCTTTGAGATCTATTCAAACATTGCTGAGTAGAACCTAATTATGTAGATATACCAAAGTTTGTGTATCCGCTCATTTATGGACATTTGAGTTATTCTCATTTTTTGCAATTATGGATAAACCTGCTATAAGCACTCATGTATAGGATTTATGTTTCATTCTCAAGGGTAAATACCCAAGTACTTTTGGGTATTGATAGGTCATATGGTAGCAAATGCTAAACTTTATAAGAAACTACCAAACTGTTTACCAGAGTGGCTGTCCTGTATCCCCGTTTTCCACCAGTAATGTAAGGAGAGTCCTTGTTATTTGGAATTTCCACTAGCAAAGAGGCCAAAAAACTAGGGAAGAATGGATATGGGGAGGAACCTCACATGTCTGGGCTTGTGTCCCTCAGCTGGAAATCTCTAGGGCAGAGAACTCCAAAGGGCAACCCCTCAGGGTCTTGTGTAGTCCCAGGTTAAGTCTTATCTAAGGCTACCAAATGTCAGGTGTAGTTTTGTTGTATATCTGATTTGATAAAATAATGTTTACTGGGGCTATACAAAAGGAAGTTGGATATGTGAAAATTTAAGTTTGGTACTGGTGGCCTTCTGAGCTAAAGTTCCCAGCTTGCTATGAAGAAGTAAAAAGCATAGGGCCCCCTATACAGGAACTATCTTTGGCTGACAGAAGGAAATAGTGATAGGGTCCTACAGATGATACGATTCCATCAATCATATGAAAATCATATGAACCACACTTTCTGCAGAAAATCTTAACATTTTACTCATATTAGAGAAACTAAATTTGGAAGATCAGGGAATGAAAATATTTTCTTGGTAACTGCCTTCTTCATGTTTGATATAGGAACAAAATTTGATCTTCATATATGAAAATGGTATTATTGACCATTTAGTAGACTTTAGTAAACTCCTGAAAGTGGAGCTATTCCAAGTCTTTAAAAGGCATTTAATGGTATAGTTTAAGGTTGTGGACATCTGTGTGTGTGGGAATGTGCAACTATTGATGCTTATTACAAATTAATTTGACAACCCTCGTGTCACTTGTAATTATCTATTGATCTATTCAGACCACACTATCACTACATATCACCAAAACAAAATTTGTGTACTTGGTTGAAGTCATGGCCAAGGGAAGACATGGCTACACTGAAACTAGCTTTGGGCTCTGGGTCAGCATCAATCTGAATAAATTCAGTTGATAGTTATTTGATCTCCTTCCTTCTTTTGTTAAAGTTGTAATTATTTTCAAATAATGATAGTGCACACATCTCCAGGGCTGGGGAGATGGGTCATAATTGCGGTGAGTTTTCCTTGCTTTCTGTACCATATAGACTTTAAACAGAGGGAAAAAAAATATCAAGACTAAGAGATTTTGATATCTTTGTAGGTGTAATGACATAAGTCACATTTTCATTCTGCGTTTATAAAAAAATGTAACTATTTGTATTACGGCAAGTATGCATGTGTATTTGGTACATCGAAGACTTTGTATTTCTTTGTGGATTTATCAAGTTAGATGTTAATTTAGAAAGACATGATTATCTCTAGGGAGATAACTTTTGATGAGAATAAATTTTAGGAGAAAAAATAATCCATGGATATTTTCTTCTGTCTTTCCTTCTCACTGTCTGGGTCTCTTTCTTTCTTTCTTTTTTTCTTTCTTTCATCCTTTCTTCCTTCCTTTCCCATTTTTTTTTCCTCTTTGGACCGTCACTGAAGAAGAATTTAAAAGAGAGTTAACTATAATACAATGATCATTACACAGGAATGAGAACCTTATTATACTTTTGACACCTCATAAATTTAAGAATGTTGTCAATTAGCATTTCTGAATTTTTTTTTTTTTTGTCATTTTAGGGCCTCACACACATCATACGGAAGTTCCCAGGCTAGGGGTTGAATCAAAGCTGCAGCTGCCAGCCTTCGCCACAGCCACAGCCACAGTAATACCAGATCCTTAACTCACTGAGCGAGGCCAGGGATTGAACCTTCATGCTCATGGATACTAATCAAATTCATTTCTGCTGAGCCACCGACAGAACTCTTGGTTTTTTTCTGGGGTGGGAGGATTGTGAGTGTGGGGTTTTTTTTTGTTTTTTTTTTTGTATCAAGGTCTGCGTGTACATATGTTTGACATCTTAGGAAAAGAATAACATGAGGGCCTTTTATTCTCTCATTCATTTAACAAATATTTATTAAGTATCTACCATGTGTCATGCACTTCTTGACTTATCACTTTGAAAAAAAATGTACAAAATATTTCAATTTCCTCTTTCCTTTTCATTAAATTTGAAGATTTAGTATACATGATTAGCACTGATATTACATACATGCTTATCTTAATAATTTTCATTTTTCCTAGTATTGACACTAAAAGCTACAATAGTTGGTTTTTTAGTCATTTTGTTTCACATTTAAATTATTAAGTTCTCTA
This sequence comes from Phacochoerus africanus, assembly GCF_016906955.1. NCBI lineage: Eukaryota > Metazoa > Chordata > Mammalia > Artiodactyla > Suidae > Phacochoerus > Phacochoerus africanus. Next base: position 46,604,186 of record NC_062545.1, on the reverse strand, counting down.
AATTCAACCCACTGCCCTATGCAAAATAATGTAAATATAATAAGAGCAATTATTTTGAATTTAACATCACTGACATTTAAAATATCACTGAAAATATCATCTGCTTCATCTTTTCTAGTAAGTGAAAATATTAATTGAATATCCCCTGTGTCTGTTACATATGCAGTCAGCACATCTCTCTCATTCTTTTAAATACTGTTACAGATGGCTTTTCAAACCAGTAGGTGTGTCTTGATCAATTAAATTTGGCAAAGTTCACCTAGCAGGAATCATCTTATCAGCTCTTGACAACAGTGTATATAAATATATCACAGCAGAAAATTTTTCCTCTGATTTTTTTAAATATGAAGGCAATATTTACAAACATCTTCTCAAATATCAACCCTCTTAAACTTCTCTAAGTTTCTTTATTTTTAAATCTTGGTCAGATTATCTTGCGAATACATTTTTCTCATTACAGAGATATAATTTGGCAAATCTCTATTATTGCAGTTTGAATGTATATACGTATTTAAACAAATATGAGTAAGTGCACATTTTTAGATGCTATTTAAATTTGCAATAGCTCTGGCAACAGCTTTTACCTTGAAACCTTGCAATTTCTCCTCAGTGCGTGGTAAACTGCAATATTTCTATTGGGTAATGAAAAATATCTTTATCTACCCAACAATTTTCAAGAATCATATAAGATTAATGCATGTCCTACATGTGGATAAATATAAAAATGCTGCTTATGTGGCTTATACCTGAATTCCAGATATTTAATGTAGGACATGTGCTTGATTACGTTATACAAACCCTGAACTTAATGGAAACCTCATTTCTGAGCAGTTTTTTTAATACATGTGACTTCTCTTCAGCTTTGAGGTGATAGATGGGAACTGGAAGATTAGTCAAAAAGATCTGGAACCGTTGTTGAAGATGCATTATTCAGGTCAGCATCAGTCACGCTCTTTTTAAGGATTGTATTCATTTACTAGCCAGTATTCCCATGAATATTCCTTGAGGTTAGACTGGGGCCAAGTTGGGGTCAGAGATGGGGGTGGAGAAAAAGGCAGGTTGATTAACTAAGGTGAAAAGATGAATCCCTGGTCTCTGGCATAGAGCAAGTCACAGGTTGGTGGGTAAAGAAGACAAAAGACACATGGGGGAGGAGTTCCAGTCGTGGCTCATCAGAATCTGACTAGTAAGTATCCATGAGGACGCAGGTTCGAGCCTTGGTCTCTCTCAGTGAGTTAAGGATTCAGCATTGCAATGAGCTGTGGTAGGTTGCAGACCAAAAAAAAAAAAAAAAAAAAAGACACACGGGGGAGAAGTTCATGGGTGCTATAACTGTAGCCAAAAATGTGGCCTCTGTACACTGGGACCAATTAAATCTCAGAGACAGAGTATTGAGGAAGAGAAAGAACAGCTTTATTGCTTTGCTAGTCAAAGGAGGACACAGCAGGCTAATGCCTCAAAACTTTGACTGGTCTTGAAGGGGATAGCAAAGGGTTTTATAGGTTTAGGTCAGAAGACAGAGTTATTGATTAAGGTATTTATATTATTCTTAATCCGAAGATCATTTCAGTCATCAAATCCAGCATCAGTGGGTCAGGTGACGGTTTCTGGTTATCGTCAGGGTTATCATTCCTTGACCTTTTCTCTGGAAGAAGATTTCTTACAGAGAAGGGGTGTTAGGGGGTGTTTCAATTACAAAAGGAAACACTAAAGGCAATATAACTCTAACTAGAAAGTAATCATTAGTAAAAGAAAGCAATTAAGCAAAGAAAAAAGAGGCCAGGGATCAAACCTGCAACCTCATGGTTCCTAGTCAGATTCGTTAACCACTGCTCCAGGATCAGAACTCCTAACAATATTTCTCAATAATTAACTCTTTTGTCAGCCTTTTGAGACTGAGGGGAGTCCTGAGAGGCTAAAGGAAAGGACTTTTACTTCAAAACATGAAGATTTAGGGTCTGGTATAGCGTTTCATAGCCAGTGTTGATTTCATACTTGATGCATAATCAGATTTGAATTTTTAGAATGATGTGATATCTTAACAAGGGTAGAGGATACATTAATGTTCAAAAGGTTGCAATAAACCTGGTTATTACAATCCACAGATATGGGCCTGAACTAGCATTGCCAAAAGGAAAGTGACAATGAATCAACATGACTTGTGTCATTTGTTATGGAAGGTGGTACGTGCAGGGGGTTTAGAAGCAAAATTGCTTTTGGGTTCCCATGAAGGTGATCAAGTTGATAATGTAAGTTTGAGGGTAGAGTGAAGTGATGAGATCACCTCAAACTTGCTGAGATTGAGAGACTATGGTTTTCCTTGCAAATGTCTTGACTAATATTTGAAGATTATTTCCCAAACTTGTGCAAGTTTAGTTACAGAGAGAAACATGTAAGAATGTTTAAGTTGCATTGGTAAGTGAAAATGTTAATTTTCTACAATAATTTTCAGCTTGGTTCACTAACATTGTAACATACTGGAATTAAGCTTGAATTTGTTTTTATTCATCAGAATATGATGTTATGACAGAGTAACCAAACAAACAATAGCAATGCCACAAAATAAGGAAAACAGGAAAACTTACTTTTTCACTCATACAGGCACCACAGCAAGCTTAGCCAACAGTCTAAGGTAACCGTCAAACCCAGATAATTCAAACTTGAATTGCCACATCAATTCAAAAATTCAAATTCAAGGAAAAAAATTTTTTTTAATTTAAAAAAATTTTTGAAAAATTCAATTGAAAAAAATCAAAGATTGCTGTTTCATTGAAAGAAAAACCTGCAAACTTCTACCAGTAATTAATTGTTTTCCTCTTTAGATTACATATGTTCCATCCGTAAAAATGTCTTTGGCTAAAACCAGCCACAATCCATACCTAACCTCAAGGTTCATTATCGATCCCCATGCATCAGGAGAAATGGAAATATTGCTAAACTGCACTAAAGTCACAATAGTTATGAAGTTAGAAACACTTGACTTTCATGATCAGATCTGCCTAAGTTTCTATATTCACAAAATGAGAATATTGATGTTCTTCATAGATTTGAGTATAAAATGCAATAGTTTGTATAAACTTCTTGGTCAATTGCTCCATAAATGGCATGATTGATATGTGTAGTTTGCTTGAATATTTAAACACACTATGAGTGGGAATATAAACTTTGAACATGCACCTTTTCCCCAGACACCAAACACATGTCTTTGAAAAGTTGTCCTTCACATTTTCAGTTTATATTAGAGCAGAATGTAATTATACCATGTGATTGGAAATACATATAAAGGAACATGTAGTCAACCCCACTTTGTATATCCTATAAAGATTTCCCTTGACTGCTTGGCTTATTTTGCTTTACAAGACCTCATGGATCTAATGATTTGATGTCCTTCAAATTCTTCTTAAAAGAAGGTCCTCTTTAAGATTCCTCAGTATCAGACTGATTGCTTGTTACGGTTTGTTGGTGTTTCAATGGGCAGCAGCTCATTTCTGGATCCACAGATTTAGGTCTTCTCCAATTACTAACATGGATGGATTTAAGTCCATGATACATACAAGCATAATGATTTATTTCATGGCCATGTCCACATTTCTTAGACCTGAATAAAATTTGCTTTTGCTAACACATAATTCCCTGAAGCTGGATAATGCACATAAATCTCTCCCCTGTGACGCTTCATCTCAGTGCATACTCTGGACCACTGTCTTCTGATCTCACTAGCATTCTGCCAATTTTCCAGATGACATTTTGACTGTAGACAGATGCCAGTTTCAATAAAGCAATATTTTTTAAATTAGGAATACAGATTGAAAATGCCCAGTGAATTCAACTAATTACCTATTATTATCTTGAATGAAGTAATACGTCATAAGCTATAATAGAATTAATCTTACCTTAGTTGCCTCTGTAAACATGTCTGATACATACCAACAAACTTAATTATTTCAAGCAGATAAATCTTGCTGCATATTAGAACATCTCATTTAATTTAGAATAATTTAGTAAAAAGTAATCCTTATGCCCTAATTTCTATTCTTTAAAATGTTTTCTGTTTTGTCACAACCAAAAAAGATTATTTTTATTAAAATGATAAACACATTTCTTAAATTTTGGAATTTGATAGTCTTATCATTGGAAAGGTTTATCGTATGCTAGTTATTTGTTTACTTAGTTGCTATTAATGAGTTAACCTTCCTTTTATACTAACTAGATATCAAGAATTGTTATAAATTTGTGACATATTATCTCATTTAATTAAATTATTATTGCTACTATTGCTACTTTTTTTTTGATTGAATACCAATACATTGAAAACTCATATTAGTAAAGTTTCCCTAGTTTACTTAATTTTTTTCAAATTAAGAAAAATGTTTCTTGGAGCCCCTGTTGTGTCTCAGTGGGTTTCAAAACCGACTAGTATCCATGAGGATGGGGCTTCTATCCCTGGCCTCACTCATTGGGTTAAGGATCTGATGTTGCCATGAGCTGTGTTGTAAGTTGCAGATGTGGCTCATATCTGGCATTGCCTGCATCTCCAATTTGACCCCTAGCCTGGGAGCTTACACACACCTCAGGTGTAGCCCTAAAAAGCAAAAACAAAGTTTCTTTTCCTTTAAATATTCAATAGGGCAAATGATGTAATTTATTTTAAATGTATTTGTAAAAATAAATTGTTCACTGATAATACATCTTTGAATTTTAAGTAACATAAAAATTAATTGGAAATCATTACTCTTTATGAAGTAAAATATTAAACTATGTATTTAGATTTAAAAAGGCAAAGATAGAGATCAGTACCTATATTTAAGAAGCACAGCTAATTGGGAGAACTTTCTTACTGTGGAGGCAGCAATTGATAACCTCACAGAAAGTTTAACACTCAAGAAGTGTTTGTTAACCTTTGTGTATTTTGCATGAACAAACTTTTAAAGCTAATGACAATAGTATAATATCAGAGCTTAGAAACAACAAAACTCTATATTCTTATAATACTAAAGACTGTGATAAGTTTTTTTCAAATATTTATTGATTGAGCATTTACAGTGGAGGAAAAATTAAATTATTAGGTACTGCTGAGGTGGCATCTGAGTTATTACCAGGTGCCAATGAATGTGTCATGGTTAAATAATAAGTACATAAATTATTTAAAGTGTCATTAAAACATTGTCAAAATCTTTGTGTGTGAGATGTGCATATAAACAAAGTAAAGGCATTCTCTCATTTATACTCAAAGGTTTACATTGTGCTGCTAAAAACACTGTAAACATGAATTTTTATTATCTTTCTTTACTTTGTACCAGAATTAAAGGCTCTCTTATTCCTCATGATTAGACTTAACTATACCACTTATCTGGAAGCTTCTTTTCTTTTCAAAGTAATGTGGAAAATACCCAAGAAATGTAAAGAATGAATAATAGTAGTGATTTTACTAGTCATTTCATTTACAATTACTTCAAAGGAGAAAACCAGCAAAAACATTCAAAGAAATTTGTCAACAAATATCAGGTGTCTGCAACAGTATCTGACCTACAGGTAAAAGTTAAAGTGCAGCTCAAATATAATTGAATAAAATGACAAAGAAATGTTAGTTTTGAGTGTATCAACAATTTCCCTAACAAGAATGAGCTAAGAAAATGCCATTGTTTTACAACAAAATTTATCAGCAGAAGTCCAGAGATGTGAGATATTTCTTGGGTATTGGGTGTAGAGATCCAGTGCTCACATTCCTTACAGAGGGCCTTATTGCCACAGCTAAGGACATGTCTCCCCATGGACACACCCCTTCCCAGGGCATAGCAGTCTTCAGCAATACTATCTGATGAAAGATTAGGAAGACCCAGCCATTTCTCCTCAAAGCAGGACCATTTTATTTTATTTTAGTCGTACCCTTTTTACTTTATTGATTTTCTTTCCATATTTGTGTTTCATCTGTATAATTTGACATAAATTGAGATAGTTTTTTTAAAAAAACAGCATTTCCTACATGCATATTTCTTTTTTAAAAATTATTATAGTTGACTTAATGATGTATTAGTTTAAGGGGCACAGCAAAGTAAATCAGTTATACATATATATTTATCCATTTATTTTCCCATATAAGTTATTACACAGGATTGAGTAGATCTCCCTATGCTATACAATAGGTCCTTGCTACTTATCCATTTTATATATAGTAGAGTATATACTTTAATCCCAACTTCCTAATTTATCCCTCTATACAATATTTCACCTTTGGTAACCTTAAGTTTGGTTTTGAAATCTTTGAGTCTGTTTCTGTTTTGTGAATAAGTTCTTTCGCATCATTTTAAATTATACCCTACATATTAGTGACTTCATGATATTTGTTTTTTTCTGTCTGACCTACTTCACTTAGTATTACAATTTCTAGGTCTAGCCATGTTGCTGCAGATGGCGTTATTTCATTCTTTTTGTGGCTGTGTAATATTCCATTGTATACATGTACATCTCTTTTTCCAGACACCCCTGATCAGCAGAGGCTCCACCCTTTGGATGGTGCTCCACTTCTAACTCTCTCCAGGACATATAATCCATCCCCCTCCTCTCTTTCATATACTAAACTCTACTTCAACATCTGATTCCCAGAACAGCCAATCTATCACATTTTATAAACAAAATTTTAACTGGAAACAATAATGACATAAATTCCAACTTCCTAACAATTATCTCTTTTTTCCCTAGAACTAGGGTTTTATTATACTTATTCATATTTGATTATCTACAAGAAACTATGGAACATAGACATAGAACGATCTGGAATGACAATTATAAAATCTGTGTTATCTGTGGTGACTTTAAAGGAGATAATAGACCAGGATCCTGATGGCAGTAATCACACCAGCCAGAAACCAATAAAAGCTTGGTTTGTTTTCAAACTGTGTAAGAATGGCAGAATTAGCCATGCACTGTGAAAATAAAATAAGTGTAAAATTTAGACGCATATTCTGTTTTCCACGCTTTCCTCAAAAGACAGCAGAGTTCTTAGCATCTTCTATTTTACCCACTAAACTATTTTGAAATCTGCCTATGATCACAGAATTTTATGATGTGCTAAAGTGCTTATAATACCCAGCTTTTAAAATTTCAATTAGCAAGTGCTAATTAGCATCTAAAATGAGGGAAAGGTCCCAAAGAGGTTTTAAGTAAAACAAGGAAGAAAAAGTTGAGAAGCCTCAGTAAGAAAGAAAATCACTTCAAAGCAGAAGAGGGAGGGATGGGGGTACAGGGAGGGGTGAAGACGGGACCAGAGGAGGAAAGGACAGGTTTGAGGTAAGGAAGGAAAGGGATATTTAAAATCTGACAATTGAAAGGCTTATTTTTCTTGCCTTGGCTTCCGAACGAGATTCTGAAAATGTTTTCTGTTTGTTTGCTTTAACTATTTTTTTTGGGGAGGGGGGGACTTTTCAGAGCTACACCACAGCATATGGAGGTTTCCAGGCCAGTGGTTGAATTGGAGCTACAGCTGCCCACCTATGCCACCGCCACAGCAATGTGGGATCCTTAACCCACTAAGTGAGGCCAGGGATGGAACCCCCATCCTCATGAATACTAGTCAGATTCGTTTCTGCTGAGCCATGATGGGAACTTCTGCTTTAACTGCATTATTTCTTTCCGTTTTACCTCACAGCTGAATCTGAACAAAGAATAGAAATCCAAATCACTTACTAGTAGCTTTCTATTATCAATTGTTAATAACTATATACCAACTTTATTCTCAGTTTTCTTCTTGTGTTAAATTGTATCTGTTACAGTGAAAAGTATAGAGTTTGAGATAGTGGGTAAAATACAATGCATTATTTTTTTGACTGCATCCTTAGCTTACAAAATTCCCTAGCCAGTGATCAAATTCTTGCCACAGCAGTTACGATGCTGGATCCTTAACCTGCTGAGCCACCAGGGAACTCCCACAAAATGCATTTTGTGATCATAAAAATTTCAGAAAAATCCCATAAAAATTGATTTTCTTGTATGAGTTAATAACTCAAGGGTTTTAATTAAAAAATCCTTCAAGATCCCAATAAGTCTAAAGTCATATAATTGGCTATCTAAGCTGTAGGCAGCTAGAGACAATTTTCAAAATCCTTATAAGAGGAAAGCCAGAATAGACAGCAGGAAGACAATACGTCATTGAGAACACGGCTGGAGCCATGCTTTAGAAAAAGGAAATAGATATCTCATAAGGCAAAGTGGAACAGATGGTTCCAAGTAGCTCTTGGATGAGGTTATTTTTGTTCTTAGGCCATAGTTTACGATGGAAAGCAAATGCACTGGGAACAAATTAACTGGTGCATAAGGAGGTGGGTGTTCATTTCCTAAGGTGAGAATCAAATTCACAAACCTAACATTTAATCAGAACTGTTGTTTCTAACTAGCAAGTCATGCTCTATTGGTTTCAAATAATATGCCATATGATCTCCAGTCAAATGCTAATGAAGAACAGAAATGACAGAATAGAAAGAACGGCCCTGACTCAAACTTACTTTTCTCTAGGAAGTCAGGGAACTAACCCTTTTCCCTGGTATACTGAAGAAAAGCAGTGCAGATCTTCTAACCTGCTTACAAGCTGCAGCCATAGTTCCATCACTGATAATGCACCTTAAAAACTGTACACAAATTCATGTGTCACACTACGAAGATACACTATGAACATTGAGGCAGATTATGTAACAGTGCTGAGGGAACTCATATGTTGTGGACACAACTTCACTACACAAAATAATTTGACTGAAATACAAATTGATACATTTTGCATGTGTTCTGACTGTTCTATCCACCAGACCTTCCCTATCTCTCTCTCTCCTCAGGCCTCCCTATTCCCTGAGACAAAATAGTATTGAAATTAGGCCAGTTAATAATTCTGTTACTGATTTGGACTCTAACGAAATACATATTTTAGTGCAACATTTAAAAAAAAACTGAATTTCAGTTTACAAAATGTGTAAAATGTTTACAAAATGAAGCAAACACCTACTTAGTATACTGTGAGGAACAAGACAGGTTCTATAATGGCTGAAGATCATTTCAGGACCATGGGGCTTAAGAATCAGTAGCTAATATCACATGACAGCTATACACAACATTTTTATATGTCTTTATTCTGTCTGGGCTTTTCTCCTAAAGTTTAAATCTTTGAGAACTTTAAATCTTGCAGGAAATAAAAGTTCTTATAGTTTTCTATAGTCAAAAAAATATATAAAACTTGTTTACTATGTTTCATATATTATTTTTTTGATTTTCACTATAACAATATACTTGTTCTTTTTCTTATTTTGTGTGCAAGTTTAGATTTAGATCACATGAACACTGCTTTAAAGTGTCTTTTGACAATTTAGCATGGGTTCAGGAGTATATCAAAATGCAATCAAGAGCAACGTCTTGCTTTTTCATTGCTTTTGGTTAGTATGACTTATTATTTCCCTCTGGCTTTTTCAGCCTTCTCCCAAGTTAATAGTTTTTCAACTCTTTGATGCCTGATATCTTGTCTTGCCATTAATCACTGCAAAGTTAACAGCTAAAACACCTCTCAGTATTATCTTGAGTTTAACTTTGTCTACACGGCAATGAATCAAAGTCATGAAAACAGAGGATGGTACCTCTTCAAATCAAAGCATTTATAAAAAATTATATTGTTCAGACTTTAGACTTGGAAAAGAGTATTGATTATGGCAATTTTCTCTTTGAGGTTAATGTACTTTAAGCATACCATCTAGTGAAATTTTACTTGATGAAAAAGTATTAATCAGGCATAATTTTTGAAGGTTATTTTGCTAAAGAAAAATTCATATAGTAACTAAATTTTACTGTATTTTTATTGCTTTTCTAAAATACTGCTATGTGTTTATTGATATTCATATGTGATCTCATGTATCAACATATTTTTAATAAAAGAGGAGCTAAAAATGTCATATTAGTGATAAATCTGCTAATCAATTGATCAGTTAACTGCTTGGAGCAATGAGAAAAATAGCTTCATGATTGATTCAAACACACTGGTGGGTAAATCTATGTGTTTTACACTGTGTGAAAATTTTCAAACTGTACAGCTTTGGGCCCAAATATTTATTTCCCCTAAATTATGAGTAATAGTCATAAATAATACTGATATTATAATTGGGAGATTTTTATGGGAAAAGTTTTTTTCAATTTTATCATAATGATATGCTAACAAATGGTTTAGGCTTTGAACAATAAATAGGTTAACATGTTAAAAATTTTCTTTTAAAAATAAATTTCACAAAATACAGGTAGAATAGGCAGAGCTGAATTTAAGTATTCCAGAGGTGGAAAAATTTGATGGTGGCATGATATTTCTACATGAAGGAAAATATTTTAAAAGAGTGGTTTTACAGTTTATTGCTGTTCTTAAAACTGTCTTAGTGTATAATTCATATTATTAACTTCTAATTTTATAATTTTCAATCTTGTTTTACAGATCAAAAAAAAATCAGAAATACTTAGTAAAATGCTTAATGTCAAGTAGCTTTTTAGTGTCTGATGGGGCTTAAAATCTATCCTCTCAATGAACTGCCCACTCCACTATACAGTACACTGCTCTTCATGTGTGCGTTCATTTTTGTTTTTATAGCCTTAACTTTTTTAAGAGGAGATTTTATATGTTTTCATTAAAAATTGTATAGAATATAGTTGATTTATGGTGTTGTGTTAATATATGCTGCATAGCAAAGTGATTAATATATGTATACACACACACTTACCTATTCTTTTTCTGAATCTTTTCCCATATAAGTTATCACAGAATATTGACTAGAGTTCCCTATGCTACACGGCAGGTGCATTCCACATACAATAGTGTGTATATGCCAATCCCAATCTCCCAATCTATCTCCCCCCATACACCTTCCCCATTTGGTATGCATAAACTTTTTTCAAAGTGCATGAGTTATTTTATTTTGTAAATAAGTTCATTTTAATCTTTTTTATATTCCATATAAGTGATATCATATATTTATCTTTGTCTGACTTGCTTTACTTATATGATAATCTATAGATGCATCCATGTTGTTACAAATGGCATTATTTCATATTTATCACTGAGTAGTATTTCATTATATATATAATAACATATATATTGCATCTTTTTTATCATTTCCTCTGTCAATGGACTTTTATGTTGCTTCCATGTCTTGACTATTGTAAATAGTACTATGATGAACATTGGTCTGCATGTATCTTTTCAAATTATTGTTTTCTTGGGATATATACCTAGGAGTGGGATTGCTGGATCATATGGTAGTTCTACTTTAGTTTTTTGAGGAAACTTCCATACTGTTTTCCATAGTGATTGTACCAATTTACAAAATTACCAGCAGTATAGGAAGTTTCCTTTTTCTCTGCTCTTTCTCCAGCATTTATTGTTTGTAGACTTTTTAATGATGATCATTATGACCAGTGTGAAGTGGTGCCTCATTGAGGTTTTGATTTGCATTTATCTAATAATTAGTGCTGTTGCACATCTTTTCATGTGTTTTTGGCCATATGAATGTCTTCTTTGGAGAAATGTCTCTTTAGATATTCTGCCCATTTTTTGATTGGGTTGTTTGTTTAATTTGATATTGAGTTGCATGAGCTGTTTGTATATTTTGGAGATTAATCCCTTGTGGGTCATATCATTTGAAAATAACTTCTCCCATTCTATAGGTTGTTCTTTCATTTTGTTTTTGTACTTTCAACCTGTTCCATTAATTTATATTTCTGCTTTTGCACAAGTACCATACTGTTTTGAAAACTGTAACTTTGAAGTATAATCTGAGGTCAGGGATCCTGATTCCTCCAAATATGTTTTTCTCTTTCAGAATTTCTTTGGCTATTTAGGGTCTTTTGTGTTTCTATACAAGACAAAAAATGTTCTAGTTCTTTGAAAAAACATAGGTGGTTTGATAGGAATTGATTTGAATCTATACATTGCCTTGGATAGTATATCCATTTTGACAATATTTATTCCTGCAATATAAGAACATGATATACCTTTCCATCTGTTTATGTTATCTTCACTTTCTTTCATCAGCATCTTATAGTTTTCTTCATACAATCTTTTGTCTCCTTAGTTAGGTTTATTCCTAAGCATTTATTCTATTCGATGTGATAGTAAATGGAATTTTTTTAGAAATTTCTCTTTCTGATCTTTCATTGTTAGTGTAGAGAAATGTAAGAGATTTTAGTTCATTAATTTTATATGCTGAAACTTTACCAGTTTAACTAATGAGCTCTAGTAGTTTTCTGGTAGCTACTTTAGGATTTTTTACATAGAGTATCATGTCATCTCAAATAGTGAAGTTTTACTTCCTTTACAATTTGTATTCCTTTTATTACTTTTTCTTCTCTGAGTTCCATTACTAGGACCTCAAAAACTGTGTTGAATAAAAGTGCCTAGAGTGGACATCTTTGTCTTATTCCTGATATTTGTGGAAATGCTTTCAGCTTTTCACTGATGAGAATGATGTTAGCTGTGGGTTTGTCATATAATCCTTTATTAAGTTAAAGTAGATTCCTTCCATGCCCATTTTCTGGAGAGTTTTTCTCAGAAATCAATGTTAAATTTTGTCAAATGTTTTCCTTGCATCTATTGAGATTATCACATGGTTTTTATTCTTCAGTATTTTTAATGTTGTCCCCCACATTGATCGATTTGTGGATATTGAATAAAACTTACATCCCTGGGATAAATTCCACTTGATCATGATGAAAGATCCTTTTTAATATGTGTGTGTGTTTTTAATGTAATCTCCCTTCCTGTGAAGGAGGAATAAAAATATCAATTAAATCATCTTTAAATTAGATGACTTAATTCTGAGACCTATCCCATACCTGTTTAAAATCAAAACTAGGCACTGCATTTTAAATCTACCAAGCCAAAATTTACCGTAGAAAGTTTTATTCGGGATAAATTTCAAAAATAACTCTGAATTTAATAAAATAAAACTATATGGAGAATATATATTGAAGAAGAGTGACTTTGGTGCACAATGGGAATATATATGTCCAAAGAAAATGGTTTGAACAGCAGTTTTCAATAATATGCATAGAATTACTGCCTTTCTAAAGAAGTCATATTCATTAAGTTTCAGACCCAGGCATGGGAACTCTTAATTTAACAATTGAACCATCCTTTAATGAATATTAGTAAAGTCCATAATTGCTATTTTTACTTTTACATATTCCCTGTAGCTTAGATTAATTACTGAAAACATTTGTGATCCAACAAATATAAGGAGAAAGTTTCAGGAGCTAACTTAAAGATTAACTTCAGATTTCATCATTTAACTTAGACTTATATTTACTACTCTTAATAGTAAGGGACATAAGTATTATTAATTCATTTTCAGAATTAATGAAAAAATAATTTATATCAGCATGAAGTCATAAATAGCTCTGCTATAGGTGAATAAAAAAACTTAGTTTCTTAAACTTAAGCATGCATCAGAATATTTCCAGAATTTAGAATCTGAGCGAATGTAATTCTAGCCTAAATCAGTAGACTTATGATAGCACTGGGTATTCTGACCATGGGCAGTAAGGTATAGATATTTAGACACAGAGGAGATGTTTCATGACTTACTCTGAGAAATGCTAAGTTAGTAGGTCCCATAATCAGCAGGCTTTAACAATTAGGCAAATTAAGGTCTTGTAGGAAACTCTTCTTCTTTCTTTAAGAAGAAAACACAATGCTGTCAATAGTTTTAAGGAAAAAAGATATATGTGCCTGCTATACTTATAGTTTAATTATAGGCATTAAAAAAATCAAATTATCATTTCATGTATAGACACTCTCAGTCATCCATTCATTCATTAGATTCATATACGTTGAGTTCCTGTTATGTTTGTCCAGCACTGGTAACAGAAGTAGAGTGGAGAACAGGAGCATGAGGGTCCTTGTATTGACAGAGCCATCATCAGTCTCAAGAGAAAGATTGCCTTCTCACTGCCAAAAGAAAGAAATAATGAAATAAAATAATTAAAAATTCTTGTTTAATTTATTAAAAAAAAAACAGGTTTTCAGTTCCAAAAATAAGTATTTGAGAGTGAATCATGTCAAATAAAACCCTCAAGGAGGGTTTCTCTGAGGAAATTCCAGTTCATTCTCCAAGCAAGCAAATGTAAAAGTTTCATGTGCGATATTTCCCTTGGCCTTGCTAGGCTATTTCCAGGTATGTTTGAGCAGTAGTTAGGGCATAGTATTCCTGAATGTTCTTACAAAAGTCCATTCATTTCTCTGGGTCTCAGGGCTTTTCTCTCTACAAACGAGAGAATTTTGGCTGGATGTATATTTATTTCCTTACAGTTTTGCAGTTATTTTTTAATGCTGATTCTGGTTACTATACCTTATTTCACAGCAACATATTTAAATGGTGTTAAGGAAAAGAAACGGTGCTCTTTAGAATATTATGTATTATAATTATAGCAATGTAATCTTTCAAAATATGTGAAGTGTAGCAGAATGTACACAGTTTTGATCTGCAGTTGTCTGCCAACACAGGGAACAGCTGAAGTACTGAAATGCTTTAGCTCATTTTTTATAAATCCTGGAAAGGTTTTGTGATTCCATCTCATGGCACTATGGTTTCTAAAATAGGGTTTTATCAGAATGTGTTTTCAAAAAGAATTTTAGAAACTTGGAGAAATCTGCTCATGACTTTCTTAAATAGAATGGAGATATATATATATATATATATGTGTGTATATATAGATATATATATAATGTAAAAGGCAAAAAATTAAAACATCCTCACAAAAATGTATTGCCAACCTGACATAAAATTTAAAAAAATACATGCTAAAACTATCAGCAAAAGCCAAGACATAGAAGCAATGTGTCAATTGATAGATGAATGAATAAAGATGTGGCACATATATACTTTGGAATATTATTCATCCATTAAAAAATAATGAAATAGGAGTTCCCATCGTGGCGCAGTGGTTAACGAATCCGACTAGGAACCATGAGGTTGCGGGTTCGGTCCCTGCCCTTGCCCAGTGGGTTAATGATCCGGCGTTGCCGTGAGCTGTGGTGTAGGTTGCAGACGCGGCTCGGATCCCGCGTTGCTGTGGCCCTGGCGTAGGCCGGTGGCTCCAGCTCCGATTCGACCCCTAGCCTGGGAACCTCCATATACCGCGGGAGCGGCCCAAGAAATAGCAAAAAGACAAAAAAAAAAAAAAAGAATGAAATAATGCCCTTTGTAGCAACATGAATGAAACTAGAGATAGATTATCATGCTAAGTGAAATGAGTCAGACATACTGAATAATTATACAACGAAAAAATTAAAAATAAAACTACCACTGAGGTCAGGATCCAAAACAGGATATTTTGACACATGCGTTCATTGTGTAATTATAGCCAAGATATGGAAACAATCTAAATGCCCATTGATAGATGAATGGATAAATAAATGTGATAAATATATACAGTGTGACACTGTTCATCCCTTAAAAAGGAAGAAGACTTACCACATACAGTAATGTGAATGAAACTGGAGGACATCACGCTAAGTGAAATAAACTAGTCAGAGAAGGATAGATTATTTAATTATTCTACTTATACGAGTCATCTATAATAGTCAACACTCAGAGAAGCAAAAAGTAGAATGGTGGTTGCCAGGGCCTCGGGGAGGGGGATAAGAAGTTGTTCATGTGTTATGAAGTTTCAATTATTTAAGATATTCTAGAGATCTGCTGTAAAAACATAGTACTTGCAGTTGTTAATACTGTATTAAATTTTGTTAAGGGGTTAAATCTCATATTAAGTGTTCTATCCAAGCATACATTAAATGCCCTTTAAACTACAGTAATATGTGAATACACTGATCTGTAGGTTAAATGAATGTTGTACTTAAATATCATATGATATCAATTTAAACTGGTCTCTTTTCTCAATTTCACATCGTATTTGTAGTAGTCAAATCAAAGAAGCAATCCATGTAAAAACTATATACAAAAGAAAATTGTAATATTTCCTCTTCTATCTTTCAGTTATCATGTAAGTTTAATGTTTATGCATGCATTAAGAAATATCCTAACACAAAACATCTTAAAGGACATTATGTAACTACTTAAAGCTTTTCTACTTTTTTTTGTCTTTTTTTTTTTTTTTTTTGCTATTTCTTGGGCCGCTCCCGCGGTATATGGAGGTTCCCAGGCCCTAGCCTGGTCGAATCGGAGCTGGAGCCACCGGCCTATGCCAGGGCCACAGCAACGCGGGATCCGAGCCGCGTCTGCAACCTACACCACAGCTCACCGCAACGCCGGATCGTTAACCCACTGAGCAAGGGCAGGGACCGAACCCGCAACCTCATGGTTCCTAGTCGGATTCGTTAACCACTGCGCCACGACGGGAACTCTCAGTTTTTCTACTTTTTACCCCTGTAATTAATTTCTGACACTCAGAACAATCTTAACAGCAGTTGTCAGGACATTAATTTATTATTTTTATTTTTTTGTTTCTTTTTGTTTTTGGTCTTTTTGCCTTTTCTAGGGCCGCTTCCCACGGCATATAGAGGTTCCCAGGCTGGGGTCTAATCAGAGCTGTAGCCTCCGGCCTAAGCCAGAGCCACAGCAACACAGCATCTGAGCCGTGTCTGCAACCTACACCACAGCTTCCGGCAACTCTGGATCCTTAACCCACTGAGCAAGGCCAGGAATCGAACCCACTACCTCATGGTTCCTAGTCGGATTCGTTAACCACTGCGCCACGATAGGAACTCCTAATTTGTTATTTTGAAATACATTTTCTATTAGATACTACATTAGTTAAAAGCTGGGTTGTGGAGTTCCCGTCGTGGCACAGTGGTTAACGAATCCCACTAGGAACCATGAGGTTGTGGGTTCGGTCCCTGCCCTTGCTCAGTGGGTTAACGATCCGGCGTTGCCATGAGCTGTGGTGTAGGTTGCATTTGCGGCTCGGATCCCATGTTGCTGTGGCCCTGGCATAGGCCGGTGGCTCCAGCTCCGATTCGACCAGGCTAGGGCCTGGGAACCTCCATATACCGCGGGAGTGGCCCAAGAAATAGCAAAAAGACAAAAAAAAAAAAAAAAGCTGGATTGTATAAATTAAATTACACTCAAAATGTTCTTATGCAGTGTGCATGAAGAGAAAAATGGAGATACAAGTATTACATTTTTCTCCTTATAAAAGGGCTTTCTAATCTGCCGTTAACCTTTTAACCATTTAAATACCATACTCTCTTAATTACTATAGATTTATAAAGTGTATAAATATTTGATATGTCTCCCTTCTTGCTTGATTCAAAGTTGTCTTGGTTATTGTTGACCCTGCCTTTGAGTACAAACTTGTAGGCTTTTTATTAGAAATTCATTAAATTTGTAGGTTGATTTTGGGGAGAATGGTTCCTATAAGATATTAAATATTACACCCATATCAATTTCTACATTTATTTAAATTATATTTTTATTTTTAAAAAAGTTTTTTTTTTTTAATTATCAAATATTGTAACTATTTCTATGCATCCCCTAAGATGAAAAATGCTGAGAAGTACAGTATAGGCAATCAAAACATCATTTGTTGTTTCTTTCTTCTTCTTTTTCTCATCACAATGTTCTGGCTGAGTTCAACTTTGAACAACAGATGCAGTGATTTCAGTATTCCTTTTGCTGCTCTAGATTTTTAAAGAAAATGGTCATAATGCTTCACCATTAAAAAATGATGTACATCGTTGGTTGTTAGTAAATAACCATGATCAGATTTATTAATTTCCATTTCATTCCTAATGTTCTGGCATTTTATATTCAGAGTTTAAAGAATTTTATTAAGTATCTTTTCCTTGCACGGAATAAGATAATCCTGCGATTTTGCTTTGTTACTGTGCTATGTGACCAATTACATTAGTAATTTTCTTTGCTGCTAGTCTCTTCTTGTATTCTTTGGCATAATGCTTTTAAATTAAATGCATAGTCAGTGGGAAAAATTTAATTAAACTTTTTACTTAATAATATGTAAATAATAGATAATCGGATAATAAGAATAATTGATAATAGAGTTCATATACAGAATTGATATTGTAGATAGATAATACTACAGGTAATTGTAGACTGACATGCAGTTGTAAGGAATACTATATAATGATCTTTTGTATCCTTAATACAGGTTTGCATTTGTTAAGAATTTAATCTCTCCCTCATTTTACACTTAGTCATTCTATCAGTGACTGTAAAAATGTTGACATAGATATTTACTTAAAACTTTCATGATTTTATGGAGTTCCTGTCATGGCACAGTGGTTAACGAATCTGACCAGGAACCATGAGCTTGCAGGTTTGATCCCTGGCCTTGCTTAGAGGGTTAAGGATCCAGCATTGCTGTGAACTGTGGTGTAAGTTGCAGACACGGCTCAGATCCAGCGTTGCTGTGGCTGTGGTGTAGGCCAGTGGCTACAGCTCTGATTAGACTCCTAGCCTGGGAACCTCCATATGCTGTGGGAGCGGCCCTAGAAAAGGCAAAAAAAAATCTTTCATGATTTTAACCTATAATGAGAGATGCTTACTTTTAAATAATATGTATTTTGTACTCAGATATACAAAGCAAAACTCAATCAGGAAAGCAGTGAAAATAGAACTGGCATAGCAAATACTAAAACATGAGTTAAAATTTTTGACTTGCAAAACTATCTTTGTCTCATTAAATCTTTACTTTAGTAAATAAATGAGATCTTATTGTTATTAGCACAAGCAAAACATTTAATTATATAGGCAACATTTCCAAAATATTGATTTTTTTTGCTTTATAGCTCTATAAGCTAACCAGTTAATGAAAGACATTTATATAAGAATTCATCTTTTTTTTCCTTAAATGAGTGAGAAAATCTCAGTTATTTAAACATAAAATGTAGAAACTTTCAGTTCAGATGGGATATTAATGTATTCATTTATTTATTATTCAAACTGACCCAGCAACAATGCAAAATAGAAACCTTGCAGAATATTAGACTTTAGCCTCCAAGAGCATATATATAATAAATATTAAGTGTGCCTTGGATGGTAAAGATAATTGAGTTACAAAAGTACAGAAAATGAAGAGAAGATTTGGACTAGAATAAGATAAATAGGTCTTCACAGAGAGGTAAGAGTATAAATAAAGCCTTATAATACCAATATTGTTTTCATGCTAAAGGGACATTTCAGAGGATGTAAGGAATAATACACACCACTGTTTTTAGTTGTCTAGCAAAAGAAGGAGGAAGGGAACAGAATCAGGTCTTCATCATGAAAATGTTCAAAAACAAGATATTTTAAAGACAGTTTGCTTCTTTATGTGAACATACATGCAGATTTTGAAAAGAAGTCATGATACATTTTTTGTCATGGTTTGTTTTTAAAAATTGCCCTTTCCATCTGCAAAATATTATGCTTCCTGCCACCTCTGGATAATGGTTCATGTCCTCAACAAGGCCCACCATGTTTAGCAAAGCTTGGTTCCCAAGGACCCTTGTCACTTAACCCTCCACATGGCTCCCCAGCCACTTGGCCCTATTTCATTTTTACTGTAGCGTCATTCACTCAAAAGGGCAGGTCTATAGGGGAAGATGATGAGATCAGTTGGGTTTACATTAAAGTCTGATTTTCAAGAGGCCATGTGACTAAAACAGTAGGAAACAGTGGTCTGTGATATCACTTTGTAAACCATTGGAATGATTTGAAAAGGAACTGTAATTCATATTTCAAGTCTCATTGCCAAATTAAAACAAAACATGTCACTTCAACTCGTTAAGTTGTCCTCTGGGCCAAAACAAGAATTAAAAATAAATGGAATAAATTGAAGAGACAAATCCAGATCTATTTAAAGTAGAAAGTAAGTGTATATTCAAATTTTAAAAGCCATTACAAAGTTCCCTCTGGGACTAGTTTTTATTAGAAAATATCCTTATAAAGTCATCATCTCATTAACAACTCATGAAATATTTCTATTTTCTTGCCTTTAGGAAATGTAATAAATCAGTCCCTAAGAGCCTGTAGGCTGACCCAAATTTTCAGATGTTTCACAGTCACTGACCCTGACGGGGTGTTATTACTTTCATCTCTAATATAATGAGTTTGGACATGATTTAATTATTTCTGGGATTTTTCCAACCTCGAACATTCTCTAAGTAGCAACTTCATAGCACTATAAAGAATTGCCTAGGAAAAAATGTTAATCTCCAGACAGATTTTTCCATATACTCCAAACTTTTATATCTCACTGCCAAGTTGATATGTTTCCTTGAATGCCCATTGCCTTCTTAAATAAACATGTCCCCAAATGAACACCTTCTATTCCTTCCCACACCCCTATCCTAATTATTATCAGTCTCTTCTTTTAGGTAGTTAAGGTAAAACATTGGCATTTATCCTTGACTTATCTCTTCTCATATCAAAACTGAATCCCTGAGAAAATCCTGCTGCCCCACCAACAAACATAATTAAAATATGACCTCTTCTCACTGTTTCCTTTACTACCATCTTGGTTCTATCAACTTTCCCTTGTTTACCAACATCTTCCCCAATGAATCACTCCACCTCTGCCCTTGCTCCAATAGCGTCAAGAATGATTCCACTTAAATATGAATCACATTATGTTACTCTGCAAAAACCTTCTGCTTGGTAGTTGCCTACATCACTATAACAGGAGACCTTCAAATGTGTGATGAGGATGTACATCTCTGACCTTATCTCCCACCTCACAATTCCTTCTCTTACTCTTTTGCAGTCAAATTGCAACCTGTGATCTATACAGTAGGCATTTCCTGATCACATTATCTTATTTTTATTTTTTTATAAAGCCTAGTTGATTTACAGTGTTGTGCCTATTTCTGGTGTACATATATAATTTTAAAAGAAACTGTATACCCAACTTGAGCATTCTCCATTCTTTCTTTTGCTTTCTTTTCCTCACTGTCATCAATTAACTTGCTATAGATTGCAATAATAATGATAAAAATAACAACAATAATAGGTATGTATGTATAATGTAAGTATGTATAATATATGTATGTATAAATGAATATATTTGCTATGCTCTTAAACTAGAATTAAAACTTATGGAAGGTATAATTTTTGTCTTTGTTCATTATTCCATCTTTAGTGCCTAGAAGAACACCTGACACAAAATAACATCATATTTATTATACCAATAACTAACTTTTGGGGAACAAAAGCTATTCATGAAATTGTTATTTCAATACCTGTCTTATGAAAAGCTTAATATTTAGTCTGAAAATACTGCAATATTCCTTTAATTTCACTTTACAAGTTTGAGTGATACTTATCTGCTTAGTTTCATAGAGCTAAAGATTTTAATTAAGTGTATTTGGAGTATGCTGTTATTATGGGATGTTTTCTTGTTTTTTAGAATGAATCTGGTGCGGGATAAAAACAATGTACCTGAGATATTATGTTGATACTGTTATGTATAAACCATATGAAAGTTTTACATTCAAAGTTAGAAAATTTAGACAAGTTCATAAAATGATGAAGTATATTTAATTTGGTAGTTATTTCTTCATGCATTTAATTTGAGCTTTAAAAAGGTGCTATTAATGAAAGTACTAGTTCAGTATTTCACAGCTAACTTTGACTTCATACTTCATTTCCTTTATAACATTAATGTCATTTGGAAATAATCTGATCCATACTACCCAATAACATTTATTTCTCAATCAGCATGTAATCAAGAACTCATTCTGATCAAGATTTTTCTCAGTATTTAAGAATATTTCCACCAATATTACATTCCTTTCATATTTAGTGAAGATAAATGTAATATTTTTGAAATATTTGAAGAAGAGAAACACTATAGCCAATATGACAAAAAGAACTATTCATTTTTTTCATAATTCTCATATGCATCTTAATGAAATTCCCTGGGTGTGGTAGTATCACTCAAGGGGAAACATGTATAAAGAAAACTACTTTTAGGGAGTTCCCTTTGTGGCACAGCAGAAACGAATCCGACTAGGAACCATGAGGTTGCGAGTTTAATCCCTAGCCTTACTCAGTGGATTAAGGATCGCCCGTTGCCGTGTGCTGTGGTGTAGGTGGCAGACTCGGCTCAGATCTGGCATTGCTGTGGCTCTGGCGTAGGCCGGCAGCAACAGCTCTGATAAGCCCCCTAGCCTGGGAACCTCCATATGCTGCGGGTGTGGCCCAGAAAAGACAATAAATAAATAAATAAGAAAAATACTTTTAGCATAGTGTATGGAGGGATATCAGCAATTAAAATGAGGATGAGATATGAAGCACTGAGACTGATATGAAGGCACTGAAAAGGAGCAGTGTAAGAGGTAAACAGTGATGTTAGGAGGTGAAGGATCACTCTAAGAGTAAGGCATAGAAAGTGACTTCTGAGAGTTGACTGAATGAGGAGTCCTAGCTCTTTTCCCCCGGTAGCAACATTGATTTAAAAATGACATATGCATGAAAAAATCTTTCTGAGACCTTCAAATTCAAGTTAACACGTTGTTGTATGGTACTGAGAACAAAACTGAGGATAACCAAATGAAACAGTTAAGAAACACAGTATCACTTTACCCACAGCAGCCCCTATCCCAAATTGGCACACCTCAATGCCAAGAAATCTCACTTTGGCTCCTGACTTCTTCACGAGAAAGAGAGTGTAGCCTGCATCCATCATCTTGGCCTTTGAGAGCACTGCCCTCAGGAAAAGTGGTTGGTACTTACTATGGTCAGTTTGGCGCTACAAAAATGGAAGAAGGCACATAACACAGCAGCAAAGGGAAGAAGTGGAACATATACATCCATAAAATGTTTGAGAGTTTCCTAGAATCTCTAGCTGGGCTGATTGGTGAAGTCCTTTCCCTGCCGAAGCCAGTCTATAAGGAATGGGAGAAGTGTCTGTTTCTGTAAATACATAGACATTAATGTGGAGCTACAAGAAACAAGAAGAATAAGGGAAATATGTGTTAGTTTCAGGTGTACAGTGAAGTGATCAGTTATACCTAAAATATATCATTCCTTTTCAGATTATTTTCCCTTATAGTTTATTACACAGTATGAATATAGTTCCCTGTGCTACACAGTAGGTCCTTGTTACTTATCTATTTTATATATAGTGTATATATATATATATATATATATATACCAATCCAAAATTCCCAATTTATCCCTCTCCCCAACATTTTCCCTTTAGTAACCATAAATTTGGTTTCAAAATCTTTGATTCCCTTTCTGTTTTATGTGTATGATCTTTTAAATCATTTTATTAGATTCCACATATTAGTAATCTCATATTTGTCTTTTTCTATCTGACTTACTTCACTTAATACGATAATCTCTAGGTCCATCCATGTTAGTGCAAATGGCATCATTTCATTCCTTTTTATGGGTGAGTAATATTCCACTATATATAATATAATTATATATCTTTTATGGATTATTAATATTCCATTATATAATATATAATAGAATATATAATATATAAAATGAAATAATATTTCAGGCTAGGGGTACAATTGGAGCTGTAGCTGCTGGCCGCAGACACAGCCACAGCATCCCAGGATCCGAGCCTTATCTGAGACCTACACCACAGCTCATGGCAATGCAGGAACCTTAACCCACTGAGCGAGACTAGGGATCAAACCCACTTCCTTGTGGATGCTAGCCATGACAGGAACTTCTGGTTGCTTTTAACTCTGTGAATCAAGTGGAAAAATCCCAAAGACTGGCCAGATGAGCTACTTTCCAAGGTGTTGAGTTCCATGGCTGTTTTGTTTTTCATTTTTGTTTTTTTTTTTAATTGTCTTTTTAGGGTCACACACACGGCATACAGAAGTATCCAGGCTAAGGGTGGAATCAGAGCTGTAGCTGCTGGCCTATGCCACAGCCACAGAAAGGCCAGATTCAAGGACCAGTCTGTGATCTACACCAACATCTTCCTGCCTCAGGAGGGGGATTTATTTATTAACTATGCAGTAAGGTGCATCTGATACGTTTGACAAGTTGATATTTTACAGCAATTTCATCCAACTTGCATTATATTTAAGAGAAATTCTTCAATGATTGTACGTTCTCAATAATGATGCAGCATTTTCTGGATTTTATTTAACTGTCTTCATGTTATTGAAGACCTGGAGGGATGCGTGGAATTTAAGGCAAATGAGAATCTTGTGTCTATGAGACAGTCATTTCACTGTCTTTTCTCCTAACAGTTAAAGAGGGAGGACAGTGAGAAAGAGGTGTGGATTTGCCATATATTCCAGATCCAAATATGATCTTGGGTGATTACATAATCTCCATGTTTCTAAAAGAATGAGCTTAATGACTATGACTACTTCATAGAAGAGACATGAGATTTAAATGTGTAGAAATTTCTATGTACAATTGTGTAGCTATGGCTGACACATAATAAACACTATGCACATGTTTGATGCAATTTTAAAACTTGGTAATTGGGCTGGGTGGAGTTCTTGCTGTGGCATACTCCTCTGAAATAATAAGCTATAAACTTATGCTAGCTGTACTGCTGCTGCTACTTTAGTGCTTGGTACTTATGTCAACATTTTTAACCACGTTGAACTTCTCATCTACAAAGAGATTGGTTTTCTCATAGAAACTATTTTCAGCTTATAGTTGCTTCATCCATTGATTATGTAAATATTTGACCTGAAGTTAGGAATATTAATGTACTTTTTTCTCCTATTTCATCCCTCTGGTTTTAGTCTAATGATATGAACAAGTGTCGAGTTTCTTGATCCTGGGATGACCATATTGTCCATCATTTTGACCCTTCTTGTTCAAAAATAATTCCAGATTATAAGTCTGTCTGCTGGGAATGGAACTGCTAGTAAGAAAAAATAGACTCTCTCAAAGCATTGCTTTTAGGGAGATATCAGATTTAGACAAGTCCCTCAGCAATCTTTTTATCTTGTCATCATGTCAACATATAAATTTGTATTAGGAAAATCTTATTTAAATTTCCTTTCTTCAAATAAATCTATAGTAAACTTCTACATTAAACTGCTTTGTTGTTGTTTAACACATTTTGAGGCATAATTGACCTATAAAATTATATTAGTTTCAGGATTACAACGTGATGCAATGCATGTATATATTGTGAAATGATCACCACAGAAAGCCTAGTAAAATTATTTTCTGTTTATTTGCAGTAATTCTCACTAAATTTGTGATTGGTATCTTTTCCATCCTAAATTTAATGGAATTACAGCTATTCAAAGTCTATATAGTTTGAAAATAGTGAATTGCTTAGACTTTGGGGAGGGGGATAGTAGCTACAGAGACCTAACCATACACTTAGCAGTGTTTCTAAAAGAAAAATATGTTTGATGTATGGAGAGGAAGGAATATGGAAAAAATAAATTGTCCTCCATTGTATCATTCTCTTATCAGATAAACATTAAGGAAATCTAGACTCAGAGTTGAAGTTTTTACTGATTCAAGTTAATTAATTCCCTTATGGTATGCATAGTAATTACTTTGTATAAAAATGGCATGTAAGCAAAAACACCTGCAATAATCCTGATAATAGAGGAAGTTCAATATTAGTTTTTATTTATTGTTCCCATGAAGGGAATTATCCAAAGTTAAAAATGAATGAAATGCCTAGGATATATCCGAGTCTGATCCATTGTCTAGTGTATTTTTCAAGTACACAAAAAGTACAACAAATAATTCCAAAAATATATGAAAGAAATATGAACTAGTATAACAGCTAATTTATAAATAAACTTGAATGACAATTGTCCTTTCAACCATAACAGTGAAAGCTAGAAGATTGTGGGATAACATTATCAGTGTACTGACCTAATTTAGAATTGGTTACATAGATAATCGATCTTTCAAAAAAAGTGAATGGGGGGGAGTGATTATCAGAAAAATGAAAGATCATACTACCTCTAAATAAGGACTTCCAAAATATATACTCAGGAAGGAAGAAAAGGATCCCAGAAGAAATATATAAGATACAGGAAAGAAGATTTTTTTGCTGTATCTTAAAACATACATTGGATAAAATATTTACTCTGTAAGATAGATCGTTTAGCAAGGGGAGTGAATATAATCTTATTATACAACAATCATTGTTATTCTATACACTGTTAATGGGCTGTTAGAACACATAATTTAAAAAGAAATATTTTATAGTATGAATAAAAATATGTGCTAAATCTAACATGAGATAGTCAAGGATGTCTACATTTTAAAGCATTTCAATGTGTCTAAATTTGTTAAGAGCAATAGCACCTTCATGCACAAGAAGACTGTCTCAATTATGTCAATTAATTTTCAGTTTGATCTAAAATTTCTCAGTACAATTTGAATCAATATCCCAAGGGAGTTTAGCAAAAAATTTGATAAGATGATTACAAACTTTGAATGGTCAGCCAGAGGAGTCTGTGATGCTCCCCAACAAGAAATGGACTGACACGACCTAACAGATGTTGTAGACCAGCTATGAAGGAAGAAGCAGGACCTGGGTTATCCCCAGATCAATTAGAGGGGAAAAAAGGAAGTCAAATTTAAAAAAACAGAGCAGGAGATGTGACTCCCCATGCAGAATAATTTTTTAAACCCACCCAAACAAAAACACATTGCACATGTACACACAAATGATATGAACATTCAAACTATTAAACCTGAAAATGTTTATATATTTGACTACATTAAGAACTTCTAATAATTAAAACATCATAAAATTTAAAGTCACAAAATCAACCAAATTTTCAATTCATAAAAAGAGTAAAAGATTAGTACTTAGGTTATATATTAAGTCATATAAATTAGTAAGAAAAGACTTGTAACTTATTAACCAGTTGACACCCTTAAAATGGAATTCTTACGTTATAATACATAATCTAAATTTCTTGCTTATGCTTATAAAAAATAAGCATTATAATAGAAGTACAGTGAAAAAAGATAATTCAATTAATTAATAGTATGTTCTTTGTTCCCACAATTAACTCTCATAAAGCCAGCTTTCATGGAGTCAGAGAGAAACAAAGCAGGACAATTTAAAAAGTGGAGACAACAAAAGCAAAAATACGCAGGTGGACTACACTCACTAAAGCGCTTCTGCACAGGGAAGGAAATCATGTAAAAAATGGAAAAGGCAAGCTATGGAATGAGAGAGACTATCTGCAAACTCTCTATCTGATAAAGACTTAAAATATATATAAGAAACATGTATTTTGTAACAAAAGAAAAATAATAATAACAATACAATTAAAAATGAGCAAACACCTGAACAGACATTTCTCCAAAGAGGACGAATGACCAATATGTAAATGACAAAGCATAAATAGTTCAACATCAGTGCTCATCATGGGAATGAAAATCAAAACCACAATTAAGATATCACTTCACATGTGTTAGGATGGCTATCATATACTTGTATGAGCATGTATTAAACTTTCCTTTTG
The DNA here is from genome assembly GCF_016906955.1 of Phacochoerus africanus. Classification (NCBI taxonomy): domain Eukaryota; kingdom Metazoa; phylum Chordata; class Mammalia; order Artiodactyla; family Suidae; genus Phacochoerus; species Phacochoerus africanus. The sequence continues at coordinate 46,576,774 of NC_062545.1, read as the reverse complement.
TGTACAATCACACACCACCCTGCATGTTACCCATTTTTATTTACTGCCACTCTGACAAGTATGTACTAACATATTATTTTGGTTTAATTTTTATTTCTACGTTTACTAATAGTAAAGCTTTGAACTTTTATTGGGCTTTTGATATTTTTTGTGAAGAACCTATTTAAGTTCTTTGTCCATTTTTTTATTGAGTTTTTTATGTATATGCATAATTTTACTTGCTTTGTTATTTTTTTATTGTGGTTACTAGAAAATTTCAGATTTCATGGGACATTTTCTTTCAATAGGACTGTTCAGGAATATAATGAATCCAATTTTACAATTTTGACAGACTTTAAAGATTCAGAAAATTCAGACTCAGTGTCTTTTAGGATAGTTGTTGAATTATTTTTTATGTTATGAGTGACTTCAGCCATTCTATATTCATCTGTGTAAATTTTGTTACATGTTTTGCAGTTTTCAGTTTTTCCTAGCACAAAATTGTTAAATACTTTATTATGCTTTATTCTTTTTAACTCTTTTTTTGAAATACTCTTTCCACTTGTGTGATTTCATTCCTGTTTTTCAGATTCACTGAGAAACATTTAAGTTTGTCTGGTATTTGGATATTGAGGTGCTTTCAGCTAGAGATTAAGCAGATCTCTGTTCAAATCTTAAAGTTTAGACTAAACATGAAAATGAAATTAGATTTGTAGAGGAGGCTTTACTCTCCTACCCAATTAGAGATAAACAGATTGTGACCTTGAGGTGGATACGTTTAGTATTAATGGCAGATCTTTCCTCTCTTTCTGTTAATATCAGTTTGTTGTTGCTCAAACATATCTTTCTAATTGAAAATGTAATTTCTCCACTAGAAAACCTTGCAAGTATTAAACGAAAACTTTGGCTGATGGAAAATAAGTACTTAGTCTTATTCAACCTAGCCTAAAATTGCACCCTGGGCTATGTGACCTAAGTGGCATTTTCAATACACCCCTAGTCTGACTGGAGTCCACACACCCTCCCCATACCAACACAGGGTTCTAGAAACCGCCTTGATTTCTGCCTCTTGTTACCTTTAAGTTGAAAATGGCATGAAGATTTAGTTTAGGGCCCATATCTCTTTGCTTCTTTGTTACTTTTTTGTTGTTGTTCTTTGCATGAATTAACATGTCTTTGGGTATGTGTCTAATGCAGTCTCACATTTTGTGCTTCTTGCAGTTTCTGATGAATGACATAGGAATGGGTATTTTTTTTTAACCATTTGCCCTATGTTTTTTACCTCATCTGTAACACACATTTTAGTCAATTCAGCCTGTTCTCACAAAAAAATACATGGACCAGGTGGCTTATAAACAATAGGAACTTATTTCTCACAATTCTGGAGCCTATAGGTCCAAGATCAGAGTGTGGGCATGGTCAGGTTCTGGGAAAGACCCTTTTTAGGTTGCAGGCTTCTGACTAATGATATCCTTATTTGGCAGAGGGCAAAAAGAGGAAGAAAATGCTCTCAGGACTTTTATCAGTCACTAATCCCGCTCATGAGGGCTCCAATCTCCTGAGGTCATCTATCCTAACTACCTTCCAAAGTCCCTACCCCTAAAATCATCACATTAAGGTGTGGTTTCAAGACATGAATTTAGGGGGTATTCAAAATTCAGCCTTTAATAATGGGTATGACAGTGTCTACTTTATAACTTTGCTAGATTAATACTGATGAAGAGCTTTAAAGAGCAGTTTGCTTTATCAAAAAAAAATAAATAAAAGCAAAACAATACAGTCATTCTCATTCATTTACATAGAGTCTTCCATAGGCGCTTCCATGATGCAATAGCCGAGTTGATTCAGGCAAGAGACCCTACACCCTCAAATTCTAAAATAATCATTATCTGGCTTTTTAGAGAAAAATAATGCAGCCGTTTGCGCAAAATGAAAATATTCAGCTTCTTAAAATAGGTTGGAGACTCAATCCTGGGCTTTTGAGTAGAAAAGCATAGTAGTGAGAGACACACATTAGGAACTCAACAAAGTTAATGTGTTTATTAAAATTTCACATCACACATGGTTGAAACTGAATTAATAACATGAAAATAAGAGTACTTAAGTGGTGTTTTCTAAGGCATGCATAAAATTAATAACAAATGTTTTTTTCATTTATCTGAAATACCTAAATATCAATCTTATACAGAATGACTTTTAACATGGATGAATTTAAAATATTTTCAATAAATTTTGAAGCGATTCTTCATCTTGATAGTCTTAAAACTGCAATCAAACATAAGTCAACAAGTTGGCTGTCTTTCTTCAATTTTCTTGTGTTTGCTGCTGATTTTACTTGTCTGGTCCATGAGTAGAGCTCCTAGCAACTATTTCTCTTCCCATAGGAATGAAAGGCAAATTACTCTCCTATTTGGTGATGTCTTTGTGTTGCCTATCCATAGAGTATAACAGCTTCAACCTTACATGAATTTATGTAAATAAAATGCTCAACTAACTGCTGTTCATTATTTTACAAAGAATTGCTTTAGAAATTTTTGACACATTATTAGAGAATTGACCAAAAGTGCTTACTTAAAATCATAATGAAACTTTGCAGTCTAAAATGATCTGCCATTTATTGTGATTTTTATGGATATATGAACCTTATTATAATAGCAGAGTTAGGTTGCTTTATAGAAGTCCCATTATGGTTGCCATTAAAGTAAAATATACTCAGATAATTTAAGCATAAATCTGCTTAATATCTTAGTTTAAATTATTTGGTTATGCATGATATATGTGCATTGCTGTATGTATCTGTTAATAAGTCTAAAATGAAAAGATGTATCACCCACTTTTGTATTTACTGTCCAGTAAATTGATTTTACATTGAACAGGTTTTTTTTTTTTTTTAAGTGTTCCATAGTTTGATATAAAGGAGCTTATTTTCACATGGGGCCTCATGTAAACACTTTGATATGTGGAAGAAGTAGAAAGAGAACCCATATATTCTAGGCCATACCAATCCATGCCCATAAATAGTCACACTTCATTTTTATTCTTAATATTTGTCCCCAGTAAATTAAAGTATAATTGATTTACAACGTTGTGCCAATTTCTACTGTAAAGCAAGGTGGTCCAGTTACATATATATATACATTCCTTTTCTTATATTATCTCACATCATGATAGTTCTAAAACGTGTATCCATATCCAAGACTTCTTGGTACTATCATTGCAACTTTATGAGAATTTTTTCAAACTAAATGCTAAAAAATGTACATTTCACTATACACTATTTTACCCTGTGGATTACCTTGAAAATTGGCACAGCAAATATCTACAGAGCTATATTTATACATTGTGAGAACTTTTTGTTTGTATGAGAAGCCAAAGAAATACTTTATTAATTTTTGTGTCTTTATATATACATATGTGTATTCATTTTTTTTGTCTTTTTGCCTTTTCTTGGGCCACTCCCATGGCATATGGAGGTTCCCAGGCTAGGGGTTGACTCGGAGCTGTAGCCGCTGGCCTACGCCAGAGCCACAGTAATGCGGGATCCGAGCTGCATCTGCAAACTACACCACAGCTCACAGCAACACCAGATCCTTAACCCACTGAGCAAGGCCAGGGATCGAACCTGCAACCTCATGGTTCCTAGTCGGATACATTAACCACTGCACCATGACGGGAACTCCTTGTGTCTTTTTATATTTTTACAAATGATATTGTATCCTACAGTGTGGATATTGGACTAATGCTAACAGTCAAGTGATAATAGGACAGATCTAATGTGTTGTGGGCCTGTGTTGCGGTGAATTATAATAGGATTAGGTGGACTACACACTTTTTTATTATTATGTGTCATTAATTAACCAACTGTATGACATGTTGCAAGTGTCTTAACCTTAACAAAATTAGTTTTCTACTTAAAAGAAAATTCAGCTATGAAACTGGATAATAATGGCCTTTTATTAATCCTAAGTTTATTTTAAGAATTTTACCAAATAGTATGGCTATAACTACTATGGAAATGTCAAGCATTAGGTACATATAAGGAAGGATCATTCAAGCAATTTCTTAATATGATGCTAATTAACATTTTGTCTCAAATATAATTCAATGTCATTTCCAATAATTATTTCATATGCAATATGTTAATATATCACAACACTGAGAAATGTGTATTCATTCTTTTTCCTTGATGAAAATAATTATTCAGGTATTAATATCCTGAAATTAGTGGTTGAGTTATTGTAATAATGCCAGTGATGTGGTTACTCAACATTTTATACTGCCTTTATGCCTTTATATTTCAGAATTTTGTATGCAATCCCAACCTCAAATCAATTAAAAACATTTTCTAAGTTTTTTTTTTTTTTGGCTTGTATACTGTTGCTAAGTAAATTAATTCTTTGCATTTAAATGTTGCTTAATGCCCTTGTTACCATAATGCTATATGAGTTTTATATAAAGATTTTTTTCCAATGAATATGCTATATACTTTTTGGTCTTGGGTGACTGAATGACAAGTGATTGGTTAACAAGGTGTACGACTTAAAGTACAAATATATATATTTTAATTTTTTGTACATGGGAGGCCAGGTATGTCATTTCTAGCAGGAAGACAAATATTTCCCCATTCAGCTCTCCCCAGCATGTATGAATTGCCACTAGGAGGTGCTTGACAGCAACATGGGAAACAGAATCAAACATCTCTCAATTCTGCTATGAAATATGTGATGATCCTGGTCATATGAAAGCTGCAATGGAGCTTCCAGACTTAGGCTACAGTGTCACAACTTTATTTGTTCTATTCACATGATTTTAGAGTGAGGGGAGTTCCCGTCGTGGCGCAGTGGTTAACGAATCCGACTAGGAACCATGAGGTTGAGGGTTCGGTCCCTGCCCTTGCTCAGTGGGTTAACGATCCGGCGTTGCCATGAGCTGTGGTGTAGGTTGCAGACGCGGCTCAGATCCCGCGTTGCTGTGGCTCTGGCATAGGCCGGTGGCTACAGCTCCGATTCAACCCCTAGCCTGGGAACCTCCATATGCCGCGGGAGCGGCCCAAGAAATAGGAACAATAACAACAACAACAAAAGACAAAAAAAAAAAATAGAGTGAGGACTACAGGAAGACAAGTGACTTTCCTAGGGCACAAATTTTAAGGAAGCATTCACTCCCACGTTGTATCCAGCACAAAGCATACGCAGGCTCAACTTGCTATGGATAGATAATATATAACAAATGAGCATGATCACAAAACCAGTCTCAATAAATATGAAGGAATTAAAATAATATGATACATGCTTTCGGATCCTAACAGAATTAAATGAGAAATTCAAAGCAGAAAATTTTTGAGAAATCTTCAAATATTTGGAAAATTAATTAATTAATTAATTAAACAATCAAATTAAGAAATTACAGTGGAGTATACACATACACAGCCTATCAAAATTTATGAAATGTAGATAAAACAATGCTTACAGGGAAGTTTATCATTCTAAATTCCTTCATTAAAAAAAGATAAAGATCTAAATCAATATTCTAAGCTTCTAACTTACATTACTAGAAAAAGAAGAGCAAATCGAACCTAAACACACAAAAGAAAGCAAATTGGAAGATATGGCAAAATCATTAAAACTGATAAGAAAAATTGAAACAAAACATTTTTTTAGGAAAACAAAAGTGACATATCTTTTCTTAGACTAAGAAATAAACAAGGGAAGACACAAGTTAAAACTAGAATTTAAAGTGGGGACATAAATAATAACAATTCAAAATTGAAATGATTATAGATAATACCATGGACATGATTATGATAAGAAATTAGATTACTTAATTCTAGAAAGACAAAAATCACTAAAATTGTCTTAAGAAATAGAAAATTGGTACAGATCTTACAAATATTTACTCATAATCCTTATGAAGTTTTTAAAAAATAGAAGAGGAGACTTTTGAACATGTTTTGTGAGGCTAGAATTATTCTCATACTAGGCAAAAAAATAACAATAAAATCACAAATGAGTATTTTGAAAATCCTCAACAAAATATGAACACAACAAATCCAGAAACATAAAAATGTAGGATTTTTTCAAAGAACCCAAATGGCCATCGACAGATGATTGGATTAGGAAGATGTGGAATACTACTCAGCCAAAAAAAGAATCAAATAATGCCACTTGCAGCAACATGGATGGAACTAGAGACTCTCACCCTGAGTGAAGTAAGTCAGAAAGAAAAAGACAAATACCATATAATATCACTTCTATCTGGAATCTAATATACAGTACAAATGAACCTTTCCACAGAGAAGAAAACCATAGACTTGGAGAATAGACTTGTGGTTGGCTGGGGGGAGGGGGAGGGAGTGGGATGGATTGGGAGTTTGGGGTTAACGGATGCAAACTATTGCTTTTGGAATGGGTTAAAAATGAGATCCTGCTGTGTAGCACTGAAAACTATGTCTAGATACTTACAATGGAGCATGACAATGGGAGAAAAAATTCTGTATACATGTATGTGTAACTGGGTCCCCATGCTGTACAGTGGAAAAAAAAATTGTGTTTGGGGGAATAACGATAAAAAAATAAATAAATAAAATAAAATAAATTCCTTAAAAAAATCCTTATAATCTTTATTCTAAACAAAAGAAGCCAATCAGAAAAGACAATGTAGTGTACCATTCCATTTATATGAGATGCCCAGAAAAAGTAAATCTATAGAGACAAAAAAATTAATGGTTGCCTGGGGCTGGAGCTGGGGACAAAGACTGACCATAAAAGAGCTCTTTTCTGGTAATGAAAATGTGCCAAAATGGGATAGTGCTGATAATTCAATAGTTCTATATATTTGCAAAAATTATTGGATTATAGATGGGCAATGGGTAAATTCTATGATATGTAAATTATGTCATGATAAATGTGTTGAAGATTTCATGAATAGCAGAGATGTTTTCTATACTAAATTTTGCTACATGTCTATGTTCATATTTCCTTTGTGTGTGTCATCTTTTAAGGTTCATTCTGTGAGGAATCACTGGAATGTTGTTGCCTAGAAGGGTTTTTCAGTCAAAACTATGAGACAGATGTCAATGTGTGTTCACCAAATCCATGTCAGAATGGTACTGACTGCATTGATATTCCAAAGGTAAGTCCAAGTCTAATGTACAAGAGAGTGGCTTTAAAATATATGCATATTTTACAGTTACTCAACTACTTGAAAAGTACAAATAAAATTCCAATTAACATATTATAATTTTTAAACTCAGGAACATCAGAAAATCTACATAACTTGATCATTTTCACTTTTTTTCCCATTTTAAAATCTCATTTTCAAAAATACTCTTCAATTTCATTTTTTGTTATTCTGATAGACTTTTCCCTTATGAACAATGCTATTTTGCAAACTTTCCACTTGTACTTAAAAAACACTTCCTTTATATTTGATTGTTTATATAATTAACTTTTTAATTATATATATATATATGTTTTGGAGTCTTTTTAAGGTCACACCCATGACATATGGAGGTTCCCAGGTTAGGGGTTGAATCAGAGCTGTAGCCACTGGCCTACATCACACCTCACAACAACACTGGATCCTCAACCCACTGAGTGAGGCCAGGGATTGAACCCATGTCCTCATGGATACTAGTCAGATTCATTTCTGCTGAGCCATGATGGGAAATCCCTAATTTAATACTTAAATAAGCAAGACTAGGAAATAATTTAATAGTTCCCACAAATGATTATCTTACATACTTGTCCAGTGTCTGATGCTAGCTCTCAACCATATCCTCAGCTGGAACTCACAGCCAGAACCCTAAAGACAACTTCTCTATGGGGCATGGGCTTCCTCACAGCCTGTTGGCTGTGTCCCAAACATCCCCAGATATCTAGATACTGCATGGCTTTATAAACATAACCTTGAAAGTCACACAGCGTCCTTTCTCCAGAGTCAAAAGCTTGCTTGCATTCAAGGGGTCCCAACTCTCAACTAGTGGAGTGCTGAAATAAGGCAGTAGGAAGAGTGTGTGACATGGGAAATGACACTGGGACATTTTCGAAAACAGAGGTTTCTTCACTGTTGCACTGAGAACTTGTACTACACACTTACAAAAATATTTCCATTTTCCCCATGTGAGAATCTTGAGATACATACAATTTTTGTAACAAATTCTCTTTAATCTTTTCTAGGATATCATGTGCATGTGTTTACCTATATTTACAGACAAGCTTTGTAAGCATCTTCAAACACCACATGAGGCATTTCCTTGCAAGACTAAGGCCACAGATATGAAGTATGAGGAAAATTATCACTGCAGGTATAATTAACTACTTTTCTATTTTTAAACAATAATATATGAATTTTAAAGCCTGTAAACAAAAATAAAACAATGTTGTTTTAAGCTTAAAATTTGAAATGGCTTATAATATTTTATGTCCAGTTAAAGTAGAAATATCTGAATGTGAGGGTTCGAATTGTGGCACAGTGGCAATGAATCCGACTAGGAACAATGAGGTTGCGGGTTCGATCCCTGGCCTCTCTAAGTGGGTTAAGGATCTAGCATTGCCATGAGCTATGGTGTAGCTTGCAGATGTGGCTCAGATTTTGCATTACTGTGGCTGTGGCATAGGCTAGCAGTTGTAGCTCCAATTCGACCCCTAGCCTTGTGCATGTGGTTCCATGTGCATGTGCCTCAGGTACGGCCCTAAAAAGCAAAAATAAAATCTGAATGTGTTTTTTATGGGATGATTAATTGTTGTGGTATTGGTTTTAAATAAGTACTTGAGAAATTCTCAATCATAATTTGGTCATACAGTTATAAAGTATATGGTTTGCCTTATAATGGAGATTTTTAGGATAACAATAATATTTGAAGGTCTAGAAAGAAGAGATAATGTAAGTACCACAGTGTCACTTCTAATGTACAAATACATTATTATTATATTATATTTGAAAGTATAAATTAACTATCTCTCTGGTTCACAGACCTCAGCTGATAGTTTTCCTTTAGGATCTTTAGGCAAACTTTTGGGAAACAGTGCTTTCTTTACTTAAGTAAAAACTTGCTAAATATTACCCATTTATAAATGACAGAAGTGACCTAGTTATCTGGGCCTAAAATTTTAGACCATTTTAAATAGTTTTATAGATATGTTTTCACACCATTGATAAGTACAATTTGTACTCTTCACACTTGCTCAACTTTTATCTGGCTGCTTAAAGTAAGTTCTGTTGGGCATTACTGAAGGGCATAAACAACCTCAAAAAATTTAGAATATTCATAAAAGCAGAAAATTAAAAGCTTTGGTATAGGAGAGACTTAAAACACACTGAAAAAAAACTTTCATGCACATCTCAGAGTCATGCATAGTACAGATACAGTTGATAGCATTTTTATCAATTTCAAAGGAGTCTAAATCCAAGATTAAAAGTTGACATTTTCAAAAAAGATTGAAGAGAAAATACATCATTATATCAAGATCTTAGAATATCCAACACATCCAGTCAAATTTGTGTATGCATTCAATCTTATATTAACTTACCAAAAAATCCAAATATTATCCTTATAAAAATATTGGCTTTTAATTTATAATTTTTACTTATTAATCTGATAGTGTTAATTATGAATCTACTTTAGAAAAGTAGTCAACTTTTGAAAATATGGATAGTAGTATATAAACAGAGGTAAATATACGTTATGTGCATTTATTTTTTATCATGTAAGGTGCTTTTATTGGCTCTGGTTATTACCATTAGTCTGGCTATCTAGAAGGTTTTGTTTTAACATTAACCATAGGGTTTTTTTTTTAATTTTATTGTCAAAGGGAAAACTAGATAATTAAAAGCATTGCTGTCTTCCCTCAATTTATTATTACATTATTAATTAGCAGACTGAATGTTTAAATGATGGAATTTGATCTTGAATCATTCGTAAATCACGTTTTTATATGAGATAAGTGTTATAGAAATTCAGGTTAGGTTTTCCTACCATGGGTGAACTATGTCAAATAAGTAGTTGTAACAACTCTGAAACAAACTTACTCATGAAATTAATATGAGCCATTAAATATGTTCTAATTTTGAGATTACCCATGTACTTTAAGAATTTTCATTGAGCACAATATACATTGTGCTAGTCTTGAACCTACTTAATTAAAAATATCATTGCCTCCTTTGCTTAAATTAGTTTACTGAAGAGTAGAGGGTGAAATATAAAGAAAGTGACAGGAGAGAAAAAAAATGCTTCAACAGACTAGAAATAACACATTCTCATTTAAATGATGAGTGAAAACCAAAGCCTCAGAAATCAATAAAAATGTGGTGAAAATTTGGAACACAAAACAAGATTTTCAGCTCCCAGATTCTCACAGCCCCCAAAATCACCAACTGATAATTTAAAAATTTGCTAACTCTGACTTGGATGAAGCAGTAATGATATCAGCAAGATAAATAAATAAAGCATGAAGTTGAAGCAATGACAAAAATGTAGTCTTAAAGACTATTTTTCTTTTCTTAAAGGAGATTAAGAGAATTACTGAAAATAACAAGAAAAATAAAAGCCTTTTGACTTAAATGCCTTTAGCTAAAAATTTATCCGTGCATTATTATCTTAGAAGGTATGTGTTTTGGGAACAGTGATTCTCATAGGAACTGTACCAGAATTTAGTTGCATTAGAATCCCCCGAAGGCCTGTTTAAAACACAACTGGTTGCCCTCTCCCCCTAGAGTTTCCAATTCAGTAGGTCTTAGGTGGGGACTGCAATGTGTATTTATACCAAAATCTCCAGAGATGCTGAGCTGAGCTCAAACAGCTTCCATGTAGAAAATCCTCCTGCATATTTCCCCAAAATATATCCACACACCTCAACCCTTTTCTATCCTGAATCTGGGGAGAAAATACATGGAGTCGGTGAAGGAATAAAATGAAGAGACAAGAGAGAAAGGTGATGATGATATATGTTTATTTACATGAACATATAGACTGGGTCTAAATCCCTGTGATTAAATGAGAGAGGAAACGAAACTGCCACCTTGAGAAAGAGAGTAAAGTACAAATCATTAAGAATTTATTTGGCATGTAGTGACCACAAACAACACAGTAATAGAAAGGAGTTACTTTTTACCTATACCAATAAAATAGGATTAGGTGGGGCATAAGTGGAATCTGGTGGAAAAGGAAAAGGGATAATTGATGTCTTGGAGTCATTGGACTAATGGATCACAACTTCGATGAGGCTCTGAAGTTATTGCGGAATGTTTTGGTTTGAAAGTGCTAATAATTTGAAAATAAGGTGGAATTTATGAACTACAGTTATGCAGATAATGAAAAAATAAGAATACCTGAAGAATTTCTCTTAATGTGAAAAAAAAATACTCTTTTACAGCAATAGAAAAAGAAGAAACCAGGACCCCAGTTAGGAAGCCACTATGTAATATCACCTAGAAATGGTGGTGAGTGACATTGCCACCATGAAGATATGTGATGCTAGTAAATAAAGACCAGATTTGGAACATATTTCCTTTTTTCTTTTTTATTTATTTTTATTAGAGTATATTTGAATTACAATATTGTATTAGTTTCAGGTGTACAGCAAAGTGAGTTGGTCATACACATAAATATATCCATTCTTTTTCCCATATAGGCTATTACAAACTGAGTAGATTTTCCTGTGCTATACAGTAGATTCTGGTCAGGAATATATTTCTTTTTTTTTTTTTGCTATGTCTTTGGGCCACTTCCGCGGCATATGGAGGTTCCCAGGCTAGGGGTCTAATCGGAGCTGTAGCCACCTGGCCTACGCCAGAGCCACAGCAACGCAGGATCCGAGCCGCGTCTGCAACCTACACCACAGCTCACGGCAACGCCAGATCGTCAACCCACTGAGCAAGGGCAGGGACCGAACCTGCAACCTCATGGTTCCTAGTCGGATTCGTTAACCACTGCGCCACGACGGGAACTCCAGGAATATATTTCTATAGAAGGTTTAATGTTTTGCTGAAGGCCTGGATGCGAGTCAGGAGCTAAAAAGAAGCCAAGGGTTTTTGCTCATGAAAGGTTGGAATATAATTTCCTAAAATCAGAAAATATGTAGAAAGAGAAGCATGGTTGAAGGATGGAAATCAAGAAGTCAGTTTGAACATGTTAGCTGGGATACTTAATACAGCCAAGTAGCCATAGTGAAGTAGGCAGCCATTCAGGTGTGTTGGTTTCCTTTCTAAAGGAGACATCCAGGCTGAATATACACATTTGAAAGCCAGCAACACAGACATAGTGTTTAAAACCAGGAAACTGAATGACATTACCTGGAGTGAGCCTAGATAGGGATGTGAGACATTTGCACATTGAGATCTCGGGCACTCATATATTTTGAGGAATTAAAGGATAGGGATGTAAGACTGAAAAGTAGGAGTGAGTGAGTTGAGGTCAGAAAATCTTCACAGAAACTATGAAGTGTTTTAAGAATATCAAGACAATTCTTGACTATCTCAAAATATGTGGCTAGATATATTAAGAGGAAAATGAGAGATGATTTTTGCAACTAGCAATTGGAAATGACATTTCCATGAAAACAGCAGTTTGATAGAATAGTCGGGAAAACATTAATTAGACCAAGTTCACAAGTGAATGGAAGGAAAAAAAATGGTCTTTTCCTTTAAAATTTAGTAGAAATATAGAGCAATGGATTAGTAGTTACAGCAAGTTTAAAATAGGTCATTTTCAAAAAAATAGGAGAAATAAGGTGGGATATAGTACACAAGAAAGGGAGTTAGATGGGATAAAGGACATTATATCCATTTTAATAGGAGGAAAAGCAGAATATTTTTATGGATTTAGGTGCTTTGAATATGTTGAATCATTTGGAAATTATCTTCCGATTGTTCTATTTGTTAAGCAAAATAAGAATTAAGATGATATGAAAAGCTGTAAAATAGATGAGATTGAGGGAAATACAGTATTATCGATGAGCAGCAATAAAGACCTCCTTGAAATCAGTGAACATGAATTTAAAGTGAGTTTGGTATACAGTAAAATGTATTATCCTCAAACCATGCGTAGTCACTCGTATGCTCACCTGAAATACCTTGGGTATTGGCTTAAACTAAAGACACATCTTGGGAGTTCCTGTTGTGGCTCAGTGGTTAACAAACTCAACTAGGAACCATGAGATTGCGGGTTCAATCCCTGGCCTTGCTCAGTGGGTTAAGGATCCAGCATTGCCATGAGCTGTGGTGTAGGTTGCAGACGTGGCTCAGATACTGTTTTGCTGTGGCATTGGCGTAAGAGGGCAGCTGCAGTGCCGATTCAACCCCTAGCCTGGGAAACTCCATGTGCCACGGGAGCGGCCCTAGAAAAAGCAAAAAAAAAAAAAAAAGACAAATAAATAAATAAAGACTTGAATATTTAAAAATAAAATAAAATAAAATGAAATAAAAAAGACAGATCTTGACCAGGCTACAATAATGAAGGGATAGGGGCAAATGATTAGTGGTGTATACAAGAAGTGAATATAGAAATGGACAGTGCAATCTAATTCAGGTTAGTAAGGAAGTGAGTATATATATGAAGGGATAAAAGGAATTGGATTATGAGGTTGGAGAATTGTCTTCAAAGCACTAGAAGGAGTAAACTTAAAAGGAGAAAGAAGCTGTCAGTGGAACCTGAAATACTTGAAATTAAGATTAAGATTATGGAGGGAATATAATTAGGTATGATGGTATGTTAATATTCAGAATACTGCAGTGGAAATAGGTGGGAAAATTAGCATGAAGCCTGAGAGCTTTGAGTTAACAAGTTCTATTCTTCCGAGAAGATAACTGGGCAGATATTGAAATAACTAAGGAAGACTGGGGTTATATCAGAGAAAACTATGATGAGCCAGGGGGCAGACTGAAGAACTAGAATGAGAAGGAATGCCCAGGAGGGTTTGCTGTGGATTCCACAGAAAGAGATATAGGCAGCACCATCTTCAAATGACTGGAATGTTTAAAGAAGAGGATGAGACACTGATCTGAAAGCCGAATGGTGAAAAGGAGGATATCTCCTAATCTTCAGACCCTGATGTGAGTGGGAGGGACAGAGACAAGTCACCACCTAAGAGATTATCGTTAAAAAAAAAAAGTCTATGAGTCTATTTTTATTTTGTACATGTTATTTGTATCATTTTGATGCCATGTATCATTGATATCATATGATATTTGTTTTTTACTGTCTGATTTACTTCACTTAGTATGATAATCTTTAGATCCATCCATGTTGCTGCAAATGGCCTTATTTCATTTTTTTTATGCCTGAGTAATATACCATATCATTTTTATCCATTCACCTGTCAATGGATATTTAGGTTGGCTATTGTAAGTAGTGCTGCAATAAACATTGTTTTTTTTTTTTTCCAAATAGAGTATTTTTTTTTCTTTTCTAGATATGTGGCCAGGAGTAGGATTGCTGAATTATATAGGAGTTCTATTTTTAATTTTTTTTAGATGAATCTCTATACTGCTCTACATTGTGGTTGCACCAGTTTACATTTCCACCAACAGTGTAGGAGCTACCAAAAGTGAAAGTGGGAAAGGAAAAATTAATTAGGAGTTTGGGGTTAACAGATACACACACTATATATAAAATAGGTAAACAGGAGCTCCCGTTGTGACGCAGTGGTTAACGAATCTGACTAGGAACCATGAGGTTGCGGGTTCGGTCCCTGCCCTTGCTCAGTGGGTTAAGGATCCGGCGTTGCCGTGAGCTGTGGTGTAGGTTGCAGACGCGGCTTGGATCCCGTGTTGCTGTGGCTGTGGCACAGGCGGGTGGCTACAGCTCCGATTAGACCCCTAGCCTGGGAACCTCCATATGCCGTGGGAGCGGCCCTAGAAAAGGCAAAAAGATAAAAACAAAACAAAAAATATAGCTAAACAACAGGATCTACTTTCCATATAGAGAACAATATTCAATACCTTATAATAACTTATAAAAGAATCTGAAAAGAATCTGAATCAGCTTGCTGTACACCTGAAATTAACACAATATTTTAAATCTACTATTCTTCTAATTAGAAAAAATTAAGGCTAAAAATAATACAAAATAACTTATTTAAGAAAAAGAAACAAACTCATAGATTTCAAAAGCAATCTCATTGCTACCATAGGTGAAACTCCTCGGGAGAAGCAAGAATTTGGAGTGTGGTAATAACATATACACACTACTATGTAAAATAGATGATAGGTGAGAAGCTACTGTATGGCACAAGAAAATCTAAATAGTTTGTAATAATCTATATACAGTACAGCATGGTGACCCCGTTACACATACATGTACACATTCTATTTTCGCACATTATCATGCTCCATCATAAGTGACTAGACATAGTTCCCAGTGCCACACAGCAGGATCTCATTGCTAATCCATTCCAAAGGCAACAGTCTGCATCTATTAACCCCAAGCTCCCAATCTACCCCACTCCCTCCCCCTCCCCCTTGGCAACCACAAGTCTATCCTCCAAGTCCAAGATTTTCTTTTCTGTGGAAAGTTTCCTCTGTGCCATATATTAGATTCCAGATGGAAGTGATATCATATGATTTGTTTTTCTCTCTCTGACTTACTTCACTCAGTATAAGAATCTCTAGTTCCATCCATGCTGCTGCAAGTGGCATTATTTGGTTCTTTTGTATATCTGAGTAGTATTCCATTGTGTATATATATACCACATCTTCCTAATCCAATCGTCTGTCAATGGACATTTGGGCTGTTTCCATGTCTTGGCTATTGTGAATAGCACTGCAATGAACGTGTAGGCGCATGTGGCTTTTTCAAGGAAAGTTTTGTCTGGATTTATGGCCAAGAGTAGGATTGCTGGGTCATATGGTAGTTCTATGTATAGATTTCTAAGTACCTCCATACTGATCTCCATAGTGGTTGTACCAGCTTACATTCTCACCAAGAGTGCAGGAGGGTTCCCTTTTCTCCACACCCCCTCCAGCATTTGTTATTTGTGGACTTCTTAATGATGGCCATTCTGACTGGGGTGAGGTGGTATCTCATGGTAGGTTTGATTTTCATTTCTCTAATAATCAGGGATGTTGAGCATTTTTTCATGTGCTTCTTGGCCATCTGTATGTCTTCCTTGGGGAACAGTCTATTCAGGTCTTTTACCCATTTTTGCATTGGATTGTTGGTTTTTTTTGCTGTTGAGTTGTATAAGTTGCTTGTATATTCTAGAGGTTAAGCCCTTGTCAGTTGCATCATTTGAAATGATTTTCTCCCATTCTGTAAGTTGTCTTTTTGGTTTCTTTTTGGTTTCCTTTGCTGTGCAAAAGCTTGTCAGTTTGATGAGGTCCATTTGGTCTTATTTCTGCTGCTTTGGGAGACTGACCTGAGAAAACATTCGTAAGGTTGATGTCAAAGAATGTTTTGCCTATGTTTTCTTCCAGGAGTTTGATGGTGTCTTGTCTTATATTTAAGTCTTTCAGCCATTTGGAGTTTATTTTTGTGCATGGTGTGAGGGTGTGTTCTAGTTTCATTGATTTGCATGCAGCTGTCCAGGTTTCCCAGTAATTCTTGCTGAATAGACTTTCTTTTTCCCATTTTATGTTCTTGCCTCCTTTGTCAAAGATTAATTGACCATAGTTGTCAGGGTTTATTTCTGCATTCTCTATTCTGTTTCATTGGTCTGTCTGTCTGTTTTGGTACCAGTACCACACTGTCTTAATGACTGTGGCTTTGTAACATTGCCTGAAGTCTGGGAGAGTTATGCCTCCTGCTTAGTTTTTGTTCCTCAGAATTGCTTTGTCAATTGTGGGTCTTTTTTGGTTCCATATAAATTTTTGGATAGTTTTTTCTAGTTGCGTGAAAAATGTCATGGGTAATTTAATAGGGATGGCATTGAATCTGTAGATCACTTTGGGTAGTACAGCCATTCTTACAGTATTAATTAGCAGGAGTTGTAATATTCATATCAGACAAAATAGACTTTAAAACAAAAGACATAAAGAAAGACCAAGAAGGACACTATTTAATATTTAAAGGACCATTCAAGAAGAGGACATTACAATCATCAATATATATGCCCCTAATATAGGAGCACCCAGATACCTACAGCAAATACTAACAGACATAAAAGGAGAAATTTATGGGAATACAATCATAGTAGGAGACTTTAACATCCCACTGACATCAATGGACAGATCCTCTAGATATAAAATCAATAAGGCAACCGAGATCCTAAAAGACACATAGGTAAGTTAGACTTAATCGACATTTTCAGGACATTACATCCAAGAAAATCAGAATATATATTCTTCTCAAGTGCACAGGGAACATTCTCAAGAATTGATCACATCCTGGGGCACAAAGCTAACCTCAACAAATTTAAGAATATAGAAATTATTTCAAGTACCTTCTCTGACTATAATGGCACAAAACTAGAAATCAACCACAGGAAAGGAAATGAGAAAAAAACTTATGACATGGATACTGAAAAACATGATACTGAAAAACCAATGTGTCAATGAGGAAATCAAGAAGGAAATTCAAAAATACCTCGAGACAAATGATAATGAAGACACATCCACTCAAAATCTATGTGATGCTGCAAAAGCAGTGCTCAGAGAGAAATTCATAACAATACAGGCCTTCCTCAAAAAAGAAGAAAAATCTCAAATTAACAACTTAACCTAGCACCTAAATGAATTAGAAAAAGAAGAACAAAGAAATCCTAAAGTCAGCAGAAGGAAAGAAATCATAAAGATCAAAGAGGAAATCAATAAAATAGAAATTGAAAAAATTGTAGAAGGAATCAATCAAACTGAGAGCTGGTTCTTTGAAAAGGTAAACAAAATTGACAAACCTCTGGCTAGAATCACCACAAGAGGAGAGAAAAAAAACAAACAAAATCAGAAATGAAAAATGAGAAGTCACAATAGATACTACATAAATACAAAAAACCATGAGAGAATACTATGAACAACTATATGCCAACAAATTTGACATCCTGGAAGAAATGGACAACTTTCAGACTTAACAGCCTGCCGAAGCTGAATCAAGAAGAGATAGATCAACTGAACAGACAATCACTAGAAATGAAATTGAATATGTCATAGAAACAATCCCTACAAATAAAAGTCCAGGACCAAATGGCTTCACAGGTGAATTCTACCAAACATACGAAGAGGAAATTGTACTGATCCTCATTAAACTTTTTCAAAAGGTTGAAAAAGAAGGAACCCTCTCAGACAGTCTATGACACCAGCATCACCCTAATTCCGAAACCAGACAAAGATAACACCAAAAAAGAAAACTATAGGCGAATATCATTGATGAATATAGACACAAAAATTCTCAACAAAATTTTAGCCATCCAAATCCAACAACATATCAAAAACCAGGTGGGATTCATCCCAGGTGTACAAGGATGGCTCTACATATGCAAATCAATCAAAGTCATACACCACATTAACAAAAGAAAGTCAAAAACCAAATGATCATCTCAATAGATGCAGAGGAAGCATTTGACAACGTCCAACATCCATTCATGATAAAAACTCTTATCAAAGTGGGTATAGAAGGAACATATCTTAACATAATTAAAGCCATTTATGACAAACCCACAGCAAATATAATACTCAATGGAGAAAAGCTGAAAGCCTTCCCACTAAAATCTGAAACAAGACAAGGATGTCCACCCTCACCACTGTTATTCAACATAGTACTGGAAGTCCTAGCCACAGGAATTAGACAAACAAAAGAAATAAAAGGCATCCAAATAGGAAGAGAAGAGATAAAACTGTCACTGTATGCAGACGACATGATACTATATATAGAAAACCCGAAGGACTCAACCCAAAAACTACTTGAACTGATCAAAAAATTCAGCAAAATAGCAGGATATAAGATTAACATTAAGAAATCAGTCACATTTTTTTTACCAACAATGACATATTAGAAAAGGAATACAAAAATACAATACCATTGAAAATTTCACCCCAAAAAATAAATACCTGGGAAAACACCAGACCAAGGAGGTAAAGCACTTATATGCTGAGAACTATAAAACATTAATCAAGGAAATTAAAGAAGATATAAGGAAATGGAAAGCTAATCCATGCTCCTGGGTTGGAAAAATTAATATTGTAAAAATGGCTATACTACCCAAAGCGATCTACAGATTCAACGCAATCCCTATCAAATTACTCATGATCTTTTAAATATTTTACTCTGGCCTTATTAATTGTAGTACTTTTCCCTTTATATGAAATGTAGTCAGTATAATTTTCCACTGTTTTCCTTTTTTTTCTTAACACTTTTATGTACATGTACATGTCCTAGAAAATATAACTTTTTGGAAAAAGTTACTCTGCATGGTATTTACATCTGTTGTAAAGTCAAAAGCAAGGTGTTAGTCTAACACAGTTTATATTTCATTAAGTTTGCAATAAGAAAGAGTAGAAAAGTAAATAAAATAAAAATAATGTAATTTTTAAAATTGCCAACATTTAGCTATGGAAGTTATTAGACTCTGATATTTATACAGACTAGTTCTTATAAATTGTATCTCTGCTGTCGTCCATCTTTTACATTATTCTGACACATTTTAAGGGTTGTCTGTCTTCTCTTCCCTCCTACTTAATGCTATATATTCTCAAATATTAATTGTGAACTAACTTTTGATGTTTTGTGGGGTAGTAAGTGATAATCTGACTTTATTGTTTGTATTGAATATATGTTATTTAATCTACTTTTATTTCAGAACATTTCTTCCTTAATTTATTTGGCTCTATATGAATTTTTGTTAGCCACTAAATCATCTTCCTTTTTTATAAATTTTCTCATCATATTATCTTCTGCATCGTATCTTATTAAAATCATTTCTGTTTAAGTCATGGGGACAAATATCAATGCTATTTGAAATTTATCTTTCTCCAGGAGTGTTTAACTCATAAATATTTATTTTATTGTTATAAAGTAAAATAATTTTTACTTTTGTAACAGAATTTCTCAAAGCGTTCATGGTGTTCTAGAATTTGCTTTTGTTTTTTATTTGTTTTTGTTTTTTGCTGGTTTAAATTCCTCACTGGGAAGACTACTATTTAAGCCTTCTCTTTCCCTGACTTCAGGCTGATTTGAGAGGATGTCATATTCCCTGTGAATGAAATTCAAGAATTTCAAGCCATGGGTGGGAGTGGGGACATATGTTGGGACATATCTTCTGCACTTGGATTAAACCTCTTTGAGCCAGATGTCCCAGATGCTATTCTGGGGTTTCCTTCTCAGTTTGTAGTAAAAGTGCTAATGCTTTGGACCAATTTTTCATGGTCAATAAGCCATGCTTTGTTTAGAAAACTTTGTCAGAGTTTCTGTTGCCTAATCTTCATCCAGCAGTCTATTGATCCGTAATGACTGAATATTACTTCTTTATTTAATTCATAGCCCTGACCCTTTTCTTTGAAAACTATACTCCAAAATAATAAAAATACAAGTACAGTTTATGTAGCTTTGACCAATTTAATTCATTTCCACTCAAATGGAAATGAAGACATAGTAGCCACAACTCATCACAATTTTAGGATAGTCTACTGCTTCCTTCTTTCTGCCATCCACATCCCTAGTAGGAAAGGGTGGCAATAATACCTTTCATAACAAAGTGGCATTTGGGATGATTTCTGGATCTCTGTTTAGGCTCTCATAATAAGAAAAGTAAGGTAAGAATAATTTTAACAGGTTTCATCAACGAAGTAGCAGAGTACAATACCTTTAAAATTCAACCATGCTTAATTTTAATAACTCTAAACAGAGTGATATGACCAAAGCAGTAACTTGAGTACGTTTCTCAGATAAATTATTTGTATAATTATGATAATAAAAAATATCTCACAGGATTTATGAAATCGAATGAGAAATAATAAAATTTGTAAAAGTAATTAACCTAGCGGCTGGCGCATTGCAGGTGCTGCAAAAACACATTTATTCCAGATATAAATGAAGGAATGACTCAATTCTTTAAGGTGAGGATGCAAAGTTGTGTCTCAAAAAGCAGGAAAGGTGAATTAGTTAAGTATTTTACCTATGCTATTTTGTTTGGATTGTGTCAAGGTGGCCTTTGATTCTTTCTTTCATAAAATCATCCATTGTTCTTAGAATAAATTTAAAATAATGAATATATAGTACTATTACTTTTCTTACTAAGTCATATTGTAACAACTTAGTCTTAAGAAGTATGATTTTGGGTTAAGGGTCTGGCATTGTTACTACTGTGGTGAGGGTTCAATGTCTGGCTTGAGAACTTCCACGTGTCACAGGGGTGGCAAAAAAAAAAAAAAGTATGGTTTTTGGTTTTATTTCTCTAATGTTTGCTTTGGAGAGACACATTGTCCTTTGATTTGGTAACCCCATTCATAGAAGTTTGCCAAATGTGATTTAATAAATAGGAATATTTCTCATGAACTAATGAGAGTGAGAACAAAGAATGCCTCAACACCAAGGAGTTTTCTTTAGCTAATTGCAGCTAATAAACTACACTAGACTGGAATCCAGGTTTATTTCTTACCTGTCTCAATCTTTAGATAATGATGCTATGGGCTAGGAAACCTGAGGACCTCACCAGGGCCTATAACACCTGTGGTAACACCACAGACATTTCCCCAACCAGAGCAAAAGTTGTGGCTGAACTGGCCCTTGTGGTTCTTACTATGATAGTGAAAGTCACCTTAGCAACAACCATCACCGAAACTTAGAAAAAAACCGGGCATGATAGGACTCACAGGTCCTGGAGGCTCAACAACACCCCCCATCCCCTGGGCGGGGGTAGGGGAGGCTCTGTGCCAAAGTGGCAGGAAGAAGGAAAGAGTGAGAGAGAGAAAGAGAGGCTGGCCTGGGGTTTTGCCTTTATTGGGGTTGAGGGTGGGGCCTAGGGTTTCTGAGGTTTCACTCATTATTGGTGAATTTAAAACATAACAGTTGGAATTAGGGCAAGCCGAAGTGGGAAAGCGGGGTCTCTCAAGAGGTCAGTTATCTGGGTCTGGGTCTGTCTAAAACGGGCACAGGGAGGGGAAGGCCTGGCTTCTTTTTTAGCCCTCTAGTGAGTAGGTGTCCAACAGCTGGCAATATGCTTATTGGAGATAGATGTCTGAAAGGACGCCATTGTAATCAAAAGCTGTATGCCGGGCACTTAGATTCCACTCAAAAATGCTTACTATCAGAATCTTACACTATAATAATCGCTTTGCAAAAAATGTAAATATGGGGAGTTCCCTTCATAGCTCATGGTTAACGAACCCGACTAGGATCCATGAGGATGCGGGTTCTATCCCTGGCCTCACTCAGTGGGTTAAGGATCCACCCTTGCAGTGAGCTGCAGTATAGGTCACAAACATGCCTCAGATCTCACACTGCTGTGGCTGTGGTGTAGGCCGGCAGCTGTAGCTTCGATTCCACCCTTATCCTGGGAACTTCCATATGCCATGGATGCGGCCATAAAAGAAACAAACAAAAAATTTACAGCAATTCTTAGCTGTAAATATGACAACTAAGAAAGAAACAATCGGAGTTCCCATAGTGGCGCAGTGGTTAACGAATCCGACTAGGAACCATGAGGTTGAGGGTTCGGTCCCTGCCCTTGCTCAGTGGGTTGACGATCCGGCGTTACCGTGAGCTGTGGTGT
The DNA here is from genome assembly GCF_016906955.1 of Phacochoerus africanus. Classification (NCBI taxonomy): domain Eukaryota; kingdom Metazoa; phylum Chordata; class Mammalia; order Artiodactyla; family Suidae; genus Phacochoerus; species Phacochoerus africanus. Next base: position 46,554,161 of record NC_062545.1, on the reverse strand, counting down.
AGGTCGCAGACGCGGCTCGGATCCCGCGTTGCTGTGGCTCTGGCGTAGGCTGGTGGCTACGGCTCCGATTCGACCTCTAGCCTGGGAACCTCCATATGCCAAGGGAGCGGCTCAAGAAATAGCAAAAAAAAAAAAAAAAGAAACAATCAAAACCCTATAATTAGCTCAGCTCTGACCATGCATTGTCCATTGTAACTCTTTACATTATGTTTAAAAACATGTATGTCATTACTAACTCAGGATTAATTACTACTAAACATGAAAAAGTGCATTTTGTCGTTTTTTTCACATTTTATTAATAGTTTCATTTATTTTAATGGTTTTCAAAAACCTGTATTTTATTGTTAAATATCCATTTAGATAAAAGTTGATGTAACTTTTAAATTGTCAAAAGATAACATTAAGAACTTTCAATAAAAATGTAGCTTAAACAAATTCCCTCTAAATAGATAACTATTTTCTCCTTTGCTAAGAACAAAAGTATTGACATTGATAAAAATCAATGATTAAAAACATCGTGTTATAATAAATGCTGTATGTAATTTAAATAAAACATTATTATTTGGGGGAGACTCTTAATTGACTTCTGTGAAAATATATAAATTGCAACATTTATTACTCACAATGATGTATTTACAGTTTCATGCCAGGATTTACTGGAAAAAACTGTGAGAAAGTAATTGACCACTGCAGACTGCTCACCATCAACTGTCTGAATGAAGGATGGTGTTTCAATATAATTGGAAGATTCAGAGTAAGTAATTTAATACATGGCAAAGTAATTTAGCACTTCAAAATACAACAGCTTCTGGCAGTCTCTACTTCAAATGCTTTTATTAATATAAGCCAGAGAAGCATCTCCTTTTCTGTATATTTAAACATAAGTTATATAAAGTTTAGTAATAGAGCTTTTTAACTTTTAAGAAATAAGTTATGTTGGGAGGACATTAAGTGTTCTAGGTAGTGTTTTTATTATAAAATAAGCATATAACTAATTGAGTACTGGTGAAATGTCTCTGTATATGTAAATCCACAGTTACTAATGCTTCAAGCTCTTGTACTAGACAGGGAATAAAATTAATCTGGTAGTTATTAGCCAGGGCACAAAACACATTCTTTTTGTAGGGGACTAGTTTTTGAAATGACTTTAAAAATTCAGTGTGTACTGCACAAGGGAAGCCATATCCTATAATTCAACAATTCCATTTTTAGTTAGGTCTATTGGAGAAATTAGCAAATTTGTACTGAAAGAGAGGTAAACAAGAATTGTCACTCCAAATCTGAATCAAACTAAAGTCAATGGATTGGAGAATGGATCAATTTGTCATGGCATAGTTGTATCAGTGATTAGTGAAGAATAGCTATATTCACTAATACTTATAAATATCAAAGTATAAGGTTAAATTTTAAAATCTGTATTGCAAATTATATATGTACAGTGTGATAATGATCACAGTGCTCTGACAGAAATCTTTCTCCCAGAATGTTCAGACATCAGAAAAGACTGTGAATCAGGAAGCCAGACTTTCCCAGGTAGCAGGAAGGGCAGGGGGGTGTGAATCAGACGGCATCAGGTGATGTAGCTTCTGATATCATCCAGCCCCATAATGATTCAGGACTTTATAGTGCTTATTTATATTTAGAGTCATTTTTTAAAGTTTTATTGAAGTATAGTTGATTTACAATGTTGTGATAATTTCTGCTCAACAATAAAGAGATCCAGTTATACATGTCCACATGTCCACTCTCTTTCAGATTCTTTTCCCACATAGATTATCACAGAATACTGGCTAGAGTTCCCTATGCTATACAGCATGTTCCCATTGGCCAATCATTCCACATACATCAGTGTGCATAAGCCAATCTCAAACCCTTAGTTCATCCCTCCTCCCACCTGTCACCTTTGGTAACCATTAATTTGTTGGTATAGTGTTTTCATAAATATAAAATTCCCTGAAATATTTGAATTGCTTTTATGGAAAGGTGAGGTGTCTGAGGTCTGTGGGCTGTGTGGCCCAGGGAAAAATTAATATGCACGGGGATAGAGAGGCAAGAAGCCATAGAGAAACATGAAGAAGGAAGAGTGGGGATTCAGAGAGATCCTCTGAGTGAATCCTGGATCTAAGGAAAGACCAAGGTTGATCAGATTGACAGCCAGTGGGATCTGAATATTTGTATTATATAGATGTATGTATAGCCTAAAAGGAAATAAACCAACAATTTGACAGTGCTTTACTCCAATTAATGAGACTAGACTAAAATTATAATCAGGAATATATTGTTTGAATATTCATTTAATTGAAGTAATGTGAAGAGTAAAGCTGACACCATGCTAACTTTAAGATCAGGAAGTTTACATGCAACAGGCTGGAAAATACTAGGAAAAAAAAACCCTGTAGGTCGGAATCTTATTAATTCTAAGTCATGCTCACCATCATGAGTTAAACTCCTCTATTTTCAATTCATTTTCTTTATAATTAAAGTGGCATAAAGATGGTGAACTTTCTCATTGAATTGTGATGAGGAATTTCTAATCAAGCACTTTCACAATGTCAACTGCATTCTTAATATTAATAATATAAATGCCCTCATGATAAAACATTTGTTACTTCCCAATCAAGAGAGTCAAATTTCTACTAATCACTACGTATGGATAAAGCAATGATGAAATTAGGAGCTCTTGACAAAAATAAAATCTTATTGTAAGTTTCATATTTATAAAAATGAATAAATGATAGCCACTAAATTAAAATATGACTGATCTTATGCACATTATAAAGTAAAAATATAGTTGCTACACAATTAAATACTATTTATATTGCCTTGTAGCAATGATTTAGGAGCTCTTTTCCTTAGAAATTCCTTTCAGTGATTTACTAATTAATTTAATTTTATTTTTAATAGACAACACACATAGTTAGAACCACAATTTCTGGTTGTGTCTATCCAAATACGTTATAGCTTCCAGATGTTATGACAAAACTGTTGGCTGCTGCTTGTTTTACCATTAAAGAAAATGCCCCAGATCTTTGTCCACATTCCTTTGTTTCTCCTATTTTGTAGCTAGTTCAAGAATGCAAGTAAAAGGATGCAGTTTTTGTTTTATCTCATCTTATTGTAAGCCCTTATAAGATTTCATTTGTGAACCAACAAAAACAAATTTAAAGCTCATGCAGTTTAACTTTCCCATCTGTTTTACTTCTCTCCTCTATTTCCATCCTCTAGTTAAATCTTTTTTTAACAATTATTTTCAATAAGCGTAATTTATGCAAACTCACACTGAAAGAAGTGAAGCTCAAATTAGAATTCCATATGAATACCAGTTGCATTTGCGGTAGAATTTAGAATTTTAAAATTTAGTTTCAACAACAGAAAGTCTAAACAGAATCTGAGTCCCTCTCTCTCTCTCTCTCTCTCCCTCTCTCTCTCTCTCTCTCTCATACACAGACACACACAGACACACACACACACACACACACACACACACACAGACACACAAAGAATTTGAAGGCTCACATAGTTAGACTTTCCAGCACTAGGCAAGGTAAGTATTTAACCAGAGGCTTATGTATTTCATTTTTTCTAACTCACTCTAAAACATAGTACTCTATAAAATTAAATAATAATACCCCCCCCCCGCCGAGTTCCCATTGTGTCACAGTGGAAACAAACCTGACTATTACCTATAAGGTGGGTTTGATCCCTGGCCTCACTTAGTGGGTTAAGGATCTGGTGTTGTCGCAAACTGTGGTGTATTTCGCAGCCATGGCTCTGATCTGCTGTTGCTGTGGCTATGGCATAGGCGGGTAGCTTTAGTTCCAATCTGATCCCTAGCCCAGGAACTTCCATGTGCTGCAGATGCAGCCCTAAAAAAGAGAGAGAAGAAAGAAAGAAAGAAAGAAAGAAAGAAAGAGAGAAAGAGAGAAAGAGAGAAAGAGAGAGAGAAAGAGAGGAAGAGAGAAAGAGGAGCTTGAGAAGAGAGAAAGAGAGAAAGAGAGAGAGAAAGCGGATAAGAGAGAGAAGAGAGAGAGAGAGAAGGAGTAGAGAAGAGAGAAAGAGATGAAAGAGAAGGAGAGGAAGAGACGATGAGAGAAGAGAAGGAAGAGAGAAGGAAGGAAGGAAGGAAGGAAGGAAGGAAGGAAGGAAGGAAGGAAGAAAAAGTAAGAAAGAGAGAAAGAGAAAAATGAAAGGAAAACTGTTGTACAGCACAGAGAACTCTACTCAATATTCTGTGCAATTGTATGGGAGAAGAATTTGTAAAAGAATAGATGTGTGTATATATATAACTGAATCAGTTTGTTGTACAGCAGGAAATCATCACATTATAAACCAATATACTTCAATAAAAATTAAAAAATGAAATTAAAAAAATAAAATTTTATTTTCCTTAAAAAAATCTCTGCTTCTCAATCCTTCCTTCTTAAACACTCAGATAAGATTTGTTCAAATGTTTTTTCTCATTTATATTATCAGATATTGAGATGAAAAGTTTGGAGGAGTGGTGTGAGCATGAACTAGTGTCAGAGAAAGAATTCTCTCTGCTTTTAAGAAAAAGAGGAGGCAGGAGAAGGATTCCAAATCTACTAAACATAATCTAAATTAAAGAGTTACTGAATTGCTTAAAGTAGCTTTAGAAATGCCATTTGATCAAGATCTACTTCGGTAATCTGCTGATCCATGCCTTATGCCTCAGAGATAGTTTCTCCTCTGCTCTCTCTTTCTTAAATTTCTTGTTGGCTTCTGAGTCTCCTTCGTTAATTTTGGAATTTATTCTACTCTTGTTCAGATTCTTGCTGGGTAAGTTGGCTCCTACCTAAAACAGTGTTACAAAGAATAGCATTCTTACACTAGCTTTGAGCTTTTAAGTCTTTTTCATTGAGCTTTTACTTCTTTACTTATTCTTCAGTATATTTAAATCATTTGAATCACTGTCATTTTTAAATAAGCAAACAAAAAAGATATGTTTTGACTTGGAAGAAATATTTCAAAGAATACGAGAGTAAATCTTTCCTAAGTTCCATGTTTAATCAATTTTCCAATGGCTTTATTGCCTAAGATTATTAGTCACAAAAAGGGATAGAAACTTCTTTGATGGTCAAACTCACATAATATTATCTGAGTCCTACTGACTCTGCCTTCCTAGGAAGCAAGCAATAATAAAGCAGCAGAGATCCCTAAATTAGAAGGAGTACTAGATATTAAAGTTCCCCTCAGCTTCTATTATTTGTCAACAACTTTGTGTAAGGGAAATTTTCAGGAGTCTTAATAGCAGTTTTAGGACAGAAACAGAAGTACTCAGGAATTCAGGTTTATGTCATTGTCACTTTTACATGCAGGTATAAATTAATTGTACAATGCGTACTACTTTGTGATCCCACATGATTTCTATTGATTAATTATAATAACTACTACTAGCTTTATAGGAGGAAGAAATTTAAGGTGGATTAAGTGTTGAATATTTTCAAAAACTTCTCTTGCACTTTTAAAATTTGACTTGGTTTTATTTCATACCATTATTCATTTGTAATAGCCAGAATGGAGGGAGTTATAAGCATATATCTTATCATTTATCTTGCTTATTTACAGCAGAATTTTTATGTCAAGTGATAAATTAAAACAGCTTTATAAACAGCAACTTAATTCATCTAAATTTAACTGCAGTTTCTGTGAATAGTTGAAATTCTCATATTTAAAAGATACAAACATAAACACTTTAAAGGCCTCATAGAAACAAAAGTTGTCAATATGTCTTCATTAGTAATGAAACAGAAAATATAACAGAAAAAAAAATCACACTGAAAGTGTTTACAAAAATCACCTCAAAAATTAAGGAGAAATCACTGGTGAAACTATTTTTAAGTGTGGTATTTACATAATCTCATTCCTATTCTATTTTGGATGTTTAAGATGATGACTTTCTTCCCAAAATGCTCATGACAGAAGTTAGAGCCATAATATCTGTAAGCAGGTGTATTAAAAGTAGATATTAATAAACTGAGGGCATATAGCTTTCATGAACAGTTTCAGGGGATCCAGAATATGGTTGACTGAATAATGGCACCACAAATGTGCCCATGTCCTGATCCCAAGAAGCTATGAATGTCATGTGGGAAAACAGACATTGAAGATGTGATCAAGACAAGGATTTTGATATGAGGGGAATATTATAGATCATTTGGATGGGACTGACTAATCACAAAGATCCTTATAAGGGGGTTTCAGGAGGAATCAAAACAGAGAATGTGATGTGATGGCAGCCTCAGAGACTGGAGTAATGTCCTTGGAAGAGGCAGGAAGTGTCCACAGCCTAAGGGAGATAGAGAACCACAGGATGATGAAAAAGGCACGGGATCAGTCTTAACCTCAGAATCCTCCTAAAACTTTGACTTGACCCCAATAGGATAGATTTCAGACACCTGACCTCCAACAATATAAAAGAATAAATATCTTAGACTTCTAAGAGATCAGCAGGGACAGGAAATATTAATTCACAAATATTTTAAGAAAAATATTTTAGTACAAAAATAAATTTGTGACCTGAAAATGATTAGAGACGCTCTCTAACTGAAAAAGTCGCTCAATGTTCAGGGTTCCTATGAATCTATTTTGAGGAGGGATTGTTTTTTCAGACTGGAGAGAGAGAAAAAAAGAGAAAGAGATTCACAGATACTTAAGCATATTTAAGTAGACTTAAATACTAAGCATATTTCCTACCTCCTTTCCCCACTTCATAATATTTTCTGACCTAAATCTGTGATTGGATCTGCCCAAGGGAGTGAGAATTGCCCATAGACAGCCATTATAGAAATGTTGTAGGTGGATGGACCTAGAAATAATCATACTAAGTAAAGTAAGCCAGACAGAGAAAGACAAATATCATACGATGTCACTTAATATGTGGAACCAAAAAAAAAAAAAAATACAAATGCACTGATGCACCAAACAGAAATAGACACACAGAAATAGGAAACAAGCTTATGGTTACCAAATGGGAATGTTGGGGAGGGATAAATTAGGTATTTGGAATTAGCATATACACACTACAGTATATAAAATAGATAATCAATAAGGACCTACTGTGTAGCACAGGGAACTATATTCAATATCTTGTAATAACTTATAATGAAAAACAATCTGAAAAAGAATAGATATGTAAATGTAAACATATGCACATATAACTGAATCACTTTGCTGTACACCAAAAGCTACCACAACATGCTAAATCAACTATACTTCAATAAAAATAAATAAGTGAATTAATAAATAAACTAAAAAAGGAAATGTAGGTACTGAAACAGTAGGGTGGGTGGCCTTTTTTTGTTATTGGTAGTTACCAATATATTTTGAATATTATTAACAAATCTGAGTCAGTTTCTGATTGTTCTTCCATCTATTATAAGAACCAAGAAAGGAATTTACTTCACAATTCTTTGTCAATAATCAAATTTCCACAGACAGGTAGTTACCTGAGTTCTAACTCTACTTTATCTTTCTAGCTGCCTTTTATAAAATTAGTATATTTTTTTGCAATCACTTTGTCTCAACTCACAAAAGTTTCCTCTGACAATATGCTGATGCCTGGAACTCTTAAAATCAAGTGCACAGTTTAATTACTTAATTGTACCCAAAAGGTGTGATATAACATAATTACATTTTCATGTGCAGAAAATTAAAATTACTCATTCCATTTTAATAGCGAATATATATGTCAAGAATCATAAAATAAAATTCAGTTTAAAAAAATTAGGTGCCTTACTTCTTACTCCACAGTGTTCTAATGGGCCAATCACTTATTTTTAATACTCATTTTCTGTCTCTTCAGTAATGTGTGAAGAGCTCAGTGATGTCATCCAAGGTGAATGGGCTGAAAGTAAAATGAACTATTTGACACAGAAGAACACACTGTCCTAGAATTTCCTCATTAAAGCTCCTGCTATAAAAAGTAAATACAGGAAAAATCTGAAGGAAATGCAAAGTTCCCTAGAATCACCCCCAAAGAAAAGTATAACAGGGTACATTTTAGGATTTTTAATGTGGTTCAATTTGGTCTCTTTTACAAGGGTCAAGAGTTAAAATATATCTTAAACTCACTTCTAGCAATGAAATAGACTATTTTAAGTTATGCCAAATTATGATATTTTAAAATTTTATTCATTTTGTATTTAAGTATTATCAATATAGCATATCCATATTTTTTTCTACTTAGTGGCTAATCAAATACATAGATTGATTTTTAAATATTTCTCATGTAATGAAATTTTCTAATCAATAGTCCAAACTTAAAAAAATTAATTCATAAATAATATCAATTATCCAAATTTCTAAGGCTAGAAAATTTTGAAAGACTGCCTCAATATGTTTACCACAATGTGAAACAAAATGAGTAAAGCCACTTAGCTGATTCTATTTTGAGCCAACGTCTAAGAAAAACATATGTTATTCCAATGGCAACTTATGAGAAGGAATATCCAAGAGTTCCTGAGGTTTTTCTAGAAAAAATCAGTATAGATATGATGTTATAAGTAATTATTTAAAAACTTGACTTATAAAATATGTTTAAGAAAAAGATATCTTAAATTTGGGAAAACAAGTTTAACATTTAAGTTCCTGGCTGTAAAACCCGAAATCAGTGAAGACCATTATTCAAAGATCTTACTCATCTTTAAGGTAAATATATTCAGTTAGATATATACTTTTACGGATGGAAAATATATTTAACACAAATATTATATTTAAACATTTGGGCAAATAGCAAATAGCAACTACTGATAAGTTGATACAATATCACAAAATGCTAAAAAAATGCCCACTTGATTTTGTATTAAAATAGATGAATGATTGTTTTAATTAAGTTTTTTGCTACTTATACAGGTAAAAAGGATATAAATCACACTCAGATTGCTAAGGATATACTCTTCCTGGAATGCCATCATTATCAGAAATGTCTGACTATACCATGAAAAACAGCATCAATTAGAAAACTGAAAATGCTATAAAAAAGATATATTTTTATAGGAGTTGAGATATTGTTCTTTCTCCAGAAAAGGTGAAATTTAACTATAGTCAAAAAAAGGCATAGAGTAAATGTGCTATATTGAAAAATAAAACTGAAGCTGTTCAATAAATTAATTTATTATAAATAAATTGTTTTATTTAATATTATACCACTATTGCAAGAAGTTAACACTCAAAGTTTTAATAAGGAGATTGGAGTTCTACAGTCATTTGTTTGATCACAAGACAAATGACTTCTCTAGCCTATGAGAAAAAAAAATGAAGATATTCACTGAAAAATGTAAAGAATTTTAAGGTTATCGTAAATGGTAAATGTAATTATTTCTCTTCTCTCTAAGATGATCAAATTCATTTTTGAAATTTAATGGTATTTGACAGTCAATGACATAAAATATATGAAATTCAACAACTGAGTTTAGTACCATGGTAAAGGCTTTTTAGGCTGGCAGCTGAAAGTTAGTTTGAAGTGAAGGCAGTCAGGGAGTTCCTATCACGGCTCAGTGGTTAACAAACCCAAGGATTATCCATGAAGACATGGGTTTGATCTCTGTCCTAGTTCAGTGGGTTAAGGATCTGGCATTGCCATGAGCTGTGATTTCCCAGTGTATATAAAAGTTATAGGAGTTCCCACTGTAGCATAGTAGGTTAAGTTAAGTATCTGACATTGTTTCTGGGCAGTACAAGTTCAATCCCTAGCCTGGTACAGTGAGTTAAGGATCCAACATTACCACAGCTGTGGCATAGGTCATAGGTTGCAGCTATGGCTTGGACTCAAATTTACTGTTTCCTTATTGATGTTTTGTCTGGATCCCTTCATTGTTGACAATGTTAAAGTCTACAAGTATTATTCTATTGCTATTCATTTATCACTTTGTTTCTTTTTATATTTTCTTGATATATTTAGTTATCTTCATAATGGATTGACTTGTTGCATGATGACTGTCTTTGTAGATTATGTAATAGTGACTTAGTTTTTTGCTTAAAGTCTGTCTTATTTGATACTAGTGTAGCTACACTTACTTTCTTTTGGTTACCATTTGTTTAAAATATTTATTTTACTATCAATATGTGTGAGTCCTAAAAGTTAAATTGAGCCTTCTGTAGGCAGCATGTCATCAGATGTTTTCAAATGTTTTCCTGTGTGGATTCATCACTGCTTTTTCAAAATCACTAACTTTTTTAAACTAGGTAGAATAAGATATTTTCCAATAAATCAATTTTCAGTGATTTTTTTTAGTACTAACTCAAGAAGAATGAGTAAAAAAGAAATGATACTACAAGGAGGGAGTGTAACAAAAACAATAAATTTTCAGGTTCACAAGATTTTACACTTCTGATTTTTAGCGATAATATATCTTCGGTGTCAGCTAATTACGACTTGTACAAGTAATACTTCTATTGGAGAATAAAAAGACAAAAAATAAAGTAAAAGGATTTGAAATCTATGTACAGGTTTATGTCCTGACCTTATGAGAACTAAAGTATGTGATTTTTTTTTAAATCTCATAATTGTTGTATTTTTATGAAAATTATAGAACAGAATATAAAAGGATTTTCTCTATCAAGGCTGTTGAAAATTCACATGAAATGAATTAGATAATGCTTTTGTACTCATTAGAACAAAGGTAACCTGTATATGGCAAAATGATCTCTCGCTCTCTCTCTCTCACACACACACACACACACACACACACACACACACACACAGATATGGAGAGAGAGAGAGAAAGAGGAAGAAGAGAGGGATTTAGTATCCCTGCTATTAGTATCTTCATTTCATAAGAGAAAACAACATTTCTATATTTTTAACATAGTTCCTAAATCCTGGTGTAAATGCTTAAAATGATTATAAATGTAATCATCAGGAAATACAGATGTTGCAATGATAGGTATAAGCCATCATTTGGGGATACAGTTTCTTTGAAAGAGCGAAGTTTATGATACTTGATATAGCACAGGAAGAATATCTTTAAAAAAATCATTATCTTGCCTAAGAAATGTAGCTGTTAAAATAAATCAATATCTAGACTTGTCTTTAAATCCTCTTCATACTATCAATCAAAATTGGTTTCCCTTTATAAAAAATAAAAGCCTTGAGAAAGTATCAACAAAACTTTTTGCACATAATATGTTAAATCACTTGGTTAAGGCTATAAAACTCCTATGAATATGTATTTTATGTCAAACAAGTAAAAGTCACAAAACTTTGGTATTGCAAAATTTGCTCTCACTGATGTAACACATACTGACATGATACAAGAAATAGATTGCTTTTCTTTTTATGGACAATTTTCTTGATTCTCTTGCTTCTTTTTACTGTCATTGTGAAACTACTTCATGATGGTCTTAATTTCACTGTTTGCTTACTAAAATTATGCTTTCACAATCTTATTGAAGTTCAAAGTCAGTTCAAGTTTAGTTTTCTAATATGTGCCAATTAGCTCACTGTCAAGAGTAAGATAGATGTTCATTTTCAAATGAATGTTTGTGTATTCCCACCCCTAGCACCCCACTCAATTCCAAAAGAAAAAGTACAAATACTGAATTTTTTTTCTGGTTTTGATTGTTATTTATAAATGGAGCAGTTAAATACAAGATAGATTAATACTGCTAATTTCCACATATATTTTATTAGCAGTTTACAAACATCTATAGTTTACTGCAGTAAATGCAATACTAATTTTCTTACAGATATATGAGCTATATATTTTATAGGATTAGAGCCAATTTAATACAGTCGATAGAAATTTCATATTTGAAACAATCATCAGCAAATGAAATTAGTCTCACCTCTAGATGTGGAAAACTTTTGGTAAGTGTGTTAGGTAGGTTAGGCACTGTGGTAATTCCCTGCAAACATGCATATTTTCTCTCTCTCTCGCACACACACACAAACACACACACATTTCAGAGGCCTAAAGTGTAGATCATTTCTATCTTTCATCACATGCCAACTGCAACTCTGTTCCTCATACTCCTTCACTTCAGGAATAGTACTTTGAATATATAACCTGCTTAGGGCAGTCAGCCATCCCAGTTTGTCTAAGACTGACTGCCTTCACTGGAACCAAGAATTTCAAAGCTAAAAAGTAAAGTCTCAAGAAAACAAGTGAGTTGGTCACCCTAAATCCACTCTACAAATGCAAGTAAATCCATTTTCTAGGGTAAGGGGAGTCATATTTTTATGTCATGGATGAAGATTGAAACTTACAAATGTTGACATCTACTTCCAAACTACCACAGATCATTTAACGAGTATTTGTTATTTAATCCATGAAATCAATAGAAAATATTAAAATAAAGATTATTTTAAAGTATTACTCTAAGTATTAATTTGAGGGATTGAAACATCACATAGCTAAGTCACCATTTCTATACAAAATTTTTAATCTCCTTTGTCCAAATAAAATCGATGGAGAAAAATTAGTATTACCATGGCACCTGAGGTCACTGTGCATCTTTAGGTAACTTAACAATAGAGAGGACTATTAATTCTATTGGAAACTAACCTCCATGTAAAAGGGAGGTCACTTTAGAGCAGCTGAATTCACAAAGACACTGATCTTGTCATGCAAATGATTCTAAATCATTGAATTGTCTTTCTATTTAAGTTTATGAGAATTAATAAAATGGTGTTTTAGTGGGCAATGACTATTGCATTAGTCACCATGTCCATGTGAATTCAGAGTGACTAATTCTTCCAGTAATGGCATTTTCCAAATTCATACTAAAAAAAAAATCAATTTATTGAAAACCATCTTAATCGAACAAAGTAGCACCATGAAAAAAAATTTATAAATTCATGGTCAAATTAATAAATTTTCACAAAAATATTACTGAAGTGTTATCACTTGTTTAACACCCTCCACCCTATGACACCTATCCTCTGGGATATGGTTTTCCCAGTAAACCAGAAAGAATCCACCAAAATACAAACCCACCTCTTCTAATAACTAAGAAGAACTATCCTATATCATCAAGTTTTTTATTTTTACTTGGCTGATAGAAAGCTCAGGGCTACTTAGAGATTAAGTTTTAGTTTACTTACCTGAAAGCCTCCACTCTCCACTCTCTTTATTTTACTTTACTTATGTTCTACTCACCTGCTTTTGCTTAATTCTTTGTTGCTGTAGAATGTGTGTGTTAGTATGAACTCTCACATTAAACCTCTGTGCCAGGCCAGGGATTGAAATGTGCCCTGGTGCTGCAGAGACACCTCCAATTCTGTCGTAACACAGCAGGCACTCCTACCATAGTTATTTTTAATTTGTGGGAAAAAAAAAATATAGCCCAGCAAACAGAAGGTGAGGAACTATTGTGGATTAGGAATTGAAGTCAAAAGAATATCACATGGGTATCATGAACGTGAACATGAGGAAAGGAGAAGTGAAAGGAATAGAAGGCATAAGCAAATAATGATATGAAAGGGTGTTCTGCAGACTTTTTAAAATTGGTCATTTTATGCAACTTGGATCTGGCATTGCCGTGGCACTGGCATAGCCCAGTGGTTACAGCTCCAATTCGACTCCTAGCCTGAGAACCTCCAAATGACATGGGTTTGACCCTAAAAGGACAAAAAATATTAGTCATTTTAGAAATTAGCTGTGTATTTTATATACCAAAACATATCTCAATAAAGTATTTATCTTTTTTATTACTTCCTTTCTCTAGTATATATGCACTCCCGGGCACACAAGAAATTCGTGTTGGTTCGTGAAGAATGCTTGCTTCTTTCATCTATACCCTTGCTACTGTGGAGCCATCAGCCATAATATTTGTCAAGCTGAAGATGCTAGTCCTCCTCAGTTTAAATGTGTGTGGCGATTGGGACTTACAGGTACTCCAATTAATGCCTAAATCAGTTCAAAATTTACTAATTGAGTATTCATTTTTCAATACACAAAAGACATATTTCAAAACAAAATAAGGAAAAATGAATTTAATATTCTTATTCTCCAACATGTTCCTTAAATAGACATACATGTGCTTAACACCCACTACATCTCAGGAATTCTTCTGGGAACATGATCCATAATTATGAAGAAAACCAGTGTTATTCCCTACTCTCGTACATCTATTTCTTGGAGGGATTTATTGGGCAATGATAAATATGTAATAGTAAGTTGAAATAAAATGTAATAAATATGTAATTGTAAGTTGAAATAAAATGCTCTTTCAGAAAGAAACATCTTCCCATGCAAACTTATAGCCAAAGAACCTGTTTTAGAAAAAGATAAGAAAATATAGGCAATTGGAGAGTAAATTTATTACTGACTAGTGTTCTTGGCTTCCTTAAGCAATAGAAATTAATTGGGGCCCCTGCTGTAGCATGGGGTGAAAACAAGTAACAGGTTCCCTTGCTCACTCCCAAAGGAGTAGAGTTGGCTCCTTATAAGAGGTGAGGGTAGAGGTAGGTTTAGGGGTCTGGCCAGAGGGGTGACTTGGGTAGTCCGCCCACTCCCTTGAAGGAATCATGAGCAGGGATCATGAGCTTTTGCTCCTGACTTCTCAGAAGTGGAAGTTGGGCTTTTAGTCCTTTTGTATCTTGTTGTTCATAATTTTCCCCTTACATTTTTGTGATATTTTGTTGCTAGAAGGAGACATTTGTCCCAGTGCAAGCACTGCTGCGAAGGGTCCCAGGTCTCAAGGCCCAGCCTGCTTTAAGTTGAGAGGTCAGATAAGGTTTTTATGACAAAATGTAAGAGAGAGCATTCTAGATTGAGCAAAATTTATTTTAAAAATAACTTTGTTTCAAAGGGTATAAAGTTTCAGTTACTCAAGATGAATAAGATTTAGAAATCTGTACAATACAGGGCCAATATAGGACAATAATATGTTGTATATTTAAAATTTTGCTAAGAGGACATATATTACACTAAATAACCTTACCACAAAAGAATGGTGGAGTGATTTTTAGATTTTTTTAATATTTTATTTTATTTTATTTTATTTTATTTTATTTTATTTATTTTTTGTCTTTTTGCCTTTTCTAGGGCCACTACCACAGCATATGGAGGTTCCCAGGCTAGGGGTCTAATCAGAGCTGTAGCTGGCAGCTTATGACAGAGTCACAGCAAGGCAGGATCCAAGCCGTGTCTGCAACCTACACCACAGCTCATGGCAACACCGGATCCTTAACCCACTGAGCAAGGTCAGGGATCAAACTGCAACCTCATGGTTCCTAGTCGGGTTCAGTAACCACTGCACCACGATGGGAACTCCAGATTTTTTTTTTTATTTTAAAAGGAATAGAAAGAAAATCCTTACAGAGCTTGACACATTAAAAAAGAAAAAAGAAAAAAAAAGATCAGGAGGAGAAATAGAAGGGGAAAATATCATTTAGTCATAATCATAGTGTGAGGTCATGGAAGTTCCTATTTATGGATTGTATACAGAAAGCAAGTCATAGAGGAATCCTAGCTTTCTGGCTTTAACACTTGAAATAAAATAATTCCAAAACATATTTGATTAAATATTTAACTAATTGTTTTACACAACAGCTGTTTCTATTTCAAAATCTATTCTGATGAGCATAATTTTCTGTTTGATTACACTTTGAATGCTATTTGACTTGGTTCATGCAAATTGATCCACATTCTTGAAACTGCATGGTACTTCAATTAATTATTTTAAAGAATATTTCCTCTGTCAATGATATTTTGTCATTATAGTTTATCAACAATCAGCAAATTAGTGGATTTGATATGTCTATGTCTGTTCTCAACCAACAGCTTATTTTATGCAACCAACAGCAGCTGCACTTATAAGAGTACTATTACATTAAAACAGTGTTGAAGTAAACTAACAAATTAGCCTTTTAACAGAAGACATGGTAATTTATTTCATCATGCTCATAAGATGGTGTGCTGGAGAGTTAACAACCCCTAATGACAGAAATAGTTATCAGTTCATTAAGCAAATCACACTCAAGCACAGAAGTGATGGAAGAGAGCTATGGCTTGTTGATTATATCATGTTACTACAGAAAGGAATTTCAAAGGCTCTGATAGAATACCTACTATTTCACAAATCATACAGTCAAATCAAACATATAAGAACAATAAATAAAGCTAGAGAAGTTACCTGAACTATATGGTCTTCAGGACTATCTAGGGTTAGTGTTAGCTCAGTGGTTTTTAAACCTTGGCTTCATATTATAATCATCCAAGGAGATTTTAAAATATACTGCTGCTAGACTTCCACAAAGAACAATCATTGTAGTGAAATGGACACAAATGCTTTGACCTTGCAGACTGAGAAACACACTCAACTATTACCAGTCAAATCAGTTCATAGACCTCAGAACCTGCATCATTTTGTACTTGATTTTCCTTTGTCTCAAAGTAGGAATAATGCAGTGTATACATTCACTTAACTTTAAACATCCAAATTATTTGAAAACTAAAAATGGGTAAAGGGAACATATTCACGACAGCAAAATACAAAATACAGTTTTTAGAAAAAGTAGGGGATGTATAGGAAATCAAATTGCTAGTGGATAAATCATCTCTGAGCAAATGTAGTTATTTTATGAATGACAGTGGAATGACAAATATTTTCTAAGATAGGGGTAATATGAAGTTAAACTTGCTTATGGATAAATCAGCTTTTAGTAATTATTATTAAAGTAATGAAAGTGTATTTAGTCATTATCCTTTCATGAATCTAGGTTCAGAACTTAATGAACATAGCTTATTATCACAAAAATAACAATTATGTGCCTCTACATCTGAGAATTTAAATGACCTGGGATGTCCAAGTGAAATAAGTCAGTGTGATAAAATTTAATAGTCAAAATATTTAAGTAGGGCCACTAAGATTCTTTCAATGACAGTGCAGAGATTCAACAATGCAACTTCTTTCAGTAAAGTTTTAAAGACAAAATAGAATTTATGATATTTTTTTTTGTGTGTAATGGTATTATATATTTTATGTAATTCCTACTTTTTCTGATTGCTGATATTATTTTTTATTTTCTTAAAAATGTAATTGAAGAGGAACATTAAAATCAAGCTGATAAATTTGCATGGGGTGCATTAATTTCACCAGCAGTAAAATTATTTTAATTATGAGATTTTTCTCCCAACTAAATGAACTGTCTTATACGCCCAATCAATTCCTGCCAATATGATTGCTCTACAAAGAAGGGATGGTAATTAATTAGAAGAAGCCCCTTCAAGGACAATTGGTCTACAGTGCAGGACTTGAGAAAGAGCTGACATGCACTGTTTCTTTTCAATGTCATCATCTATGTTCATTATATGTATTATTAGGTTTGAGAAAAGGAGATATTGACAGAGTGGATAATGAGTTGTGAAGTGAAATAAGATAATATGAATCATGGTTAAGAAAAGATGAAATCATAGCAAAAAAAAGAGATAAGTTTACTTTGAATATATTTCTGTTTTAAAAGCTTGTGATCATCATTATTTAGTTAACTACATTTACTACTTGTCAGTGATCATACTTGCGACAGAAAATGTTTCAAGGCATTAATTATAATCAATTTATTTGTAGTTATTCTGTAATTTTACAATGATGATTTTGAGAGTAGAAAATTCTGTATATCTAAAGAAACCTTTGCCAAAAGTATTTTCTTACCATACTGCTCCACTTTCAAGTCTGCTTTTCTAAAATGCCCACTGTTTTGTCTATATCCATTTAGGACTTTAGGGCCTTATTTCAATATTTAAATAACAAGTCTGAATTTTGAAAATTAAATATGATTTAGTGCTTTTCACTTATATTACATAATATTTTCAAAATAGTTTTCAATAACAGAACTATATTATTTGATTAATATACTAAATTGAAATAAATGACATTTAAATTATTAAGTTAAATTAAATTATTAAGAAGCCTAAGATAAACTTAGCAAAAACTTGGAAGTGCTAAGGTGAGAAAACTTTAAACATTGCCACAGTATATTTATAAACACAAAATATGGAAAAAATATTCTAAAAGATATATATACCATGCTGATGGAGAGGAGACCTAACACACTCAATATTTCATATATCCAAATCTTATCTCCATAACATTTCAATGAAATAACAACAGTATTTTTATGTTTGCTTTGTTTCTCAAGGTCCATGTAGAAAACTAAATAGACAAAAAGTCAGGTATACTCTAAAAGACATGCTGTGTGGTTTGGTTGGATAGAGACAGCTGTGCCAAATATTAAAGCCTATTATAATGAGTTTCAATAATGAAAAGCATGGTACTGCTGCATTAATAAAATGTTGCATTGATAGTCAAAAATATGCAAAATGAAAGTCCAAGAATAAATCTCAAGACATGCAAAAAATTTATAACAGAATTTGCCATTTCAATCATTAGGATAAAGAGAGACTATTCAGTAGTTGATGAAAAACAGCTGCATAATCATCTGAAAAAAAAGTTTGATTTGTAGCTTAGAACATACTCTGGATTAAATTCATATCAAGAAAAGTTTTATATGTAAAAGTTGAAATGATAAAAAAAATCAGAAAATGTTGGAGAATTATTTCATAAATTTGGATAAGAAAGTCTTTTATGGCTACCAATCAAAATTTAGAAACTACAAAGGAAAAAATAGTAATTTGCATGAAAAGCAAAAATATCTATCTGTGAAAGACATCATAGAAGCAAAGGTCAATAGAAAACTATACATGACGCATAGAAAGTGTTCCTAATTATATGAGAAAGGGCTTAGCTTTGCTTATAATGAGAGCAAAGCACATTTTAAAAGCCTTGTAAATATAGAGGGGTTTTTTTCCTGTAAGTCTGGGGAAAATGTGAATTTGACAACTTGATGATTTTATCTATAGCTGGTGAAATATAAAAACATTATAACATCTGAGCAGAGCAGTCTGCAATATTTTCCAATGTTGTAAATGTCTACACTCTTTGACCTAGCTTTCTCATCACATGTGCTTACCATCCACATACAGAGTAATGAAGGTGCAAGATTATACGTGGTATCATTGGCTGTTTGAACAAAAGAATGAACCCAGATGTAAAAATAGCTGTGGAATACTCCCGGTACTGATTTGAAAATCTCTGAGACATGTGAGAAAGCAAAGAGGAAGACAGGCAATAATGTAAAATTGTGTATAAAATAGTCTACTTTCGGTTCTTTTTATTCTACTTGGGATTATTTCTCTGGAAGATGTTTTTAATGCTCTTTGTCTTAGTGTTCTGAAATTTCACTATGTTGAATCTTTTAAGGATTATTTTCTTTTTTAAAAAGTTGAGATATGATTAAAATATAATATTTTGTTAGTTTCAGGTATACTACATAATGGTTCTATATTTGTATGTAGGGTGAAATGATAGCCACAGAAAGTTTAGTTAATATTCACCACCACACAGCTACATTTTTTTTTTCTTGCAATGAGACTTTTTAAGATTTACTCTCTTAGCAATTTTCTTTTTTTTTTTCTATTGCTTTTTAGGGTGACACACACAGCATATGGAGATTCCCAGGCTAGTGGTCTAATCAGAGCTACAGCTGCCGGCCTACACCACAGCCACAGCAACGTAGGATTTGAGCCATGTCTGTAAACTACACCACAATTTACGGCAACGCTGGATTCTTTACCCACTGAGGGAGGCCAGGGATCGAACCCACAACCTCATGGTTCCTCGTTGGATTCATTTTCGCTGCGCCATGATGGGAACTCCTCCTAGCAATTTTCAAATGGACATTACAGTATTCTTAACTAAATAACATGCAGTACATTATATTCCCAGGAGTTACTTATTTTACAGTTGGAATTTTGTACCTCTTGGCTACCATACCTCATTCCACCCACTCCAATTATCTTTTCTGGCAACCACCAATCTATTCTCTGTATCTACGATTTCATTTTTTCTTTCCTTTTAGATCACACATGTAAGTGAAACTTTCCTGTATTTGTCTTTGTCTATCTGATGTATTTCACTTAGCATAATGCCCTCAATGTCCATACATGTTGTCGCAAATGGCAAGATTTCATTCTTTTTATAGCTGGGTTAGTATTCCATTATATGCATATAGTTTCCATTTGTTCTTTGTCCATTTGTCCACTGATGGACACTTAGGTTGCTTCCGAGTTTTGGCTATTTTAAATAATGGTGCAATGAACATAGAGGTGGAGATATCTTTTCAAGTTAGTGTTTTGTTTGCCTCAGTTATCCAGAAGAATTATTGGATTATATGGTAGTTTCATTATTACCATATAATCCAGAAGAATTACTGGATTATATGGTAATTTCATTTTTAAAAATTTTGGTGGAACTGCTATACTGTTAAATTAAATGTCTCAAAACTAGAGTTGATTTTTTATTTTATCATATTAGTAATTTTTTAGAGCATTTTCATTTGTCTAAGTGGTACATTTACATGACATTCTGTTGTTTATATAGATAAAATCACTTTTCCTATATTCTAAGGATATTACAGTTTTGATTTTTAAATTGTTCTTCTGTTCCATTCAGTACCTCAATTTTCTGTAAGTTTAAGGATGGTTTATTCTTTCTCATTTGGAATCTGTTAATATAGGGTGACCATAATTAATGGTAAAGACCTAAGAAAATGTATTGAAAATACATAGTCTAATATCCAATTCTCCCAAACACTGAATAAAGAGTTAAAAATAATACTAACTCCTCCAGAAAATAAAGAGGAACACTTACCAATTGTACCAGGTTGGCACAACCATATTATAGTGACTCTCTCTCAGCACAATGAAGATGTGATTATTATTGACAACTTGAAATTTACTTCTTTCTTGTGCCTGATCTCCTAATAATCCTATCCATTGATTATTTTATTACTAATGTAGTAATAATTTTCTGTAATCTTAAAACTGTAAGCAGTCAAGTTACATAAGTAGGTTCAAAATTTTTGAAACACTCTGCATGGCTTCTTAGTTCTTTTTTTAGATTTTTTTCATTTTTTATTTTTTCCCTCAGAGTGACAAATGAGATTTCTAAATGAGGTTTGCACACAGAAGTTATATTTCAGCTTGTGAACCCTCTCTATTTAAAAATTCAGTTGTAGGAGTTCCTGTCGTGGCTCAGCGGTAATGAATCTGACAATAACCATGAGGAAGCGGGTTCAATCCCTGGCCTTGCTCAGTGGGTTAAGGATCCGGCCTTGCCGTTAGCTATGGTGCAGGTCGCAGACTCAGCTTGGATCCTGCATTGCTGTGGCTGTGGTGTAGACTGACAGCTGTAGCTCTGATTTGACCCCTAGGCTGGAAATGCCATATGCCCCAGGTGTGGCCCTAAAAAGCCAAAAAATTATATAGCTTAGATAATATTTTCCAGGAAGTCATGTCTCACAATCTATAGGTTTGTAAACTATAAGCAAATCTAAAATAAGGCTAGACATTTTTGTGGGTAAATATTATATTTCTGAGAAATGTTATGGTCTCATTACTAGGAGTGTTACATTCACAATGAGATTGTATCAAGTCCCCCATGTTCTTTTGTTACCTGGAAATGTCATATCCACTAAAGAAAGATAACAAATACTCAGCTAAATTAGTTCCTTTCTCCCCCTAATTTTAGACTCTCCATTTGTTTCTCTCTTTTTTTTTTAGATTTCAAATCTCTCATTCCATAATTTCCTATTTACCAGTTATATCATCTTTTCCTATAAATACTTTAACATATTTACATAGATATTTTACAGTCTTTGTATGATAATTCAAAGCCAGAACCATCTGTATGTCTTGTGAACCCTCTCTATTTAAAAATTCAGTTTTAACTAAATTTCTTCCTGAATATAGGTCACATTATTTTGCTTTTTTGCAATTTCATTGTTTATTAAATCACAGATATTATATTTATCATCAGGATGTGAAGTAGCTACATTATATATATATAAATGTGTGTGTGTGTGTGTGTGTATGAATGTGTTTACCTATATCACACACACACACACACACACATTCACACACCCTTCCTTTCTTCCTTTTTGTTAGGAGACTAGGATGAGATGCTAACCATTTTTCTTTTATAAATATTTTAATGACTTTTGGGCCCAAATTTCTTTTGAAACTGTACCCTATGCTACTACAATATACAAAGAATAAACATGTTTTTATATAAAATGTATTATGTCTCTCATTATTACATTATTTTTATGATTAGTCATTGGAAATTTACTTAGCATTTGATTTTTTTTTTCCCTTTTAGGGCTGCACCCACAGCATATGGAGGTTCCAAGCCTAGGGGTCTAATCAGAGCTACAGCTGCCAGCCTATATCACAGCAACATCAGATCAAGTCGTATCTGTGACCTATTCCACGGCTCACAGCAACACTGGATCTTTAACCCAGTGAGTGAGGCCAGGGATCAAACCCGCAACCCAATGGTTCCTAGTTGGATTCATTTCTGCTGCACTGTGACAGGAACTCCAGCATTTGATTATTTTTAAAATGCATTAACATGGAAGCTGTGACTTCTTCTGTTGCTCTATTTCTTATTCCATTTTTAAAATGAGAGGGCTGGATCTTATTCTGCTTTAGGTCTCTCAAATCTAACATTCTGTAAATGTAGAAGCTTATTTTGTGGTAGATATGGTCAAATTGATGTTATCAAGTAATGAGATGACTGCCTTTAATAATTCAATGTGAATGTAAGTTTGTGAAAGTTTATTTAATGTTTCATCTCTTTTTTTTAAAGGATCTGAAGGTCAAAAATGTGAAGTGTTTACTGGTGATTACTTTTTTCTCATTGCCAATTGCACTAAAGACACAGTCTGTGTGAACCAACCTGAAGCCCTTGGTCATGTATGTTGGTTCTTACATGAGGTAAGGTACATCTATGCTATAGTTTTTTATTGCGTCTTTTAACTTATAATTGTCATTTTGAAGAAAGCTAGAAATATTAAAGTTTCAGATTTAGCATTCAAGATGTGCATAGCTTAAATAGTACCTCATAAAGAAATTCTCATCAATACATTTAAGAAATCTTTTTTACTTTTACTATTTATAATATAGAGACATAACAGTGTTTTAAGAATCATTCCATACCTAGTTTTCTGTGGTCTATTCATGTTATAATTTCTGACTAATTAAATCTATCAAACACAGTTGTGATAATGTGACATTTTTTGTTTAAAGATCAGAAGAAAACTCCCATTGTCTTTGGACTATAGTTGTTGTTGTTGTTTTTAGGGCCACTTCTGCAGCATAAGGAAGTTACCAGGCTAAGGGTCAAATCAGAGCTACAGCAGCCAGCCTACACCACAGCTGCATGAGTGCAAGATCAGAGCTGCATCTGCAAACTACACCACAGTTCATAGCAACATCGTATCCTTAACCTAGTGAGAGAGGCCAGGGATTGAACCTGCATCCTCATGGATACTAGTCAGGTTTGTTTCTGCTGAGCCAAAAAGAGAACTCCTGGGATATAGTTTAATCTATGGAAAAATTCTAATCTTTGGTCAGTTTTACCACTAACAACTGTGGAGCCTAAGGCAAGAGCACAGAGCTGCCCTCTTGTTTTACCATCTCACTTCTACTTTGTACAAATTAGGATAATATTTTCAAACAAATAACTATATGAAATGAAAATTTTCCGCTCTTAATTTTAAATAGATAATGGACATTTTGTCAAAATGACTAAGGAATTTTCCAAAAAGATTGTAGAGTTAACCTAACATGTGTAACCTTTCTTCTCTGGAAACAACCTAATTTGGTCATTTTATAGAAACAAACACCAAATTTTCATTTTATGTCTGATGTATCAGCCATACAAAATTTTAAGTAAAGATTCATAAGCTGTTTTCATTCTGTATAAATCCATTAACATTGGGCCAACTTTATAAAAATAATGCAAATTCCTCTGTACTTAAAATACACCCAACTGGAGAGGCATTGCAAATGGAGGTAAATAAACTTCGAACTCCTCAGGCCTTTTGATTTCAAGTACATCTTCATCATATATCTTTTATTATATTTTTTAACTTCATAAACATATATATCAAAACTTATATACATTTCTACATATGTATTTAGCTAATTGCAGATACACAACTATCTGTATAGATTATTAGTTTTTATCCTTATGCTACTTTTAACTTTTTCAGCATATTAATAAATAACATATATTATATTAAATTTACTAATTAGGAAACAAAGCAAATCACTGATTATCATATATATATGTTTATTACCCATTTTAATAAAGTAATTAACATTTGCTTTGTACACAAGAGAAAGCACAAAGACAGCAATCCAATAATTTGTAGTTGTTTTATTTTTTCATGATCACACAGTATGTATCACTTTAACAACTTTTTTTGTTAAACAAAATAAACATAAATATAGCAATATAAACATAAATATACATCACTAATGACATCCGCACATCTTAATTTCCATGCTATAAGAAACAGGGTAATTTAAAACTGTATTTAGAGACTAGTATTTGTGTATTTTTCTTACTTAAAAATGTTTAGATCCCAAAAGGGTAATGAATTCAATTTACTATCAGTGTAAATTCAATTTACTATCAGTGAATTTCAATTTACTATCAGTGTAAGTTCTTCAAAATTTGGAAATTATAATTTACAGTATCATATTGTTCTTATAATTTGTAGTTTCATCAACAAAACTTTCTGGTACATCAATGTAGTAAAGTCAGTGAACATGAACAAGATTGACCACTTTAAATTATGTTTTTTTTAATTTTTTAAATGAAATTCCAATTATTTCAAATTCATAGTTTTATAATTATAAACAATCTGAGGAAACAATAATAGAACTATTTTTAAATTTAAATTGCTCTGATTTGCCTGGAGAGTCATTTATTTATTGGGAAATTATATAAGATCATTTTAATATAAGTAAGTATCGATGTTCATATATTTGAAAATTTAAGACTTCTGAGCTTATGCCAAAACTCTAAAGGCCTAGTGTTCTTTTCACCTGAAAGAATAAATCACCTGCACGCACAGGCACACTTTTTCTGCTTTATTACATTTTGACAAAGGGGAAACATACAAATAAAACACTGTTAATAATTTTCTTTTTCCTTGTACTCTTGACTATGTGAACAATAGTCCTAGAATGTACATATAATGATTGAAAATTATTTAGGCTCAATTAATTTAACAATTTCCTAAGCAAGATAGAAATGAAGAAATAATGAAAACGAAGAAATGAAGGAAAGGTAGTTGAAGGAGAGAGCTAGCTTTAAGAGGATACAATGATTGTTAAAGGTTAATTATTTTCTCTCTCCAAAGAGCTGTAGAAACTTAAATGAAGAAGACTCATTTTCACACATATGCAGACACACATACACGCACACATTTTTATTGGGAATAGTTTAAACAATAAGTCACATCCTTGACAATTTCATAGAAACATATAATTAAAAATCTAGTGCTTATTAATCCCAGAAGTACGAAGATGAAAAAGGAGTTCTTGTGCGCTGAACAGAGTCCTCGCTCTATTAGACACCGGAGAGAAGCAACCCCTTGAGGGTTTTTCTCTTTTTGTTCTAATGTATCTGTCAAGTGAACAATCTTGTTCATGTCAAAATTTCCCTAGAGTGGCCACTGCAATTTCAGGTTGTCCTTTGAGAAATAACAACAATTAGAGAATGTCCATGACTTACATCAGAAAGAGAAGTGTGTGTGTCAAAGCCTAAGATACCAAGAGGACCCCTGAAAACACATCAGGCATTTGTGAATCTGCCAGAGCAACTGGTCCCAGCTGAGGGCCAACAAAAGTGTTCACAATATTTTGCAAAGGTGATACAAGGAAAATTTTGTTCAGGAATGTAGACTCTGTGACAATCTGAATTCATTACTCCTTTAGTTATCAGAATGATGATGTTACAGGACCTAAATATCCTCTTACAGATTCCCCAGATTAAGTGATGTTGACAGAAGGATTCTTCTCTTTAGATGCATTGGCGCCCATAATTAAAGCATTCCTAATATGTACTTGCATGTTCTTATGTTACTGTAGCAGGTGGAGGGAAGAAAATCCAGTGGTCTCAGAGTAGGGCACTTTTTGCAGTTGAGGGTCCTGAACTTTGATTCTTTGTGTATTTTAATTGGATATTTGCAGAGTTTTGCATTTGTTTAATATTAACCCTCCAAAGATCACCAGACAATTTTGTTGATGAAGTAAAACTAATCCTTTTAGATTTACTGTACTAAGGGAAACAACACCTTAATATAATTTTACTAGTGTCTCAGTAGAAGTTATTGGAGGATATTTAAATGTTTTAGAACCTTGGTTGTGTTGTGGGGGGGGAATAAGAGGAAAGGATTGGCCAAGTTTATGAATAAAGCTTTGTATTGGTGGACACAAAGTGAGGATAATCTGCATTAGGATCAAAAGAATGTCTTTCTCAGAGTTCCCGTCGTGGCTCAGCAGTTAACGAAATCTGACTGGCATCCATGAGGACGCAGGTTCAATCCCTGGCCTTGCTCTGTGGGTTAAGGATCCAGCATTGCTATGAGCTGTGGTGGGTTGGTCACAGGCAAGGTTTGGATCCTGCATTGGAGTGGCTGGGAACCTCCATATGCTGCAGGTGGAACCCTAAAAAGCAAAAAAAAAAAAAAAAAAAGAATGTCTTTCTCAAGGTCCTGGAGTCATCTCTTTTATAAGTTAACATCAAGGAGATCTCACCCCTATTTCCTAGTCCCATTGGAAGAGAAAGAACCTAACTTCAGTATTTTTACTTAGAAAACACAGAAGGCTTACTTACAAAGCAAAACTCTTGCAAGTTCAGCAATAACTCAGTGTACACCACACACTTCACTGGTCAGTCCACACCTAATTTCCTTCAGTACTTTTCTACTAGCTCATGCTTGTATGTAAAAACACACCTATGTATTCTTTTTAGCAAAATTGACTTTCATCTCTTCCCTTCATTGCAACTGCCTTGAATAAAGTCTTTCTTACTCATTTAACTTTGTCCACTGAAACTTTTACTTTGACTAATACTTTTCTAGGAGTCCAAGTTTCTACATATCATGATTAAAAGAAAGTCACTCAGTCTTATTTCTGAAGTCCCTTTACATATATGTTTAAATAACAAGGGCCCCAAATGGTAAAACACAGGCCATATATTAGGCCTTAGAGAGTGTCTCCCAATAAAATCCCCTTGCCAACTGACTTTATTGTTATTTTGGAAATAACAAAATTATAGAAAAAAAGGCCATATATTAGGCCTTAGAGAGTGTCCCCCAATAAAATCCCCTTGCCAACTGACTTTATTGTTATTTTGTAAATAACAAAATTATAGAAAAAAAGAAGATATTCCATGAAATGATAGTCATGATTATTGAAAGTGTTTACTTGCATACACAAAACATTTTTCAAAATTATGTTGTAAGTGTTATACACAAGCTTCTATCTAGCAGAAGTCAAATTTGTGTAATGATATATAGTTATATACATGCATCAATAAATAATGAATTTCCAGAAAGATAGTTTTGGTTTCCCTCTATTCTACTTTAAAAGAAAAGATCATCCGCTCTCCAGATTTGACCTTATTACATTTCTTCATCAATAAACATTTTATTATTAAGAAAAAAATAAAATATAATTCCATTTTGTATATTTATTAATTTTGGCATTTAAAAAACTGACACAGGCTAATAATTGATTATTGATATAATCAATTATAAATATTTGCTATATAAGTTAATTATAATTATATCATATGTATTATAATTTTTAATATAACATTAATTATTATTAGCATTACAGATAACCACTGAATATTCCAGAGTAATTTATATTTATAGTTAAAGCTTTTACTCTAATTGTAGACATATATGAGTAGATCTCAATCTCATTATTTGATCAAAGAGCTCATTGAAAATCTGATGAAAGCTAAAATCAGCTCCTTCTCTATATCTTAGGTACACAAAAGCACACCGTTTTCAATAAAATTTCAAAGACTTAATGGAATTCTTTTAAGTAGATTTTTTTAATACTCTATAGATTCAAAAACTGAGAAATATGGTCCTGGACTTTTTTTTTTTTTTTTTGTCTTTTCTAGGGTCACTCCCACGGCATATGGAGGTTCCCAGGCTAGGGGTGTAATCGGAGCTGTAGCCGCCGGCCTACACCAGATCCACAGCAACACCAGATCCAAGCCGTGTCTGCAACCTACACCACAGCTCACAGCAACACCCGATCCTTAACCCACTGAGCAAGACCAGGGATCGAACCTGCAACCTCATTGTTCCTAGTCGGATTCATTAACCACTGAGCCACGACAGGAACTCCTGGTCCTGGACTTTTATTGGTAGGGAGTGTTTTTATGACATATTCAATTTCATTTCTAGTGATTATTCTGTTCAGTTGATCTATTTTTTCTTGATTCAATAAAAGTCCAGGACCAGATGGCTTCACAGGTGAATTCTACCAAACATACAAAGAGGAGCTTATACCCATCCTCCTTAAACTTTTTCAAATTGTTGAAGAAGGAACACTCCCAAAGATATTCTATGATTCCACCATCATCCTAATTCTGAAACCAGAGAATGAAACCACCAAAAAAGAAAACTATAGGCCAATATCTTTGATGAATATAGACACAAAAATTCTCAACAAAATTTTAGCCATCCAAATCCAACAACATATCAAAAAGATCATACACTACGACCAGGTGGGATTCATCCCAGGTGCACAAGGATGGCTCTACATATGCAAATCAATCAAAGTCATACACCACATTAACAAAAGAAAGTCAAAAACCAAATGATCATCTCAATAGATGCAGAGGAAGCATTTGACAAAATTCAACATACCTTCATGATAAAAACTCTTAACCAAAGTGGGTATAGAAGGAACATATCTTAACATATTTAAAGCTGTTTATGACAAACCCATAGCAAATATAATACTCAATGGAGACAAACTGAAAGCCTTCCCACTAAAATCTGGAATAAGACAAGGATGTCCACCCCCACCACTGTTATTCAACACAGTACTGGAAGTCCTAGCCACAGGAATTAGACAAACAAAAGAAATAAAAGGCATCCAAATAGGAAGAGAAGAGATAAAACTGTCACTGTATGCAGACGACATGATACTATAGATAGAAAACCCTAAGGACTCAACCCAAAAACTACTTGAACTGATCAACCAATTCAGCACAGTAGCAGGATATAAGATTAATATTCAGAAATCAGTCACGTTTCTGTATACTAACAATGAAATATTAGAAAAGGAATACAAAAATACAATACCTTTTAAAATTGCACCCCCAAAAAGCAAAAACATTAATCAAGGAAATTAAAGAAGATGTAAAGAAATGGAAAGATATTCCATGCTCCTGGATTGGGAAAATTAATACTGTAAAAATGGCTATACTACCCAAAGTGATCTACAGATTCAATGCCATGCCTGTCAAATTACCCATGACATTTTTCACACAACTAGAAAAAACTATCCAAAAATTTATATGGAACCGCAAAACACCCACAATTGCCAAAGCAATTCTGAAGAACAAAAACCAAGCAGGAGGCACAACTCTCCCAGACTTCAGGCACTATTACAAAGCCACAGTCATCAAGACAGTGTGGTACTGGTACCAAAACAGACATACAGACCAATGAAACAGAATAGAGAATGCAGAAATAAACCCTGACACCTATGGTCAATTAATCTTTGACAAGGGAGGCAAGAACATAAAATGGGAAAAAGAAAGTCTATTCAGAAAGAATTACTGGGAAACCTGGACAGCTGCATGCAAATCAATGAAACTAGAATGCACCCTCACATCATGTACAAAAATAAACTCAATGACTGAAAGACCCAAATATAAGACAAGAAACCATCAAACTCCTGGAAGAAAACATAGGCAAAACATTCTCTGACATCAACCTTATGAACATTTTCTCAGGTCAGTCTCCCAAAGCAGCAGAAATAAGACCAAAAATAAACCAATGGGACCTCATCAAACTGACAAGCTTTTGCACAGCAAAGGAAACCAAAAAGAAAACAAAAAGACAACTTACAGAATGGGAGAAAATCATTTCAAGTGATCCAATTGACAAGGGCTTAACCTCTAGAATATACAAGCAACTTGTGCAACTCAACAGCAAAAAAAACCAACAATCCAATGCAAAAATGGGTGAAAGACCTGAATAGACAATTCTCCAAGGAAGACATACAGATGGCCAAGAAGCACATGAAAAAATGCTCAACATCCCTGATTATTAGAGAAATGAAAATCAAACCTACCATGAGATACCACCTCACCCCAGTCAGAATGGCCATCATTAAGAAGTCCACAAATAACAAATGCTGGAGGGGGTGTGGAGAAAAGGGAACCCTCCTGCACTCTTGATGGGAATGTAAGCTGGTACAACCACTATGGAGATCAGTATGGAGGTAGCTTAGAAACGTATACATAGAACTATCATATGACCCAGCAATCCTACTCTTGGCCATAATTCCAGAGAAATCTTTGCTTAAAAAAGACACATGCTCTCGTATGTTCATTGCAGTGCTATTCACAATAGCCAAGACATGGAAACAGCCCAAATGTCCATTGACAGACGATTGGATTAGGAAGATGTGGTGTGTATATCCACAATGGATATATACACCATGTACTCAGCCATACAAAAGAACCAGATAATGCCTTTTGCAGCAACATGGATGGAACTAAAGATTTTCATACTGAGTGAAGTAAGTCACAGAGAGAAAGACAAATACCATATGATATCACTTCTATCTGGAATCTAAAATAAGGCACAAAGGAGCCTTTCCAAGGAAAAGAAAATCATGGACGTGGAGAATAGACTTGTGGTTGCCAAGGGGGAGGGGGAGGGAGTGGGGTGGACTGGGGAGCTTGGGGTTAACTGATGCACCCACTACTGCCTTTGGAATGGATTAGCAATGAGATCCTGCTGTGTAGCACTGACAACTGTGTCTAGTCACTTTTGATGGAGCATGATAATGTGTGAAAATAGAATGTGTATATGTATGTATAACTGGGTCACCATGCTGTACAGTAGAAAAAAAATTGTATTGAGGAAATAACTATTAAAAAATAACAATAACAAAAAATAAAAAATAAATTAAAAAACTGAGAAATCTTTTCCCTGGATGTGCAAGATTAATTCAACTTTTTGCATATCTACTGATATATTTATTGTCATAAGTTTTTCTGGAAAACCTTTTCTTAGGTCTAAATTTAAATATACAAAACTAGAACTCTAGCAGAAGGCTACATTATATGATTAGATTGAAAAAAAAAAACCTCTTAAGATAGCAAGTTTAATGTTTCTTAGTGCCATTAACTACTTGCAATGATTTTTAGATTTAGTAAATAACCTATAAGCTTCAATAAAGAGTTCACCATTTTCAACATACAATGAAAGAATTTTAACAAAGCTTTAAATGCAGTTTAGGTGTTCATATCACAATCTTTAGACAAAGGCTAGTGTGGTTTTTGGTACATAGTTTTAAGGAATATCCATTAGACAAGCTTTCATTTGGTTCTTTCAGATTTTCTTAAATCTCAGAAACAACTATTTTAAAAATAAAGCAAAAAGGAAAGCATATAATTATAGGAAATAATAATTTTCCATAGTCTGAATTCTGTAATATTACCCTTTGTTGTTAAAACATTTTTTGCAAGATTTTCTTATGTATCAGTGACCTTGATTTCTAGTAACTAAAAACACAATGATTCTTTAGCGTATGATATTTCTGTCTCCATCATAAAAGAACAAATTATTCATACTTTTGTATTTTTCAGTAAAATAAAAAATTAAGCATACTTGAAACCTCGCAGATTCTAGACTCTGAGTGTGATCAGCGGGTAATATCTAATTTTTCCCTGGTGTTGTTTAGAAATACCCCAGATTATACTGAAAATATACAAAAACAAAGCTCTGAATTACCCAGTACCCTGGGACCATTGCTCTTTTCTGAAGTTTTCACAGGTAAAATCATCTGTGTACTCCTTTGCAAAACAAACTGGAAAGATGGGGCAGCTGCTACAAGACGGGCAGTGAGTACCTGAACTGCTGTCACAGAAACATCTAAAGTGCATGCAAAAGGACATCAATGATATTGTCTTAACAGATTTTAAACATCTTATACCAAGAGATCAATAGAAAATATCAGGTGCATGGGCACAGAACACAAAGCAGAATTAGATTTTAGAATAAGACTAGTTAAATTATTTTGCTTTTAGAATTAAAACAAATCAGCCAAGCGGACTTCCAAGGTAAATGGGATAATGGGAGGAGGTAATGGAAACTTTGAACATAAATCCAAATTTTCCAGTACAACCTCTATAAGACAGTTCAGTCATCAAGGAGAAAAAAACAAAACCATCAATCACTGATGTTTATATATATGTTACTTATGAGTAATAGACGTTTTAGTGTTTTGTATTTTCTAGTTGTTTTGAAAGTTGAAAATTTACATTTTTTAATATAGCATACTAGAAGAATTGGCAAAACTTGAATAAAATTTGTTATAGTGTATTACAATCATAATTAATTTTTTAACACTGACATTTTACTGAAGTAATGAAAGAGCATACCCTTGTTTTTATAAAAATACATGTAAAAGTAATTGAGGACAAAATGTAATACAATAACAAATTTCAGAAAAAAATTAATAACATTATTAAGTACATACAGATACATATAAACATATATTACATATATCTGTACATATACATAGATATACATGAAGGGAGAGAATAATAAAATAGTGTCATAAAATGCTAATATCTGGTGTTTTTATGTGAGATCTTATTTAACTTTGCAAGCCAATTATAACAATTTTTCCTTAATTTAAGTAGCTTACAACAAATACACTCTGTATATAGAAAATTATTACACACTCAAACAGTAAAGAATAAAGTTTTTTTCTGGATTACAAACACATAGACATACCGACATGGACTGGGAAAACGTATAAGACCAATTATAACATTTTAGCCATTGGCTAAGGGCAAATAGCATTTGAAAAAAATCCTCATCTGTCTATGTTCTCCTTCCTAGTGGATTTAAAGTTCTTGACTAATTTAAGCTCCAAATAGAAAGATTCTCAGCTGACTCTTACCCAAAAAGACTAAATCTCTATAAATCATTAAGGTATCATTAAAGGATCAGGCAACAAAATGAAATTTCTAATTTTGTTGTCAGTGATAGGAAATAACATATTGGCTATTAAATAAAATAAAATAACATCGAAGTAATCAGAGGAAAATGAAAAAACTGTTATCAAAGTTCTATTGCTGTTTTGAATTCTCTTCTGAGAGCTAGGCAATGATAAGCCTGGGTTAAGTTGTCCACCAAAATTGCACTTCTCTGGTAACAAAGTTTGTCCAGTTCTTTCAGGTAAATCCATTGGGCATGTCTGTGGACCGTCTCCAAAAATAGTTAAAATGATAATTTAAAAATATATTATTATGATTTCCATGCAAATATAAAATAAACAAGTGTTAAAAAATTACTTAAGTTTTCATAAGGAATGTAGTAAAATATTAGGGACAGTTCAAAGGCAAATCCAAATAATTCACTCAAGGAGAAAAGGCTATTTAGTGATTAAGTAAAAAGTAAACAGGTTTTCCACGGATCTTCTTTTCAATATAATGCTATTTCCATCATATCAGGTAGCAAAAACCACACTAGAAATTATGTCTATTAAAAACTGACTAAATTTTGAAAAACATTTTATAGTGGATGCTGATCTAGTTAGCTCTTTACCATTTATATATTTCTGTCATAATTTGAGAATGAAATGAATTTGACTGTAAGAATAATTTTGATGTAACTCAAAACTGAATTCATTTTATCCTTGCTAAAAGAACACATGAATTTAATACATAAGGGGAAATAATAAATTCGAACTTTGAAATTATTGTAATATTATAGTATATGATGGACATTTACAACATTCTTATTTCTTATTTGTGTAGATGTCTGTAAATGGATGCAGATGTTTGACTGAAGAAAACAATAAGAGATATCAGTGCCTATGTATTCCCACATGGCTTTGCAAAATGTATCTGGAAAATACAACTGACTATGAAGAAAACAGATGTCAACAAGAAGATAATTATGAAGATGAAATTAATATACCCAGGTATTTATGCATCATTTGAGCAAAGACTATCAGCTATTTGTCAAAATGTTATCATTGTATTGATAAGCCATAAATAAAATATTTATAATATTTAATCACTATTATTTTTTTAAATGGTTAGGATTGATTCATCAAACATGCATATATAGTTATTACCATTAAATAATACATATTGTGTATTAAAAATAACAATAGCACACAAAAAAGGGTGAGAGAGAATAGGGTCATACAGAAATATCTTTTAGATCACATTAAAATTAAGTTAGTATCTGTGGGATATTAAATATGTGATAGAACCTGACATGTTAAGATATATATGGCAATCCTTGGATCAGCTATTAAGAAAATAACTCAAATAATACATTAGAAATAGCATTACAGGTACTAAATATTCATAAAAAGAAATAGTATCAGAATAGAGGTATAAAAAAAGACATGGGACATATGCAAAACAAAAAGGATAATGGCAGACATGAATCAAGCTATATAAATGTAATATTACAATCAAATGGATTAAAAAGGCAGTGATTTTCAGGCTACATAATTTCTAGATATGTACAAGTGTATACTGTCTAAAGGAGACACACTCTACATTTAAATGTACAAACAGACTGAAAGAAAAGTTTGAGAAAAATATATTGGAAAAAGAAAAGCTGGCTACTAGAGTAAATGAACATTTTATTAAAAAAGAGGCAATCCATAAGATATAGCAGTTATAAACAAACATGAAAACAGAGACTCCAAATATATGAAATAAAAAATGGCAGAATTGAAGGGAGACATGGCCAATCCAACAAAAAGTAGTTGGATACTCCACTTCCTCACTTTAAGTAGTGTATATAACACTTGGGAGTATTCCATCAAGTTTATAGAAAATTTGAACAGTACTATAAATCTGGTAGAACTAGCAGGTGCACACTCCACTCAAACAACAGCAGAATAACATTCTCCTCAATGCACGTAGAACATTTTCCAAGACAGATCACATACTAATGTAAGCTGCAAAATATTTAAAATGATTGAAATAATAAAAAGTATGTTTTTTTGACCACAATGAAATTAGATTAGGAATTAAAAGTAATAAGCAATTTGATAAATTCACAAGTATGTGAAAATCAACATAATCCACATAAATCAATCAAAATCAAATCATAATGGAAATAAGAAAATCATTTGAAATTAATTAACAAAAACTCATGTGATATAATGATGCAGTGCTTAGGATAAAAGTAAATCCCTATGTTAAAAAAGAAGGATGATCTCAATCAATAGCCTAAAGTTCCACTTTAGTATAATGGAAAGGAAGAAAATTAAATTTAATGAAAAGTAAAGGAAGGAAGTCATCCTAAACTGTAGAGTGAAGTGAATTCTATAGTAAACAATAGAGAATATCAGCAAAACCAATGTCTGTCCTTTGAAATGATTAACAGAATGAATAAACCTTACTAAGACAGAGAGAACAATCAAATTACTAAAATTAAGAATGAGGAATAGGAGCTCTTTTGTGGGGCAGTGCGTTAAGTATCTGGTGGTGTTACTACAATGGCCCAGGTTGCTTCTGTGGTGTGGGTTTGATCCTTGGCCTGGGAATTTCCAATCCACAGGCACAGAAAAAAAGTGAATGAAGAAGAGAGCAATATTACTGAAGTTACAGAAAAAAAAAAAAGACTTTAATGAAATTTTATGAACAACTATATATCCATAAATCTAGCTAACTATGATGATGAAATAGAGACAGTCCTACAAAAACATAAACTACTGAAACTGACTCCAGAAGAAACAGAATATCCAAGTAGATATTTTACAAGTGAAAATGTTGAATTAATTCAGTGAACAAATAAAAAATTCACACTAGGAAATATTGAGGACTAAACAGCTTCATTTGGGGAATACTAGAAACGTGTACAACATGATTGATAGAAAATTTTCACAAATGCTTCTAAAAGTAATGAGGAGGGAACATAGTACTTTGTTGGAGAGATAATACTTTTTATCCAGTAGTATCAATAGTATAACCAAAAAGAAAGATTAATAGAAAATACTGGTGTTGGTGAGGATTTGGAGAAATATGAGCCTTCATATACTGCTGGTGGAATGGAAAATAGTGCATTCGGGTCCTTTGAAAAAAGAGTTTGTCAGTCCTTCAAAAGGGGAATTATAGACCTTCCATAAAACCTAGCAATTCCATTTCCAGTATATATTCCAAAAATTAAAAATATATATCTGTACAAAAGTTTGTAAAGATTTATTCATAACAGTCAAAAGTTTAAACAACTCAAATATTTCTCAAGTGATGATAAATGGAAAATAAAATACATTATAGGAATTTAAAGGAATTCAGCAATAAAAAAGAATGAATTACTAAATCATTTCACAACATGAGTGAACCTTAAAGACATTATGTTATGGTAAAGAAGTCAGTCTCAAATGACACTTTAATAGAACTCAATAAACATTTGTTTAATGAAACTAGTATTTTTCAGAACTTTGTATTTGCTAAAAATATCCTTTGTTATATAAATGGATCTTTTTTCTGACTATTTCTGCTTATGATAATTTTTTTTGATATCCAAAAAAATCTTGGATTTTTTCAATTAAAGTTAATAATTTTATGCATGACATCGTCATAAATTAATACTAAAATAGAGCCTAACAATGTTTGCAAAAATAAATACTTCATATAAATTAGCAATATTAATTTAAAGTTCATATTAAATTGAGTCTATAATTCATGTAAAGTTATTTTATCTATAGCAGTTACAATTTCTACTAATTATGTATCACCTACTACAATGGCAAAATATATATGAAATCTTAGAACTAACATGCAAAAGGTGCTCAAGTTATCTATAAACTCTTTATTATACTTTAACTAAAAAAAAGATATTCTGAACACATCAAAATATAATCCATTGAATTGGATATTATGCCATAAACTGTCAAAAGATAAAAATTCTTCCCAAGTTAATTCATAATTTAATGTTTGTCAAAAACATTGTGTGTTATTTTAGAAACTAGTGAATATGTTATAATAGCTAGATTCAAAAATGATATTTAATAAATTGCTATATCATCTTTGAAAAAGAAGAGTAATGAGGTGGAATGTTATGGACTACCTCATTTAGACAGATTTCAAACCTCATATGGTGCCATTGTAAGAACCAATATTGGGCCAACAGAGAACTCTGAGAACAAGCCATGGACAAACAAGATCTTGAGATATAAAAAGTTTAGCAATAATTCAATGAGAATACACAGGGATCTTTAGTGGATTGATACTGGGAAATGGCACTATGAGATCATACCTTAAACTAGACTGCGACTTGATACTTTATTTGTGAGCAGACTGATTGTGCTCAGAGACCTAAAATCAAAAGACAAAATGATAATGTAACTGAAAGTAATACAGAAAAATATCTTTGTGGTTTGGGGATGGAGAACAAGGCACAACTTATAAAACCAAACAATTATAATACTGGAAGAGTAATTAAGTTTTTTTTTCGCATGAATGGCACTAGCAAAACAAAACAACAAAAACAATAATAATGTTAACAGATAGTTGATAATTAATGCATTTATTTTATTGATATATACTTGATAATAGTACAACTGAAAGTGCATTATGTAAAGCAAGTATTTTCCACAGATTTGAACATTACAACATCCTTGCCTTAAAATGTTCAAAAATATTTTCTGGAAATCTGGAAAATGGGGACAAAAAAATCCCACCAACAGTATTGTCATTCAGGGCTTGATCAATTTTGGAAAGTGTCTGATGGTAATTTCTCAAAACCAGGAATAGATGGTCAAGTGTTCATGGCTTCCACTCACTATGAAGCTTTAAATTTAAGCCAAAGTCACTAATCCCTACTTGTCATAGATATAAAACAAAATGAAATATATTCATTCATACATTTATCAAACATTTATTGAACACTCCCTAATTGAAAAACATTGTCCAAAATATTGTGGAAATAAGACCAAGTAATGTACCATCCATAGGTAAATCGCTGTTCTCAGAGCACATTTCATGGTCATTCCATTTCATTTAGGAAATAAATATCTTTTTAAACTAGTAAGTAACTATCATTTTCACTTTCTAAAGACACAAGTAGTTTGTTTTATAGCAATTAGTTTTATGGCTTTCTTTCTGGATGCTTACATTAAACCTGGTTTTCGACAACCTTTTTTAGAATTCACATTTTCTCTGCAATGCTAAAATAACCAAAAACACTATTTTTTTTAATTATAGAATTCTATTTCGAAGTGTAAAATCTAAAGGTCCTTGATAAAACCAGGTATAGTTTCAAAACCTATGTAGAGTCAATCTTGTACAACTCTATTTCTATGCAAATTTACCACAGAAATATATATATATTTTACTCAGATTTAAAAAATTATTTCTGAACCAAGAAATCTGATGGTTATTAATTTCTAAGACTATTGTCACTTCTGCCATAATATCAGTGACTTTTTAATTAAGATGTTTAATTTCTTTTTTTGTGGTTATTTTTAATTTGGGGTTTAACATGCAAACTTTACTGCCTCCCAGGAAAATGATTTTTGTGTTACCTTTTATTTTTGGAAAAAAAGAAAAGAAAATGAACTACATATGAAAGTGGCTGATTGTATGTGATTATGTATGTGTGCATGTATGTATTTTTGTTTTTGGTTAGTCTTGGTACTACTAAACTACATGTTCTCTAGTGGCTGGATCCTTTTGACTATTGCATTTACATGCACTGATACATTTTTCTCCTCTTTTTTGTCTACTCATAAATGAGATGACCTTGCTTCCTTAACCTTTACGGTAAATTTATATAGAGGTCATTACTTAATTCATTTAAGTATTTCCAAAATAGACACCATTAAACTGTCCATATGCATGCCAAAAACCAATTAAAACAAACTTAATTAAATGTTTAAAGCATTTTTGTGTAAGTTTCAACTATAGTATGGATTAAAATTTAGTTAAAGTATATATAATATCTCATATAACTTTTTTTTTCTCTTTTAGGAGCAAGATAATAAATGTGTTATGTATATAAAGTCAAATTTTGACTATATTATAGCTTCAGGCTCTATGGCCTTTCCTGCTTTTTTTTATATGTCAAACAATAAAAATATTTTATGCATATTAGATGATTTTGTGCTACTTGGGCCATATTTTTATTTTACCTCATAATATCTAAATAACTTTTTATATGTCTAACCTTTTTTACAATGCTTTCAAACTGTCTTCTAAGACTTGGGATTTTATGAAGCTGTTTATTCAAAACCTTTAAGATGACCTTTCTCTTGAGCATAGCCTAATTTTAAAAAACATTTGGTGATTATAGAGTCAAACAGTATTAATGGAGCATCTGCTAAGATATATGGATCATAATCTTAGGACTTAGAGTAATAGTAGGGTAATATATTTAATGTCTTCTATTTCCATTAGAATATTTGTCCATTAAAAATCTAAATGATGAGCAAAAATTATTAAAGCAATATTTAAGTGAGATAATATTTTCAAATATTACACTTATCTTTGTCTGTTCAAGCATATCATCGTTTATTAAAATATAAGTATAAATCAATTTATTTAATAATAGAATTAGTAACATATTTTTGAAGTCTTCCTTTAGTTGAGTTTATTTTCTAAAAGTAAAATTTCTGTGGGAAATTATAATAATATTCTAAAATTATAAATAATATATATGGACTACCATAATTTTCTGAACAGTTTTTTACAAAACTAATGTACTTGTCACTTAAGAGCTTTCAACTTAATAGTAATTTACTTTAGCTCATATGTACATGTATATGAGCATTTACATGAGTGTTATTAATTATGATGACAAAATGTATGAAGAGTGATAAGTGGTTAAGTAAAATTGAGAAATTTATTTTAGGTCAGTGATTTTCAGAGAAACTATCTTGTATTCTGGGGACATTTTGTTAATTTCTAGGGTCATTCTAGTATTCAGGATTATTGGCTGCCACAGCTGGCATTTAGCAGGTGACCAGTGGATGATGAATCCTATAAATTTTTCCATGCCCAAAACAGTGCCATTAACAAAGCTGTTCTATGGTTTGTACAACTTCCAAGAGTCTCATCACTACATTATGTACATATACAAAACCTTTTTATAAATATCTGAGAACTTAATGTCATTTTACATAGTGACATAAAATATTTTTTACAAAAAGTTAATAATCATACATTTTCCAGGAATGAAATTTCTATGTTAACCAAGAAAATACTACATAATATTCAGGATTTTTTTAGAATTTTATTAACCACTTTGGAGCATTATGTCACCTTATTTTGAACTTCTAATACCAAACTACTGTTATCGATTTTCAGTTTTAGCCACCACACCCATATTAATTCTGCCTTGGGTGCAAAATGACTACCCGTTCCAGTGTAACTTATAGTTTAGTCATTCCTACTAAGAATTCCTAATTATTTATTTTATATAAAACATTAAATTACAAATGAGTGCCCTTTTATATCTTCTTATATTAGAGTTAGGGTATCATCTTGATTTTTTAAAATATTAGATTTGTAAATAACTTATACCTATGATTTCTAAAATATGTAATAAAGAGGGTATCACAAAGATCAGAAGTATACTATGAGACAGGCAGAAATATAAACAGAAAATACTGATCTGATTTTGTTAGAATATCAATTTTGAGAGATATTATATAACTAAATACTGGATATGAAAGCTGTATTTAAAGGCCAGAAAAAAGAGATCTGATTTTCTCAAACATTGGAATAGAAGCATATTGAAGGAATTAGATGTCTGTTGTTAACCATAGCAAAAGTTTCTATGTTGAAATAAGGAAAAACTTTGGGAGAATCACTCTGCAATTTACATATAGATACATGAGTTCATGTAAAATCATTTTCACATATCATGTAGTATGATTAAAGTCATTTTTACAGATATTCTGTTATTTCTTTTACTTTTATATTTTTATCAATATAAACTTTTGTTAAACCAGTTGAAATTAGACTATATCAAAATGGTGATCTCATAGTAACAATCTAAGAAAAACATTTAAATACTTTTTTTTTTTTTTAATGACTATACCCACAGCATATGGAAGTTCCTTGGCCGGAGACTGAAATGATCTACAGCCCCTACACTGCAGCTGAGGCAACACCAGATCTTTTAACCAACTGAGCTGGGCAGAGGATTGAACCTGTGCCTTCCTCTGCAGCCTGAGCCACTGCAGTCAGATTCTTAACCCAATACACTGTGCCATAGTGGGAACTCCCGTATAAAAATTTTTTAAAATGCTACATGTATACCTCAGAGATAATGTGAGTTTGGTTCCAGACCACTGCAATAAAGTGAATATCATAATATATGGAGTCAAAGGAGGTTTTTGGTTTCCCAATACATTTAAGAGTTATGTTTACACAATAATGTAGTCTATTAATTGTACAACAGCATTATGTCTATAAAATGTACATATGTAAATTAATTTTTTTGGCTAAAAATTGTTAACCATCATCTGAGCTTTTAGCAAGCTGTAATCTTTTTAATGGTGGAAGGCCCTGCCTCGATGTTTATGGCCACTGACTGATCAGGGTGGTTGCTGAAAGCTGAGGTGCTTGTGGCAATTTCCTAAAATAAGACAACAATGAAGTTTGCATCAACAGGCGACTCTTCCTTTCAGAAATGCTTTTTCTATAGCAGGCAATATAGTTTGATAACATTTTACCCACAGTAGAACATCTTTCAAAATTGGAGTCAATATGCAAATTTTAAAAAATAATTTACATATAGATGATGATAGT
Organism: Phacochoerus africanus; assembly: GCF_016906955.1. Lineage (NCBI taxonomy): Eukaryota > Metazoa > Chordata > Mammalia > Artiodactyla > Suidae > Phacochoerus > Phacochoerus africanus. The sequence continues at coordinate 46,512,278 of NC_062545.1, read as the reverse complement.
TACACAACATTGTGAATGTACATAATGATGCTGAATCATATACTTAGAGATTATTTAAATTATAAATATAAACATAGTAATATATTTACCAAATAGAAAAATATATCATAAACATTTTTAAAAAGTTAACTGGTGAATTACGAGAAAATATTTTAAACTTATATGCAAGATTATTATAAAACATATAAACAGTTCTCTTAGATGAATAAGAATTAAACAATATAAAATATAACAATTATATGAATTGTAAATTTAAATGAGAAATATCAATGACCAATACATACATGAAAATAAAAAAAATTCAAAAACAAAACCAAAATTGGAATCTACCCTCTTAAATCGTGATCCTGATTTATCAACTAAGTTTGTGCAATATTCTAAATCCTTTGTCATAATGCCAACAATCTTCACAGTATCCTCACCAGGAGCAGATTCCATCTCATGAAGCCAATTTCTTTTCTCATTTATACGAAACAGTTCTTCATATGTCAATTTTTATCATGAGATTGCAGCAATGCAGTCACATCTTCAGGCTCCACTTCTAATTCTAGTTCTCTTGCTATTTTCACATCTGCTGTTACTTCTTTCACTGAAGTGTTGAACCCCTTAGTTACATCCATAAGGGTTGGGATCAACTACTTCCAAACCCCTGTTCATGTTGATATTTTGACCTCTTCCTATGAATCACAATGTTCTTTATGGCATCTAGAATGGTGAATCCTTTCCAGAAGGTTTTCAATTGACTCTGCCCAGATCCATCAGAGGAATCACTAACTATGGCAACTAAAAGCCTTATAAAATGTATTTCTTGAATGATTAGAATTGAAAATCAAAATGAATTCTGTATTCATGAGCTGCAATACAGATATAGTATTACCAGTGTGAAAACATTAATCCTATTGTCCATGTTTCTCAGAGTTCTTGGATGACCAGGTGCCTTGTCAATAAGCAGTAATAGTTTTAACAATATTTGTTCCATAATGATAGAATTGCATTGTTTCCTTGCTTGCCACCCTGCAAATCATTGAAACAGCAGGAACTTTAGAAAGTTATTAAAGCAAAAGTAGATTTTCAGAGTGAGAGAGAGAGCATGCAGGCTGCCCCGCAAGTAAAAAGAGAGCCCATCTCGCTTTACAATTGTTTTTATATCCGCATTCTGTGGACCTGAGTGGAGACATGATTATTTCTGCCCAGCCCACTGATTCTTCCCACCCGGCCCACCCCGCATACATGAGGACAGTGTGTTGATTTGTCTTTGTATGGGGGCACATTTTGATTCTCAGAGTGGTTTTGGGCATGATGCCTCATCTGCATGGGGAAGAGGTGATATGGAGGTGGGGTGAGGAATCCACATATCTTTCCTAGTAGGGAGCAAAAAGGAGCAGGCCAGGTTGCTCAAGGTAAAGTGGCATTACAATGACTCAGGTGGGGCGATGATAAGTGCTTTGTAGTTCTTGTCTTAGCCAGAGGCTTTTGGGTTTAATCTCCTTGAAGGAGACTTGAAGCCTATAACACTCTGACAATTTTTTTTTTTTCCCTTAGGTCTTCTCAGTGGTCTTAAAACATTCAGTAAACTATTTTATAAACAATCGTGCTGTCATATCATACCTTCTGGATACTTTGCTTCAGCTTCTATATCAGCACTCGCTGTTTTTTCTTGCATTTTTGTTTCAGAGGTAGATTCTTTCCTTACACTTTTGAATCAGCCTATGTGAGCTTCAAAATTATCTTCAGCTGCTTCCCTTCCTCTCTCAGCTTTAATAGAAATGGAGTCAGGCCCTTGCTCTGGATTAGGCTTTGGCTTAAGGAAATGCTCTGTCTGGTTTGATCTTCTCTTCAGACTATTCAAACTTTCTCCATATCAGCAATAGCATTTTGCTTTCTTATCTTATCATTGTTGTGGTCAGCAGGGTAGTGTTTTATTTTCCTTCAAGATTTTTTCTTTACATTGAAAATTTGGCTAACTTTGGAACAAGAGGCCTACATTTTGGCCCATCTTGGCTTTTGATATACCTTACTCACTAAACTTACTTATTTCCAGATTTTGATTTAAAGTGATAGTGTGTGACTCTTTATTTCACCTGAACACTTAGAGGTGATTGTAGGGCTATTAACTGGCCTAATTTCAATATTGCTGTGTCTCAGGGAATAGAGGAGCCAAAGGAAAAGGACAGAGATGGGGACACAGTAGGTGAGAGGAGCAGCCAGAACACACACATCTATTAAGTTCTTCCCCTTATATGGCTGTGGTTCATGATGCCCCAACACAATTACAATAGTGACATCAAAGATGACTGAACACAGATCACCATAATAAATATAATAATAATGAAAATTTAAAATATTGTGATGGTTAATGAAATGTGACATAAAAACTGAGCAAATGCTGCTAGAAAACAGTGCCTATAGACTTGCATAATGCAAGGTCATTACAAAACTTCAATATGTAAAACATGATATATGTGTAAAATGTAATAAAGTGAAAAGATATAAAACAAAGTATGTCTGTAGTTTTTTATAATAGTCACAGGCAATCATGAAAATAAAATGTGCTTGTTAAACTGTAATTATCATAGATTTGTTTTCAAATTTTTTATTGCCATAGGAATTTCTTAGGAAAATGCCCTAGTGAGTACATATTTTTGTGTATTCAGCAGGGCATATTACTCATCCACGTTTATTTTTAAATATAATAGAGTCACTTTAAATATAATTGACAAACTCTAGAAATACATAAGGAATATAAAAAGTGTGAGTTTTGCATTAGGTTAAAAATAAACAAACAAGCAAAACGTAAAATATCATTCAGCACAAGAATCCTGCTAAAGATGGAGGGAAAAGCTCCAGAAAAGAATTAAAGGTGAGTGTGGATGGTATTTAAATATTGATACAAAATTAAACAATTCTAAAATCATAATTACATCCATTATACCAAATAAACCAACTTAGAAAAAGGACATCAGGATGAATTGTAGGTGGATCGATTTTCTTATTTTTAAGAAAAATACAGCAACAGAGATTTAAGTGTTCACTTTGAAATTTTAAACAAAAACAAATAGAAATAATAAAACAAAGTACAATGAGCCAAAGTTAAAAAGAAAAATACACCAATATTATAATTTTCTAATCTTTACTGCAAGATTACAATAGGTAGGTTATCTCTGAAGTTGTTCAGTCAAGGAGTAGAAGGCCAGGTTTTAAAAAGAAGATCAAAATTTGATGAATATTACAAATTACAAGACAGAAATCGCACCACAGGCTAATTCATAAAACAAATCAAATGCAATTCACAGAATGGAACAGGAAACAAAAGGATTTTATAGACACAAAAAGACACACATAGAGAAACTGTCACATCTATTAAAATAGCTAGAGTATAGAACTAAGACAAATCTAATTCTATGTTATTTAAAAGAAATTCAACAATTTGACTCAAAGGTTAAGAGAAATAGGATAGGGAAAAGAGAAATGCTAATTAAAACAAGGTTGGAACTATACATAACTACATCCTGTAGTCTTAAAGACAGGAAGTGTAAAACAGATATAAAGTGTTCTGCATTTAGCTTTATGTTGACATACTAGCAACACTTGCTTAAGGTCAATGGCATCTGCTATTAATGTAGGTTCTGGAGAGTATTTTTGAAAATGAACAAATACAAATATGAAAGGAAAGTCATAGCAAAAATAGAGACATTTTTCTAATCAAATTGGTGAACATCAAAATACTTCGTGATACCCAGCACTCTTTGGGGTTTGGGAAAACTAGCATTTTGAAAATCAGTATGAAAATGTAAATCCCCTATACCTTCTTAGGGAGCACTTAATGGGAACTATTCAAATAAAAAATCTACATTCCTCTTGATTAGGCTAATCCTGAAAGAGATTTAACAATGGATGCTCTTAGAGAGTCCACAGATATATTTGTACAAGGACTTCTATTGCTGTATAATTGTTATTGCAACAAATCAAAATTTGGAATAACTGTAGTGTCTTCAGAAGATAAAATACTATGGTACATTTATACAATAAAACACTCACAAGCTTTGAATACAATATATACTAATTTGGATTGATATCCAAGATATGTCATTAAATGAAATTGGAAGTTTTAAGCATTATGTGTATGACGACAAGATCTTTTTTTGAAAATTAAAAAATGATAGACTAGATAAATATATATATACATATATATGGGCAGGTTGGTAGTAGTTTGGTATGAAAATGTTAATAATAAACAATAAGGGAACTCATAAAACTTTATAAACCCTCATTAAACATTTAAAATTTTGACTCTGTAGTACCAAAAAAATCCGAAAAACTCAAAAATTGGGAACGAGTAGGTTGGCTTTTTATTTTTATTTTTTTAATTTTTATTTATTTATTTATTTTTACTTTTTAGGGCCACACGTGGCATATAGAAGTTCCCAGGCGAGGGGTCTAATCGGAGCTGCAGTGGCCAGCCTTTGCCACAGCCACAGCAATGCAAGATCTAAGCCATGTCTGTGACCTACACCACACCTCATGGCAACACCGGATCCTTAACCCACTGAGTGAGGCTAGGGATGGAACCCACAACCTCATGGCTCCTAGACAAATTCATTTCTGCTGCGCCACAATGGGAACTCCGGTTGGCTTTTTAAAATTCCAGTTCATCAAATTATGAAAAAGTGATTGCACACACACACACAAATCTATTATCTTAAAGACTTTAAAAATAAAACAAATACAAAGTAATCAATATATAAAATTCAGGAGTCAAGTCAACTACCCTATGACGCTAAGTTGGCACCTCCATTCTGGGCCTACTACCTAAATACTGATACTACCTTATATTCCCATGTGTTTGATAGACCCCTGGACTTGTATATAATAAATTTCTCAAAAATTTGTATGGCCAAATGAAGATTTCTAGTTTCTCCCTCAGTTTCCTTCCTGCCAAATCTTCCTTTTAGTAAGCATGCTAAGTCCTCAAATGCTAAGACCTAAAAGGAAACAATAATTTTATAATAGTTGCTTCTTCCACCCCCAAATTACTCCCTTAGTAAATACTGCAGATTCTTTTTCTAAAATATATCCTGACACCCCACTTCTAATCCTCCACATGGTTCCAAATGTCTAACTGTGGTTAGGTATTGCTGGATCATGATATCATTTTCTGGTTTATTGACTTTTCATTAAATTAGAGATTAATTTAGGGGAATTAAATAATGACCAGCCTTCCTATTCTTGCACAGGATATCTTGTCCACTTAGAAAACTGTTTAAAGTATTTTTTATCTTCATGAAATAGCAAACATCCTTATGACTAAAATTAGTATGGTTGAGGCACACACTACATAATTATTTTGGCAATATATGTAGGATATCATGTAATTTATCATCCCAAACACAATACCTTTCAAAGTGAATAAATATTATCAAGAATTAATATCAGGGGTTGGGAGGGGGGAGAGAGTGGAATGAACAGGCAGTTCGGGGTTTTTGGATGCAAACTGTTGCATTTGGAATGGATGGGCAATGGGGCCCTATTGTACAGCACAGGGAACCGTATGTGATTGGGTCACTTTGCTGTACTACAGAAATTGAATAAATATTGTAAATCAACTATACTTTAATAAAATTTTTAAAAAAATTTAAAAGAATTGATCTATTTTATATGGCTAAACAAGGCATGACATGGACAGATGTATGTCATGTGACAGCTGTTTAGAGTTTACCTATACTTTGTTTATTGGCCATGCCTGTGGCATGCAGAAGGTCCTGGGCCAGGGATCAAACCCACGCCATAGGAGTGACCCAAGCCACATCAGTGACAATATCAGATCCTTAACTCTCTGAGCCACCAGGGAACTCTAAGAGTTTTGTTTTTTTCAGAGGCATGGGGGTGGCAAGTGAGAGGACATTGAAAGGTAGTAATTGTGTTCTATTACATTATTTCAAGTAAACATAAGCATTTTGATATGGTTGACAACAGACTAAACTGCCCAGTAATTAATGCACTACTCCTCTTCTATGAAGTAGATATAGAACTGGTAATTTTACAGAGGAGTCATAATCTATATATTTATAAAAGTTATATGTAAAAAGAGAGAGTTAAGAACAAAAGCTGGTGCTTTGAACATATCTGCCATTAACTGCCTGCCATTAACAATCTCAGTGATCCTTGGAAAATTGCATTAACTGACCAAGTTTTTCACAAGGACAAGAAAAAACGTTTGAACTCACTGACCTTTCACATTCTTACTGGCTCCAACACTTGCCATCATATACATTTATGAGTGTAATGACTTAGGTTCAGTAGGTTAATTTCCATTAATTAATAACGAACAAAGTGATTTGACACTGCTCTTCTCAACTCATTATCATGTTTATATGATTACTTTAAGTGTCCTTTGAATATTTGGCAAGGGATAGTTGAAAATCATAACACTTTAAACCAAAGATTATAACTATTATTTAGGTTTCTCACCTTATGCTTTCTTTTTGTTCTGCCTTATATGTATATAGATGCAATATCCAATGAATAAATGTGATATATTATATAACATATAATTATTAAAATGGTATCTCATACCCTAAGGTGGTGCCTAACATATAGAGAAGACCCAAGAATGTTTGTTCAATACATTTACCAAATAACTGAAGTACTGAAAATATGTGTGTATATGAAACGAAGAAAACACAGGTTAAAAAACAGTATCTTCCTAACTTTAGAAAAAGCATTCCCTCTTTGTTGATAGCCAGTCTGGCTCACACCTTTAAACCTACACTTATTTCAAATACATTTACATGAAACACTGTCTCTTTTACAAAATTATCCTGAGATAGAGAAAACCGCATTAAAAACTACTAGAAAATATTGGCTAAATTGAAATTACCATAAAAATCATTTTTGTGTACATACTTTAAAGATAGTCTCATCATGATGTTCAATTTCACTGAAATTGATACATAGAATTTTAAAGTAATCATTCAATGAAATTTAGTCTTGTACTCAAGAATACAGATGTTCAAAAATTTCCAATATACCTTTCAAAAGAATTATCTGAAAAAGACTTGGCCTTGACTTTCACTTACATCTTAGATGAATAATTGCACTGAATGAAAAACTGGGTTTGAATAATTTATTATATGAAATAGTAGACACATACAATATGTATCATAACATTCCTTCTGCCTCATCTTCCCTTCATGTAATATTAAATATCCTCTCTTAAGAATTCCCAGAATATTTATACTTAATCCAAGTGCAGAGATGATCATATTCTCTCACTTATCTTCCCCCTCCCTTGAAAATTCGGAGTGTATTACCAGCACTTCATAATCATTATACATTGAACAAATTTTTTGTGTCCTGCTTCTGTGCTAGGAACTAGCATTTATCAGCATATACTAGCATATCCCAGGGATTCAACAGGAACAAGACAGCCACTGTTCTTGCCTTCAGAGCACTTGCCTTCAGAGGTAACTGAAGAACCACTGAAATAATCAAGCATTTGCAATAAAACCTATTACCATTTAATCGGGATAAGCAGATGATGCCTTCCTTGAGGTAAAGCCAGAAATTTGTTCACATCAGTATTAATTCATTTAAGTCATGCCAATCACATAGAAAATGCAAACAGGAATTTCCATCAGTGGTTCAGCTGCAATGACTCAGATTAGCATCTGCGAGGATGTAGGTTCGATCCCTGGTCTCACTCAGTGGGTCGGGGATCCAGTGTTTGCCATAAGCTGTGGTGTAGGTCGCAGATGCAGCTCTGATCTCACGTTGCTGTGGCTGTGGTGTAGGCCGGTAGCTGTAGCTTCAATCTGCCCCTTAGCCTAGGAACTTCCATATGCCATGGGTGCAGCCCTAAAAAAAGGAAAAGAAAAGAAAAAGAAAATGTAAACATACTTATTGTATGAATACAAAAATGAAAGAAGGAACACTATCAATTGAACCTATTATTAACTAAAAATCTATTATTTTTAGGCATGAGATTAAGTATTTCGAACTTGTTTTGTTCTGGTCTCAGCCTATCGATAGTGATGCCATTGACTAGCAATGCCTGGGGCCCTCACTTGGCCTGTACCATCTGCGGGATCGCCCACAGGCACTTCCTCAACTGGAGCCAAATGATGCTACAGAACTGGTCCTTGTGGTTCTTATTATAATTACCACACGTACCTTAGCAACAACCATCAGGGTTTTGAAAAACAAGTGTTTTGTTTTTGCTTTTTTGCGTTTAAAAGACGCACTCGCGGCATATGGAAGTTCCCAGGCTAGGGGTCGAATTGGAGCTACAGCTGCTGGCTTAAGCGCCACGTCCACAAGGACGGATCACAGCGGCGTCTTGGACTTCTGCCACAGCTTACCAGCAATCCCCGGATCCTTAACCCACTGAGGGAGGCCAGGGATTGAACCCATATCCTCATGGATACTAGTTGGGTTCGTTACGGCTGAGCCACAGCAGGAACTCAAACAAAACAAGTTTTACTGTCACAGAGTGTGGAAGAAGGTAACATGACGCTTCTGGCACTTCTGGGGCCCCACAGCTAGGTTGCCTCTCCTCCTAAGAGCAGACCTGGGGTTTGGCCTTTATTGGGGTGGAGGGTGGGGTGCCTAGGGTTTCAGGGTTCACTCTGTTGGTGAATTTACAAAATAAAGAGCAGGAAAGAAGATGTCCAAAAGGTTACTTATGGGAATCAAACAGGGCTTTCTAGAAAGAGGAACATCAGGAGTGGGGTAGCTTGGCTTTTAATCAAGTTGTGCGGCTGGCAGTGTGTTTATTTAAGATGAATGTCTTTGAAATGAATACTTAGGCAATAAAAAGCTTAATGCGAGGCACTTATATTACCATAAAAAATTGTAGTAATTCTCAGGCACTTACACTAGAAAACTTTACAGCACATTTTCGCAAAAATCCTGACACACCACACACACACACACACACACACACACACACACACACACACACACAGTCATTTAGCCTCAGCAAGTTACAAAGCAATTAAATGGCAGGACCCATATTTGACTCTAGGTCTGTCTGTTGCCAAAGTCCTTTCCACACATCATTCTGTTCAATAAGCAAAATTAAATTTTTCCAAGAACTGACACTTTCTATAAAGATATTAAAAAGCTACATCCTATGACCTTCTTTGTTTTATTCTCATCCTGTGGTTTTAAGTAAACGTGAAGTAGATATTGAAATGTTAAATTATGCAACTAATTGGGTTTTTTGCTCTTGCATGTTTCAGGTGCCGCTATTCTCTTGGTCGCATTGATAGATTCTATATGCTCAGTGTTGAAGATTGTTTAGGAAGCCAGAATACATCAATGCATGGCCTGTGCCTGGTCCATTTGCATGGCTGCAATTTTACCTGTCCACAAAGATGTGAAAGACACATCTGTGAGATAGAAACTGAAGATGGTGAACCTGCGCCCTGCAGTAATGGAACAACAGGTATACATTTAAGTGGCTATTTTTTTGCAAATGTGTCCCAGGTTTTATAGGCAAGTATTTACTGAGAAATCAAATTCTCTAGTGGATTATGTTGTCAGTGTACATATTTACCATATCTCAAATGTGTCCAATGATCAGTATTGTAGCTTGCTTTCTCATTTGGTAAAGTAAAAATATATTCACTTGGAATAACAGGATTACTTCCTTGGGCAGTTACATTGCTGAATATACAGCTTTGGCTCATGGAAATGAGGATAATAAGGCCAGGCTCCAACAATGAGAATATAATGTGTATATCAAAGGTCTTAGGAGAAGACAGGCAACCATAACCTCCAAATAATTTTGTCTAAACAACTTCAGTAACCACTCCAGCTTCCTGTTCGGCTGCCTAATCACACAAGGTGCCAGTTTCTTCTTAGTTTAAAAACAGAATTTGGTTTCAGTACATTTTTAGGGTCAGTGTAATGCCCCCATATTAATAAAGTTAAAAAAAATCCCTCAAAATTCCAACCATACTATATTCTAGGAAGTACTAGAGGACAGGATTCACAGTGGCTATGTAATAATAAGGTAGCTTTTACTATAAAAATATCAGAAATTAAGCATTCAAATTTATTTGTGATGTTATGCTTTTATTATAATATTTATTATAATTGCCTTATGAAAAAGCAGTACAGAGGTCAAACAAGAAGAAAATAATATTGTCACTTTTAAATCACATCCAACTTTAAGTGAAATAATGAAAAAATGTCTTATGCAGTTTGATATCCCATTTCATTAAGAATACCCAACTCTAGAAGTTTTCTGGATTTAAAAAGAAAGCTATTTTTTCCTGTTTGATATTAAAGTAATGTGCTGAAGGTTTTAGAGGCAATTTAAAGAGATAAGTTCCCAAAATAGAAATGGTCATATCATTGGAATAAATGTATGGCCATCCTTATTAGCTTTTTAAAGATGAAAATATATTTGAGTGCACAAATTCTGGTAAGCTTCCTAAAAATTCCGTCCTATTCACATTTCATATTTCAAACACGTTTTCAATAAAAATAAAATAGCACAAAATGTGCTAGTATTGTTGAAATATAGGAATGTGCCTTGTGAAAAAAACATACATATACTCAGATGTTTGTATTACATAGGATATATTCTGAAATGCAGTGGTAATATAATGCTAAGTAGCAGTTATACATAAAATAGAATAAAGAATGAAATTTAGCTCTTCTTAATATCATTAGAGAGAATGTCATTTGGTATTTGCATAATTTACTTGTGTATCTATACATATGTGTATGTGCACAAAAATAATCATTGGGAGATCTAATATTTTATATATCAAGATTGAATATGATGGTTTTTCTTTATATGATTAATAAATATGTTTTATATGTTCACTTTTTATTTAGTTAAATCACCTATATAATGAAGTACTCTCCATTGATATACAGTGGAAAATTGGTATGACTCATTTCCCAGCTGGGAATAAAAAACTGTAATTACTCTTCCTTTTCAAATCAAACCCAACTTCAGATTTATAACCTATCTTATGGGGAAGACGTCTATCTTCTATGAGATCTTTCTGTTCCCACTGAATTATAAAGAATTCGGTGGATTTCTGCATTCAAAATGTTCAGTCCTACTTCTACAGTCTTTATGCATTATTCTGTAAAGGAATGGACGCATCTAAACTTTCCAAAGAATCAGAGTTAATCCCACTGGAAGCAGAGTATTTGGGGACAAATTCGAACCCATGTTCCTCTTCTTTCCTCCCCCCAGTCTTTTCTTTCCCACCATCTGGGTTCTTCCTCTGTCTTGTCTCTCCACCTCCACCTGCCTCTCTTCCCTTCACCTGGTTTAACTCCTTTCTCTCCTCTTCCATCTGATCCCCACTTTTTTTTTTTCTTTACTCTGGGAATTGTTTGGCTGTATTCTAGAAATTTGACATGCAATTTTTTTAGTAGTGTTTCCTAAATAGACTTATTTCAGATTCCCAATTTCATTCATGAATCAATATAGTATTTTAAGATAAGCCTTCTAAGTTACTTGATAATTTTGTTTCTTCTTTGGTTATAACTTCCAGTTACTGCATCCATTAATATAGAATAAGGTTATCCATAATTGCTTTGTGGTATATTTTTGCTTTGATTTTGAAAGCAGGTAGAGAAATGAAATGATTTTTTTTACAGTTTTCCCAATTGTAAAGAATTAGTAGTGGCTAGGGGTCAGAGGGGAAAGGGCTAAGAAAAATGCCTACGGGGAGTTCCTGTCATGGTGCAGCAGAAATGAATCTGACTAGGAACCATGAGGTTGCAGGTTCGATCCCTGGCCTCACTCAGTGGGTTAATGATCTGGTGTTGCTATGAGCTGTGGTGTAGGATGCAGAAGCGGCCCGGATCAGGCGTTTCTGTGGCCCTTGCAGTAGTCCAGAAGCAACAGCTCTGATTAGACCAGTAGCCTGGGAACCTCCGTGTGCTGTGGGTGTGGCCCTAAAAAGGACAAAAAGAAAAAGAAAAAAGAAAGAAGGAAAGAAAGAAAAATCCCTACAATCAAGCAGAACTGTGTTATAGTTTGTTAGTAGTGCACATACTGAAGACAAGAGTAAGGAATGCTGGCGTCACATGACTCATCTACTATTATTTGCTTAGCATCTCAAAGTCTTTTAAGAATAATACTCATAGATTTGGATATAATATACATTGTGAATATTCTTTAGAATTTATTTTTCCTTGGTACTTAGCTTGAGGGTAAGAATAATTTCATGAGATTTTTTCAGACAAAAGATTTTTAGATGCTATTTCAGATGTAATATATTCAAATGTTTGGAAGTTGTGTTCAAGAACAACAGTGTTCAAGTTTGTAAATCAGACTCCAATGTGGATTTATGGAATCACTTCCCTATATTTCTTCATAGATGTAAACTTACATGTAAACATAAATGTGTGTATATAACACACAGTCAATATGAATAGAGACCCTCATGACAATTATTTTTAATATGTTCCAACTTTTTTTTCTAAATTACATCTTTTTTGTGTGAGCCTTGCCATTCGGTATCCAAAAATCTTGATTTTTTTAATAATCCATATTCCTATAAAATACATATATTTGCTCATTCAATACCTATTTGAGATACTCCTTTATCTAAAATTAGTTTTGCCTTTGTCCATATTTAGTGTAACTGTTTTGGACTTGGGTTTAAATATATCTCACTATTTGATTTCCATTTGTTTCATCTGTCATTAGGTATATTTTCTCTCTGATATTCTTTGGGATGGATTAAGTATTTTGTCACTCCACATCCACCCATTAAGTTGATATTTACACACATTTTCACTACTCTTTACATGCTTACCTTATAGATTACATTTGTAATTAGCTTACCATACTTTAATAAAAATTGGTACTTATACCACTTTCCAGACCATGGATGGACCTTAAACATTTTAACCACATCTAACCCCCTCCAGATATGTAGATATCTTTGTATATATTGTTCTGTATATCTTTAAAACTGTATAAGATGCTGTTATTATCATTTGTTAGGGCCAGTGTTTATTTAGAATTACCTACATTCTACCATTGTATTGCTCTTATTTCTTTGCTACATCTACAAGCTTCCAACAGTTTTTTAAAATCAAAATTTGATAATATCTATTTAGCATATCCCTTTAAGCATTTCTGAATATATTTTTATTTCACATTCATAAGTTAAAAGATATTTCATAGTAAGGAATCAATAAATGAGTTGAATGAAGGAACTTTAAGTATAAGTTAAACATCTTTGCAATAATATATTTAAAAATGTACATCATCATATAGCTATATTGTATATATACACGTGTGTGTGTGTGTATAATTTATTGGTCGATCTATCCTGTGATATTGCTGGTCATATAATTTTGACTCCTGTTTATTAGTTACTTTTTAAAAATTTTACAAAGCATGTCATGGCAGAGAAAATTTAGCAAAGGCTCAGACAACTGAGATAGCAAATATGCCATAAGTTGAGCCATTTGCTCCAGGCCTTACTTATAGAATTCTATCCTATGTATATTTGAGGCTCTTGTTTTCTGATTATGTTCTGAGAAGCTGAAAATGGGGATGGGGATCAAAATATTTAACAAATCAAAAACTTCAAATATTTTAAGATACTTTTTCTCCCATAACAGTTTCATTTAGCAATGAATACATATTTACTTCTAGTAATAATATACCGCTATATTCAGTGTCTGACTGAAATACAGGGAGTAATAGAATAGTATTTCTACCCACATTGACTTTTGGGCTTTTTGCTTCCCAAAGGCTGATCTAAACAGATAGGAGGCATAGAAAGATCTTCAAGAGGTGATATTAAAGAAAAGGGTATGGGGAAAAGGACAGATGTTCTTCCCTCTGAAAGATTCTTATCTATCCTTTGTAGATTTATATTTACACTTCTTCCAAATGAGACAGAAGCTCATACTTAAACAGAAAATATGTGACTTTTTAAATGACAAAGGAATTGGAACCTCACTGAAAGTAGCATCTGTTATTAGATTTGATGGTGTCTCTTTAGCTACAGTACGATACATTTTCTTTCAAATTCTGACCTCATTCTAAATTGTGGTTTCTCCTGACTCATTACAAATGCAAAATCCATACAAAACAATGTTTGCATAATTATAAAATAATTTACTAAATGTTGCATTTGAGGGAGAAAAAGGTTATGTATAGGAATTTAATTAGTGATATGGCAACACAAAATATTAGCATTAGTTCTAATTGTATGCACATCTGGGATTTCCTCCAAAAGAACTAGATTCCTAAAGGTCAAACATTTATATCAAAGCATTATAAAATATCCATCTTGTAATAAGAAAGAAGAACAGCTTTTCACCAGAAGTAATGCAGATTAACTTCCCAAGAGAAATGACCTAATATATTCATCTTACATATGAGATATCTGTATTGATATATTTATCATTTATGTTGAGCTCATTTGTACGCTGTAGAATATTCCCCCAAAATGGCAGTAAAATCTAAGCATGAATATTATCCACTCTGGGCCAAAGTAGCTAAAGGAGAAATGTTTTTTGGTCTTGTTTCAACCAGAGACAGTAATCTCTATAAAACACCTTACTTATTTTTCAATTTTCCATTATATAGGTTGGCATTCTATTTACCCTTTGTCTACTCGCCCACATTACTGTTATGAGGTATTGAATGGATCATGAACTTCATGAGAGAAATCTAGCATATTAATAAAATGTGGTAATGTTACTAGAGTATGACTCCTTTAGCTGTTCTAGTTTTTATTTCATTTCATCTGTTTTTTGCATCTTTCCAATGAAGTTAAAAACCAGCAGTAAACCAGCTAACAAACCAGAAGCCATCCAAAGAAAACTCCTCCTTCATTTTCTATTTTAGTTACATCAAATCCTAGAAACTTCAAGACCACAAAGAACTTAAAGCAGTAGTTCCCAATTACAATGTGAAACTACCCAATATAAATGGGTAACACATTACTGACAGCTTATTTTGGTATTTTTCTTTTCATTTGAAGTATTTTTAGTTCTTTCCAAGAGAGAATTACTACTACTTACTAGTAGGATTCTTTGTTTTCATTTCAATAAATCTTAAGTAAATGACTAATATAGTTTTTATCAATGTAAGAGATACCATATGCTAAGTTTCCAAGATATATGTGTTATCTTCATGGGTTTCTGGGTCCTAATTTCTAATTTGAACAAGTTGAAACTCATTTTTATTAATTCATTGAAGACTATTGTGGGTTAGTCAAAATTTTACCTCTGTAATTAGAGAAAGTAATATCTGAGCTGAGCCTTGAAGAATAAATGGATTGAAATAGATTTAAAAGACTCCATGAAAGACAAGACACAACAAGTGGCAGTAAAACGTCTATTTGGCAGAGATTAAAACAATTCACAAGGGCCTCAGTGTTAATTTGAAAATGTGGTACATGAATATTGCCCAATAGTTTTACTTATTAAGCAACTGAGCAATAACCAAATGAGAATAAATGAAAACTGATGTTTTGATAAATATATACTTTATTTTATTCAGGTTTAGGTATTGAAATGACACTGTTCCAGTTAGAACAATGACATTTTCTGTGTTTATAACAATTTGGTGTTTTCTGACTTGATATTTGCTATGTTTATGATATCAACAGGCATAATGAGGAAGTGGTTAAGAAGAATATTTTAGGTGGGTCAGAATTCCCATTTCACCACCTCTTTGCCTTGCTATCCCAAAAAGTGTTAGTTGTTATCCAGTCAGCCTCAGGATGGATAGAGGCCAAAATAGCCAATGACAATTAAATTTGGTCACTATCCAAAATATTGATACAAAATATGTAAGTTCCAACCATATGTGGGGAGTTATTCTTCCTGTTTTTCTGCTGTCATCAGAGGTTAAATGAATTAATTCTCAAGTTATATTCTCTTTCTATCGGGCACTGTGTTAATTTTGCACTCACAATCCAACTTGATATGCTAGTAATATTCTGCACATAGGTGTCTAGGGGATTTGCTTTTATTTACTAATTTCTCTATGGGTAGACACTGTGCAATTTATTTATATTTTTGTAGCTTTCTAATTTCTCTGAAAATTGTTTTCTGTTGCCGTATTACATAAACAATCTTCCAAAGCTACTGAGGAAAAGTGCCTCTCCAAAATAATCATTTTTATGAATAGACGATAACATGGCTTTTCCGTCAGGGCACTTCTTAAGAGACTTCTAATCTGCATAATTTTCAGAACTGATGACTAAATATAAAAGGTATTGGTGTGTAAAACAGCAGGAAAAATATTTTTGTTTTTTGAGTGTTTTTATTTTATTTTTATATTCCTAAGAAAATTATGTGACTTTATCTTCTGCTATTTGACTATGACTATGAAGGTAATCCTGGGCTGATCTCATGAATTAGAAATTGATGCTTTTTAATTTAAATTCTATAAAAAATGGACAGTTATTCCCAATAAAAATAACAAAAAAAGATTGCGAAGTTATACTTCAGCAATTCAGGACAAAAAAGTGTATTAGAAAATGACACAGATATTATATCCAATCTTTCAATTTTTCCATTTGTCATTGCGATTTAACACTTATTTTGTATTTGTAAAAAAAATCCAAGGAGCTATGATAACTTTTCAAATGGCAGTTATCTTTAATGTTTACATAGGAACGTTGAGTTTCAAATATTGTTTTGAAATATTTTAAGGGAGTACATTCAAGTTAGTGAGACTTTTAAGCAAAAAAAAGGAGGTTGACAAAAGGAATCTATGTCATATGAAAGATATGGCAGAAAGCAGTTATTCTAGTTTGTTCAGACCTAATGTACAGCCAGAAAACAATGAATACCTACAATGAATATACACAGATTAAGAGAAAAAAACGTTTAGCCTGTTTTCAAGGTAATATTTCACTACATTTTCATTTAATTAGGAATAGAATACCATTTAATAAATGCTGCACAAAGATAAATTAATAAAATAAACTACATGGTCACCCACATTTATTACTTTATAAATAATTAGTCAATGTTAGGTACTTTTAAATGTACCCTAACAAAATAATGCATTATCTATCTATCCATTCATCCATCTACCTACCACCCTATCTATTTATGCTTTCATAAGTATACTTGGTACCAAGTCCAAGCTTGTTCTGTTTGTTGCGCAACAGGAAAATTGAAATAGTTTAGTTGTTGGGGCAGGAACAGTGACTTTTATTCAGAAAGCCAGCAGGCCAAGAGGATGGTAGAATAGTGACCCGAAGGACCATCTTACCCAATTTAGTATTCAGGCTTCTTTTACACTAAGAGGGGAGGGGTGTGGCTGGTTGTTCCAAACTTCTTGGTGCCAGCCAGCCGCCCCCTCCACACACCAGGGGATGTGGTAATCCTTTGTTCTTTCAGTTTCCATTTAGGTCTGGTCATGATGTTCTTGTAAAGCCCCAAGATAAATGTCATTCTGTGTCCTGCAACTTTCATCTTTATATGAATATAAGTGTTATACCTTAAGAGATAAACCCTGGGAGACAAAGACTTGAGAATAGGCTATTTTCTATTTTGGGCTATAGGCAGTCTTTTTTTTTTTACAAAAGTGCAGAGCTAGCATAACTAAGACCAGGCGACAGAGCACAAAGATTAGAGTTAAAGGAATAGATCCAATATATAGTCAGATCTGTTCTTCTCTCTTTTGTATTTAGTTTGACACAGAATATCAAATAAAATAAGGTTACAAAGACTAATTACACTGTAAAGCCATTTAGTAGTTATACCTTTCATATTTGTACACCAAATATGAATGATGAATGGAGTTATACTGGCAGAATCAATCCAATTTTCTATATATAGGTCTTCAAAGAAGCAGAGATGGGCTCTCTTGAGATCATTGATGATGCTAATTATAAGAGATCCTAATTTTATCAATTTTAATAGAGTTATTAGCACACATGATAAAATTTAGTTTTCAGTGTTATTCCCTGTTGAGGTCTACTTAATAGAGAGCCGCTGAATTTTTTAATCCACTTCCAGAGAAGTATATTGTCTTTGTTAATGTTGTAAGTAAAAACAGAGCTCACTGAATATGAAATGGCAGAAGTCAGGATTTCCATATAAGCTATTTTTAGCATTTTGGAAACCATGAAACTTGGTTAGATTTCTCTTTGAGAATAAGGATTCTAAGAGGTAGATATTATCCTTCATGAAGTGTGTGGCTGCACAGCCCGCAATATGAACCTGGCCAGAGCACAGACAGAACCTACATCCAAACAGGGAATACTCTACATATTTTTTGGGGGGCAGAGGATATCAATAGCTCCAGATATGACTTCATTCTTCTTGGAGTATTGGTGCATTAAATGGGCACAAAAATTTGTATTGATGTGCCTATCAAGTGAGGACTTTCAGGTAGATTCTGACTAAGGAAATAACAAGAAGATAGAAATAAAATGAACCTATTTCTGTGTAAGCAGCTATTAAGATTGTTTAGAATACTTCTCATATATATCAATTCATACAATATAGAAAGCAAATATGAGGCCCATACAATTTTTGCAACATGGAGGAATAAAACTTTTTTTTTAAGATATTGAACCCCATAATGGCTTGGGCTTAACAAACTTGACTAGTGGGTTTGATCCCTGGCCCTGCTCAGTGGGTTAAGGATCTGGCATTGCTGTGAGTTGGTGGTGTAGGTTGCAGATGCAGCTTGGATCCCCATTGCTGTGGCATAGGCCAGCAGCTATGGCTCCAATTTGACCCCTAGCCTAGGAACCTCCATATGCTGTGGGTGCAGCCCTAAAAAAAAATATTGAAGCTGGAAAGTGTATTTTTTACTGGATCTTCTAGATATTAAAGAAGTTAGTTTGACACAATTATTTTCTTCTCTTTAAAAAGCAAATATAGGAGTTCCCAGGTGGCACAGTCATACCCATGTGGCATAGGTCACAGCTGAGGCTTGGATTTGATCCTTGGCCCAGGAACTTCCACATGCCACAGGAGTGGCCAAAAAATAAATAAAAATGAATATACTATGAAAAATGTTGTGAAATTTGAAGAAAATATGAAAATAATGGAGTTAACAATTAATACAAGAGATTTAATGAAATTTTCATTAGAAGCAGAAATTAGTGGAATTAGTGTAAATGTCAAAAATGTGATGTGGGGAATAAATATGCAAGATTTTTACTGAATCTAAAGGAAATAGCAAAATAATAGAATTCATTAAAGAATAAGACAGACAGTGAACTGCTAACACTGATGATTGATATTACTAAATGAAACTGAAACAAATACTGGAGAATAATAACTGAAGGTAAAATATAAGCCAATTTCTAAGCTGTATAACTATCTATAGAATTCAAAACCACTCTTGCCTTTCCCAAATGGTAATTACATCTTGTGCATTCTAGCTCTAAGTAAAAAGTACCAAGACGTTATTTCCTAAGTCAGTGAGTTAATGTATTTCTGGTTTGAGATAGATCACTGAACATTATATATGATCCCACTTTTAAGTGGAGAATACATTATATTGATAATACATTCATTATTCAATAATTCATCTGTTTTCTAAACATTACATGTGGTTATTAAGTATCTGCCTGATACTGTGTGACATGTAATGTATTGAGAAAAATAATTATGAGAAGTTGATGATGACCAATAACACTAGAATTCTTTAGTTGCCAGTAATTCAAATGTCCCTTGGATAGTTTAAGCACAGGTAAGTTACTGGCAATATATAATGAGCTATCAGAATTTACATAAAGCCTTGGAAAAGACACCTAGGCATTGTTTAGAACTGCAAGGCTCAGAGATTCAGGGACTGGATACAGGATGAGTTTCATGACAAGGACAGTCAGTCTACTCTTTCTTTGACTTTCATCAGAATCATAGCCTTGGGCAGGTGGGTGGGGATATCTAACTGATTAGCTTAACCCACTGGCTGTGGGAGGATTGTCTCTGATACAGTCTCAATAGATTACATTCAATTGAAAGATGTCATTCCTCAAAATAATATTGGCATGTTGTTCAGAAGAGGTTATAGGAGGGCTTCATAGCCAGGAAACCATAAAGATATTGTATACTGATAAAATAACTTTAATAATAAGTCAGATTAACTTTTAAAAGAGCTATGAAACAAAAGCATTAATATTTTAGAAATGGAAAAATTTTGAAATACCCTTATTGGGAAAAGAATGCAGTGTATACTTATTTGAATTAAAAAACTAGACTTAAATCATGACTTTAAAACTTAGAACAGTTTGATTTTGAGCCTTCTATTCATATTTTTATAGATAAATATTTGATGTGTTTTATTTATTATTGACTATTAATTATAATAGTATGCAAGAAAAACATTTTGTTAAGCACTATGCAAACCATGATTGAGTTGATAATTACTTTAAAGATAACAAAGATAGCCTATTATACATAAAATATCATTTTGGAATGTTCTGGATATTTGCCATCGAAGCATTCTATTACAGAAGGATAGTGAAAAGAGGTACACATATGGATATGGTCTCTGTTTTGTGGTTATTTTTGTGCTTACTTAGGAAATATATTGATGATAAATGTAAAAATTATATCTATATCTATCTATAACTTTTCAAAAAGCAGACACTTTCAAAGAATCGCAAATAGGAGATGCCACCAGGGCTCATAAGTAGCAAACCTGACTAGGATCCGTGAGGACGCAAGTTCTATCCCTGGTCTTGCTCAGTGGGTTAAGGATCTGGCATTACTATGAGCTGTGGTGTAGATCACAGATGTGGCTCAGATCTCATGTTGCTGCAGCAGTGGTATAGGCTGGCAGCTGCAGCTCTGATTCAACCCCTAGTCTGGGAACTTCCATATGATGTGGGTGCGGCCCTAAAAAAAGACAAAAACAAAACAAAACAAATAAATATGTATTCTCAAAATGCAGAAAGTAAAAATAATGACTTATACATTGTTTTAATTCCATGCTGTAGCAACAATATGCAGTATAATCTAACAGAACCAGAATGATATAGATAACATTTTCTACTTTTAAAGTGGTTATAGTACAGTAACTCTAAGACCTAGATTTAATAAAAAGCTCTCAGATTTTAGAGAAGAGAAAGTAAATAGAAATATAATATTTGGGAAAATGATTTAATAGAGTAAAAGAACAACTAATGCAACTTGATAGAATAGAGGTAGTGACTCTTTTCTAATAGTTCTTATAGAAAACAATCCAATGGAAGCTCTGCTTCAGCTTTTTCTTTCCTTTTATTTTTTGTTTTTTTTCTTTTTAGGACCACATCTGCACTATATGGAAGTTCCCAGGCTAAGGGTCGAATTGGACTGCAGCTGCCAATCTATGCCACATCCACAGCAATGCCAGATCTCAGCCACATCTGCAACCTATGCCGCAGCTTTTGCAACATCAGATCCCTAATCCACTGAACAAGGGCAGGGATTGAACCCACATCCTCATGGATACTAGTTGGGTTCTTAACCTACTGAGCCTCAGCAGAGACTCCTTTCTTTCCTTACTTTTTTCCTTGGGTCCTTTTTGCCTTTTTTAATCCATTGTTCTTAAAAGTATACTTAGTGCATATGTAACATTAAGATAATATAGTGGTAAGTATTATATAGCATAATACTCTTATGCTTGCATTGTAGACTTTAGAAAAAATGATAATATATTCAATAGGCAAATATGAAATTAAAAGAGTAAGTACCATGAGAGACAGTGGCAATACATTAATGGAGTTTAAAAAGATAATTTTAATGAGAGAGGAATGAAAGCATTTTAGAGGAAGTTGTGTTTTGGTGTGGACTTCAAATTTTGTTAAGCCCTAGAAACAATGAAAGATGAAGGAAGAGATGGATCCAAAAAATGAAACAGTAGACATAAGAGAGAACAAATATTCAGAGATCTGCAGGTAGAGATTTGGAATGGAGCAAATGGTAGAAATCCTGCTATCCACCCCTTTAACTTTACCTAAGATCATAGAGAGATGATGCAAGCTGTCCAAAGTCCATCTCTACAAATACAGGGATGGAGAGCCCATGTACCCCATATACTGAGGTTTTAGACAAGCTTTCATTTCCCTGCACTTCTGAACAAATTTTTAAAGCACTTGAGGATTAGTGGGAGACCCCCTAGTAGTAGTAAAAACAGAAAAGCTTGTTGCATTGAGTCTTAATTCCTTGCAAAGGTTAATTACTTTTACTGATCAGTCACATGGAGCCAATGGAGATTTTGGATAACGGACAATTCTGGCGTTGTGTGTTTGGAGTTGGCTTTGTTTTGTTTTCATATTCTAACATTAAAAATGAATTTTTCATTTTTCCTTAGTACTATTTGATGTTTTAATTCCTACATGGCCATTTTACTATCTAAATTTACATTCAAGTGGAAAAACACATCAGCTGTGTTTTAATAATTTATTGAGTCTCTTTCAGGATAGGATATTTTATGCTGTGGTGCACAAAGACAAAATCTCGGGAGATTAACACCACAGACATTTAGTTTTTGCTATAAATCAGTGGGAAGCTCTGAGGCAGTTTCTCCTACTAATGGCACAGTGCTCCAGGCTGTCTCAATGTACCATACCTCCATTTGTTACTGGTGAGGAAGAAGACAGGGACCAGGTAGTGACTCTTAAATGCCTGTATCCTAAAAGAAGCTCATGACTTCTCTTCACTTTTCCTTGATCAGAGAAAGTCTCAAGGGGCCTCATTTTATTTCATGGGGGGGAATATGCAAAGCACGAGAGGAAACAAGGAAGGTAGCAATAATGTCTACCACCCCGAGTTGTCATTTTAATTTTTATTTATGGATGTATTTAAATTAATCTCATACCTCTTCACCAGTTTACACAGATAGGTGATATCAGTTATCAGGTAACAGGAAAATCATAAATGTTAATTATTTATACCTCCCTTCCCAGTTTATATTTCCACATACAAAATTTCTTTTATCAATTCCTGTTTTTTTCAAAAATATTTCTTTATAGGAGAATTTCACAAGTATGTCATTTTACAAACGGTTTATCAAATTTGGTTAATTTCAAATGGTTTAAGAAAAAAATAAAAGAGAGAAATCATTATTTAACTTTTGGCCTTAAATAGATTTGTGTTTTGAGAAACTCAGTATACATTTTATTATATTTCCTACATGAGCACCCTTATATGAACACTCATTTATCATATTCTGCCAAAAAACTTCTCTGCAAGTACCTGGAGACCCAGACCAGATTGCTTTAATGATAGCTGATAGGAATCTTATTAGTTTTTGACCTATGCAAGAAAGACATTTTTCACAGCCCTCAAAATCACTTATTGGACAGAATACAAACCTCCCTCCCCACCACCAACACCCAGGCCATAGGCTGCACCAACATTTACAGGGAAACATTTTTCTTTTTGAGATTAAAATAAAGTTAATACACACTCTAAACAACACACGTTCGATGTGCAGAAATCCAAGCTCCGCAAGAAATATGTTTACACAAAACTCAATACAAATTTTCAGAAGTGGTTCACCTAGATCTCAAGAAAAGTTAGAACTGTAAAAATCGGGGACCAGATAACTTTGGAAGTGTTGCCTTCTCCTCCAATGCATGAGCTCTTCTTCTATGCTTTCAGCCCATTATAAATGTTATTTTTTCCTATTGTTAAATTTCCAACCATATTTTCTTCCTGTAACTGACTTCAGAATGATATCCTTGTAAATGATATTACTCATTTTTGACTCGAAAGCTATTTTGCTCAAACTAATGCAAGTGATACATTCACTCACTAAGTTTTGAATATTATGGGCATGGTTTATTTTAAAATGTATAAATTAGTATGTTTTCCTTTTCAAAACTGAATTTTAAAATGAAAATCATATTAGTATTTTTACTAAAATGTTACTTCATGCTGTAAAAATTTGTGATTTATTTTTCGTACCATTTCAAATGACCAGCGTCTTGAATTTCAGGAGGAAAACAATATTAAGAGAAACAGGTTATTCTGCATGAAATTAAATATCCACTTAGATTAATAGTTTTACGTGAATTTCAACTATTTTCAGCAGTAATAAATTAAGAGGGTCTTTATGAAAATTCTGTATTAAATTCTATCTTCACTGTAACCTTGTTTAAAGGATGTTACAGATTTATGATTTAACAATTCTTTCCATAACTTAGAAATCTACAGTGTAGTTCTACTTCTATCAGTTTCTCCCATTGTAGCAAACTTTAAAAAAGATTTTTCTATCAGATATTCAAAGGGTAGGAATTTTTATTCTTATAATTAACATTCCATCCCATGCAGCCAGCAGGCTTTCTACATGACTGGAGGCCAGATGTCTTTGGAAGGGCTTCCTCCCCATCCTGCATCAACTGAACTCTTTACTTCTTCTTATAACTCCTTACTTTATTCAAGGAGAGACGGGGGTGAATGTTTACATTTTGATGAAAGGTATTCAATCACATCTATTTTACACTCCAAATACGTCATCATTAAATCAATAGGCAAAGTTGGGGGAGGGTGTGTGTGTGTGTTTATGCACCTGAACTTGCACACATATATGATTGCTTCTTTCCCTGTGCTGTGGGGGTTTGATGAGGAAGAGCAATGTGTAATTGCCCAAAATATTAGAAAAATGTTCTAAGAGATCAAAGTAAATATGTGTCTCAAAAGAAATGTTCCCTTTGTATATGTTTTAAAGGCTTCTTTTCAGCAGTACTTCTTAGAACTTTTGACATTCTCATGTGACTTTACAAATCTAAAGAACTTTTGAGCTTCCTACCTTAAGATGTCTTTTAAATCTTCTTGATCTTTTCAGTGAGATTAAATTTTATTGAGAATTGAGTCTTAGATAATAGCATTTATTTTATAGTGCAGGAAACAACTGGAAAATCAGAGAAAAAATATATAAGAAATTTCAGCAATAACTAACAAAAGAACATATTTTTGTTCATGATTTTATACTCATGTGTAAAGTATAAGTAGCATTATATTAATGAGAATTTGAAGTAGCATTATATTAACGAGAATTTGAAGTAGCATTATATTAACGAGAATTTGAAGTAGCATTATATTAACGAGAATACTCGGTTTATACTTTCATGAATCTATATCACAAATATAACGGAGGCTCACAATGATTTCTCTTCTGAAGAGTCTGCTGACTTATAGCAAATTAATATTTTTTAGAATAATTTTAATGATGTTATTCACAGAAAAGGATATATGATGCACAGTAATTTACTTTTATATGATACATCAGAAAATTATGTTTTAAAAATAACACTTCAACTGCATAGAAAATTACAATACATTGGCATATTTCTACTAGGTCATAAAATTTATAAAGGAAAATAACCTTGAATCAGTAATATCGAGATGATCTGTGTCATTTTATGCCTTTTTTGTATATATTTTATGTAACAGAAAGCAGAAACTACAATGTTATATTGTCTTAGAGCCAATAAATAAATATGTATATAATCTGAAATTAATGGAGCAGATTAAGAAAATTTGTTCAAAGTCCTCTGCAGATCAGAATAGATTAGAATATCTATTTATTACTTGGAATTCAGTAGCAAGATATTTCAGTATAAATATACTCAAAATTTATTCATCTTTGTCTTTAGTTTCCCATGGTTTCTTTTTGATATGTCCGGCATATTTTTTTGGGGGGGGGGGGATTTTTTAAAATTTATTTTTTCTTTATGTTTGGAGTATCCTGCATTTCTTGAATTTTAGGTTTATATCTTTCAGCATAGTGAGCACTTTTTCAGCCATTTCTGTTTTTAGTATTGTATTTTTTGTATTTTACTATCTTCAGGTTCACTGACTCTTCTCTCTGTGATTCTCATTCTGAATTGAGCCCACCCAGTGACCATTTTTATTTGTCATTTCATTTTTTCAGTTGTAAATTTGCTATTTGATTCACCTTTATAACTTTATTTTATTTGCTGAGATTTTATTTTTCCATTAGTTTCAGTAGTTTTCTCTACTAGTTAGTGGAGCCTTTTTTTAATGGCTGCTTTGAAGTTTTGTCAGATAAATCCAGTATCTCAACACTGATATCTGTTGATTGCATTCCACCACGTTTGTTGAGGTTTTTCTGATTCTCCATGTGTTAATTGTAAACTGCATTGCAGTCTTATAAAATACCACGTGTGAGTTGCTGATCTTATTTAAATCTTGTTGAGAATCTTGGTATTTTTTGTTTGTTTTAGTAAGCAGTTGATCTGGTTAAGTCTGGCCACAAGTTCCAGGCTGCCTTCTGTGAGTTGTGTTTTCCACATTCATTTGGTTTTCAAAGCTTTTGTTGTATGATTAAGATCTGTCCTTTATGGATGCCACCAGTGGCCAATCTGGAGATGAGTGGTGGTCTCTCTGTTACTTCAGTTCTTTTTGTCTTTGGTATGCTGAGAAGGATCAGGTCTTCATTTGTGCAGCTCATTGGTGAATCCAGGAATGCATTAAAATTCTGATGAGTTTGCTTTACTGACCTCCTCCTTCTCTTCCATCTCCCCGAAATCCTTCTTTTCATTCCTCTTTCCAGAAAGCTTGGTGTAGTTACTGTGCTCTGAAATAGACAATTGCACTCACAACTGGGACCAAGCAACAACAACGAAAAATAAATAAAGAAGGAAAAAACAGCAGTATTTGACCCCACCCTCCTGGAATCACAGTTCTAGCAAACAGAAAGTTCTCTTCCTTCAGAGTTTTGGCTAATGCCAGCTACAGTAACCATCAGCTGCTACCACCACCATCAAATCACCTAGGTGGTAGGGTTCAGACTAAAGAAGAAAAGCCAAAAATATAGGCACAAGTATTTCTATATCCTCTCAGAGCACTGGGAATCTTCTCCACTCTGAGTTGGAGCTAGGAGGTATCTTCTGTAGCTCCCTCTGTCTCTACCTCAGTGGCCAAATTGATAACATGTTTCTCTCAGGCTGTGGACACTAAAGGAAAATAACAACATACCAGTGGGGTGGGGAGACAACTTAACTGTTACTTTGGTGTTGAATTGTGGTCTTCCAGCCATTCTACTATATGAGTTGTCAGACAGATGCTACATGCTTTCTGACTAGGTTTTTATAGCTGCCTTCAGTGGGATATAATGTGATTATTTCATTTTGCCTAGAACCAGAGCTGATTTCTTGTCATCTTCTTGAGAACAATGTCTCTATCTTTATTTTTATACTCCCCACCGGAATTAAATTTCATTTTTGTTGTTTTGAGATCTTAGGTATTTTTAGCATTTTCAAAAGATAATGAAAATAATTTTGATCCTTACAATAAGTTTTTATAATTTGTGATAAATTGCTCATTTTTAGCAATATGGCATGATTTGTTTTACACAATCTGATAGCACATCAATAATTTTTCTTCCTAATGCAGTCTTTTCTTTGGAATATACTTTTGATTAATTTTATTTTATCAGGTATTAATTAACTTCAGTTGAATAATACCTTTTGTCTTCCAATTTATTAAATATTCTATTTTTTTCCATTTAATAAGACTACATATATCTGGATTTGCAATACTGTAACCATATTTATTTGTCTATACAGACATTTTTCTTGTTTGCATATATATTAATATCAGTTCTCTTTTCATGTGTTCTGTTATTGTTCATAACAGTTGTCTATTCAAGAATTTCCTTTCCATATGCATTTAAAAATCATATTAACCATCCACCTTCCAAATAAAACCTATTGACATTATAACTTGAATCACATGAAACTTTATATTAATGTTTGAGGACTGAAATTATTATGATATTGAGTCTTTCCATACAGAAGCATAATCTGACATGGTCGTGGAGACTAATTTCCTTTGAATGTCAATTTCTTTACTGATCTTTAGTATGAAAAGAGATTCATTCATTGGGCTAAGACATCTATCAATAATTTAGATAATGTACATGAGTTTATGTTCAAATTTGCTCTTCTATATTGTTGGCATATTTATTATAATAGTATTTTCATGATGTCACCTTATCTGCTTGAGATTATTTCTTGTGCTTGTTTGGGAATATGGCTGAAAATCCCATAAATTGGGATTAAAAAATCAGGATACAGAGCATGTTATCAGCCTTGGATTCATGGTCACCTTGTTTTACTTTTATTAAGATACTATTACATAGCTGCTGGAAACTTTTTGTGAACAAAATCCATGATGCTCACTAGTGACCCCAAGAAGATCCATAAAGCATATGTATTTTGGATTACAGGAGCTGTCTCATAAATGTGGGAGCAATACCAACTGATGGTGTTTCTTCTCCTTAGCTCATAAGGATATTCAATTTATGGCTTTGTTTGAGGCTTAAAGTCAAATTTAGTAGGAAAAGAACAATACAGGAACAGAGAAGGAGAAGGAGACTGAGAAGGAGACTTATTTCTATTGTACTCGATTTTCTGTAACTTTCTCCACTGTCCATCATGCTGGACAGTGTTGGATAGAGACAATGGAGCAGAGTTTCCACATGCTTGATTCCCCTTAACAGAAAGCTTTGGTGGCACCATCTTCCACTTGGTTGCGAAGGATATAACTTCAATGTGTGTCATCCTTGAGCACAGTATTTTCCACACAGGCCACATACAATCCATGGGCATATCTTTGAGCATTGCATCTCTAACATCTCTCAAAGCTGGCATCTTCCCTTGATTCTGTTGTATTTTTTCCCAACACTAGGATTTCTGTGTAAATGATTCTCTTAAGGGATCTCTCCACCAGTAGCACAGATAGTAAAACTGTGAGATGTCACCAATTTTATCAGTGTCGTCTGTGCATCCTCTTTGTCAGTGTTTATAGACCACAGACTTTTACTTGTTGCCCTGTTGCTGTTCTAATATATTTAAGCCATTTCTGCCATAATAAGAAAAATCCAACTGTTGGATTTTGGCCATTTTTGTTTGTGAATTTTGTATATTAAGTAAATTTCAAAATAGAATTCTGAGTGTTTAGGATTGTTGGATGAAATTTTGTAAAATAATGAATAGTTGCATGATTTAAAATATCACTGAAAAATTTCTCCTTTTTATCTTCATATTTAAAATGCTCAGCTTTTGTATGTCTTACTGTTTTTTATGGCTTTATACAATCACTAAAGTATCTATATTTTAAATTGTTATGATTTTGAGATTTGGAGGACTGGCATTCTTATCATATCAGACTATTATTCTTACGCCATAATGTGGCTGATAAAATTATACTTGAAGAAATATCAGCAATACAATTTTCTTTTTCGCTTGTGTTTCATTACTGCTAGTTTCATGCTTTGGCTATTGAGGTTTTCTTGTTTTGTGTTTTTGTATTGTTGCTTGTCAATTTTAAAAGGTAAATTTTATTAAACCCATAAAATATTCTTTATTTTAAATTGTATTTTATTGAAGTATAGTTCATTTACAATGTTATGTTAAATTCTGCTGTACAGCAAACTGATACAATTATACATCTATTTATATATTTTTTCCATTATGCTCTATCACAGCACATTAAATATAGTTCTCTGTGCTATACAGTAGGACTTTGTTGTTTATACATCCTATATATAATAATTTGTATCTGCTAATCCCAAACTCCCAACCCATCCCTCTCCCAGCCACCCCCCTGTCCTTGGCAGCCATAAGCCTGTTCTCTATGTCTGAGTCTCTTTCTGTTTACTAGATAGGTTAATTTGTGTCATATTTTAGATTCCCCATATAAGTGATATTACATGGTATCTGTTTTTCTCTTTCTGACTTACTTCAATTGATATGATAATCTTTAGGTCCATCCATGTTGCTGCAAATGGTGTTATTTCATTCTTTTCCATAAAATAGACTTAAATAGACTTATTTGGCCCCACTCAACAATGGAAGACATCACAATATTACTGAAATGTGACATGCAGTTTGGGCACCACAAAGGTGTCAGGCAGCGGCTCTGGACCTCCTTCTTTTCCCTGAGGCTACCTTGGACACAGGATGTGCCATATGTATACCCCATAGAGTGAATGAGCGTACCTGTATTGATCTGAATATTAAACATTTCAGGGCATTTTCTAGTTTTTTTTTTTCTTCTTATATTTAGATAAATATGCATACAGGGGGAGGTTGTGATAGTTCTTTCTGCATATCAATTTTTTTTTCTGCCCTGGGTACATATCACCCTAATTTTTAGATTCTTTATCAATTTGGGGTCATATGATTTACAAGGGGTATGGTTTCTAATTTTTTTTCACATTTCTTTTCCCTCTTTTATTCCAGACAATATATGTCCGATAGGAAGGTTTTGACTGCTGTTTTAATGACTCATTATCACTGTGCTCCATAGGAAACCAGAAACAATCAGAGATCCCAGTCATGCCAAACCTGTACATGTTGCTGACATTGGGCTATCTCCATAGCCTCTGTCTTCTCCCTGTGGAGAGACACATGTCATTTCTCCTGTGATGAACTGTCTGTCAACAAGCTCAAGTTCTAGTCACCCTCATATCCGCCCCTGCAGATCTGCCAGAATGTCTGATGACTTATTATTGTTATTATTGCATTTATCATGCATCTATAAGCAAGTCATAAGAAGGGATATAGATTAATTCACTGAAAGATACATTGATACATTCTCAGTAACATTGCCTATTATTCAAATGTTAATGCAACAGTTATGGCAATCACAATGTAAAGTAAAATATCCCTGGCTTATTAATGGCAGGACATTAAATAACATAAATGTCTGAGAGCTCTCTGGGGAGTGTTAAAGTTGAGCTGCCAAACCAGCTGGGGAAAAAAAAAAAAACCAATCCGAGGTGTCTTTTTTTCTTTTTAAGAGTGCATCACAAGGAGAAAATGTAAGCAATCTGGAATCACAAATATATGGCCTTTCATATTTTATGAAAATTACGCATGTTGTAATACATGTATGAAGCCTATTTTAAAATAAGAAGTTTTCTCCAATATAGTTGTAATACATAAAAATTATTTTTTTTAAATTTTCTGATTTATTTTTTTAAATGTTTTCTTTCCATTGTAGCAAAATATTAGTGATTGGATAGATAGTTATAAAGAAAAGTTGGTATAGACACAAATAATTTAAAGTGGTTCTAGACAAATTAAGAAAGCAAACAAAAGGATATGCAGGTGGCGAAATCTTCCTCTTTTCTTCTGTTGGTTATATATTTGCCAAGTGTGGGGTAATTAGGTTAAAGTGAGGTAATAATGAGATATTGAAGGGAGTATATTTTCTTCCATAGTTTGTTCATTCTTTCTTCAAATATTTTTGAGTGTTCAGTTTATATCTGGCAGTGTTTGCTGCATAGGAGATGTAACCGGAGATAATATTTAGAGTTCCTGTGGAGGTTTCACTCTAGTGGAGGAGACAAAACAACAAATGCACTCTAAAATACAGATGGAAGATGTTGTTGAAAAAATAAACAGGATAAGAGGGACTGGGCAGGGGTCTTATCTGATCTCAGTGATGGCATCAAGGGACATTAAGAAGAGACCAAAAAAAAAGTGAGGAAGTGAGAAAACAGACATCAGGAGTGAGAGATTTCCAGACACACTAAGCACAGGTCCTGAGGGAGGCCAGCACATCCTCGGTTCAAAAATCTATGAGTTTTTGTATTCCTTTTCTAATATTTCACTGTTAGTATACAGAAATGTGACTGATTTCTGAATGTTAATCTTATATCCTGCTACTTTGCTGAATTGGTTGATCAGTTCAAATTCTTTTTGGGTTGAGTCCTTAGGGTTTTCCATATGTAGTATCATATCTTTGGCATACAGTGACAGTTTTACCTCTTCTCTTCCTATTTTGATGCCCTTTATTTCTTTCGTTTGTCTGATTGCTATGGCAAAGGAATACAAAAATACAAATCTTTTTAAAATTGCACCCCCAAAAATAAAATACCTGGGAATACACCTGACCAAGGAGGTAAAGGATTTATATGCTGAGAACTGTAAAACATTAATCAAGGAAATTAAAGAAGATGTAAAGAAATGGAAAGATATTCCATGCTCCTGGGTTGGAAAAATTAATACTGTAAAAATGGCTATACTACCCAAAGTGATCTACAGATTCAATGCAATCCCTATCAAATTACTCGTGACATTTTTCATGGAATTAGAAAAAACTATCCAAAAATTTATATGGAACCACAAAAGTCCCAGAATTGCCAAAGCAATTCTGAAGAACAAAAACCAAGCAGGAGGCATAACTCTCCCAGACTTCAGGCAATGTTACAAAGCCACGGTCATCAAGACAGTATGGTACTGGTACCAAAACAGACAGACAGACCAATGGAACAGAATAGAGAACCAAGAAATAAACCCAGCAATCCCACTCTTGGGCATATATCCAGACAAAACTTTCCTTAAAAAAGACACATGCACCTGCATGTTCACTGTAGCACTATTCACAATAGCCAAGACATGGAAACAACCCAAATGGCCATCCACAGAGGACTGGATTAGGAAGATGTGGGATATATACACAATGGAATAGTACTCAGCCATAAAAAGAACCAAATAATGCCATTTGTAGCAACATGGATGGAACTAGAGATTCTCATACAGAGTGAAGTAAGTCAGAGAAAAAGATAAATGCCATATGATATCACTTCTATCTGGAATCTAATATAAGGCACAAATTAACCTTTCCACAGAAAAGAAAATCGTGGACTTGGAGGATAGACTTGTGGTTGCCAAGGGGCAGGGGGAGGGAGTGGGGTGGATTGGGAGCTTGGGGTTAATATATGCAAACTCTTGCCTTTGGAATGGATTAGCAATGAGATCTTGCTGTGTAGCACTGGGACGTATGTCTAGTCACTTATGATGGAGCATGGTAATGTGTGAAAATAGAATGTGTACATGTATGTGTAACTGGGTCATCATGCTGTACAGTAGAAAGAAAATTGTGTTGGGGACATAACTATTAAAACAAAGTAAAATAAATTAACAAAGGCAAAACAAAACAAAACACCTATGAGGAGGATTGTATCATAGAGCACAAGTGAGCAGGACAGAGTGGTAGGAACACAGGTTGGATAGTGGATTGCCCCCTCTGTTGGCCACTGTAAGTATTTCAGCCTTACTTGGAGGTGGGAAACAATTGGAGATGTTGGGATTTACAAAGTGATATCTCTCTCCAGTGACAGGAGAAAATGACCATAGTTAGGCTACAGCATTAACTAAGGTGTGCATCTCCTAGGGCCCCTGAGTTTTGGAGCAAAAGAGACTGAACACTTATTTAAAAGTATTCATCTTTAATGTAGTCTCTGCTAATTATTAGGTTAGAAATATAAATGGAAGATAACCCTCTTTACATCAATCTCACTGTCACAGAAAGGGGAGAGAGATGTTGGTGGAAGACAAAATAGAGGTTCTTTTACTGTTTAGTTAATGAAGTCAACTTTGGGGGTGGAGAGGGGACCATTGCTTAACCTCTTCACCTTGTAATTTTCTCATCTATAAAGTTGGGGTAATAGTACTAGCTGATATTAATATATGGTATTAATTGTTGCTATATTTCTTTTTCCTGTTGTTGTCATTGTTGCTATCATATTTATTGTGCTGATGATAATCCAATTTTTAAGCCTATATTCTAAGAGCTAGATGTCAAACTGTAATAAGTTAACAAAATGTGTTTTGCCTATGGAAGATTTTATAAATAATGTCCTTCACTCTTAGTGACCATGTATTCCCAAATTGCAAATCTTTTTTGAACTCTCAATGATGAAACTGCTAAGACCTACTTTCACCATACCACTATGAGGTTTGGTGTGGGAACTTTAAGTTAGAATTTAATCACAAAGTAATTATTTAAATATTAAGCAATGTCCAAAAATATTAAGTGTGGTCAGATCAACTTTAATAATACCAGGAGAAATTAGACACAGTGAATCAAAAATTTTAGAACTGTTTTCCATTAATAATAACGCTCATATTACGTGCTGGTGCAAGTAAAACTCATTCACGCAAAGCCAAAGCATGCATTACAACATGCATATCAAGTGTTTTTCTGTCAAATAGAAAATACTCTTCACTGACTTTAATGAAATGACCTAAGGACCTAATGACCCAGCTCCATTAACGGCTTCTGGTGATAAATACTAGATTTCAGCTTTTTAATTAGCAATCAAGCTGAGCTAATAAATCCTCTTATCCTATTCATTAATACCTTTGCCTTTGGCCCAATAAATAGCCATTTGGAGTTTGATAGTTAAGTCTACTGAGAATTATTTGAATATTTAAGGATACAAATAAAATTGATGTTTAGGAATTCCCTTGTAGCTCAGAGGATTAAGGATATGGCATTTGTTACTGCAGTGACTCAGGTTGCTTCTGTGGCATGAGTTTCATCTGGGAACTTTAACATGCATGTCATGGGCAGTGCCAAAAAAAATTTAAGTGATGTTCAATTCAATGCATTTCATTTGCCTTTATCTTTTTAAAATTATTGACAGATACGGACAAAAAAAAGCAAACTTGAACCCAAGTTATATTTTAGTTTGTTTAAATTATCACCATAAACATTTACAAACATATGGATTGAATATACTATCTGAAGTAAAATGTTCTAACTTTCAAACATTACAAAGATGCTCATTAGTAAGTACCTCATCATTCTAGGGACTTAGCTCCAGGGGGTAGGAGAGGCAGAAGGCAGTCATCCCCAATGAGTTTGTTAGTATAGAACATTTCTACTATTTCAATGTGAAGAACGTATGGCAGGCCTTATTTGTTTGCTCCATCTGCAACCCTCAAGGGCTTCAGTTATAAGAATAATGCATCTGCTTGTGAATACATATTTTTAAAGTAAAAAATCACCCTGTGAAATATTTGCCTATTTTCTACTTCATCACTTTATATTGTTTTCTCCTGAGACCTGGCATTGAGAGAACAGTACCTGAAATAGTGGAGCTCTTTACTTTTCTTCATTTCAGTATTTATTTCAGGCTTGTGATTTGGCTATATGTTTATGATGTTAGAAATATATTTGAAAACATGCTTGTTTCGAGGACAGTGAATGAAAAACAGGGAAAATTGAAATAATAGCTTTTGAAGATGGTCCCAAAGTGGATCACTTGCTTAGCCATTGTTCTTTGATGTTTTAAAAGTTTAGATTGGAGAATGTGTGTTGGGGAAGGGGAATCTCCACTATGAATGCCAGAAGACTACTATAAAGCATAGTGTGTTTCACCCAATATGAGAAAACAGGCAGATGCTAAAGACAAACAAATAAGAGGGAAAGAAAAAATATTCCTGGTGGGTGCATTTTCCCAGTCCTCAATCTCCTATTAGGCAGATTGACTTGCCATGGATGTAATTGTAATAACTGATGGAAAACTAAATGAAGTCTACCCTCAAATCAAGTCTTTCTGGTTGTTCTGGTTGCATCCCCTGGCATGTCATAAGATATGAATATAAAGTAATTCCAGAAAATAACAGTGTTTCCTTTTCTTTTTTCAACAAACATTTATTGACTATGCAAGTTTCTTGATGCATAGCCTGTTGGTCTCTACATATATTCATATTCACCATATGGGCTTGAAAGACCACTTACACTCTCTGTACTTCAGTTTTATCACCTTCAAAGTGAGAATAATACTAATAATTACAACATAAAATAGCATGAGAAATCAATGAAGTAACCTATTCATTAGTAAGGGCACATAGTAAGCATGCAGTGTTAGCTGTCATCATAACTATGTGGTAGTACCATTTTCTGAGCTGTAGAAATGCAGCCAAAAATAATTTTATGTATTTTCTAGACCATTGCTTGTGCATTTGAAAGCCCTTCATTTTCTAGCAGACTGGGGAGAAATAATACCTTATGGGAAATAAAAATGAAAAGAGAGCTAGATTGGTGGGAAAAAGTTTCAGTTATGTCAAGGGCACCATTACCAAAGTATGTTTTTCAGAACTCCTAAAATAAACTCTATTGTTAAATAAATTCTCTATTATTTGGCTCTTCTGAAAGTTGAGATTATGTGATAACAACAAGCACCAGAAACAACAATGAAAAATCTTTAGTGCAAGATTCTTCAAATTTAACAAACCATATGTATCTATCTGTTACCCCAAATATTTTTGTTGGCAAGCAATGGGCATTGAATCTATTAACTTATGACATTAGGAAAATGCTGAACACTGGTAAAATGTAATTTAGAAGACAAAAAAAAAAAAAAACCACAATAAATTTCCTCATCTTTGAAATGTAGTTCAGGAAAACCGAGACAAGAACTATGAGAAAGGACCTGTGTGTAAAGGGCTAGATGTGGGGGCAACAGTAACAAGCCGAAGTAGCAGCCTTTTCTAAGGTCAGCAATTGCTTGTGATGTGTAATTGTGAATCAATATAACTTCATTTTGTTTAATACCTATATTACACTTATCCATACTAATGGTTATGTTCAAAGCTTGGATAAATTAATGTTGCCTACATGTTTGGGAAAACAGGTAACTTGTAGAGAAAAATCGTTAAACTAGGATACCTCCCACTGCATATTTTCTTCACAAAATGGACAAACAGGATCAGAGCATTCCACTTGCTAAGTTGTATTTTCTGTTTTACATGTTAGCATTTGAGGTTTCATAGGAAGTTTATGTCTACACTTTAGACCATAAAGTGTATAAGACACTGACATAACTCTAAATATCTGGGAAGCTTACATCAGATTGCAGTACTATTCAATTAGATGGCCAAGGAATGTGTTAGTAGGTAGAACATTTAATAAAAGTGGAGTCAACAATGACATTTGCACCATTTTATTTACCTATTTTTTCTAAATACTAATATTAATTTTATGCTAAAATAATGACTCTTTAAGTCAAATCCTTTGATTAGACACCAGCATGCCTAAAGACCATATCTATAGGAATAATGAAAAACATGCATTTGGATAGTGAATATTTTAATATGACTCTACAACAACAAGATAGATATCACAGAGGAAAAGAGTTTGGATAATTAGTGGAAATCAGGTACTGAGTATAATTATTGTGGAACTGTATGAATTTTTTTAACAAGAGTAATAGGGATAAGTAAATTATTAAGGACGCACTTCTAGTAGGTTTTTGAAAGAATGATGTATATGCCAATTTAATTTGCGGGTACAGTGAGTTTTAGTTCTCCCTAGTGGACTTTCATGGTCAGATTGTATTAACAGTGGAACTCTACTAGAGAAAAGAAGATGTAAAATTTGTATGAAGAGACAAAAAGAAATATTGCACAAATGACTTCACCTAGTAAATGCCATTGTTCAAAAGAAAGTTGCATGAACTGTTTATATGTCCTTAAAAGGACAAAAACAAATAAAGTGGTAATGTCCCTCATTGATCTTTTTCAATTATTTTGCCATAACTTACAGTTCAAGTTAATAGGGAAGTGTCCAACCTTCTTTGGCACAAGCCTCATCCCTCTGCTATTGCAACCACTCCCGTCTGTTCTGAGGCTTAAATTGGCCCCCTCCTCTCAGAACAATGGGGAGTAGATTCAGAAGAACCAGGCCAAAGGCAAGGGTTAAACTTTATTTTATTGGCTCAAAAACTAACTTATTTGGAGGATAAGAATTAGCAAAATAGTATTAAAACACAGAAGAACTATCTCAAATGCAGCAGGCTGAGGACATTGGATCTCCACCTCTCAAACCCAGTTTGACCACAGGGTGGAGGGTCAATTCCAAACATGGAAAATTGAGCAGACTAGTAACTACCAACCTATTCTACACTCTACTTGCACAGTAAGGATTGTGTTCTAAGAGAAGCAGGCTGTTATTTCCACCCCAGCTCCAATGCAGAGGGGAAGGAGCCCTAACTAGTTGGAGAATGTGTCCATAACAAGAGAGCCATACACATTTTCTTTAGAGGGGATGATGCTTTTGGGATAGAGGCTGGATAAGTCCATGCATGAGGGATGTGAGGAAAACATCAGAGATCTTGGCAAGGAGTAATTGTGAGAGGATGAAATGTAAGATTAGGTAGAAGTTAAAGAGAAAAAGTGAAAGAAATAGTTGAGAAGAGCCTTCCTGAGGTTGAAGAAAACCTAAGGCCTGGTAATACTGCCTCAGAAAGGGGTCACAATTTTAATTGGATCAGAATCCGGAGCAGTGTATGCCCCACTGTGTTGTTGAAACAACAGGGCGTCACCTACCAATTAGTAAAGGATAACTCATGGAAGAGATTCCAATAGTGGCAAGCCATTCAGAAGCTTAACTGAGAGATTAAAGAGGGCTCTGATAAAATCACGGTCATGTCTAGTGAATGATGTCAGGGAGACTAGGACAGTCTGAGGCTACATCTCTGAGGAGCAACATCAGAGGCTTCACAATACAAGGGCAATAGACTGCATTAAAACAGTCCACACAAGTCACTAATCAAGCAAGCAAATAAGTAACAAAGATCCCTGGGTTGTGGGGAGTGTGGATCATTATTTTCAATTGTTACAATATATTATTGAAAAGATCCATTTAGCAATGAAAAAATAAGATGTGCAAAGAAATAGGACAGGAAAAAGCAGACAGCAGAAGCTAAGTCTGAAGAGGCTCAGATATTGGGAAAACTCTGCTAAGAAGGAAGTCACAAAACCCACATATGGTAGGTTTTCATATGTGATATATACAGAAGATGCAAATCTATAGTGACTGAAAACTAGTCAAGGTGCCTGAGGTAGGGACATGGGGACTGAATCATAGTTAATTCCTTTTTGAAAAAAAAATTGTTCTAAATGTAGATTTGTAATGATGCTTGCAAAGATCTCTCAATATGCTAAAAAAACACTGAATTTTTATTTAGTGTTATATGAATTATATACCTCAATAAAACTGTTTGATACAGAGTAATTTTGCAAGTAAGGTTATTTTTAATAATATAATGGATTCATTACATAAAAAACCACTTAAAATTCATCTTAAATGGTCTGTAGGAAAATTTCTGATTAATACGTCATTTTCTCTCATGTCCTATTTTAACTCAAAAAAACACTTTATATCTGATCCTATGACTTTGTTACTGCATGTATGTCCTTTTAACAAGTATTAGAGAAGCAGGAGTCAATATTCCACAAGGCAATCCTTAAGTTATAACCTGACATCTGATTTACTCTTCCTTTGTCCAAGCAAGATTAGATGATCACAGACAGAATTTAAAGAAATACTTTCTGTCTATGTTGAAAGAATGAATCAAGTGTAGAACCATAAATAAGGCACAGAGGAACAAGAAAGTACTTCTAGGATTTCTTCTGTTGATAAGTAGAAATATATTATCATGTAGATGAAAATTCCTGAAACAGTTTTACCTGAAAGAACAGAAATTGCAGATGTGAATTGTTATTATAAAGAATAGAAAAATGAAATTATGTTAAAAATTAGACCAAAGGAAAGCAGAAAATAAGGTGATTCCTGGAAAAAATGGTGATCTTTGCATCAGATTTTGAGTTTTGAAATACACTCAGCTCTGAAATGTTCAAAAATTTATATTTGTTACCAATCATCTCATGCAGAATAGGAATAGAACACAAGTATCTACTCAGCAGAAGAATATGATGGGAAAAGCTGCTAAGAATCTAAACAATAGTAACTCACATATGTAAAAGAAATAAAGGGGAAAACCAGCAAGAGAGTCTCGCACAGCACAAATGAAACGGCAACTTTAATTGAAATAACACGGAGGACACTGTATTTAATACTTTACTTTCAATAACTTCTCTGTACAATGCCATTAAATACAGCAGAATGAATCAATAAGAAGCAATTAATGTATACATAAGAAATTAATCAGTTTTCATGTGTCTAAGTTTCAAAATCCCTAAATACAATTAAAAAACAATCATTTTCTATAATTTAATGTGATATCTAGTAAAGGATTGTCCTTGTAATTTAGAAGTTGATAATTATTTGAAGAAAATATCCTAAATATTAAATAATGAGGAAATATTTCTTTATATACTTATTTTAAAATGTTTTAAAAAACCAGTATGAAGAACTTCAAGTAGATATTCCAGTGGGAAAGCCTGTTATAAAAATTTTAAGAGGAGTTCCCGTCGTGGCGCAGTGGTTAACGAATCCGACTAGGAACCATGAGGTTGTGGGTTCAGTCCCTGCCCTTGCTCAGTGGGTTAACGATCCGGCGTTGCCGTGAGCTGTGGGGTAGGCTGCAGACGCGGCTCGGATCCCGTGTTGCTGTGGCTCTGGCGTAGGCCAGTGGCTACAGCTCCGATTAGACCCCTAGCCTGGGAACCTCCATATGCCGCGGGAGCGGCCCAAGAAATAGCAACGACAACAACAACAACAAAAAAGACAAAAAAAAAAATTTTAAGAAAGTAGAATTTTAATAAATCCTGTGTTATCCTCAGGTTTTCTTTTTTGACCCATTATAAGGTTGAGGTAAATCAAATAGTTATTTCTCCAGCAAAAGTGGTTTTATTTGGAATCAGCAAAGAATTGCAATCTGGGATCTTTAACCATGGTGGGACACATTCAAGTCCCCAGCAAAAATGGAGAGGCGAACCCTTTCATAGAGGGGGAAATAGAGTTGGGAGAGCTAAACAAAGTCTATGGCTTTTGATTGACTGAGTTGTGATTGTCTCTCATGGGTTGAGCTCTTTCTGACCAAGAAGAGGGGAAGGTCTTTCTACTTCCTGTTGGGCTCTGCTACCCTTGCCAGGCAGGAGAGCTCCCTCCCAACCATGCTGGTCTTCAGACTCTATTTTAAGTGAGGTTTTTATTTATTAATTATTTTACAATAATGAGAACATGGCCATGGTCTGCTGTTACATAATTCTTCCAGAAGTTTTGTCAAGAATATTAACATAACTATTGTACTTTTATTTCCATTAACTCATGAAATTGACCCTCCATTGTAGCCTCAGAGTACCTACATTTCTGTATACTTTTTCATCTCAGTTTTGCTGTTTTATATTGTTTCCTAGTCATGTGTATTATTAGTTACTTTGAATGAAATTGTATAGAAAATAAATTTTGTAGCCAATATGTGGCTATGTTTACCTGATGCCAATGTCACACTTAAAATCAAAAACATACTGGGAGTTTTTTTAATTAAATTTATTTAGAGATGAGTTTCAAAACTATAAGAATACTTTCCTTTTTTTTTTTTTTTTTTTTGCGTTTTAGAGCCACACCTACAGCACAAGAAAGCTCCCAGGCTAGGGATTGATTCGGAGCTGCAGCTGTTGGCCTACACCACCACAGCCACAGCAACATAGGATCTGATCTATGTTTGCTACCTCCACCATAGTTCATGGCAACACCGGATCCTTTACCCACTGAGTGAGGCCAGGGATCAAACCCTAATCCTCACGGATACTAGCTGGGTTCACAAACCACTGAGTCACACCAGGCACTCCTAAATTGTTATTTTTAAATGCTTTCATGCATATTACTTCTATATCCTCTCCCTCTTTCTCTCACTCTCTTTCTCTCACTCTCTCTCTCTCTCACACACACACACAAAGAGAGGTATAAACCTCTAATTTACAAATGGAAAACCATGATCAAAGAGGTCTAATAATTTGAGTAAAATAGAATCAAATCCAGGAATTCAGGTATGAAAATTTGGTATGTTTTCAGAAAAGTCATGGTGATGCTTTAGATTATTTCTTATGGCAAAGAATACAGTAAAACATTAATACAAAGTGAATGAAAATTGCTTCTAGTATTGATTAGTGCATCATAGTGCCTATTCTGAAAACTTTAATATATAATACAATATAATATGTTAATATGATTGCTTATAATATAAAATTATATTTCAAAGCATTATATACCTTTTCTGATAATCATCTTTACATAATTCTATTTGAGTATAGAAAGGAATTAAAAGAAAATAAAAAAGAATAATATTTTTTGTAAAAGACAATATTGTAAGTCTTGAAAGCTTTGGAGTTTTCAATTATTAACAACCTAAATAAATTAAACTTCAGTACAAAAGAAGTGCTTCCAAATATGTAGAAAATAACTAAAGCCTATATTATATTATACTATGAACTAATCTTGATAATTGAAATGGAATTGACTCTAGGGTTTTACATGACTCTTTTTGTGATCATTGGGGATATTTCAATAATGTTTACTGTCTTAATCTCCCATGTTGTGACTCTTGCCAAAATTGGTCTTTGCTCACTGTAACTAGTTAGATGTAGTGGTTTATAGTTTCATCAAATATTACATATTATGCCCATTTCCTTCATACCCATGCATCATTCCATGTATGATTACCAGTTCAGAAAATGAAGAATTTGT
Source organism: Phacochoerus africanus (assembly GCF_016906955.1). Taxonomy (NCBI): domain Eukaryota; kingdom Metazoa; phylum Chordata; class Mammalia; order Artiodactyla; family Suidae; genus Phacochoerus; species Phacochoerus africanus. The sequence continues at coordinate 46,470,107 of NC_062545.1, read as the reverse complement.
ATTACAGTATTCCAGCAAAAACAATGAGTCTTTAACAGAAGAGTTTGTATATTGTTTATAAGTATTTTGTAAACATTGCCTCATTTAAACTTCATAATAATCCTAGGTGAAGATATTGATTATATAGCAGAGGACATTTAGACAAGGAAGTGCAAATCATTTTCCCAGCATCACACAATTATGCATAGGTTGTATACAGTGCTACCATATGCCTCCTTTTAAAATTTTTCCTACTAAAGTTTCTGAATTCTCTTGTCAGTTGACACAAATCCTTCTCCTTTAGCTACCTGAAACTGGTATGAAATGTCTACTTGGAAACTGCTTTCAAATATAAATATGTAAGTCTATACTAGCTTCCAGAAGGCATTCTAAAGTTAATGATTTTTTTTTCCACATAGCTTATACATTGGAGTTTCAAGTAGTCCCATAAGTGTCCGTGATGAGTCTTTTTAGTTACATCTGGTTAGCTGACAATAGTAATATAGTGATCAAAGTATAAATCTAGTTATCACAAAAGTCCATTTTTTTTTCTCAGAAAGGAACCTTCAGACTCTTGGAAACCTATAGATATATTTTCTATAGGTTCTGTAGTTCTGTATTATATCCTTTATATTTTAGGATTTTATTTTATATCTAATATAAATATGAAAGTGTGTTTGAGTGTATTTGAGAGACAGAGAGATTGAGATTCAAAAAGGAAAAATAAACATAACTAGATCTTTAGGCTGCCCATCTTATACCTAGTCTCAATTTCAGTATATTCATTTGAATTTGTGATTGTGACTACTCACTTTAGCAGAAAAACAAAATGCATTAATTATATTGCTCATGAGAAGAAGAGGGAGATTTGTTTATTCACTTATTTAGTTTTTGTTATTTATTCCTTCAAACAGATATTATGGAATCTTAAAAATTGAGAATTAAAGTGTAGAATAAGCGCATTGTGAGTATTTTGTAAAAATGAAAGTAGGGTTGATGTGATAGTTTCAGGTGCACAACAAAGTGATATAGATGTAGATATAGATATCTAGATATCTCACCACCAGTGGTGTGCATATATGTATACAGATAGATATTTAGATTATTTTCTCTTAGAATATATTAAAAATATTTAGTTTTTTCCCCTGTGCTATATACTAGGCCCTTGATGATTATCTTGTTATGTGTAGTAGTATGTATATGGTAATCCCAAAGGGAGACTTAAACTACACATGTTTAGCTTATGTCAGACAACAAAGTTGTCCAGCTTGCCCTGTGAAGAAAGGTTTCAGGGTAGTTAGATTTGAGAAAAGTAGTGAAAGCATTGAGATATTATCAAACTTCATGATATTTCAACCTGTTAAATTTAAAGAAACTCTCCCCCTGAAGTCAACACCTGTACAGGTGTTACAAGCACATCATTGGTAGCCACAAAACATTATCTGTTCAAATAGCACTGTTATAATTTTCATTATGTTAAGTTTATATTTCATATTAACTTTCTTATATTTTTATTGTATTAACTTTATAGTTGTACTATTAACTTTATATTGAGTATGCAAGCCTATGATATGTATGCCAGATTTTATTTCTGTATATTTTAAGTAGCAGCATAGAAATTTTGGTAACATGATGAAAATTTGAATCAACTTGTGTCTTAAGAATTTTCTTATTAAGTATTTTTTAGTCATGTTAAAGGAATATTGGTGCTCCCACGGTGACACAGTGGGTTAAGAATCTGACTGCAGTGGCTCAGGTTGCTGTGGAGGTGTGGGTTTGATCCCTGGCCCGGTGCAGTGGATGAAAGGATGCAGTGTTGCTGCAGCTATGTCATAGGTCGCAACTGTGGGTGGGATTCAATCCCTGGCCAGGGAACTTCCATATGTCATGGGCAGGGCCATACAAAAATTAAAAATTAGTAAATTAAAAATATGAAGGAATATCAATATAATCTAAACTAACAAATTAATAATTTCTTGTAAAATACTACCCTAAATATCTTGCCTTATTCATTTAGGAGATATGCATGCATTTCAAATATCAATAAATAAATTTTTATTAAATTATCTGTAATGTAAAGTAATCAGAATTACACAATCTCTCCATTTCCCAATATTAAAGCTTAACTTCTGATGATTAGGGTCTTTGTCTGAAGTGACAAAATTGTTATGAAAGAACTGGAATTGGAACACACATCACTCAATTCATAATGCATTTTCTTCCTATCATTGTCAGCTTGTACCTTTCACCATCATTAATTACATAAAAATTAATGTGATATATGAAGTAATTATAGTAGAAAAATTGCCAAACCTTTATGCTAAATATTTTTCTTATGACTTCTTCCCTATGGTGTCCTATTATTCAGTTTAACCACATATTTTCATTGCACATTTATGAATTCCACTCTTCAGAGTGTCATATATATTCCATTTATTTCAATTTACTTCCAGCAGATTAAATGTGACTCAGTCACAGTACAGCTGTGGATGACAACCTCGCTGCATATTTAAGAGGAACTTGAACAATGTAAATCAGTTATACTATTTTCCATGTTAAAGAATGAAATCTTGACATCCTCTGTAATAACCATGACAAAATTCTCCACCAAAACTTTAAAAGTAGAAATGGCTCAAACTCATATTCTGAATATTTCTTTGCAATGCCAGCTGATGCATCTTGGTTTCTGTGACAATTAGAGTGCTATGAAGATGAGATTTTAAGCATCTTAAAATATCCTTCATTTACCCTTAATGTTTGCTCTAGCTATACTGAACTACTTTTAATTAATATGTCCTGCTCCAAATTCCTCTATGACTATTCATTTTACATGTTAATTTCATGAATTTATACTCATGCCACTTCTGATTTCCTGATAAACACCTGCGTAAGTTGTTAAATGTATTAAATTTCACCAGCTATACTATGCCTTTAAATCATGGAAGTCCAAATTATAGGCTAGTTTCTCTTTGATGTGAAAACATTTCATATGGTCATTACCATATTACACAAATTTGCACATATTTATCCATATTAACTGACCAAATAAATCATGTAGCTTATCTGTTTTTACTTCTATCTGCTGCATTAGACTGTAAACCTTTTGGACTCAAACACTCTGTTCCCTTTATCTTGGCATTTCCAATGTTCAGTATAATGCTTGGCAGGAAGGAGAAAAATAAAATTTTTATAATTTAATTAATATGACTCAAATTGGAAAATTTGCTTTAATGCTGTAAAAATATTGGGAATTTGAACCTATAGCTCCAAAAGGTAGTTCCATATGTAGAAACTAACAATACCTAAAACAATGTTTTAATTATCGAAATATACTAAGGTGCTAGACAGAGCCAACAAATTAGTTTAATTTGATTTTTTTTTAAGGCTGCACTTTAAAAAAGCAAAGAAGTTGCGTAGGGAAGTTCCAGGCTAGGGGTCAAATTGGAGCTGCAGCCATAGTTCATGGCAATGCCAGACCCTTCCACTGAACAAGGCCAGGGAATGAACCTGCATCCTCATGGACACTAGTTGGGATTGTTACCATTGAGCCACAATGGGAAATCCTATTTGATATTTCTTTGTTTCTTAAAAAAATCATCTTGTTAATTTCAAAATGACAAAGGAAGGAGTAATGTTTAGATGAAATAAACTGAAATTCAACATTATAAATAAAAAATTGACCATGACTCAAGATGTCCTAGATTTGAAGGTATATCTAAAGATAATTTAATCAATATAGCAGTATTTCATTATACTGCAGTAAGTTGGATCCAAAAATATAATTATTTAAAATTCAGGATTCATAATTATGAAATCAAATGACACACCTGAGGTGAGCCTGTGCTCTCCTCATGGATTCTGCCCTGTGGGAGACACAAACCACAGCACAAAGTATTCTGCAGCTTTGTCCGTGGGTACTGACTATTTGGAACAGAGAATGAACAGTTCCATAAAAATAACAGAGGTCTTGGCGAATAGCAATTACGCAGAGGCTAATAGGTTCATAATACAGGCACATAACAGAGTAGCCAGAAGTTTAATAGAATCTTCTGGGAAGGACAGCACAGAAGAGCCCTGATCAGCTCTGGGGCTTGAGAGGACTGTGTGCACATGCTGAATTGCACCTACTCAGTAGCACTTAGCACAGGACATGGGGTGGAATTGTAGACATTCCCCAAGCCATAAGCAGTTCAATCTACCCATAGAAGCCTCAGTGGCACAAGAGGCTTAAACACAACTTCTAAGGAAACCCTGAAAAATTAGCTATCCTAACCCAGGGTAACTCATAGAGGAGTCAAGCTTAAGAATAAAATAACAGGAGTTCCCACTGTGGCTCAGTGGGTTAAGAACCTATCTCTGTGCAGATGCTGTTCCATCCCTGGCTTCACTCAGTGGGTTAAGGATCTGCTGCTGCCACAAGCTACACCATAGGTCGCATGTGCAGCTTGGAACCTGAGTTGCTCTGGCTGTGGCATAGGCCTGCAGCTGGATCCTTAGCCTGGGAACTTCCATATGCTACAGGTGCAGCTGTAAAAAAATTAATAAAATTAAATTAAATTAAATTAAATTTACACTTGTCCCCGGCAGTCTGGAAGACTCTGCCCAGGCCCAAACCCACCCTCTAGAGAGCAATCAGAGAATCTCCGAGCTGATAGCCTCTGACTGAATGTCACCCAAAGGTATTTAGCCTCTCTGAAGGATGTCAGTAGTAGCGCAGCCTTCAAGCCACAAACATAGCCAACAATAAAAAGGTAAAAATCTAACTGGCCAAGGGAACTTAAGCACAACCTTTCTCCTAAAATGGCTTATCCCCACCCCCAGGGGCAATCTCTTGGTAACTCAGCTAAAATATAAAACAAGGGAAAAATAATATGAGCAGAGACATCACTGTGGGGAAAATATACTTCACAGGATTCATTTAGGCAAGTCACTAAGCAAATAAATCACCAGGCAAAGAGCAACAATAACCATTACCAGGCGGAGGGGGGTCCTGTATTGAGGTGTTACAACATATTATCTAAAATGTCCAGTTGGCAAGGAAAAAAATATGAGGTGATTCAAAGAAACAGGAAAATGTTACACATACAGGGAAAATAAAAAAGCAAACAATAGGAACAGATGGTGGATTTAGCCAGCAAAAACTTCAAAGCAGCTATTATAAATCTGTTCAAACACTAAAGCAGCTAAGATTAAAAAATTCAAGGAAGCCATGATGGCAATTTTTAATGAACTAGAGAATATCAGTAAGAGATACACACGATGAAAAAGACACATCGGGAAATCTGTAGATGTGAAGTTTAATAGCTGAAATGAAAAATTCACTAGAGGGGCTAAGTGGTACTGACACAGACTGCAGTATGGCTCTGTCTTGAAAACATGATGCTAAGTGGGAGAGAAAGGTCACAACAACACTTTCAATACAATTTCATTTATATGACCAGAATGGTTGATGCATTGAGGCAGAAAATAGTTTAGTGGTTGCCTAGGGGGATGATCAGAATTCTATCCTCTCCAAAATCCATACCTTGAAGTCCTAACCCGTACTAACTCAGAATGTGCCCTTATTGGGAAATAGAGTATAGTTTTATCATGGATAGGTTACTAAAATGAGGAAGGACATAAGGTAAAAGCCAAGTAAAACTGAATAAGGTATGGGTTAGAAATATCAATAAGGAATCAATATCATTCCTTAGATGAGACATGTAACATGCTGATATACAGTATTAATAACAGAGGAAGCTGGGTGTGGGGTACATGGGAACTCTCTGTACTATTTTTGCAATTTTCAATAAATCTAAAAAAAATATCTGAAATGAAAATTTTATTTAAAAATAAGTCCAGGGGTGGGATCGGGGTAGATACTCCTGAAGATTTTAGGGCATGTTAAGGAATTTGAACTTTAAGAATTGTGGAAAATAATTGAAAGACTTAAATTATAAGAAAGTAACATAATAATTTTTTTTTGAGGAGTTCATTAATCCAAAGAGGAGATATTTGTGGTGCCTGGGTACATAAATAACTGAACAAACAAGTAAATAAATAAATATATTTATCTAGCATTTATTTTTAAAAATACTGTATTTGTTAAGGAAAGTGAAAAATAATTTGGCACCACAGTTAAAGAAATAGTAAAATAAGCAGCAATACCTAACGCATAGGCTAGGAAGGAAGGAAGGAAAGAGAAGGAAAGGAGAGAGAGAAAGAGAAAGAAAGAGAAAGAAAGGAAGAAAGGAAAAAGAAAGAAAGAAAGGAAAGAAAGAAAGAGAAAGAGAGAGAGAAAGAAAGAGAGAGAGAGACAAAGAAAGAAAGAAAGAAAGGAAATAAGAAAGGGAAATTCCCATCATGGCTCAGTGGCTAATGAATCTGACTAGCATCTATGAGGACACAGGTTAATCCCTGGCCTTGCTCAGTGGGTTAAGAATCCAACGTTGCTGTGGGAAAAAAAAAAAAAAAAAAGAAAGAAAAAAAAAAGGAGAGAGAGAGAGAAGTGGAAGGGAAAGGAATGGAGAATGGAGGGAGGACGGGGGGAAAGCAAGAAAGGTAAAGAGGTAGTGTGTGTTAGTGATTAAAAACTCCTGGCATAGAATTAGAAAACTTGGCTCTAATTCTTGATTGGAGGTTAATTTTTGTGAATAAAGTGACAGACACATCTTGATTCAATGTACAACAGTGATGTTTTCTATGAAAGTGTCAGTTTCTCCCAGACTATGTGTAGCTTGTAGACTCAGTCCCCTCCCTTTGTACAAATGTGTGCATATGAGTTTGAAGGTCATGAACTCTCTGATGTTCACTCTTGGTCTGAATGCTTGTCTTGTGTTCACAACTCATGAGGTATCAGATTAAAAAGACAGCAATAAAACAAATCATCAACAACAATAAATCCAAACAAGATTGGTATGAAGAAAATCATGAGGATATATGTGTCTGAATCTAGCTAAAAGAGAGGAAATGTATTTTTTAAAGATTAAAGATGTGATTTTTGTTCACTTTCAAAAGTGTTTCTCTCCTTTGAGTAAAGATGTGAAATCCTGAGCAGTTTCTGTAAGAAGAGGTTAACAGATCCACCCACAAGGGATTTCCTTGGTACCTTATCTAGAGATTACATAAAACAACTCATTTATTGTATTAACACGACTATTAGTAAGAAGCTTAATGAAAGCCTCCAATGAATGGGGCAATTTGATTTTTCCTGGAGAATTTCTAAGAAGAAACAGAAAATATTTAAGTCCAGCTAGACTAAAACTCACTTCATTTTTTTTTTCCATCTAGCTCCTTCTGTTGACACTATTTCAGTGATGATATAACTGACCCAAGGGTCATGCTAGCCCCAACATCTCAGGGTCATTCTTGGATGAGCTTCTCTCACCTGGTCAGTCATTTATCACATGGGGTCTTACAAGCTCTTAAATTATTCTTGTGTTCATTCTCTCCAATGGTATTGTCATTGCTGATGTATAAGCCTACATCAGTTTTCATTTTGATTACTGAAATAGGCTCCAAACAGATTTTCTTATCTAGAATCTAACACACCTCTAATCCAACTCCACATTGTTGCCAAAGGACTCTTTCTAAAATGCAATACTGGCTTTTTTACTTCATTAATTAATATCATTCTCCAATTCTCCTTAACCCAGAATTAGAATTCACCTTTTCAGAAGAACATGTAAAGTCTTTTATGTATGAAGATGGCCAGTGTCTACCTCTCTTGACCTACCTTTCACCACTCCTTTTTATGAATCTTCTATCAATGTAAAAAATGGTTATTTGACATAAAATACAGGTTTTTTTTTTATTTCTGTTCCTTTTTTCTCTAGATTATGATGCTGACTTTATTTACATTTTAAGTTTAGTTCAAGCACTCTTCAACCTCTCAAGATTTTATCCACTGTTTCTCCTACTAATAAATGTAATTTATTGGAGTTCCCATTGTGGCTCAGTGGGAGTTAATCTGACTAGTATCCATGAGGATGCAGGTTCAATCCTTGGCCTTGCTCAGTGGGTTAAGGATCTGGTGTTGCCTTGAGCTGTGGTGTAGGTTGCAGATGCTGCTTGGATCTGGCATTGATATGGCTGTGGTATAGATCAGCAGCTACAGCTCCAATTTGACTCCTAGCCTGGGAACCTCCATATGCTATGGCTTTGGCCCTAAATGAAAAAAATAAAAAATAAAAAACATAATTTATTACATTAAACTGATTTATATTTTTAAGGAATCTAACAAAACCAGAACAAAAATATGACACATTTTAAAACATTCATATGTAATAATGTTAACTGTCCCTATAGGAAGTGCAGGATATTCCAAGGTGTCTTAATCTATTCTGCTGTCACTTCAGACTGGGTGTGTTTAAGAAAAATGCAATATAAATCTTCAAAGTTCTGAGACCAAGGAGCCAGCAGGACTGGGTTCTGGGGAGAAGTTCCTTCCTGACCTGCAGGCCCTTGTCTTCCTGTGTATCCTCACATGGATTTCTGTGGTGTGTGCCTCTGAAGAGGGAGAAAGCCATCCCTTTTTCCTTTTTGTATAAGGCCACTGATCCTACCTGATTAGGGCCCTGCCTTTATGACCGATTTTTATTTTAATAACTTCATAAAAGCCCTATCTCCAAATGCTGTCACAAGGGGGTTAGAGCTTCAACATATGAATATGGGGAGGGACACTATTCAGTCTGTACCTCAAAGTAAACACATTCAATATGTTAGATTGTGTGGTCTTCTGCATCCCTCCCTGTTTTGAAACTGGCAAGCTCCTATGATTGCCTTTGCATCTGGGCTACTATCTCTTCTCTGTGTGATCACTACTTGTTCTGCCTGTCTTGTGACTCAAATTGGTAGCAGTATAATACATGATTTCATCTGTCTAGGGTCCCCCAGAGGCCAGATCACATCATAGTGACTCAGCTTATCCTAGGCACTGATCTGCAATGTGTTCTTTTATGAGACTCTCATGACTCATTTGTCCACCCCCAGCTCTGCAGAAATGTTCCCTTGCCCTGGAATAGAAGAACCTATAACAAACCTTGTGGTTCTCAATCATAGAAGACTCAGAGGAGTGAAACAGACCCTTATTTCTTCATTGTACTGCAAATAGCCTCCCAGTTCCTCTATCTTTCCTTATTCTGAGGCATTTTATCAAGTATATCATTCTACTTCAAAATATCACATTTAATTTTCCTGGTATGGCAATCAATATTTTGTTTTTATTCATTCAGGTTTTATCACTATCCTTCCTTGGTTTTGACCAAGGTATTTGTTTTAAACAGAGGCACTTATTTTAAAGAGAATATGGCTAGAATTTTTTTTTTTTTAATATGAGACCTCTTCCGTTTTGTTAATGATATTGTTGACTTAAATAAATGCACAACCTGAAAGTTGAGAGTTAAGTTTTGTTTGGGGCAAAATTAGGATTTAAGCCCAGGAAACAGCATCTCAGATATCCCTGACAAAGTGTTCTAAGGTGTGGGGGGCAGGGGCTGAGATAGATACTTTTTGCAACAAAGGGAAGGTAGTAAGAACAAAAGATTTGCATAAAACCAGATTTACAGAAAACCAGTTTCTATGAGAAGATGTAAAGATCTGGTCTTATTGGAACCACTCCTTTGTTATGCACCTCAGCTATGGGCCAGTATTCTTGTTTCTTTCCTGAGTTCCTTCAGGGCTCACAAGCTCACCCTTAGGAGTGGCTGACTGTGAAATCTTTTGTCCACTTAACTACAGCCCAGGAGCTGTCTGAAATACTGCCCCAAAGAGGAAAGGGGAAATATCAAGATATAAGTAATAAAGGTGAAGGGGAGGTGCATGCAGCCATGCACACATTTTACAGAAGTTTGCTGCTAGTCTCATGAAGGTTACTGCTAGTCACAGATATTAGTTATCATGAAGGATTTTAGTGTTTTTCCAAATGTGAAGGAGATGCAATAATGGGGCTCATAAAATCTTCTCCTAAAAATATCTGACTATCTGAAGACCTGTTCTTCCAGTTTTCTCAGAGCTCAGAATGTCTCACTCCTGATCTCTACCCTGAGCTCAACTCAGGGGGTGCTGTGGGTTTGCAGCTGCAGCGGCTCATGATTTAATCGCTGTCGAGGCTGATGGCAAGTGCCAAACTCCAGTTCACAATATTTAAGCAAATTTTACACTTTATATAACCAAAGATATTTAGCCATTTTTTATACTTCTGGTTCTTATAAATTCACATGCTATAATATCTTCTTACTGCATTTTGAACTATTATCTATTTTCCCTTAGAAGTAGATTTTATTATCAGGAAATCACCCTAGATATATTATTACTAGAAGTCATCTTTTCTCATCTAGTGACTTTGTATCCAGTTTTTTTTGTTATTGATGTTTTTTTTTTTTTTTTTCCCGGAAGGATTATAGTAAAGATTGATTCTTCTATTTGGAGTAAATTCAGACTTTAATTTTAGCGCTAGACTTAAATTTTATTTTATATTTGTTGTGATGGGTAATTTTGCATATGAAATTGACTGGACCATGGTGACCAGTTATTTGGTCAAACATTATTTTGGATGTTTTGGTCTGGATGTTTTTGCATGAGAAGTCTTTCTTTGAACAAATGATCATTGATGTCTCCTTCTAGTGGAATAAACAGTGATTAGGTATGACTTGTATAAATTCTACAACCTTTCATTAATACTTAGGGATGGTAGTTATTAGTCCTATGATTTTTTTATCTTAAAAATATCTCCACAAATAGTTATACCTAAAGGTAATTTTATGTGCATGATACATTTTAAGTTATTATGTTATAGAAGACTGTGTATAACTCATAAATAATTAAAATATAGCAGCATATAATACATTCTATTGAGGACCTTCACCAAGTATTATTGATATGTGAGCTAATACTAGTTTCAGTATTTTAGCTTCATTATACTATATAGCAAAGGCCAATATTGTTTGTATGTACACTTGTAAAGGATATGACATTGTCATGATTTTATTTTAGTATAGTAACTGACATGTAAGTAGTGTATTAGATTTAAGTTTACGACTAAATGAATGAAAATATAAATATTAAGATTGGAATAAAATTTTAAAAAACTAACAAGAAAAACCTAGAACATTTAAATTATTACCCTTTCTTCCAACTCACAAAAAAATTGGTGCTTTAACTGTAAATATTACCTCAATTATGAGAAAGCAAAGGATTGTGTGTTTTTATGATCTGTAGTAATTTAATAAAGTTAGTTATTTTCTTTTTGGTTATTATATTCACATTCACAGTTCTGGTAGTTTAAATCATCCCTTATGGGTATACACAGACACATATGCACACAGACTGATAATTTGGGACTATTTAAGTTAAAAATTCTGAAAAAAAAAAAAAGGTTGAGAAACTGTATAGTATAATTCCCCATATTGTCTACAGACCTGCTTCTTTATTTACATAATATATTTTATAGGTAAAGCAGAAGTGAATACAGAGCATTTTTATAAGAAGTATAAACAACTAAATATTGTCTTTCAGCTTTATCACAAAAATTGGACTTAGTAACTGCTGCATGAGTTTTCCAGATTACTCTCAGGAGAAACCTTTCTATTCTTTCATGCACAGTATTTTGTAACTATTCATGTTTCCACTTGCATTTTATGATTTCTCTTCTTGATTTAAGAATGCCTTTTTTTTTTTTTTTTTTTTTGCCACTCTCATGGCTGTGGAAATTCCTAGACCAAGGATTAAACCTGGGCCATAGCAGTGACCTGAGCTGCTGCAGTGACAATACCAGATCCTTAACCCACTGCATCACAAGGGAACTTCCCCCCCCTTTTTTTTTGAGAATACCTTTTATCTTAAATCAAATGGCTAGCTGTAGATTCTTTGATAACTAAGGCTTTTAAGAAATCATAAATATATTCAGTGATTGGAGTCTTTGAAAGGAGGCAATATCTTTTCACTAAGAAGATAATAACTAATATTCCATTGTTAAATCTAATTACAAAGCAACACTCCAGAAGAAAAATGGGCCTGTACATATATAAATTTTTCACAGCTTAAAACAAATTCATTCTTTGTCATTCATCCTCTGTACATTCAGGGTAAAGGCAGAAAAAAAAATGAAATCTCTGACACTCATAGACTTCACTGGGTTTGAGCCCACTTGATGATTTTCTTTTCCAGCACAAGAAAATGTTACCCTATGATCCTCTCTTTTGAGACATAGCACAAGGATGACATTTACACATGCACTTTTAGAATTTAACTCTTTTAGACATTGGGGTCTATTAAAAAGAACTGGTTTTATTTGTTTTATGGCTTTTGTCTTGTTTAGTTTCAGGGATCTCTATTTTTTTGATTTTCTGAATATATGTGTTAAATCTATGTGTGTATGCATACACACATACATGTACATATATTTAGTTTTCAAGTAGAACTTTAAAACATTTTTACTATGAAATATATATTTAATTTTTGTTTTCCTTAAATATTTCTAGTTCAAATGAAATATCACTTAGCTACTGTTAAGTCAATGACCTAAACAGTAATAAAAAAATATTTTTCCAAAACAGTGATAGCTTGGGCTCACGTATTGATTGCTATTGCAGATTTTAAAATTTTTACTTAAGTAAGTAATGGGTAGTCAAATCCAGGCCTTAAGCTCTTAAAAAAGATATGACTCAAAGGAACATAGTCATGTGTCTACATTGTAACCCTGGGGTGGGTGAAAAGGTCTTCAACATGTGAGGTAGGCCTGTCATTCAAATCTAAGGGACTCTAGGAAATAGATCAATGGAAATAAATGTTGCCTTGTTGATAATTAGATTTAACCAAAGTTAGCTATCTCAAAAATGTTTTTAAGAGATGGAGATTAATAAATAATACTAAATTTAAAAAGAGGTATTAAAACTTATGATATTGTATTGAAATAATCTTTTGGAGGAAAACATGACTAATTGCATTAATACATTTATTCTACTACATGGTTGCTAAATCCCTGTGGGAGACTTGGTGCTTTGTCATTCACCACTTATTTGTATTTTTTTTTATTTTGTATTTAAAAATCTGCCCACATATGGAACAAGATAGAGGAATACAATGTAATTAATCTAGGAGAAAATTATATGAGAGTAAAGCAAAGGCAAGAACTGTGATTCATTCTGTTAAGAACTTGATCACTTAATTTATCTTTAGATTGCTTCTATTGTGTTATGAGAAGAACAGATGTTTAAACTGCACGTAGCCTGTGATGCATTCTACCATTTATTACTCAAGTGGCTATTGCACAAATATTCTCTTTTCATAGTTCATTGACCCCTATACTTCCTACCAATGTATCAACCTTTTCTTTATTCCTTATGACTTATATTACATGGTTGATGATTTTAAGAACACTCCTCTAAGACTGCTTGACAATCTATGTATGTGTCATGGGTCTCTGGCAAAATCCTACTGCCCACTTTTTTCTGTGCCTTCAATTATGCAGTTACAGAAAACTGCGTTATTTCAGAATAAAGTAGAATTATCTAAATAAATCCATGATTACCAATTTAAAATGGACTTACAAACCACTCAGATATCAGACAAGGCTTCGTACTTTTAGTAGTCAATTTCTGTAATAGTTTTGCTCACTTTTCTTTATCTCCTCTAATTCTGCTATTTGCCCCCAGCCCCAGTCTTAGGAAGAAAAGAAAATCTTTATCCATGAGTGGCTTCCTCTTTTTCCCATAAAACTATTGACTAGAATACCTACCTCTATACCTTCCTGCATTCCTCCTTCTGTTCAAAATCAAGGGCCTTCTTTTCTTTCATCAATCTAATCCTCCTAAGGGCTTTGGAAATGGCTGCTTTTCCTTTGCAGCTTTGTTTATTAATGATACATTTTTTTTTCTATAAAATTGACTTTTCTCCAACAAGTTGATCCTTTCTAACAGCTTTTAACCACACTCAAACCTCAAACATAACATAATACAAGCAAACCAAAAACAATTCTCTTTGCCATATCATCTCCCTATAAATATTTTCTTGCTCATGGGAAAACTTATTCAAATTGCCATCTAAAATTTCTATTTCTTTCTTTGCCTAACTCTTAATCTTCTAAGCACTTATATATTATTTTCTCTGCCATCACTGCATTCAAATGGTCTATATCTTACAAAATAAAATGGACATTTTTCAGCCTTCATCTTGCAGTGCATTAGCGTTTAATGAAGCACCCTTTTCATTGTGGTACATGAAATAAGCCAGACACTGGACGTTCTGGAGATTTAATGTACAGTATGGGGACTGTAGTTAAAAATACTGTACTATATTGTATATTGATTTTCTGAGAGTAGAACTTTAGTGTTTTAAACACATTTATATACACAAAGAAAAAGAAAAGACAATAAAAACTACATGAGGTTATGAATACGTTAATTAGGTTGTGGAAATCATTTTACAATTTATACCTATATCAGAACATCAAATTATGAAATATACAATTCCTATTTATGAATTACAACTCAAACTGAAAATTCAAACGAAAAAACACCCTTTTGTAGTTTCTCTTGTGGCTCAGTGGAAACAAATCTGACTAGTATCCATGAAGATGCAGGTTCAGTCTCTGGTCGCACTCAGTGGGTTAATGATCCAGCATTGCCATGAGCTGTGATATAGGCCTTGAGCTGTGGTGTAGGCCTTGAGCTGTAACTGATTCAATCCCTAGCCCAGGAACTTCCATGTGCTGCAAGTGCACCCCGCAAACAACAACAGCAACAAACTACACCCTTTTATTCAGTTACTCCATTTATTTCAAAGAAATAATGTTGTTACATTTTTGTTTGTTCATGAGCTGTCCTTTCATCACCACTGTCCCATGGACAGCGCTATCCCTTTCAAAATACTTTTTGAAACAATTTCAAAATCTGTGTTCACTTTTTGTTACGTTCATGTGTATGTTCATCTTGTTTTAAAGAATATATTCCTAACTATCAAATAAAGTGTCTGACCTATAAATAATACTTATATATCGGGACCAATAAGACAGTTTTGTGCATAGAAATACTGGATAATCTTACCACTCAGAGGTAACTAGCATTGCTATTACACATTAAAATTACTTCAAATATAAGCCCATTTTTACTTTCCCAAATTGAGAGGATCCAAAATATTTAAGTTTTTCCTGTTATTGTGGAAATATTTTCTAACATAATGAAAGTTTTTTCCTAAATCTGAGTTTTAAATGTTTCATAATTTTATGGGTATGATATAATTTATTTATGCAGATAATATGATTGATCTTTTTATTTTTATTTTTTTGGCTGCATCCATAGCATGAGGAGGTTCTTGAGCCAGGGTTTGAACCCATGCTACAGCTATGACCCAAGCTGCATCAGTGACAATGCCGGATCTTTAACCCACCAAGCCGGAAGGGTACTTCAGATTGATATTTTAAAATATCCTATCTGTATATTACTAATATAACACTACTTTTGCATGAATCTTCACAACCATTTCTTCTTGTTTCCTAACCATGGTTTTTCTCGAACAACACTGGTCAATAGAAATTTGGCAATGATCAAAGTCCTCTACATCTGCACTATACAATTTAGTATCCTAGCTGCATATTGCACTACTGAGCACTTAAAATGTGGCTACTCGGACTGAAGAAGTATATTTTTAACTTTATTTAACTCTAATTAATTAAAATTTAAATAGCCAAAGAATTTCTGCTATAACATAGTGGGTTACAGATCTGGCATTGCTGAAGCTGTGGCTTGGGTAACAGCTACTGCTCAGATTTGATCCTTGGCCCAGGAACTTTGCATCTGCCATGGGTGCAGCCAAAAAAAAAAAAAAAAAAAAATCAAATGCTCAACATTTGACTAGGGACTACCACTACCATATGAGGAAGTTCATACAATATAAGACAGTAGGACAAAAAGTGTCAAGAACTTTTTAGCTATAAATAATAAAATTTTGGATTGAGTTATTTATATCCCAATTGCCCTCTATTTTCTTCTTTTAAAAAAAAAGTGTTATTTAATTATTTATTTCCTTTTACTTCTTCTTATTTCTTCCTGGAAATCATCTGTGATGCTTATCTTGTATGTTATTATTTTTTCTTTTCAAATTACCATCTTATCACACATCATTTAAGCTGTTTTTTTGCATACTACTCAAATTATGCAAATACCCGATAAAATGCCCCATCTCCATTTTAGTGGCATCATAATGTAACTGTCTCAACTTTTCTCTCATTATTTATTTCTTTTTCATCCCAAATGTTTGTTGATATTTTATTCTTCATCTGTCATAGAAAAAAATTCCTACATGAGTTTTCATGACTAGGTTACCTTTTTCTCACATTTTAATGAACGTAGTCATTGATTTATTATTCATTTGTCCATAAACAAACCACCAAAATGCATCATGACTCGACCTTAGCCAAAGACTTCTTATGTGGATGGTATTTTATCCTATTCTGAGTTTCCACTGAGTGATAACTGAGCCCATTATCATACAGACTAGAGGGAGTTCATATTCAGTGCTCCCAGTCCAGTTTTCTGATAAGCCAAGCATTCACCCAAGTGTAATTCTGCATATTGAGTAGGATCTAGCTCCTTCCAGGGTCTATGATTTTGTGCCTTGGTATATACCCCAAAAAATCACAGCCCTGAGTTTGCTATTGGAGCTATTATTGCCTCTGCTTTTTCTACAGACATTCATATCTATCTGTGCTTACCAGGACTCAATTCTTAACAGCAAACCATACTCTGCTTTCTTGTCTCTCTGATCCCTGGTAGTTACCCTACCAAAAGGGCTATGGTTAAATGTAAGAACATTTTGGTGAGATTTAAGGTTATAAAGTCTATAAAGACAGCCTGTCTGTCACTAAATGTCTTGTAACTTGGAGTGGGACAGTCAGACAGGACATATATTTTGTTGTTTTTGTTCCTAATGTAAAACCTAGATCTCTAACAATTTTGTTCCATTACAGATTCCTCTTAGATTAAGCCAATAGGTTGTTTTCCAGTTTTTTTGTTTGTTGCTTTTCAAATACAGTGTCAGCTTTCTAGACTTTTCTCTGTGCTAGTTGTTTTGGGGCTCTGTAAAATATATTTTTCAGATTTCTTTACCAATTGACTTCCTATTATCTGAAAATAGGAGGGGTACTCAAAGATACCAGCAGCTACACAAACCCTTCTATGGTAGATCTGTCTGATGATTTACTCTGTGGGACTCCTCTGTGTTTTAAGATTCTAGGAACCACATCCCTTCCCCTTGTTTCACTTTCCTTAGGAGTAATAACAACTCTTGAAGATACTATCTTTGGTTACCTCAGTGTTCCATTATTATGCTCTGATCACTTTAAAGTCTGTGTAACCACTGTTACCTGCTTCAAATTCAGTTAGGATAACCTAGGGTAGTGTCTGTATTTCTAACTAGACACTGGCTGGTATAGTTACCTCTCAGTTTTAAGGGATCCTGTGTGCTTTGCCATGTGTGTGTGTATGTGTGTGTTTGCCTTTATGTGTAAATTAGTAGGATATGGGAAAGGCTTTACAGGGAACTTGTTAGGCAGATACTATTGTAATTCAGAAATAAGGACTATTTCTTTTAAAAATTTCTACTTTAAACCTTCCCTTGATAATATTAAAAATCTCATTGAAATATGCTAGAAAATTATCTAGCAAAATCTATATTCTTCATACTACAAGTCATTTTCCATTTTCACAACTGTCAGAGTTACATTCAAATTTGTATCCATTACCTTTTTATTTATGTTTCCTCTCTTGTGTTTTTCTTCTGTAGAACACAATTATTTTATTTCTCTTAGCTGCTATACACTTACAAATCTGCTTTCTTCTTCTCATGCTTCAGCATTTGAGATCACGCCAACTGATTTTATAATATGAGTATTCTCCAGTGTGGTTAGTAATTGCAGTTTCTCTTTATTTTATATTATCTGAAAATTATACTCTAGATTTTAAGTGGAATTATTAAACAGGATCATTAAACAGAATCAATTACACCAGATATTATGTCTAAGTACATAAGTAGGAAGATAACTTAGCCACTATGCAGCCTTTCTCATGTTCTCTCATTATTTAAAAATCTCTAAAGGAGAAGAGACAGGTAGGATTCCAGTGGGAAAGGCTGGATGTAATCACTCCAAACAATCACTGTGTTCCTCAAGGACCCACACTGAAACACTATGCCCATGAAACTATCATGAGATGAGGCGGGAAATTACATATGTAATTATTATATGTCAATTCTAAAGCACTTACAGAAATTAAGAATTCAATCCTGTGCCAGAGTTTATGTTCTCATGTTTTGGACATTTATTGTTTGGTAGTATATCTTGCTCTGTCTTTTCAGTTGTCATCACTTTCATTCTTCCCTCTATCCATTTCATGGTTGGTCTCTTTGGTCCCTCAAATCTGGGGTCCATACTGAGGTTTACAGTGGTTCATGTTCTCTGATCACTTTTCTTCCACTATTCCTCTTTGTTCAGTTGGCTCAAGTTTTACAAGCTTTCTTGCTTTCCCTACATCCTCACCTGGCTACTTCCTTCAACTCTTCTTGGTCTCTGCTCACTTACTATGTTCCCAGAGAGGTGAAACCAACCACAGCATATATGATCCTCCAGTCCCTTCCTGGCATACATCTCCAGCAGAATGTAGTATATGTTATAGGTTTTGGATTCTCTATCATTGCTGTTAGTACATACACTCCATCAGGGAGGGTCTGAACATTTTCTGTCCAATCATCACTGCAAACCCCGTGTCAGTGGTAGTGCTTGATATACAATGGAGATTAGGTAAATCAATACTGATGGACAGGAGTTCCCGTTGTGGCTCAGCAGGTTAAGAACCTGACACTATCTCTGTGTGGATGCGGGTTTGATCTCAGGCCTCCCTTAGTGGGTTAAGGATCAGGAGTTGCCACAAGCTGCTCCATAGGTAGCAGACGTAGCTCAGATGGCAGTGTTGCCATAGTTGTGGTCTAGACCACAGCTCTGATTTGACCCCTAGCCCAGGAACTTCTGTATGCCACAGGTACAGCTGTAAAAAGAAAAAAAGATCAATGGACGGATTAACACATGGCATTTAATTGGGCCAGGAAACCAAGCTGAGGACTCAGTGATAAAAAATGAACGAGACTTTTCCTATACTCTCCCATACTTCTCTCTGGGTTAGAAAAGCAGTAATAATTGGCAGGGGTGGGGCTGTGGTGGGTGGCAGCTGTTACAAGGAAGGGGAGAAGGATGTTGTGAAAAAAACCTAAATGGTAGAGCCAAGTATTAATGTCTGTTTCATGTTCGCATATTCTCTTTTAAGATAGAGTGAAATTTGGGGATATTTTTGAATATTGTGCTTAGCTTAATTTACTGATAATCAGCTGATATATAGAACTAAGGAAATAATTTTTTTGAAAATCTACACATTGTGCTTTGCTACTTCTAACACCTTTCCTATTATTCTCTGATTTATATGACACAGGCGTCTTGTGAAAATATTACAATTATTATTCCTATTTTAGAGATAAAAGCAATCTTAGACGCTCCCTGGTGGCTCAGTTGGTTAAAAATCTGTGGCTCAGTTTGGTTCCTGCTTGGCTGGGGAACTTCTGCACGCTGTGGGCGTGGCCAAAAGAAAGAAAGAAAAAAAAAAAGCAGTCCTTACACTAAACAAGGATGTCCACGGAAATCCCACGGAAATAAAGACAAGGCTTCATTTCAGAAGTCCTGATGCCCTTTAGTAAGGTACTGAAATAATACCAACTTAATTGCAGGTCGTTATCTTACTTGTAAATATTTTCAACCTGTTGGAGCTCATGTTTTACTTTTAAGACCTACTTTGTTGGGGTATTATGAACAATGTATCTAACACCCTGGGAAGTCAGAAAGATTCAAAATTACAGAGTCCTTTTAGTTTGTTTTTCACTGTGGAGTGAAGACTCTAACCAACACAAGCATTTACTTTCTTCCCTTCACTTACTCTATTTCACAATACTAATACCATAATTTAATACCTTTAAAATTAAATGTTACATAAAGTTTTCTTTCCTGTAGCCTAGAGTAATCTTTTTTTTTTTTTTTTTTGAGAAACCTCCAGATCTTTAGCAGTAACTCTCTTAGTGATAGATCACCTAGTCATGTACTATAATGAACTGATTCCCAGTAAACTGAGAATTTTCTCTAGGCTCAGACTGTCTTGCTATTGTTATAAGCCATCTGTGATCAATAATTATTTGGAAGTGACTGAATTACCTTATGCAGAGTGCTTCTCTCCAAATAGATCATCACTATATCCTAATGTCTAGGTTATATGTAGAGCTCCCAGAGAAGGTTAAAAAGTGTCCTTGGGACAAAAATTATGAAATAGTTTTTGGGATATGTTTTTTTTCCTCAGTTATAGAAAAAATGAATTATAGGAGTTTTTATTCTATTATATTTTCAGTCCTATTTTTTCCTTATTTTATGTGGTTTCATTGATTTTATGATTTACGTTTTATCTTAAATGTAGTAGGAATAGGAAATGGGGGGATTTATCTTTTTTTTAGGAACTGTACCCTATGGCCTGTGAGGTCCAATGTCATCTTGCTTCTGCTGTCCCAGGTCAGATAATACCAACTTTCCTCTGTTCTAAAAACAATCTGGTGGTTCCCTTGTGTTGTAGCAGACTAGGGATCCAAGATTGTCATTGCAGTAGGTGTGAGTTTGATCCCTGGCCCAGGAAATTCCACATGCTGCATGCATGGCCAATAAATAAATAAATAAATAAATAAATAGTAAATAAAAATACTGGCCTTCTTTCTGTTCCTACATGATTATTTCACATGCTTATCCTCTTTCTAGAATTCCCATCCTTATAATTTCTCCATGGCTATCTCCTTCTGTTCTTAAATAAAATATAACTCCATGTTAGACCTTTGATTTTACACACATAAAGTACCCTCTACCTGTACTCTCATCAAGCCAATCTGTTTAATTTTATCCTGGTATTTATTGCTACTTCATATATCATTTTAAGGTATTTGTTTTAGCTTTCTTATTATATGTCCCCTTACTAGGGTGCAAACTTGATTAAAGAGTGTCTTTGTCTGGCTTTTTCAATACTGGACTGTATCCAGCTTCTCCTGTACTTCAAACAGTGCCTGCATGTGCATCCACTATTGTTCCTCTCCACAGAATTATCAGAGTGATCTTTAGAAACACCTGTGTTTGCAGTGTGTACCTGGAATTCAGTTTAAAGTGCTGCCAAGGGAGTTCTACAGAGCATGGTATCATCCTTCTTTGACTGGTTCACTACCCTCATTCCCTACTGTCACCTTTGCTGACCCCAGTTTGGTTACCTCCTGGCTTATGCTGTTCCTGCATCTCCCAAGTACCCAAACACAAGCACCTGATTGCTGCCTACCTTATTTGGTGCATGCTTCAGGGTAACCTTAGCAGAAAGATGGTTTGTGATGAATCTATTTCCAGAATAATAGTAACACCATCATTACCAACATGTCCTTCACTCACTCCCTCTTGCCACCTTAATTCTCAGCAGTCAAGTGCATTTATGTGTTGTCTCTCTCTCAACACTAGAATTTAAGTGCCATAGGGGGTAAGGAATTTGTTTTATTCACCGTTGTTGCCATTGCACCTAGAATAAGTGTATGGTATAAGGTAGTTGCTGAAGAATGTTGATTGAATGAAGATTAGGATTTTAATGAATGTTTATTGAATAAATGAGTGAATTAAACAATCCCAAATTTATGTTTTAGATATATATAAAACATATATATATAATCTATCCCCACACTAGAATGTATATATATACATACCTATTTCAAAGTGAAACATATTAATTTAATATTTTAAAAATAGATGATAACTATAAGAAAAAATGAAAAGTAATAGGAATAATAATGCTTACTTATACTTGAGTACATGACAAATTTAATGGATTTATTAAATATGGTATATGTCCTTTTTAAGCAAATTCAGTTAATCAGGATTCAAATAATTTTACTTGTCTAGAACACATCTCAAGGTCCAGTGGCGATCTTTTAGGAAATAACAGCATTGTTAGCAAACAAAATTATAGCAAACTGACAAAGAAAAATAGCAAAAATGAATTAGTGGAGTAACATGTTTAGTCTTATTGTCTTGCATGTAGTCTGTTCAGAAAATTGTGTATCTAATTATCTTTTGAAATAGACTGTATCAAAGCATTCAGTATCCACTATAGGTTAAGATGATGTCTTTTTCACTGCATGTTAGGTGGATGATTGGCTAGTTGATGTTCCTTGGAGCTAGGACCTGAGATTGGTCATTTTTATTCCAGAATTCTGTATCTGGAGATATTCATGCTGCATGATTTATTGTTTCACAGTGATTTTTTGACACAGAGACAACATTTTGTTCTATATAAAGCACTATTTTCTCACTTATATTTAAAAAAAAAATGATCTCCATGCCTTCATGGGCATGAATGAAGTGACTATTGCATAACTCTTTTGTGATACCTGGATGTGATGTGCTCACACTCTGTTCACATATAAAGTTAATCACTGCTTGGCTGCTTTCAGCAAAGTGCTAGGAAGAGAGTGATATACCTACTCAACTCCCTTCAACATATCTAATGAAAATGGCATTTTGAGGTTTGAGTGCCCCAGAATTTCCCAATCAAATTTCAATTTAACACTTTCAGTCTTCTCACAGGGAAAATAAAGCAGGAGTTATGCCAATTAGTTTGATCACTTGCTTACTAGTTTTTAATTTAAAACAGTATCTAAATTGTCAAGAAGCATCCACCTGTAGCTATAAAAATAAATGTATTCTGTTCATAATAACAAAAATGGAGGATGTCTCAGAGGTAAATTATTTTTATTTTTAAAAATTTTTATTATATTTGATTTACCATGTTGTGTTAATTTCAACTATACAACAAAGTGGCCCAGATATAGATAGATAGATAGATAAATTTCTAATTTTTTTCTATATGTAAGTTTTTATATTCTTTTCCATTATGGTTTATCACAGGGTACTGAGTATAGTTCTCTGTGTTATACAGTAGGACCTTGTTGCTAATACAGCCAATATAGTTTGCATCTCTTAACCCCAAACTCCCAACCCTTCCCTCCCTGTCCCCTCTCCCCCTTGGCAACCACAAATCTGTTCTCTATGGCTATGAGTCTATTCATATTTTATAAATTTGTTCATTTATATCATATTTTAGATTCCACATATAAGTTATATATTTCTCTTTCTGACTTACTTCTCTCATTATAATAATATTTAGGTTCATTTCATTCCTTTTTATGGATGAGTAGTATTCCATTGTGTATGTGTACCACATCTTTATTCATTCAAATTTCAATGGACATTTAAGTTGTTTCCATGTCTTGGATATTGTAAATGGTTCTGCTATGAAGACAGGAGTGCCTTGTCCTTTTGAATTATAGTTTTCTCTGGATATATATACCCAGGAGTGGGATTGCTGAATTATATGGAAACTCCATTTTTAGTTTTTAAGGAACCTCCATTCTGTTTTCCATAGTGGATGTACCAATTTACATTCCCATCAATAGTATAGGAAAGTTCTCTTTTCTCCACACCCTCTCTAGCATTTAATATTTGTAGACTTTTTAAGGATGGCCATTCTGACTATTGTGAGGTATTAGAGGTACTAGAGATAAATTATTCTTATATTTTAACAAGTAATATCCATCATAATAACCTGAAGTTGATATAAACATTTTTTATTGGAGTTCCCACTGTGGCACAATGGGATTGGTGGCACCTTGGGAGTGCTGCAATGCATTTTTGATCTCTATCTGTCACAGTGCACTAAAGATCCAGCATTGTCACAGCTGCAGCTTAGGTCTCAACTGCAGCTCAGATCTGAAACCTGAACTGGGGACTCTATATGCCATGGGGTGGCCAAAAAAAGAAAAAAAAAATTCATGAATTAATGCATCATACCAATAAGTCAAATGAAGAAAAAACAAAGAGTAATTTCAGAATAGATTTAAAATTTGGTTATTAAAACTTAAAATTCATTCCAATTTTTAAAAAAGTAAAGAGATAGAAATAATATATTCTTAATATAACACAATATATTCAAACATAAAACTAAATGAAATTCAGTTTGAGCTAATATCACACTGAAATGTGAGTGATTAAGGCAACTTCTATATCATTAGGAATATGACAGATTTTTCACCATCACTAATATTAATTACCTAATTTATGGTCATTGTTTTGAAATAAGATAGGAAGAGGAAACGCTGGAAGCCTAGACCACCCAAGAGAATATGAACTGTACTGGATTCAATATGGCACAGAGATCCATTGGCAACTGAAGTCTAAAGAGAGGCTTATTGATTTTTCTGCTTGTACCAACTCCCTAGGCAGTGGCCACTTCTGCCTCTCAGTTCCAACTCTTTCTCTAGGTTCAAGAAATCTTTCCTACTTGCTGCACTCTTCTCATAGGAGATTCCCCTGCCCCAAACCCTCACCCTTTTAGAGTTCGCAGTCATTAGTGGACAAAGGTTGTATCAGAAGTGACAAAATGTTTAAATAAAAATGTTCTGGAGTTCCTGTCGTGGCTCAGTGGTTAACAAATCCGATTAGGAACCATGAGGTTGTGGGTTCGATCCCTGGCCTTGCTCAGTGGGTTAAGGATCCAGCATTGCCATGAGCTGTGGTGTTGGTTGCAGACGTGGTTTGGATCCCGAGTTGCTGTGTCTCTGGTGTAGGCCAGTGGCTACAGCTCTGATTCAACTCCTAGCTTGGGAACTTCCATATGCCGTGGGAGCGGCCCTAGAAAAGGTAAAAAGAAAAAAAAAAAAAGATTCCTTCTTGAGTTCCTCCACTACTTCCCTGTTTTGCAAAGGAGGACAGAGTTGCTTCCAGCAAAAATAGAGGCAGTGGTTGGAAAGGGGATAGAAAATCATAAATTATTATATAAAATTATTATATCATTTATAAATGTGAAAATTCAAAATATGATCACAAATAGTAATACTTTGTATTTTAAAACTTAAAATTGACATAGAATAAATGTGACTATGAATATTCTGTTATTCTTTTAAATATGTGGTTATAAGTTGCTTTCACATATTGATTTCCTAACCCTTGGACCACTAGAAATACCACAATTTAGCAACAGAGTAAAATAAAAAGAGAAAATAATTGTTTTGTTGTTGTTGTTTGGTTGAGTTTTTATAAATTCTTCTCTTAAACCGAAAAGGTAAATGGACAAATAAACTGTCTCAGAAATTCCCAACTTAACACATTTCAACATGCTCTGAATGTACCACACCAGGGCATTATTTTGATTTAGACACTAGTCTTAAGCAATCTTTATTTCAGAATTTGAGGGGAAAAAATCCTATCTATCTAGTGAAGTATTTAAATGAATTCAAAGTTGGTCAACTTGAATTATTTATAAAGTATACGCAAAACTTTCCTCTGAAACAATCTTTAATTGAAAATTTTGCTTTCTAGAGGCAAAGCAATTTTTTCATGGTGACACAGTTAAGTGTAGGAATGGGGATATGTCCTAATTATCCAGCCCATTCTATTTTAATATGTACATATAAATAATATTATAAAAATCTTGGGGAATTAAAAAACTGTTTCTGAAAAATAGCTGTCTTTGAGCTGATTGGAACAAGGTTTGCATTTTACCTTTTAAGTTTATTTTTATTAAGAGTTAAAAAAAAAGAGCTCAAAACACAGTCGTTTTGCATGCATCTCAATCTGATCTCCCCGCTGGTGTACTGAGACTCAATCTGTTTGTCCTTAGATTCTGGTGTGGGTAAACCTGTGGACTCGTGCTCTGGTTGTGAGTAGCCCAGACCACCAAATATTATTATTTTCTGCATTTTTATCCTTTTATATATAAAGCTATGTTCTCTACTCTTTCTTCTCCTAGTACGTAAACTGGATAAGGGCGTAATTTTTGTTTGGTTCCTTGGTATTCCTTAAGTTTCCAGAAAAGTGCATGGCATAGAGTAAGTGCTCAAAAAAATGTTTTGAACAAATGAACAAAAAGGTGAAAGTATTGGGAAACACTGACTTTATTTCTAGTTTTAACATTTTCTTTTCTTCTAATGATGTCACTCTAACATTTCTTATAAAGCTTGATTTGTGGTGCTGAACTCCTTTAGCTTTTACTTCTCTATAAAACTTTTTATTTATGCTTCAAATTTAAATGATAGCCTTGCCTGGTAGAGTATTCTTGTTTGTAAGGGTTTTTCTTTTTTTTTTTTTACTTTTACCATTTTAAATATATTGTTCCACTCTCTTCTGGCCTGCAAAGTTTCTGCTGAAAAGTCCACTGATAATACTCTTGATGTTATTCCAGAGGGTTCATAAATCATCCTCATCTTTTCCAGTTCTTTTTTTTTTTCCTTCTAGTATCCAGCATGAGTGATTTCCACTACTGTATCTTCTAGTTTACTGATCTGTTCTCCTTTGTCATCTAATCTACAGCTGATCCCTTCCAATTTATTTATTTATTTTTATTTCAGTCATTGTTCTTCAGTTCTGCTTAATTCTTTATATCTTCTAGATGATTATTACATTTCTCACTATGTTCATCAATTCTCTTCCTGAATTTTTTAAGCATCTTTATGATTATTACTTTGAATCCTTTATTGGGTCAATTGTTTAAAGCCAATTTGCTTTATTCTTCTTCTGTGTTTTTAATCTTATCCCCTTCTTTGGAACATACTCTGTTGCCTAATTATCTGTGTTTCTTTCTATGTATTAGGTAATTTGGTTTCGTGGTTTTGGAAAAGTTGTGTTATATAGGGGACATCCTACAGGGCCCAGCAACATGTTTTCCTCTGATCACAAGACATGTATGATCTAGGGATGCCCCTTGTGTGGGCTGAGTGGATGTTTATGCTGCAGTGGACATGCTTTCATGTTGCTGTGGACACAGTGGTAGGTAAGACTGGTCCCCAGCATGGTTCGCTATTTAGGTGCTGCCTCATGCTGATGTTGCCAGTCTGCTGGTAGGTGGGGCTGGGTAGCAGCATGAAAGGCATGATT